>NC_092070.1:3046250-3671875 GCF_039877785.1 Chaetodon trifascialis
AGCGGACAGAGTTTACAGACAGAGGCTAGCAGGCAGGTAGCAGGCTGGCAGGGCTGGTAGCTGGAGACTAGCAGGCAGGGCTTGTAGCTAGGGGCTAGCAGGCAGGGTTACCAGCTGGAGGCTAGCATTCAGGGTTACCAGCTAGAGGCTAGCAGGCAGGGGTGACAGATGGAGGCTAGCAGGCACGGCTGACAGCTGGAGGCTAGTAAGCAGGGCTGGTAGCTGAAAGCTAGCAGGCAGAGTTGCTCTATTCACTGTTTGTGTTAACCTGACGTGAGCTCGGCCGCGTTCAAACCGTCTGTTACACAACAAGCAGCGCGAACATTATGTTACTAACATTGATTGTTGATGAGTTAACCTAGCCTCACCTGCCCCCATCACTCTCTGTGACTCCACTATTGACACTAGTGCTGGGCGGTATGACCAAAAATGTATATCACGGTATTTTTCAGAATTATAACGGTTTCACGGTATATGACAGTATTTTTCTTTACAGTTTTTTCTTTCATCTGGAAGACACATGTTTTAACACAGGTATATCCAGGCTTTCATCTGGGCAGAGTACCATTATCTCGTCCAAGCATACAGAGAAACTCCTCTGTTGAAAACACTTTTTCATCCTTTTTTTCTGCTTGCTATTGTTCTTGTGTCTCATAAAAGGACGAAATGCAAATAAAACAGTAAAATAACACGTCGAGCTGGTCGGCAGCGTCCTCTGTTAGCGCTCCGCTCATTCATGAGTAAGCGAGATTCACCATAGTAACACCAATGACGATCCAGAAGGAAGTAAGCCCAGAGATAGGTTATTGCATGAAGAGCACTCTGCAGGACCTTCATGATCGACCTCAAACTAACACAGAGTCATAGGAGGCGACATTAGTAGCGTTTTTTTCGAGCTGGAATATAACTTTTGACCACAAGACAGCAAAGGTAAGACATTCTATATGATTTAGCAAAGTTTTTTTCTACTACTCTTTGGCTGCTAGCTCACTGAGTTTCCATTGCACAGTGAGGAGGCAGACATCTTCGTGATCAGCGAACTCTCTGCTTTCATATGATATCAGGCTTTTGTGGTTTGTATAAAGTGGTGAACACAGCAGATGCTCTAAACTGGACCTATGCTGTTTTCGTGTTTTCCTTATATGCCCATATAATTTATTGCAGTATGAATTAGGTTTCGTTTTGGTGGCAATGCTTGATAGAGGCTTTTAGCTGAGTTTCTCCCCTTATTCTGGTATGCTACAAGTTAGGATTGGTGCTTCCTAGCTTGAGCATTGACCGTCTGAACTGGAGCAAATTGCTCATGTTGCCGATCCGATTCCAACGACGACTTTAGCCTGACAAAAAAAAAGCAACAGACACGGCACCTCTTTTTAGCACAAGTTCTTGTGTGTCATTATGTTCTGCTAGTTCTGCAGCTTCGATTTTGGAACATTCGATGTCTGTCCCATCCATCTTCACCGTAACGTAACACCAGCACTACAGTTTACCCTCACCACGCCCCCGCACCATGCCTGTTGAGAAGCGCAACACTGAAAACGGTCCCGTCTGAAACTGTCACGCGGCGCGTGATTCTGCCAGAGGCAATGATGGTGCACTTCTACACAGCCATCATTGAGTCCATCCTGAGCTCCTCCATCACCATCTGGTACACTGCTGCCTCCGCCAAGGACAAGGGCAGACGTGTCATTAGGTCTGCAGAGAAGGTGATTGGCTGCAATCTCCCATCTCTCCAGGACCTGTACGCTTCCAGGACCCTGAGGCATGCAGGAAAGATTGTGGCTGATCCCTCGCACCCCAGACAAACTCTTTGAGACACTCCCCTCTGGCAGGCTGCGGTCCATCAAGACCAAAACCTTACGCCACAAAAACAGTTTTTTCCTGTCTGCTGTCAGCCTTATTAACAAGGCCCGGAACCCCCCCTCCCCCAACTCTTCACACTCCACCTCTGACTCTACTTGCCACATTGACACTGCCATAACCATAACCCTATGTGTTACATTAACGCTTGGCTTGGATTTCCTTTTGAAAAAACAGACTGTGCTTCTGTTAAAAAAAAAAAAAAAAACAGCCTTGTGTATATTTATTTATATTGTTATATTTTTTACTTATTGTTATATTTTCTACTATTGTTATATTTTTACTTATTGTTATATTTTCTTACTTACTGTTATATTTTTACTTTTTTAATAGCTTCTTTTTAATAGATGTGTCAGGCCAACATCACCAAAGCATATTCCTCGTATGTGTAAAACCCTACTTGGCAATAAAGCTTTTCTGATTCTGATTCTGATCAGAGAGCCCTTTCCTTTGGCACTAACTGTATAACTTCGTACTCCTACACATCCTGCACACGCTTAGTGCCAAAGGAAAGGGCTCTCTGATGGCAAAGCAAAGCAGTGAAAATATTTTAAATTTAGCGTACACTTCAACTGATATTGATGTTTTTGTGTTGGCCTTCTTTAGGTGATTAAAATACGTTTAATTGCTGACCCCATCCACAGCATCATATTGCTTCGCTTTCGTGCAAATAATCCTGTCTGCTTCTCCAAACTGGGAGCATCCCAACCCAAATCTACTGCACCTGATTACCAAGCTGATTACCAAATCAGCCTACTACCACCTGAAAAATATAACCAGAATTAAGGGATGTCTGTCAAAAGAAGACATGGAAAAACTTGTTCATGTATTCATTTTCAGTAGGTTGGACTATTGCAATGGAGTCTTTACTAGTCTAAACAAATAATCAATTAGGCAACTACAGCTGATCCAAAATGCTGCTGCACAAGTCCTTACAAACACCAGAAAAATGGACCATATCACACCAGTCCTCAGATCACTACATTGGCTTCCTGTGAGTCAAAGAATAGACTTTAAAATCTTACTCTTGGTCTTCAAAGCATTAAACGGTCTAGGACCAAAATATATTCTAAATTTATTAACCCCATATGAAGTATCCAGACCTCTCAGGTCATCAGGGACAGGTCTATTGTGTGTTCCCAGAATCAGAACCAAACAAAGTGAAGCAGCTTTCAGTTCAGTTATTATGCTCCTCACCTGTGGAACATTGTCACTGCACACCTGAGGCCTGCACCAACTCTCAGTTAATTTAAATCAAGTTTGAAAACATTATTATTTGCTACAGTTTTTACTTAAATATATTTGCTCAATGATTTTAATCATTCTAAATGCTAAATTATTGTCTTTTACTGGCTTGTGTTTTTAATTTTCTTTTAATTGTATTTTATTTTTATTTTTATATTGTCTTCTAATCTCTTTCTTTCTTTCTTTCTTTCTTTCTTTCTTTGAAATTTATGATTTTAATGTATTTTTATGCTTCTGTAAAGCACTTTGAATTGCCTAGTGTATGAATTGTGTTATACAAATAAATTTGCCTTGCCTTGCCTGGCCTTAATTCTTTACCTGTGCAGTATTAGGTGGTTTTCTGGTTTGTTGCACAAACTAGGTCAGTGTGACTATTGCTTGTTTACAGCCGGCATTTTTTTTCCTTCAGTCTTACTGGATATTGTTATATAACAAGGCTATACCATATTTTGTATTTTTGTACTTCAGATAAGATTAGCACTACCTCACTTCATTTTATTTTATGCTTTTTTGCATCTGTTTGTTCAGGACTGAGGGCCTACTGTTATTTGTTAATTTGTACTTCAACGTGCTTTATTGTATTCATCTGATCTATGTGGAAATTTGATTTGTGTCATTAAAGCGGTCATCGTTGTTGTTCTGTTGGAATGTTCACCGTTACATATGTTGTAATGAGAACTTTTTCAATATAACCTGTTTATCATTGTGCATACTGTTAAATAGTGTCGAGACCGGTGGGAGGTTTTTTTTTTCTTTTCTCTCTCTTACTTTTGTTTGTTCCATGTTGTCTCCGGGTTGTTCAAGGCTATTGTGGACAACTTTTGGTTATTGTGGGAAACACTGCTGTGTCCTTTGTTCTGTGGTGTATTTGTGTTTAAGGGTTTGTTTGGAGGAGGGTGTCCCATCTCAGCTCTCTATGACCTTTTTTTTTTTAATTTAAATGGTTAATGGCAATATAGATGGCAGCATTGTTGGGTCAGGCACACCTCTCAGATTTATCAGTTGGAATATCAGAGGTATGGGTAATCCTGTGAAGAGATCTAAGGTTTTTGCACACTTGAAACGTTTAAACACAAAACAAACACAAATGTGATTTGTATTTTTACAGGAGACTCATCTTCGCATTAAAGATCTGCATAGGTTACACTGCCCTTGGGTGAGTCAAGTCTTCCACTCAAACTTTAATTCAAAAGCTAGAGGAGTTGCCATTTTAATTAATAAAAAAGTTCAGTTTTCATCCACTAATGTTATCGCTGATGGGAATGGCAGATACCTAATGGTTGCTGGTACCCTAATGCAAAAGAAGGTTTTGTTGGTAAATGTATATGCCCCGAACTTCAATGATGTTGAATTCGCTAACAGATTGCCGAGTACCATCCCTTTCGTGAATGCACACCTGCTGATCCTCGGAGGGGATCTAAATTGTGTTTTTGACCCAATCTTGGATCGGTCTAATCCTCGTAATTTGACTCAATCTGCAATGTCTAAAACATTCTCTGATTTTATGAAACAGAATGGTCTTATTGATCCATGGAGATCTCGTAACCCCTCTGTTAAAAATTTCTCTTTCTTCTCCCAGGTGCACCATTCATATTCTAGGATTGATTACTTTTTTATAGACATTACGCTTAATTCGTGTGTGAATTCTTCTGACTATTTAGGTATTGTAATATCTGACCATTCACCTTTATTATTAGATATTCAACTTTCTACCTATAAATGTAGCCCACCACATTGGAGATTTAACTCTCTTCTTTTGGCAGACAAAGAATTTTGCGTACTCATTTCGAATTCTGTTGATGAGTTCTTGTCCATCCGTCCGTCCATCCATCCATCCATCCATCCATCCATCCATCCATCCATCCATCCATCCATCCATCCACCCTGGGCCCCACCCTGGAGCCAGGCCTGGGGTTGGGGCTCGCTGGTGAGCGCCTGGTGGCTGAGTCTTTGCCCACGGGACCCGGCCGGGCACAGCCCGAAGGAGCGACGTGGGCCCGCCTTCCCGTAGGCCCACCACCCGCAGGAAGGATCAGAAGGGGCCGGTGCTTTGTGATATGGGTGGCAGTCGTGGGCGGGGGTCCCGACGACCCAAACCCTGAGTTCTTGTCTTTCAATCAAAATGAAATTAGAGGTCAAAGTATTTCTTTCTCTATTCTTTCTAATAAAAAGATTAATGCTAGGCTTAATATACTTACATCTCTGATTAATAACCTTGATCAAAGATATGCACTGAACCCTTCGCCGGAACTACTTAAGCAGCGTATTGATTTGCAAGCGGAATTCGATCTCATTTCAACCAAAGAGGCAGAGAGCTTGTTACTACTCAGTCGTGGCTCATATTATGAATATGGCGACAAGGCAAGTCGTTTACTGGCACATCAGCTATGACGACAGGTCACTTCCTGCTTGATACTTAGTATTAAAACATTTATGACACTATTACCACAAATCCCTTGGAAAATTAATGCTACTTTTAAATCATTTTACTTTTCATTATATACATCTGAATTTCCTACAGACAACACTAAAATGAAAGAATTTCTTCAGAACCTTTCCATTCCTGTTATTGATACGAATACTGCCAGGCAATTGGACTCCCCACTCTCTCTTGAAGAAGTATTAAATGCAATTAAAGCTATGCAATCTAAAAGAGCCCCAGGCCATGATGGGTTTCCGATTGAATTTTTCCCAAACATTTATTGGTAAACTGGCGCTGCTACTTTTATCCGTATTCAATGAATCCTTAGAAAGTGGTTCATTACCACCAACCTTGAAACAAGCCACTATTGCTCTCCTTCTCAAAAGGGACAACGATCCTCCTGTGGTTCCTATAGACTACTATCTTTGCTTTATGCTGATGTAAAGGTGTTGGCTAAAGTAATTGCATCCCACTTAGAGAGCATGCTTCCTCATATGATATCTGAAGAGCAGAATGGTTTTATAAAGGGAGGCCAATTGTTTTTTTAATATCCGTACACTTTAGTGTACTTTGGGTAGCACGGTGGCACAAGTGGTAACACTGTCGCCTCACAGCTAGAAGGTCCCCGGTTCGAATCCCGCTGTGGGCGCTGGTGGCGTGTTCTCCACCATGCCTTGGTGCCTGCTGCTCGAGGAAAAAAAAAGGGGCCCACCGCTCCTGGTCTGCCGCGGAGGATCGACAGATCGAGGATGGGTCAAATGCGGAAAAAACTAATTTCACGGAAAGCATGGCGTGTAGTGCAACTACCACCTGTGTGATGTGATTATTAAAGTACGTTTCTTTCTTTCTCTTTCTTCTTAATATAATTTACTCAAAACATTCGGCTGAACTTCCTGAACTTGTGATTTCCTGGGATGCTGAAAAGGCATTCGATAGGGTACAGTGGGAATACCTGTTTGCAGTTTTAAAACAAATTCGGATTTGGTGATAAATTTATTTCCTGGATTCGCTTCCTTTATTCGCCCCCTCAGGCCAATGTCCATACTAATGATGTTTATTCTGGTTAGTTTGCCCTTGGACGTGGATGTCGCCAAGGCTGTCCTTTATCACCTTTGCTCTTTGCCGTCGCTATCAAGCCTCTGTCCATTACATTAAGATCTTCCCCCTTATTCAAAGGAATGACCCGTAATGGAATTGAATATAAATTATCACCGTTTGCGGATGATTTGTTATTGTATATAACTGATCCTATACTTTCTATCCCTGCTGTTTTAAGTATTCTGGAGAAGTTCAGCACTTTTTCAGGGTATAAATTAAACTTGGCGAAAAGTGAGTGTTTTCCCATAAATACGGCAGCATGTCATATTCAACAGTCAGATTTTCCTTTTCAGTTTAGTCCATCAGGGTTTAAATACCTAGGTATTAATGTGACTCATTCTTTATCTAGCCTTGTATCTGCTAATTTCACTCCTCTTATTTCAAAGATTACATCCAATATTTAAAAATGGGGTAATCCCCATCTTTCCCCTATCTTTAATTGGCAAGACCAATGTTGTTAAAATGAATATTTTACCAAAATTTTTATTTTTATTCCACTCAATTCTGCCAAAGCACTTTCTTGACTCACTGGATAAGATAATTTGTTCTTTTATTTGGGGTGGGAAACCACCTAGGATTCGTAAAACTTTTCTGCAGAGATGCAGACTTAGTGGAGGACTTGCATAACCTAATTTTCTAATTTACTATCGGGCTGCTCACATCCATAAACTTTGTTGCTGGTTAAAGTCGCCTGGATCCTATTGGTATAAATCTTCTGTACCCGCTTTACTATATTGCTCTTTACCTACAAAACCCTCTCTATATAGTGACGGCACTTTAAATTTGTAGCTGCATCTTCCTTGGGTCCTTTAAATAACAACCATTTAGTTCCTCCATCACTTTCGGACTCAATGTTTTCAGTGTGGTATGACAAGGGTATTACACAATCCAGATGTTTATATGTAGATGGTGTCTTTGATAGTTTTTCCAATTTGTCATCTCACTATGACCTTCCTGTTACTCATCTGTTCCACTATTTTCATACTCGCGATTTTGTGGCTAAGTGTTTCCCTAATTTCCCTTCTTTACCCCCAGAACAGCGGTGGGAAACCATGCTTTCATTAGTTCCTCATTAGAGAGGAATCATTTCAAAATTGTGTGACATTATCTCAGCTTTTAGCAACCACTCAAATGCTAAACATAAGTATACATGGGAAAGGGAATTGGGAATACAAATACATGAGGAGTCCTGGGAACAGGCCATAGAGAGGATACGATCTACCACCTCTTGTGCTCGTCTTGGACTTATTCAATTTAAGGTCTTATACAGGGCACAGGGAAGTGAAAGACAAATGTGATAAATGTCATGGCTCTCCTTGTCACCTTAGCCACATGTTTTTTCTTTGTCCTGATCTGAAAGGTTTCTGGGCAGGTTATTTTACTATTATGTCCTCTGTTCTTGGGGTAGATCTCCAACCGTGACCTCTGATTGCTATATTTGGGATTCCTGACCCCTCACTTGCACTTAACCCTATACAAAAGGACCTTATAGCTTTTACATCCTTACTAGCTAGACGTTCCTTATTGTTACATCTGCTAAATGTCCTTCTATTTCCCGGTGGCTCAAAGACATCATGTTATTTTAAAAAAAACTTGAGAAAATGAAATACACATTGAGAGGATGTACAGCCAATTTTTTTCACAAATGGCAATCCTTTATTTCCTATTTCACTAATTTAGAGGTATTACCCAACTGAATGTGTGCCTGTTATTGTTGTTCCTTTTACAGTCAGTCAGTTACAGACAGTCAGACATGATGGCGCTGTTGTGCAAGGCACGCCGTCTGTCAGCTCTGCCTAGTCTGTTGTTTGTCGTCTTTTTACTTCTCTGTATATGCTGCCAAGATGTCTCTGCCATACTCGTTTATGATCGTCAAACACTTTTCAATATCCGAGTGTCCGATCGCCTGTCGTCGCACAATTTGGGAGACAGATTATTAAAATTTCCTTTCTTGTCGGACATACCAGCGTACCTCCGCCATTTACCTGCGGCGGTTCCCCACAACAAACGCCCCAGGCGACGTGGCAAACGCGGCGGTGTGCGGGTGAAAGTGAAGGCTTACCTGGCCTCCACCTGTGTGAAGTATACTGGTAGGAAATGTCCTGTTCCTGCCTCATGGTGGTCACTGCAGATGAGATGCCGGTGGCTCCGTCCGGTTGTCCCCGGCGTGCTGGATGTCTCCGTTCCTGACCTGTCGGCGGTGCCTTCTCCTCCCATGTTAATTCGGTTTCACAGAGGTGGCGTGGACCCCTCAAATCTTCGTCCGCTGTTTTGGGCTGCCCCCTCGGCCTGCGAGGACTGCACTCTTCGTCTGGCCCTGATCAATGCTAGATTGCTAGCAAACAAGACTTTCATCCTGAATGACTTCTTCACTTCCCGGGAATTGGATTTTATGTTTCTGACAGAAACCTGGCTCCAAGCTGGTGAGTTGCTACCCTTCTCGGAGCTTCTTCCTCCCCAGTGTGACTTTCTCAGCTCCCCTTGGACTACAGGTAAAGGTGGAGGTCTAGCTTCTGTTTTTAAATCCTCTTTCCACTGTCGGGAGCTCCCATCTGATAGTTATTCGAGCTATGAGCTGCAGCTGTTCGAAACTAACTTCACTCAAACTGTCCTGTGTGCGGTGGTGTACCGCCCTCCTAAATTTAATAAGGATTTTATCCAGGACTTTGCAGACTTTGTGGCAGGGATTGTTCTGATATATTATTGTTCTGATCGCCTTTTAATTGTTGGAGATTTTAATATACATGTGTGTTGTGAGTCCAGACCGTTGGTCAGAGACTTTTTTAATCTTTTGGACTCTTTTAACCTCACTCAATCTGTCACCGACCCGACGCACGACAAAGGACACACACTGGACCTTGTGCTGTCCTCTGGTTTATGTGTCAGCATCAGTGAAATTTGTGACACATGTATTTCGGATCATCTGCCTGTTGTATTCACTGTCACTGTCCTCGGTTCGGAGGCGTTTATGTGCTCCCGTTCGCTGGGTGCGCACTTTTAACCCTTTAACTGCCTCCCAGTTTTGCACTGCTTTTAAGGATTCTCTCCTGTATACCATGGATGACGTTGATCTCAGTGCTAAGGAGCTCCTAACTCAGTTTGACTGTACCTGTACTGAGATTTTGGACTCTGTTGCTCCTCTGAGGTCCAAACGCACAAAGCCACTTTCTGAGCCCTGGTTGAACGACTTTACTCGCTCTCTCAGACGCGCCTGCAGACAAGCAGAGAGGAGGTGGAAAAAGGACAAGCTCCAAGTCTCCTTTGGAATTCTACAGGACACTTAAGGGAATTATCAGAGAGCTGTGAAAACTGCGAAAACTGAATATTTCACCCACCTGTGGCCAGTAACAGCCAGAGGCCTCAGGTTCTTTTTAATGTTATTGACTCTCTTATTAATCCAGATGGCGTAGCTCACATTTTACCATCAGCTTCTTTGTGTGAGAATTTTCAAAAATATTTTGTTAACAAAATTTCTGGTTTTAGTTTTTCTCACACTATGGGTTTTGTCAATCCCTCTGTTCCTCCTTTGTGTCCAGCTGTCTTCCAGCAGTTTGAGCCAGTCTCCTTCCACTGCCTTTACGAGGGGGTCAAACAGCTATGCCCTGCAAACTGCCCCCTTGACAGTGTCCCAGGACACTTGTTTAAAGATGTTTTTAACACTGTGGGTTCGACCATTTTATCCCTAGTCAATACATCTCTCAGATCAGGGTGTGTTCCAGCTGCTTTTAAACATGCCACTGTGCAACCTCTTTTACAGAAGAGAAATCTGGACACTTCTGTTCTATCCAATTTTAGACCCATTTCTAAACTCCCTTTTTTATCTAAAGTTTTAGAGAAAGTTGTTTTTAATCAACTGAAATCTTTCTTAGATGATTTTAGTATTTATGAAAAATTCCAATCTGGTTTTAAGGCATGCCACAGTACTGAAACTGCCCTTTTAAGAGTTTTTAATGATCTTCTGTTAACAGTTGATTCTGGAAACTCTGCAGTTTTAGTGCTTTTAGATTTGTCGGCAGCTTTCGACACAGTTAACCATGCCATTCTTTTATCGAGGCTGGAACAGTGTGTGGGCATAAAGGGAACAGCCCTTAAATGGTGTGAGTCCTATCTGACTGACAGGAGCTTCTGTGTTCGCCTTGGTGAATGCACCTCACCAGTGGCCCCTCTCTCCTGTGGGGTTCCACAGGGCTCCATATTAGGTCCTGTATTATTTGCCCTTTACATGCTGCCCCTGGGGTCAATTTTTAAAAAATATAATATCTCATTCCACTGCTTTGCTGATGACATTCAGATCTATCTGCCCTTAAAGAAGGCTAATTGTGTGGACTCGCTGGAACCCTTGTTTAACTGTTTAAAGGACTTAAAACCATGGTTGGGCCTAAACTTCCTCTGCCTTAATGAAGACAAGACAGAAGTTGTGATATTTGGTTCATCTGACAAGCTGGATCATTGTACTAGCACTCTTGGCACTTTAGGGTTTGTCACTCATCCCTTTGTTAAAAACCTGGGTGTGTTCTTTGACAGTGCCTTTAATTTCAACAAACAGATTAGCACTGACGTCGTTAAAAACAGTTTCTTCCAGTTAAGGATGCTCACCAAACTCAAGCCATACCTTCCTCGTGGTGACTTTGAGAGAGTCATTCACGCTCTGATCACGACCAGGCTGGACTATTGAAATTCTCTGTATGTTGGCCTCGATCAGTCTTCTCTCCGCCGGCTGCAGCTGGTCCAAAATGGTGCCGCTCGGCTTTTAACTGGGACTAGAAAGCAGGAGCATAAACACCAGTCTTGGCATCGCTTCACTGGCTTCCTGTTCATTTTAGAATAGTTTTTAAGGTTTTATTTCTTGTTTTTAAAGTTTTACATGGGTTGGCCCCACCTTATTTAGCAGACCTTATTCAGGTCCACAAACCTATTAAAGACCTGAGGTCGTCCAGTCAAGTGGTCCTGGAGGTCCCCAGATCAAGACTCAGGACTAAAGGTGACCGAGCCTTTTCAGTGGCAGCCCCTAAACTTTGGAACAGCCTGCCGCTGGACATTAGTGCTGCTCAGACTGTGGAATCTTTTAAGTCCCAGCTGATGTCCCATCTCTACTCAGTGGCTTTCAGTTCGGTTGGGCGTTGGCATCCTGGCTGCATATGTATTGCCTTTCTTCATTTTATGTTCATGTATGTTGTTTTTGTAGTGCTTAGAAGTCTGTAAAGCACTTTGGTCAACTTTGGTTGTTTTTAAATGTGCTATATAAATAAAAATATATAAATAAAATATGTGTGTTAGTCATGATGAGCTGAGTGGGGGTGTGGGTGGGGGGTTGTTCATTGTTCATTACACGGTACTCTGTAATTTAATTTAATTATTCAATTATTTTTATGTGTGTATATGTGACCGTGTACATATGCATTTATGAAAAGGGAAAAGGTAAATTGTATTTCTGTCTAAGTATTGTATTGTGTTTTCCCTATAAAAATATTTTGGGGAAAAAAAAATAAAGCTTGATGGCCTCCATCAAAAACAGTCAACTATGACAATTCACAGCACTGTCTCTAAACAGTGTCTCAAAGCATCTTATGCAGTGGCCTCAGAAAACTGAGTAAATGGCATACAATTGCCAAGACTCCCATTTTGCCGGCCGCACAAGACGTGCAGAATAATGATAGGAGAGAGTGCAGCAGCCAAACTCGGTACAGAACCCCTGTCCAATGACACAATCGTCACATTGACACATCTAATGATATCAGGGCAACTCATAGAGTTCATTGAAAAGAGTCCTTACTACGCGCTGCAGCTGGACGAATCCACTGATATTGCTGGGCAGGCCCAACTGCTCACATCTGTCAGGTATCTGCAGGACAAGGTGATTGAGGAGGATATCCTATTTTGCCGACCACTTCAGACGCGCACCACAGGAGAAGCCATCTTCAATGTCATCGATATATTTATCCAGGAAAATGGTTTGGCTTGGGACCAATGCATTGGCCTGTGCACCGATGGTTCGCGGGCAATGACGGGCCATGAGAGTGGCCTAGCTGTTCACCTTCAGCAAGTAGCTCCACTTGTGAAATGGACACATTGCATGGTCCATCGCAAGGCTGTGAAACTCATGTTTTGCTCCTCGCAGACAGAGTAGATGCCTTCACACAAAACCTTGACCTCTGACATGGCCGCACCAGTCAAGGGAACTGTGACATGTCCCCCAGCCTTGCAGACTTCATCACTGATGCAGACACATCACACGATTTCTCCTTGCTATTTCAATCAGCATCTGAGCACCTGTCAGCGATGAGAAAACAATTTGCAACACAGTTCAAAGAAGATTAGCGTTCTTTTGCATGGGTTTGGGATCCATTTGTGTGCACAGCAAACGAGCTGTCAGCTGATATGCAGGAATAGCTTATTGAGCTGAAGAGTGACAGTATGCTGAAGGAACTCTTTACCTCCTGCCCTCTTTCTTCATTCTGGGTAGCACTGATGCAGGAATACCCTCAGCTCTGTGACGTCGCCTTGAAGGCGCTGGGAGGAGGGGGGGCCTCAACTGCATTGAACCAGCTTTGGTGGGGCCCGGCTTGCAAAAGGTTGAGAGCCCCTGGTGTATAGCATACATTTGTTTGTAATTTTTGTGTACATTTATTGTTTTACTTAAGCTATTTTACTAACATTTAGATTTTTTATCATTTAATTATTTTAACAGAATATTCAAGCAGCAACCTGTTGTTTGTGCACTTATTTGCGCTGTCAGTCCAAAACTTCTATTTATGAATGAAGAAGTGGAAATTAAAAATATTTGTTCAATTCATGTTAATTCATCAATTAATCAAAAAAATAATCAACCGATTAATTGATTATTAAAATAATCATTAGTTGCAGCCCTATTGTTGACATTATGGAGATACAAGGTTTTCACCTGACAACAGCTACAAGTAGTATCTGATAATCAAATTAGAATTCCAAAATTAATTGAATTAATATTATGTGTATTATGTATAAACTAATCTGCAGTTTGTGTTTATTATGGGACTTTTCATCTGCACGACATTTGCAAGCAGAGCTGTCTCTTTCTGACATTTTCTGGGTCTTAAATTCTATTTGTTGAGGGCTTAAAAAGGTCTTAAAATGTCATGGTCTTGGGTTTTGTTCTGGCACTTTAATTAATATCTACCTTTCTTTTCACTATTCTTCAGCTGTCACAGTGCGGAGAGGCGGGACTGTCGGCTCGGGGGCGAGGCACACGAGTCGCACCTGCAGCTCATCAGCAATTAGCCAGCTTCATATTCTCCACTCACACTCATTCCTGTGCCAGACTATTCTTCAATCCCGCCGTGTTCCCGCGTGTCTCCCGCTCTCGAGCCTACCTCTAGCCTCCTGTTTTTGTAGTGTGATATTGGAACGTATTTGTGTCACCCACCAGTTTTTCGTATTAAGCGAGTTTTCAGTTACAAGCAGTTGTAAGTCTTGTCTCCCTTTTGGAGTTCTTTCTGTTTGTTTGCATACTTTGAGTTTCCAGTTATAAGGACTCTTCCGCCAGTTTTTGTATTGGGCGTGTTTTCAGTTACAAGCATTAGTAAGTCTTGTCTCTCCCTTTTAGAGTATTTTCGGTTTTATTTGTTGTACTTTGATTTTCCCATCGTGGTGAATTTGGGTTGTACTTTGTTTTCTAATAAATCCCTGATTTCAGACTCTGCAGCTTTGGGTTCGGGCCTTCTTTTTCCCCTGTAACATAAAAAGCATTAAATTTGACGTTAAAAATGGTGAAAGAACCCTGGTTAACTCATCAGCAACTACAACCTTGGTGTGCCAAATTGGATGTTTAGTGATTAAACTTTGTCCTTTACCCCCCTCCACATAAGATTTGAAGTGAGACGGATATTCACCATGCTGATGTGGCCATGACACCTGGCTCCCTCAATGACAACGTTCAACAGCTAAATTAAGGTTATTAAAGTGTGGTTTTAAATCCACCTGTGTGCATGTGTGTATATGTATGTGTATAATAGGGGTGGAACAGTTCACAAAAATCCCAGTTCAGTTCGTATCATGGTTTTGGGCTCACAATTTTCCGTTGAGACACTTTTTCATTGTCAAATCTTAATTAAAATAATAGGTTTTCTAATTAATGCAAACAAAAAATGCAGCTCTGTTATTTCTATATAAAAATGGCCACATTATCAACTGAGGCCATCAACATAAAGTGCAGCATAAACAAAACCCACTGTATTTGGGGATATTATTGGTGGTCAAGTACTTTAATCATAGGACTTTTTGCTCGTTGTCAGGGGTTGGAAAGCTAACGGCGATGAAGCAGACGGTTCACACGCTAACAGCTATCATCCTTTCTGTGTTGTTTCTGTGCTCAAAGTTGCAGCTTTGTCCACGACTTTTTTTCAGTCACTGTCATAGGTAACACTAAATCCATAATGCTCCTGTACAGCAGACTGAAACAATGCTGGCAGATCCTCTACCTGTACTTAGTCTGTCTGGTCCACTTGCCATTTCCAAGAATGACAGCTGCACTCACATTTCATCCGTTCCAAATGAGAAGTTTCAAGTCACTGCACGCCGTTCATGTGACTGCAGTTTCACAGGGTTATTTCACAGGCTCCTCACTTTTGCAAAGTTTTTGCCAACGGACTTTCAAACACCTACACATTTTGATATTGTTCTACTACCTGCAACCCACAAGCTGACAGTCAAGTGTGGATTTATGGCAGGCGAAATGAGTCATTAAAAATATTTTAATGTCATAGGAAGAGATGGGAGAGGGATTTTGCTATGAAAATACTCTAATTATTGTTTGGGCATATTTTTGAGATATTACAAAAGATAACTGAACACTTGATGCAAGGACAGAGAAAGTAGAACTTACACAATGTATTTTTTATTTCACCGTGTATTTAACTATTATACTATATTAACTTCTTTAGTTTGCCAATATTAAACAGGAAAAGTCCATAACTCAGCATTAGTGATAGCTTAACATTAGTTTATCTACTATACAGTAAATATGTAGCATTTTGTCATCGGTGATCATCTCTCCAGTTGTAGATAGTCAATCTAATCATCCATCAGCACAAGCCTACCAATCTATTTACTTACAGACTTATAAACATACAGACTTTTGCAGCTGAAAGTAGAAAGTAAAAACAAAACTTAATGTATCAAGCATAATCTATAGTAATGTAGAACGGTAATTATGTGTTCGTTGCATGATTCAGTTGCATGGCTCTGGTTGTTGTGAATCATGCAAACTACGAGTGTTAGGTTCACTTTTCAATTTAATTTACTGGCCAATTAATTTTTGTGTATCTCCTAATGTAACAACAAGAAAAATTTGAACTGAATGAACTGAACTGAAACATCACACACAGAGATTCTAAAATGGGAAACGATACATGAACATTACATAGAAGCTGGATTTATTTATAGGTAGAGGTATTTCAGAATGAAGAAAACAGCAGGCGCAAACTTGTTTGACAGCAGTTTGTGGGATTGTTCTGCTGTCAACATTAAGATTGGATCATAGTTTGTGTATTGTATGTCCCCATAGTTACTGCTGGTATTGTGGAGGATGAACAGTGGGTATAGTGCTGATGTGTAGGTGTGAGTAGTTTGCGTGTTTGT
This sequence comes from Chaetodon trifascialis, assembly GCF_039877785.1. NCBI lineage: Eukaryota > Metazoa > Chordata > Actinopteri > Chaetodontiformes > Chaetodontidae > Chaetodon > Chaetodon trifascialis. Next base: position 3,062,491 of record NC_092070.1, read on the forward strand.
ACCCTGAATGTTTGTATGCTTTACAGTGATATTGTCACACTGATGACATAGTTGGCTTAATAGTTGGAATAATAAACAATATTTGATTAGCCTACGTATATGCTCTAGTTAACCTCTATATCTTTAGTTAGATTTTCTTTCAGTTTAGAGGGGACAACAATGTAAAGGTTCTCATGTTGCTGTTTACTCGATTACAAACAATAGCAAAATACATACATTTGTCTTTGATTTTCTACACCTGTCTCTCTACTACTACTAGTACTGTCTCTCAGTACAGACAATGTTTTGAATTGCAAGTTTTGTCACCAAATCAGATGAAGTGTAATTTGGTATTTATAATGTAATCTTATCATCGCTGTTTTTGTCAACAGAACTGTAAACATGACTTGGTCTCCTCAGTAATACTAAAGAGCTCAGAAAATTGTGCCAGGTGTAGTGGACCGTTTTCTGCTTTTAAGTGGCCTGGTGTGAGATGTAAAGGTTTGTATTTTGTTTTGATAAAAAAAATGTTTTATCAAAAAAAACCTTTTTTAAAATGTTTTGGTTCACTAATATCCGTTATTGGAACAACTTCTCCAATTCTCAGTAGAAAACTGCTTTGCATGTATGAAGTTTCCTTTCCAAAAACTTCCTTGAGGTGTTAATAAGTGCCTCTGTGAGTAAAAATGGTGAATCTTAAAATGCTTCACTCGATGGTAATGACTTCATGTTAAGTTTGTAATAGTAGTACTAGTCAGTACTTTTCCTTCTCCTTAAATGCACAATTTAACTCTTTGGATGCAGGTAAATGCTATTATTAATTTAGTGAGTGAAGTACATGAACCAACTTTCTTCTTAAGTTCTTCATATCCTCTGTCTAGTTTGCTCCTGCTTCTGGCACTGTTACATGCAAAATGTGAAGACCAACCTTGAACCTCAGCATTGGTAAGTGTCAAATTCTTCTTAAAGTTATGTACCTGAAAGGCACACTGCAGTAAGTCCTTTTTTTTACCAGCTTTCCAAAGAACCAAGTGGCTGTTTCCCTGTGTTAGAAAGGTGTGTGTGTCGAGGTTAGAAACAGTGTAAATAGGTCAATTTCTTAATTAATTTTACTTTGTATGGTAGTTAGTTTTGGGGTGGATTTGGGGATAGGCGTAGCTGATTTTTGTTTGTTTTATGATTTGCCGCCACCCGCCGCCCTCTCCCTTTGTTATTCATTGCTTGTGGTTTTTGTTGTCATTTGTTTTGGGTTTTTTTGTGGGTTAAATCATTAAACAATAAACAGCGTTTTTTTTTTCTCGTTAACATCATGTCTTTCCTTGGAAGACAGCCTAAATTATAATACTGTGAAACTGGCTATCCTTCGTGCATATGAACTAGTCCCAGAAGCTTACCGCCAAAAGTTTAGTTTATGATGTTAAAGTTTTCTTTAACATCATGGCACCGTGTTGCTTCCCTTTATCCCTAGTCTTTTCCATCAGAGGGTTGTAACACAAACCTGTTAAGGATAGCACAGACGCGGTGGAAGATCAGTGCATACAGTCTTCAAACACATCTTCAACTACTCCGTGGCGTGGTAGGAGCAATAACTAAAGACAAAGAGATAACAAGAACGACAAAACCAGAGCCAGAATACAATATTAACAGTAAGAGAAAGAACAAGGCTACAAGGATCAATCTAAGTCAATCTAAGCAATCGCAAGAGAACAAGGGAAAATGGCTGGAAAATCGTGGCAAGAAGCACAGACAATCTGGCAGCGTGCCACACCTCCACTGCAGGCAATGAGAGAGAGAGAGTGATTAACAAAAGTAACAACAACATAACCGGAAAATCAAAATAAAAACATAACCCATAACAGATGAAGGGTCGGGAAGAACTAGGGTCTTGTCTATGTCCACAATGTCAGAGTCAGCGTTGTGTCAACAGATATCCCAAGGTGTTTGGAAGCTGTTAAGTGTGATGAAAGACCAGTGTTTCCTCTACATTCACTTAGGAGTGCTGTGCCGCCATTCCTAAATCCTAGCCACCGCACCTTCAAATTTCTTTGCTTTTTTTTTTTTTTAATCACTGTAGCAAATACACCACTGCCGCATGTCTCCACCTTCACAGCAGAGTCAGACGTTAATTACTCGCGAGAGCCCGGCCTTGAAAGTGACATCACGTCAAGCACCCAGGCACCAGGTCAGAGAGTCAGAGGATTGTCATCTTGGAAAATAGGGCAACGACTTACCGGAGAAAAGGTAGACTTATTAGCTTAAGATAACTCATAATAGATTTTACAAGTTAAATAGACATTCGCAAAATATTGATGCCCAGCTAGTATTACGTAACATACTGGTAGCTTAAGTTAATTGGGCTCGGTGCTAAACTAATTGATAGCATTAAGCTAGTATCTACACACCATGACGTAACTGCTGACTGCATTTTCAGATGAGCCTGTTCAAATATTTCTCTATGAAGAGAAAGACAGCTGATGAAGATGACACTAGTCAGTAGTGACGTGTTGGTCACGAACGAAACGGCTCTTGGAGCCGGCTCTTTGAAGTGAACGATCGGAGCCAGCTCCTGCCTGGGAGCCAAAGTGGGAGCCTCTTTGGGGTTGTTTTTGTTCTTTTCTCGACTTCTTCCGTTCAAGCCGCACATGATTGGTCAACTACATGATGTGTGGTGGCTTCAGTGTGTACTCACTGAGCAGGAGGGGGAAGAGCGGGGGTTACAGACACAGCGCACGTGTGTGCGCGCACACAAACACAAACACATTCAGCCTTTAAAAAGCAATTTTCAACTGGCCATTCAATAAATAGGTTGTAAAAAATTAAATCTGCAGTCAAGTGTCATTTGTTTACGCCACCACGGCTCCCCGGAGAGCCTGCCCCCGCTGCTGAAAAAATCAGAGAGGAAACACTGAAGACGATGACATTTCTGCTGCTGTGCGCAGTGAATTCCGAATTCTTCAGCTGGCCCAGTCATTTTTCAATAAACACAGACAGCATCCCACCAAATATGACTGAGAGATGAGATGAAATGAGAATTTTCATATAACCTTGAAGATGCTGTAAGACCTGCAAATTTTCATGCTGTTATCCAAACTGTCAAGAAGGAGATGGAGAAAAGCACTGCAACCAAACTCCAAGCTTAGCACTTAAACTGGGTCACACGTTGCAAAAGATACACGACATCGTCCACTGCAGAGCTCTAATGGCAGAAGACATTTTTTAATGTCAACCTAGACATTAAAAAAAAAATTGTATAACACAAAGTGGTCTGAACTTGTCTCACACACAGCTTTGACCACCTTAAATGAGGCGCACTTTAACAAGCTATGCACTCTGCCTTTCACAGAGGATGAAATCCCATCTTGAAAGACTGCAGGTTTAGCATCTGAGAACTCGGGAAACACCACAAGTTTGTGGTGTTGGCGTCACACTCGCACTCAAGTCTCACGCATTGAGTGTGACAGTCACGCTTTTCAGTCTTTTGTCACTTTTCGGTCTTTTGTCACACACTCCCACATTTTATTTATTATGCTGAAAAAAATTATAATATAAATTTTCTGGCGCACCGCTATTGCTATGGAACCGGGAGGAATCAAGCACGTCTCTCATGGAGTTCCGAGTCGAGCCTGCCACTTATCTGTCAATCAAACAAAAAGGAAAGGGGCAGGATACACAATAGTCAATCAGAAGCACTATTCTGCACTATCTGGGTAAGATAACGCAACAACCAATGAAAAAAAGCATTGTTATCCCGGAATTGTTCACGTGATTCTGCTACAACCATCTTCGGAAAGTTTTGTTCAGTGGAAACCATGACTGGATGAGCTCCGAGCATCACAGAGACCAGAGTATGCGAGAACAGAGTAAGTCATATCCTGTGTTAATGTTACAACAAATTCACAACTTGTTTGATGACAATTTGACTGCAGTTAGAGAATGTTGCCAAGATAATTGGCATCGACATGCGTGTGGGCACGATGTAGAGCAGCCATGAACAGATGCAATTTTGGGATGAAATTGAGATGCATCAGTTTTAACACATCTGTGCATTGAAAAAATCTGATCCATGTAATAGTTAAATGTTTGCATTTATTTAGAAATTTGAAACACAATTATTTAATATTTTGAAAACACCCACGTGTTACCTTACGTTACAGCACCACAGATGCTGATCAGTGTGTGGGGGGGGGGTTCTTATTGTTCATAATACAGAAACTGTGTTTTGTTGCTTAGTGCTGAGTTAGTATACCTGCTCATGAAAGAATGTTAAGCACATCCACTGTCTGGTAGTAGTTTTTCATATTGCATATTGCATCATTCCTTTGTATCATTGTATCATATTGTATTACATGGTGTTGGAGCAAATCATGTTGAATTGAGCTGCATTGTGATCTGGGGATGTATCATATCTCACGATAGTTGCTGCTTAAGGTAGTCACGATATGTATTGTATCAGCCACAGACCAGAGATGCACAACCCTAGTCTGTAGCCTAAACGTAGCCAACAGTAGCCTGTTCACCACATTAAAGTGTATTGCATTGTAGATTTTTATAGGTCATTTTTACAACCATGTCATATTTTGTAATTATAATCCTGGCCATGATGCATTAATCATTGCATATGTCTTTCAAAGATGTCAGGTAAAAAGGCAAAGCAATCAAGCATCCTCTCATTTGCCATGAGAAGAAAGCCCCCTAAAAAGCCCAGGTTAGAGGAGGAGACAGTGCAGGTGAAAGAGGAAGAGACAGCACAGGTGGAAGAGGAGGAGAGGGTGAAAGAGACAAAAGAGGTAAAAAAAATATATATATATTTCAGGAGCAGCTGCCAACAAGACTTCTTTTAATAATGAATGGACCTCTAAATGGCCATTTATTACTGTAGGAAGCACCAGCTCCTATTACTGGTGCTCTATCTGCCGCCAAGAGAACTCCTTTGCCCATCAAGGTGTGCAGGATGTGACAAGGCACATAGAAAGTAAAGGGCAACAGGCCAAACAGCAGGCACTGAAGTCAACCAGCACAGTCAAAAACTTTTACTTGCCAGTGACTGAAATGGAAATGAGTGTCCAAGAGGTCAAGGTACATAGCACATTAAATCCAAAAGGTTTATTACAGTGTTTATGAGTACCATTTTTCAGAAATAATACAACCAATTCTATGTTTGCGGCATATATGAGACATTCATCCATGTCATGGAAAGAATACTGCTCTGTAATGCATCTTTTTTGTAACTAAAATCTTTTTTCATTTGTTTCAGTTGCAGACGAGGAGAGCCGAGGTGAAAATTGCCATAGCAATGGTTCAACCCAATGTACCTTTTGCTATGGCTGACCATTTCAGCCCCTTGTACAGGGAATGTTTCAAAGACTCTCCCACAGCTCAAAATTTCAAGAGTGCCAGCACAAAAACTACCTGCATCATTAATGAAGCAGTTGCACCACACTATAAGAACAAGCTGGTGATGAAGATGAGGGAAAATCCCTTTACACTGGTCACGGATTGCTCAAATGACACAGGTATACCTTTGACAGCTAAATTCCCTGTTTCCATTTCCTCATGTTCATGTCAGACTGAAGTAATACACATGCAGTACATGCATAAATGCATGCAAAATTAGTTATGTACCATATCGTTACAGGACTTGAGAAGATGAACCCCTTAACTGTCAGGGTATTTGATACCACTAAAATTGTGCACAGATATCTCGACATGTGCAGCACAAGTGGAAGAAGCTGTGGCACAGCTGACGTCATATATTAAAAAAATCAATGATGTCCTGATAGAGCATTACATACCATGGAAAAATTGTGTTGGCTTGTCAGTTGAAAATGCCCCAGTTAACATTGGTGCCAAAAATTCAATCACAGCAAAAACGCTTCATCAAAACCCCAACATTTACATTCATGGATGAAACGGCCAAACACGCCGGGAAGAGGTTTTTGGATGTAAGTTGCAACATGTTTGCTTTCCATTAAATATCTGTTAAGCTAAGGTGACGTAAATCATTTGCTGTGTAATGACATAAGAAGAAAGAGGAAAGAAATCCACACACACAATTTAACACAACATGCGAAGTTAGAGAGGGGAAACTGCACAAGGCATGCATATGTGAAATTTTTTCTCTGCCTTTAACCCATCCTGGTCAGTCCTTCCTCCGCGGCAGACCAGGAGTGGTGGGCTGCCAGCCGACTGGCACCTGGGGACCAGTTCCTTTTGTCGTCACCATTGGTGGTGATCATCTTGCATGTTTTTATTGGGGGTATTTTATGGAGGATACCCCAGGTGAACACGGGGAGAACATGCAAATTCCACACAGAAAGGCCCCTTTCCTCAAGCAGCAGGCGCTGAAGGTATGGTGGAAGACACGCCACCAGCGCCCACAGCGGGATTCGAGCCGGGACCTTCAAGCTGTGAGGCAACAGTGTTACCACCTGTTCCACCGTGCCACAGATGCCACAGATCTGCGCTCATATCATGTTCTGCAGATATCTGGATTTGACACTGAGGACCTTGTGGTTGGACACTGGTTTAAGGGCAGCACGAACCGTAAAGGTTACTTGAAAGGTTTGTAATTCAATTAGCTCCAGTGTTATACACCAAAAGAGAGGAAAAAGTTAACTTTGTTTTTCTTACATATTTTACCAGAATTTTGTGAACTCCATGGCAGTGCGTATATGGAAAAGCTGCTGCACATTTCTGTGAGGTGGCTGAGTTTGGATATGGGCCACTCACCAGCTACTTCAAATCTTTAAATAAGTCACATATTATGTTATTGACACTAGTTCAGGATAGTTATATGAGACAGCCAATACTTACAACCTGTCTTTTTGCAGATGAGAAACAACCAAGGTTCAGAAGACTGGTGGAGGCATTTCCCAATCCCCTGATAGAAGTCCACCTCCTGTTCTTTCAGGCCACATTGCCAGTGTTCTCTGCACTGAACCTCCTTCTCCAGAGAGAAAAGGCATCCATATTCCAGCTGTATGAAGAGGTAAATGGGAGGGTTGGGTAGTCTCCTTTCTTAAGTACAACACCCCTGTGAAATATAGATTGTATTATTTTGTCATTTGTTGATTCTGGTAATGGCCAGGTAATGCTTTGAAGTCACATAGGGAGATAAACCTGAATGCTTATTGACAACAAATACAACATTTATGGATTGAGTGATCTATCTGATGATGGAATATGGATACAAAATTACAGAGGACAGGACTGTCTGAGAATATATGCAAATGAGTGTGGTGCTCAGAACCCTGAACTCCTCAGGTCCACGCAGTTACACAAACATATTGCAACTTTGTAACAGGTCCTGAACCTCAACGACCATGAGTTGGACCAAGTTGCTGACTTCCTGGGCCATGATATTCGCGTCCACAGAGAATATTACAGGCTTCCAGAGGCTACAACACAATTTGCCAAAATATCAAAACTACTGCTTGCCATGGAGAAAGGGTCTCTTGCCATTCTTCAAGGCAAAACACTTGAAGAGATTGAAGTTGAAGGTATTGCTATTAAAAGTTGTTGTTAGTTGTCTTTGTAGGTTAGTGTCATGGTTAGGATTACAAGCATTGCTAACAGACATTTAAGTTAAAATATAAGTTGCCTACAGACAATCTTGAAAATAGAGACTTAACTTCAACAAAATACTATTCATGAAACTTTAGATTTCAGATTGATCATTATGTATTATTTTTGTAACTCAACTGATTTGCATTTGCAATATTAAACTTCTTTGATACTCAAAACATTTATTTTTTGTTAGATAACATAATCTTGACTGATTACGAGCATTGAAGACAGTTAGGCTGAGGATGAGAATCCCATTTGTCCACAGACAAAAATGCGTAGGTGAACCTAAATAGACAAACATCAAGTTAATGAAGTCCACATTAGAAGTGTAGAGTATTATGCACTCCACATTTAGATAGTTCAGACATACAGCTGTTACTGATACTGTAAGGTCATTGTGTTAGGAACTAAGACATCTGGGTCTCTTTTAATTGTGCAAGCATACAAAGCAGAAGGCTGTGGGTTTTTTGCAAATGCACCTATTTAGAACAGTTTTTTTTTTCTTTATGAAAATATTAATTAACACAAATCTGCATATAACACACAACCTATATTGAGCTATACTATATATTCTGCAGGGATGGAGAGAGCCAGATTACCTGTTGTGGAACCTCCAGGCACCTCAGACGGTATGACCCCAACCTCAGTCCACCAGTAGGCTCATTGATGTTTGATTCTTTGCATGTAGGGCAAGGCAAGGCAAATTTATTTGTATAGCACAATTCATACACCAGGCAATTCAAAGTGCTTTACAGAAGCATAAAAATACATTAAAATCATAAATTTCAAAGAAAGAAAGAAAGAAAGAAAGAAAGAAAGAAAGAAAGAAAGAAAGAAAGAAATCAGAAGAGAATAGAAAAATAAAAATAAAATCCATTTAAAGGAAAATTAAAAACAGAAGCCGGTAAAAGACAATATTTTAGCATTTAGAATGATTAAAATCATTGAGTAGATATATTTACTTTAAGTAAAAGCTGTAGCAAATAATAATGTTTTCAACCTTGATTTAAATGAGCTGACAGTTGGTGTAGACCTCAGGTGTGCAGGGAGAATGTTCCACAGGTGAGGAGCATAACAACTGAAAGCTGCTTCACTTTGTTTGGTTCTCATTCTGGGAACACACAATAGACTTGTCCCTGATGACCTGAGAGGTCTGGATACTTCATATGGGGTTAATAAATCTAGAATATATTTTGGTCCTAGACCGTTTAATGCTTTATAGACCAACAGTAAGATTTTAAAGTCTATTCTTTGACTCACAGGAAGCCAATGTAGTGATCTGAGGACTGGTGTGATATGGTCCATTTTTCTGGTGTTTGTATGGACTCGTACAGCAGATCAGCTGTAGTTGCCTAATTTTTTTTTATTTTATTTATTTATTTTTATTGCAATAGTCCAACCTACTGAAAATGAATGCATGAACAAGTTTTTCCATGTCTTCTTTGGACAGACATCCCTTAATTCTGGTTATATTTTTCAGGTGGTAGTAGGCTGATTTGGCAATCAGCTTTAAGTGGGTGTTAAAATTCAGGTCAGAATCAATAATTACACCAAGATTTCTGGCTTTATCTGTTGTTGTCAGTGACATGGAGTTAAGGTGAGCACTGATCTTTGACCTCTCATTTTTGGGGCCAAATACAATCATTTCTGTCTTATCTGCATTAAGCTGAAGAAAATTCTGGCACATCCACTCATTGATTTGATGAATACACTCACTCAGTGAAAGTAAGGGACTGTAGTCATGTGATAACACAGAAATATGAAGTTGTGCATCATCTGCATAAGTATGATAAGAAATATTATGATGTTCCCTGATCTGAGCTAGGGGCAACATGTAGATATTGAAAAGAAGTGGTCCGAGAACGGACCCTTGTGGTACCCCACACGTTATCTTTTTTCGTTCAGACACATGCTCATCTTGTAAATAGGATTTGAACCAGTGTAGTACAGTCCCAGTAAGTCCCACCCACTTTTCCAGTCTGTCAAGAAGTATGTCATGATCAACTGTATCAAAGGCAGCACTGAGATCTAATAATACTAAGACTGAGGTTTTGGAAGCATCATTATTCAGATGTATGTCATTTAAAACTTTGATAAGTACAGTCTCAGTGCTGTGGTGTGGACGAAATCCAGACTGAAATGCATTAAAAAGATTGTTCTGCATCATGAAAGCATGCGTTTGTTGAAAAACAACCCTTTCAATAATTTCTCTGTAGATAGGGAAGATTTGATATTGGCCTGTAGTTACTTATTACTGAAGCATCCAGATTTTTTTTTTTTTTTTTAAGAAGAGGTTTTATTACTGCAGTTTTCAAGGCTTGGGGAAACTGACCGGACTGAAGAGAATTATTTATTATCTGCAACACATCTGGAACTATGCAATTAAAAACATTTTCAAGTTTGTTGGCAGAGTATCAAGGCAGCATGTTGTGGATTTTATTTGTGATACAGTTTCTGTCAGCCTTGTATGATCGAGAAGGTTAAAATGTGCTAGATTAACTGGAGAACAAGAAGGCACAGATGGACTTATCATTTTGCCTGAGCTAAGACTGTTTGTCTTATCCTTGAGGATTTTATCTGTAAAAAAGGCTGCAAAATCATTGCATGACTTGTTGGATAGCAGTTCAGGAGGGACTGATGCTGTGGGGTTTGTCAGTCTATCCACAACAGAAAACAAAGTGCGGGCATTATTACAGTTTCTGTTGATAATCTCTGAGAAGTATGCTTGCCTTGCCTTCTTTAGTTCATGGTTATAGGTGTGGAGACTGTTTTTGTAAATCTCATAATGAACCTGGAGTTTGGTTTTTCGCCACCTGTGCTCTGCCTGTCTGCAGACTCTCTTCTGGACTTTGACCAGTGATGTGTTTCTCCTTGGTGCCTTTTTCCTTCCTGACAAAATCAAATCTTAATTGGGGTGATGGAGTCAATAATAGTCATAACTTTGGAACTGAAACTATTTACAAGGTCATCAGTTGAAGCTGAGGGCAGTGTTGGTGATGGTGTAAAAGACTGAGTGAAGACTGAACAGGTGTTATCATTAATATAACGCTTTTTGATTACCTCTGTTCCAATTTTGTTAAGAATAGCAGGTGTGGCCATTTTAAATGACACACAGTAAAGATCAGAAAGAGCAACATCCGTCACCATAAACTCAGAGATATTAAGCCTTTTGGAGATAACCAAATCTAATATATACCCTTTGTTATGTGTTGAATGTGTTATGTGTTGAGATGATCCAGAATGCTTAAAAGTTCTTAGCACATCCATCTTTGAGATTATCAACAAAATCAATACAAACAATTGGCAAACTCATCAGAAAACTTTGCATTGTATTTTGGGGGTTTGTAGATGGTTACGAAGACTGATCGACAGGGAGACTTTGATTGAATGGCAACATATTCAAAAGATTCAAACTGACCATTAGAGACTCTCTTGCATTGAATGCTATCATTAAACAAAATGGCGACTCCACCTCCTCTCCTATGCAGTCTTACTTCACTTATGAAAATGAAATTTGGAGGGGCTGACTCATTGTGAACTGCTGCGCTGTTATCTTGTCCTAACCAAGTTTCAGTTAAAAACATAAAATCAAGCTTGTGTTTGATGATAAAGTCATTGATTAAGAATGATTTGCCTGCCAAAGACCTAATATTTAAAAGAGCTAAGTTAAATGTGCTTAAAAGTCCAACATCCCCATGTTTTAGAACATACTGTGGCTGACATGGAATACGTTAAACTTGATGATGTGATGTTTCTGGAGAGATGGACCGATCTTCTCCTCCTACCTATTGAGACATGAATCAATGAAGCTTCCAGCACAATGGGCCCTGGCTTTTCCTGGGAAAAGTCAGGCATAACATTTGCCTTAAAAGCTGGACCCAGAACACATCAGTTACCAACACAAATAGGTGGCTGTGCTGGGCTCTTATAAGGGGACTGGAGTAGGTTCAGATCAAGCCGTGGAGGGGGTGGAGGTGGTGCTCATCGGCACTGTGGTGGTGGAGGGGGACAGGGTGGTTGTAGGGGGCAGGGTGGAATTTGGGGGGACAGGATCCCAGATGGGTGAGGAGTAAGCCTGATGCCAGTGCTGACAAGTTTGTCAGCAGGGGGGAGGAGGGTGATGGGATACCCAATGAAGATGATGAGCTCAATGGAGTTTGGGCAGTTGGAGATGATGAGCTAGATGGAGTTTGGGCAGTTGGAGATGAGGAGCTAGATGGAGTTTGGGCAGTTGGAGATGGTGACCTAGGTGGAGTTTTAGTGGTTGGAGTTGGTGAATCCTCACGAGCAGTGGCCCCTGGTGGAGGGCATGAGGCATCCCCTTTTTTGCTCTGGCATCCCTCATGGTTAGAGCATACAGGCAGGGGGAGAGTTGGTTCTCCTTCATGTTTTGGTGTTTGCTGCTTTTGTTTGGATTCCTCTTGTCTCTTGTCCTTGAGAGTGGGAACAGTGTGATGCAGGAAGAAAGATAGGTTGGAGGCAAAAAGTTTTACTCCTGACTTGGTTAGGGAAAGTCTGGGCCCACTGAAGAAGACTTCAGAGAGCTCACTGCATTCAGCAGTTTACCTAAATCTCGTTTGAGCATTTCAGATTGTCGTTTCACAATATCATTTGCCCCTGTGTGCAGTACAAGGTATTTCAGAGTCGGAATTTCTGCAACAATACTGAGGATTCTGTCGGTCATGTTGGAGACTGTATCATCAGGAAAGCACAACACTTTTGTGTTTCTGATGTACGTTCTTCCCACATCTTTAATAGCAGATTCACCAACAACCAGAGTCTCAGGACCAGTCAGTAGCTTTCCTTGTAGCTTTCTATCTTCTGACTTCCTGTCAGGCCTTACCCTTCTCTGTGAGGCTGAGAAGTTATCCAGGTTTTCTTTTGGAGATCCAGGGTCCTGCAGTAGTGGAGCAAACCAATTTTGTAACTGCACACTAGTTGGTTTGGGAGCTTTGTTGCTCATCTTCCCTTTAGCTTTTATCTACAGCTGTGTTTTACTCTGCATAGGTGTTGAGGAGGATGATAACGCAGGCCAGCCTGTCGCATCACAGATCTCTGGGCGCTGGGTTCTACCTGTTGAACATCCATATCAGCTGATTTACTCTTGGGCTTTGGCCCGAGAGCATTCCAGGGAGGACTAATACTGGGAGATTTATTACCCGGTACACAGCCCTTTAGTTTCGAGGGAGCTGTATCAGAGCTAATTAGCTGGATGTTAGCATTCTCCAGTCCACTGTTTTGAGTCAGCAGCAAAGTGCTGTCATTTCCACAATTTCCGTTCACTTCTGCGTTTATTTCTAGACGCTGAACTTTAGTTTCCAACGCTGCAACCTGCTGTAGAAGTTTGTAGAGGTCATCTGTGGAGAAAGGAGGCATCTTGGTGCTAGTTAGCTTTAGCTGCCAGCAGGCTTTTTCTGTTGGTAGGCCGAAGCAGGCTTTTTCTGTGAGTAGGCCAGAGCAGAGTCTATCCGTGAAATATCAGAGGTCGCAAGGGTCATCCACAACTTTTAAATATTTGTCCATAAAATTTGTCTTTCGATGTCCAATTCAGCCAAAAATTAAAACTTTCAAGTTTAAGGAAAATTAAAATAAATACAGAAAACAAGATGGGAAATCATGAGCCCAGACAGAAACCAGCTACCAGCTACCAGAGGAGGAGGAGACAGGAGGCTAAGCAGTGCTATTGTATATTATGGTGTATTCTTAATCCATTCTTGATCCATTTTCCACTCAGATATTGACTCTGCCCTAGAAGGCACATCTACAGGTATGACAGCAATAGAAATGTTTAAATAGCAAGCCATTTTTAGAGCTATTTTGATATTAGGCAATGTCAACAACACCAAACTTTCAAGATAAAATTACTGCCTTTAGTAGTCTTTGTTAGACAATAAAACTTCATCAGCAAGCCCTGATAGCTGGTACTTGCTGCTTGTCCCCAAAATAAGACAGTTTGATTTCCCTCACTCTTGCTTCCCTGCTTTGCTTTGTCTCAGTCAATCAATCACCTTCTTCGCTTTATACGTATATTTGGCCAGATGATTGTCCTTCACATATAATTTCAGTTTGAAATTGCTATCACTTTCATGATCTTCTTTTCCAGATGACTTTATAGATCTCCTAGCCAGTTGCAGTAGAATGCTCTGAAGCTACTGAAAATGCAGTTTACATTGCTTTGGAATTGCAGATTTATAATATCTTGTAAATGCAATTGACAGTGAAGTTGAAATATTAACACTAGTGTTTTGGTTGACAAATATTTTTTTTCTCTTTTGCAGCTTTTCATGAAAACACAGCCGGGTGGGTCAAAGAGAAGAGAGGACAAGGGCATGAACAACCTGGTGAATGCTAAGACATACTCAAAAGACGCTTGATAAGTAGATAACTACTTGTGTGCGTGTGCGTTATCGAATGCGGTGGGCTGATATGGTCCAAAATGCCAGGGCCGATTTTTTGTCCCAGTCTGCCCCTGAATGAGACAGAGCGATGAAATTTACTGTGCAGTTGGACCGGTCAATAGCTCAGCAACCAACTGGTCAATTTTGATGACTGACACCTCTATTCCGGCACAAAGGACCAGTCAAGAGAGTCCAGAGTCAAGAGATTCGAGGGGCAGCACCCAAATTCACCATAGTAACACCAATGACGATCCAGAAGGAAGTAAGCCCAGAGATAGGTTAACACATGAAGAGCGCTCCCTCCACTCTAGAAACTCCCTGCTCTTAATGTAAACGACCAGGACCTTCATGATTGATCTCAAACTAAAACAGAGTCATAGGAGGAGACATTAGCAGTGTTTTTTCGAGCTGGAATGTAACTTTTGACCCCAAAACAGCAAAGGTAAGACATACTTTATGATTTAGCAAAGTTTTTTTCTGCTACTTTTTGGCTGTTAGCTCGCCGAGTTTCCATCACACAGTGAGGAGGCAGACATCTTGGTGATCACCACACTCTCTGCTTTCATATGAGAGGCTTGTGTGGTTTGTGTGAGGTGGTGAAATCAGCAGACACTCTGGAGTGGACATACCCTATTTTCGTCTTTTTGTTACATGCACATGTAATTTATTTCTGTATGAATTATGTTTCGTTTGGGTGGCAATGCTTGGTAGAGGCTTTTAAGTGAGATTCTCCCCCGTCATTCTGATATGCTACACATTAAGATTGATGCCTCCTAGCGTGAGCATTGACCATCTGAACTGGAGCAAATTGCTCATGTTGCCGATCCGGCGACAACTTTAACCCAACAAAAAAAACAACAGACGCGGCACCTCTTTTTGGCACGAGTTCTTGTGTGTCATCATGTTTTACTAGTTCTGCAAGTTCAATTTCAGAACTTTCAGTGTCTGTCCCATCCATCTTCACCGTAACGTAACACCAGAGCAATACAGTTTACCCTCACCACACCCCGCACCATGCTTGTTTAGAAGCACAACATTGATTTGGTAAAGATAACAGACAGCAACCTAAAAATGTTATACATTTGAGTCACCAATTAGACCATGTAATATTTCTGTCTATTTTTTTCCTCTTATATCTATAATCATTTATATTATATTATTGTTTTAAAGAACTGTCTATTGCTGAGTGTTCTGTAGGTTAAAAATTGAAAAATGGCAATAAACCTTAAATCATCAAAAAGTGCTACTTTAGCAGTGATGCAGCCACATCTTGTTCAACGTCCCTCTCACAGTTCTGATTGGTTACACGTCAGGAGTAAAAGTAACACTGAAGGCTGACGTCATGCCACACGTGAACAGACTCTGCTGAGCACAGCTGTGTGTCGAAGGTAAGGCATATCGCTGAAGTTGTAATAAACATCATAACCTTGTGATCTAGTTCAATCCTGAGAAAAGTGCCCAGTCTCCCAGTTACACTACTGAAAATGCCCAAAGTCACAGCCTACAGGATTTCTCTTAATGGAGGCAATAGGGTGTTTTTTTGTTTTTTTATTCAGTCACGCTTCATTTTTTTATCCACCCTAAAACAATCATTGCCTGGTTTGTCCTTAGGGATGGAGGCAATTAGGACAGGCGGGGCAATGGAGGGCCTCTGTCCTAATACCTCATCCATGAGGACAAACCAGGACCAGGTAGCAGCAGTGGGCCGCCCGCTGACTCCCTGCCCTGTCCCGGGATCTCTGCATTCCTAAGGAAGTGGAAATCTATCACATCAACAGCAGCAATTTTCTGCAGTTTAAAGCCCCTACAAGGAACTTTTAACTGGATATGAAATAGTCTTATCAAAGTGTTTATTAACTTGGGTAAAGCAAATGTAGTTTCCTAATGATTATCAAAACCTGTACATACTTATATTAGCTACAGATGCTGCTGAGAAGTGGTTCAATTGAGATAAAAAACAAAATTAAAAAAGGCCCTCCTTATCATAGTCTCTGCTTCCTCTCTACTGTCCCTCATAGAGCTAATGTGAAGATACAATCTTTCAGTGATGGACCACTGACTGTTAAGCTCTGACTCTGCTGCAGTCCATAGCCATGACTGACATGTCAGGATATACTATAACCTTATCTGTATGACTGACAGCACTCTCACAACATGTATCTTCAAGCAGAGAAAGATGACCTCTGACTGTTTGTGCAAGGACAGAGATAAAGAGTAACTGTGAAAGCAAGACAGAGATGCTGTCCCTCAAGGATGAGTACACATGGAACTGACCTCTAACATGACAGCATGTGTGTGCCTTAATGTGTGTTTGCACACCACCTCATTGTGATAAGGCTCTTCTCCATGCCCCATAAAGCCTCCTTATTGCCTCATCTTACTGTTATAAATCTCTCCTCTGTGTGTGCATCTGTCTGTCTGTCGCCTGAATGGTTGCACACTTGTGTAACCCTATAATGTGCTCATGCTTGAGTGTGTGTCTGGCCTTAAGGCTATTTCCTCTCCAGTTTCCATTTCCATTCTTTATTCCTTTTATCTGTAGCCCTCAGGGACTGAAAGACTGTTTTTCTTTGTCTTGGAGCTAGTACAGCAGCTATCTGATCTAACTTTGGTGCTCCATTTTTACAGCAGCCAGCCCTTATGCTGTTTAACTCCTCCAAGCACCCACATATGTACCAGGATTAGATATTAGAGGAGTAGGGGTGGGTATTGCCAAGGACCTCACGATACGATACGCATCGATATTCAAATTTTGAATATCGATATTGAATCGGAAGACAAAGTATCGCGACATATTGCCATATCGATATTTTTGCCCACCCCTATAGAGGAGTGAGGTGGCGCTTAAGAGATGGTGCCGTTGAGGTCATCAGATGGGCAGCAGAAGTGTGGCTCAGTGATCAGAGACACTGCCCTTAATCCAGAGACTTCAAATGAGCAGTGAGAGTGAAGAACCAAACTGCTCATCTTGAAACTGACTCTGAACATGTGCAGCTAATGCATGGAATTGTCTTACATATTCATAATGTGGTCTGTGCATGATAGTTCAGTGGTTAGCACTGTCACCTTACAACATGAGCATCCACAATTTGATCACACTGTCCTGTAGATTTGGCATGTTCATGCTCCAGTTGTCTTCTCAATTGCCTGTAGGTGTGAATAGCAAGTGCACATCATTGCAAACTGGGACTCAGCCTATAGTGCAGTTAAACCATGGCTTAAACTTTCCTGTCTTAAGTTTCCTTTCAACAGTAGTCAGACTATACTGCTCTTCTGTTTATTCACCAGAGGCGCTTGACATCCAGACAAACCGGTAGTCTTCTCTTTTGCAGCTACAGTAACAAGCAGGCAAGACCAAACACATGCATGGGGCGTGCCTATTGTTTTGTTTCTGGTTTACAATCGGATCCTGTAGTTTTTCTAATGTTACTAGCAGTGGCCACAGTTTATAAAAACTACAAGTTCACTAGGTCACAAAGAACGTTAATCTCACGATTAAAAAAAATGACGCTGTTAAAATTGATTTGCATTAATGCATTAATAACGCAATATTTTTGACAGCACTAATAAAAAGGTTTTGAGACTAAATGCAGAGTCACACTGGAGTATGGATCAGAGCAGCAATCAAGCTAACTGACAAAGAGTAATAAGAAACAGGATGTATTTATATTAAATGTGAATCGTATACATGACCAGACAGGAATTGTCTGCCTGTCGGCAAAGGGGAGAGGTCTCACAAAGGTCATGCGTAGATCTGGTTTAGGTGGGTATTGTGGTTAGGTGTTTGGGGGTGCAACTGTGTGTGTAACTATGAAAGAAACTATGTGTCTATAGAGTTACCATATAAAAAGTTGCTTGTAGCGTTAGAGGTGCATGGTAAAAGTATGCTATGCTAGGTGAGGGTGCATGACATACATGAAACACAGAAAGGCACATTATGATTAACTGTCTAAGTATAACATATCGGGCAAAATAGTAATTTTACATCACACCTGTAAGGTACCCTGATATTACCCAAGTTTGATTTGATTGTATTGTAAACTATTGAAGTGATAAGAGTATGCCACGGTGTGGTGCTGTGGACTGAGGGGTATGGGATATGTGAGGAAACAAGTGATGGAAGAAAAGTAATAAAAGCTTTGAAATGTTTCCATAAGTTGTTGTCTCGAATTATGAGGACAATAGAGCAGTATGTAGCACTTTCTTTGTATCAGCTATTGTGAGACAGAGCGCCCTGAGTTCTTTACCTTTAAAATTAACTGTAAAATTATTTTTTATATTGCTCCCCTAAGTTTACATGCTATGTATTAAAACTTACCTGAACTTACCTTTCCCTGTACCCCAAATGAAATTAAGTAACACAGTGCGATGATATATTTTTAACCTTTTCACACTGCAACCTGTTCTAACAGTCCTTATTTATTAAATTAAGAGAAAATATGAACTTTGTGAATTGTTTAACAAAAATAATCCTATTTATAACACGTTAAATGAAATAAGATGAAAAACATAAATGTTGCACTCTTAAGGTATTGAGGGAAATTTAGTCCCAAAAGGAAATGAAACAGTAGCCCAGAAAAACATGCTTCCTTATATAGGCAACAAAAATACCTTTCACTATCCAATCTGAACAGATATAAAACACTTTCCTTATGCTCACTTCCTCAATAAATCAAATATTCACTGTTTACACTCTATGTGGGCCAACACACAAATAGCATAAAAGCGGGCAATAAATATTTAAAACCTAGTTGCAGGTAGGGTTGCCACCTTTCAGAAATGAAAATAAGAGATGCCCACCACAGCTTCTCGGGGCCATGACCACCATGGGCCCGACTCCCGTGGGGTGGGGCGCCTGCAGCAGTGGTATGTTTTATTTTGTGCCACTGTTTTTAGTAAAGGGGTGATCAAGAAAGCAATTAGTCATACTTAGAGATTGAAATGCTTTATTACCAATGAACACATTCTTTACTGTGCAACATTGTTGCATATAAAGTGCTGTTAATTAGACTACAGAAAGCCGTGATTACATGCATCCCTATTTAACATACAATGAGGAAAATATATTTAAAAAAAAGTGCCATATGCACACAACTTAGTTACTGCACAATCAATTAACCTAGTTAATGAGATACTGTATGATCTACCACATGGCAGTAGCACTAGCACCTAAAGATCTGTTTGTGTGGAGTGTGCAACAATGAACTTTTAAAATATACTGTAAACGAAATAAACTGAGAACTTAATGTAACTTTTAAAGTGCATAACTGTTCTTGCTGTAGGGATTCTCTTTGTGAACCCTGGGGACATTTTTAATTTACCCCTCGGAGTGGGGGGGGGTCCTCTGTAGATCCCGCCACGGCGATTTTGCTGGCCTTAGTATTTTCTGTGTTTTATTTTGTTCATTATTGTTAGATTTAGTGTTGATGTGTGTGTGACAGACATGTGTATTGGACATTTATAAAAATACAGAACAAATGCTGCATTCACGCACCCGTGGTAAACAAGCAGCTCAACTGTCTCCTTATTGTAACTACGGATGATAAAGAGCGAAGGTCCGGAACCTGGCTCAGCAGCACTGAAGGAACCTCCACACTCCGTCTGGGCAGGGCAAGAAGAACGTCCACACCTCGGCTCAGTGGCAGCAATGTGGAAAGTCCAAGGGTGATGGAGGAGGGAAACGGCGGGTCTCCCTCTAAACCGTGGGGCGACTATGCTAGTCCTTTCCTGCGGTGCATTGTCGGGTGCTCCATGCTAGGGCAACAGTTTGTACTTCAAGCACTGGTAAAATCTTAGCAAGCATGCTAACCGATAGTAGCCTACTGGGTTACAGTTAGCTCTCGAAACACAGTGAATAAACACAGCCAGTAGCAGTGTAACATCTTCTTCACAAAAAGGGTTAGGCTACTACTTACTTTACTTTTTCTCAGTTTTAGCTTAAATGGCTAGTGGCAAGCCGTCACACTAGAAAATAAAAATCACACACGCTGCTGTAGGCAGACAGCTCCGTCTTCACTACACTGCTCTCTTTCCTCTCACCTCCTGGCCAGTCATAAAGGAAAAGGACGTCTCTCTACACTGACCCATTAGAGGCAGGTAACAAATGAACACTAAAAAACATGAGAGTGTGTCATGCCTCCTGTTGATGGATGTACTTTTCAGACAAACTATATTCTTAAAGTGACATAGCCTATTTTTGATAAAACTTTTAACTCTATTTATTAACTCTAGATCAGGTAAAAACACACAACACAATCTGGTAAGGGCCAAGTGTCAGTGGACAGGTATACTGAGGGACTAATGAGCAAATGAGTGGCAGGTGAGGGGAATTAGTTGAATGCATGGCAGGAGAGTAAGGCAGGATCTTGAACAACAGGAATTGTGATATGAGTGATATGGCATGAAAACAAAACCCAATGGAACTTCTGACACAATTGCAAGGAATTTAGGGATTTCATCATCTACAGTCCATATTATCATTAAAAGATCCAGATAATCCAGAAAAATCTCTGCAGGTAAGAAGCAAGGCTGAAAACCAGCAAAGAAGCATACCTTCAATCCCTCAGGGGGCACTGCATTGAAAACTGACGTTATATCATTAAGCAATATCAAACGAGAGGGAGTGCTGTTGTGCGGCCGAGTGCCACAGATGATCACACCAGTGCTGATATTCAGCATAACAGTGTAACAATTTGGTCCTTTAAAGTGATCTCCTGTGTGCTCATCCCATGATCTTTATTGCACTTGTATGTTCTGGAACGAATGTCCTTCATAGCCTAGAGTTGTAAGATAACATGACCGGAGAGAGCCTGTTTTAATGACAGAAGACGAGGGGCCCGTTGCACAAAACTAGGATAAGGGATTAAGCTGGGATATGTTGGTTATCCTGGCTCAACTTATCCGTGATCCGGTTGCACAAAAGCAGGATAGCGGAAAGTGGGATATGTTATGGGATAAGTTACCATGGAGATTTATTTTGTGGAGCTAGCCTGCTCCAGACCAGGCTAAATTCCAGGATCTATTTAATCTCATCCCTTATCTCAGTCAGCAGTCATCACCAACGGAAACCAATAGTTATTCCACTGACCACTACACATTGTTATCACATTCAACTAGATCCACTGTCATTATTTAAACATTAACACAAAACATAAGCATCATGAATTTCAATTTTAATTAATTTCAATCATTGTAGATAAATGATAATTTTAGATGTGTTGCAATCATTAGATAGGCAGTTTCCCATAGACTATATATAAAATACACATCCAATATAAATATAAATATAAATGCACATCAAAGAGTAACATGATGTTCATTTATTGAATAAAGATAAATCAAAGCATCGGTTCCTTTCCAAACTGAAGTCACACAGTGACTCTACAAGATAGAAAGCACAGAATCAAAGCATATTATACAACACAAGAATAAATACACGTCTGTATATAATACATCCCACATGTCTGCAGACCGAAATAAATGCAGGACAAATCCGTACACAACAAATGAACAGACAAATGAATGGATGCAGGAGCCTACAAGCTTGTGTACAGCACAAACATAAGAGGCCAAATCAATCTAACTTGATAAGATCAACTTTTTTATCCCAAAGAGAAATTATGTAAGGGATAATGCCCGACAAGGTGTCCATTATCAGAAATGAGTGGACGACGCGGAGGCGTGAACCGTCCAACATGAAGCTCCGCTTATACCATGGTCACTTACGAAAAAGAAATAAATATTAAATCAATTATTAATACATTAATGTTGTTTTCTACCGTTAAAATCGTAAGTTTTTCCACAAGAAGTGGCTGAGTGGACAATTTAATATCTCTCGTTGCTGCCAAGGTAACCGGCTCTGGCCACAGAACCTGCAGCTCAGTCGGCCGCAGCTGTTATATTAGGCCTAATCAGTGGAGAGAAGTGAGATGTTTATTAACGTTATGTTACATGATACAAAGTATCATTTCAGCGGGCAAGTGCACCTCTTACCGCTTGTGTGTGTCCAGAGCATGATGCGACATTTTGTTTCAAATAATCAAAGTCCACAGATAGTTTCCTAAATCGTTTTTATTGCAAGAAATATTATCCCCCCTTCACTCTGTATCAATCAAGTAAGTAAGTAAGCAAGACAGTTTCTGTTGACACGGTTACCAACTAGCGTTTGAGCCAGCGCAATAATTTAGAACAATCAGGCTATTTGACCGGAACTTTTTTATAGGTGTCCTTCAACAGTGATCCCCAACCCCCGGGCCGTGGACCGGTACTGGTCCGTGGGTCATTCGGTACCGGGCCGCACAGAAAGAATAAATAAGTTACATTATTTCCGTTTCATTTATTATCTGAGTCTGAACGATGCTTTATTTTGAAAAATGAGGTTTCTTTCCGGTACATCTCGGTCACGTGACACATTGCCGCTGAAATTTTACAGCCTAGCTAGTAAAATGAGCAAAAAACAGACATCGTTAGAAAGTTTCTTTGCGAAGGGAAAAGGGCCCAGTGAGGAGGCAGAGGATGAGTCTACAACTTCAAAGAGAAAGAAAGCTGCATTTAACAGACAGTACCAGGAGTCCTACTTAAAATATGGATTTATTGCGACAGGTGATTCCCACGCACCAAGCCCGCCCTGCATTATATGCGGCGATCGACTCTCTAATGAGGTAATGAAGCCTTCAGAACTGCTTCGTCACTTGCAGACAAAGCACCCTGCATTAAAAGACAAGCCTTCGGAATTTTTTGAAAGAAAAAAGCGGGAACAGGAAGGACAGAAATGTTAAGGGCCAAAAATTACTAAGGGCCACCACATCAACAAATGCGAGAGCATCATACTTGGTGGCTAACCATATTGCTAAGGCTAAGAAGCCATTCACTGTTGGTTAAGAATTGATCCTGCCCGCCACTAAAGACATTTGTCATGAACTTCTAGGAGAGGATGCGATTAAAAAGATCTGTGTCAGCTAGCACCGTTACTCAGGAAATAGCAGAAGACATTGAGACACAATTGCGTTAAGGTGAGTTAGATTTTTCATGCACTTTTTTTTACTAATTTTTGTGGTGTATCTGTATCATATTTTGAAGGCATGTTTAAACGTTACCATAGCGACCAGAGAGCATTAGGGGGCAGAGCATCGATGTATAAAGAGAGCAGAGGGGCAGACGATCATATCATTTTATTTTGATGTATTTAACCGTCACACCTCAATGGCCGGTCCGTGAAAATATTGTCTGACATTAAACTGGTCCTTGGCGCAAAAAAGGTTGGGGACCACTGTCCTACAACACTTTTTAACGGACACCCTGCAACCAATCAGTTCACTTTTCTCCTCTCTTGTCTGTCAGTGACGTCCGTTACATCAGTTCCATGCCTGATGTCAACACACACACATACAGGTTGTTTATCACATGTCTAGGACAAAGATATGGTATGTCTAAGTCTTGGGGAACAGCCAATTACATTCTGTAATGTATGTCTGTTGATTGTACAGGGTTTGGTCAAACCCATGAAGATAAATGTGAACTTTTGCCTGAAATCTGTGCTCATTCTGGCAGAGATCCTGTGGGACTTCTGTCAGTCTGAGACCAGTGCTGCATTGCTTAATATGTGACCTTAGTATGTGACTTTGACTGTGAACTGAAGATTTCTCCGGACCATATTTTGGCTTCCAACAAAAGAATCGGGCTAACAACAGCACTCCGGCAACACAAATAGTTCTGTAACTGGAAGGGAGAGAAGGCTGTTGCCAGGCAACACATAAACATTTCCTACACACAAGCTTGCAACTCCTCACAGCAAGAAGGTCGCAAGTTCGATTCCCGGGTCGGGCCTTTCTGTGTGAAGTTTGCATGTTCTTCCCGTGCATGCGTGGGTTCTCTTCGGGCACTCCGGCTTCCTCCCACAGACCAAAAACATGCTCATTAGGTTGATTGGTGACTCTAAATTGCCCCTAGGTGTGAGTGTGAGTGTGAATGGTGTGTGTATGTGCCCTGCGATCGGCTGGCGACCGGTCCAGGGTGTACCCCGCCTCTCGCCTGTTGACAACCGAGATAGGCTCCGGCCCCCCCACGACCCCGAAAGGGATAAGCGGCATAGGAAATGGATGGATGGATGGAAGCTTGCAACTCTGTGTGTTAGGCAGTGCTCGGTTTCCTCCTTTTCCCCTTGTGTTTTCCCTGTGTTTCCTTGCCCCCTTGTGGTCTCGTCTGGCTTTCCCTGTTTGTTCAGGTCCGTGCTGTGGGCTGTACCTGCCTGCTTGGCTCCTCCAGCCTTGCCTCCTCTCACACCTCCAAGTCATCACCTCATCTACGACCTAATCAACAGTTGTATTTAACCCTGGCTCAGTCCACCAGTATTCGTCAGATCGTCTGCTTGTCTCAGGTGGTACACCCGTCTGTTCCTCTGTTCTCCTGTATTTGCTTGTCTGTACTGACTTGGACTTTTCTTTTGTACTTTTTTTTTAGGAGCTTCATCCTGTTGTTTACCCCTTAGCCTAGCCCAGCCTTGCCTGTGAGAGGAGTTGGATCGCGACCTGTTAGAACGTTTCTGCTCTCTCCCTTAGTTGTCAGTTTTTGGACACCTTCTGTTATCCTATTTTTGTTCACGATCTACCTAGAGCGTTTTTTGCTCTCGCCTTTATTTGCCTGTTTTTGTGGACACCTTTTGTTAATAAACCAGAAGCTGTCTGTCGCTACTGTTACCCTCCTCGGCTACAGATACAGGGCCTTTGCATCAGGCGGAATTTTATATATTGTGGCAAAGTTTGCCACAATCTAAGATTGTTAACAACTGATGTAACGTTAATTAACGGTTATTAGAACGCCTGTACAGCAGAGTGATAATGTCAGTAAAAAGTCCCAGTGCTGTTGTACTCTATATCAGCACTCATGGAATGTCTCTTGTCCAATCAAATTACTTGGTCAGAATTAACTGTTGCATAAATTATGTTAATACATGGGCTGTGGAACACTGTTGGTTAACAGTTAATTGCTGCATCTACAAATGTAACTTAAGATCCCCTGCAAGTGAAAGTCAAATATTACAATTACAATTAGTCATTTGGCAGACACTTTTATCCAAAGCAGCATACATATGTATTCACACACCAATCGCGCAGCATCAGGGGCAGTTTTGGGGTTCAGTATCTTGCCCAAGATACTTTGACATGTGCCCTGCCGAGGCCAGGGATTGAACAACGGACCTCCTGGTTAGTGGACGACTGCTCTATCTCCACAGCAACAGCATCCAGAAATCCTGCCGACTTCTCTGGGCCTGAGCTCATCTAAGATAGAGTGATACAAAGTGAAAATGTGTGCTGTGATCTCACAAGGCCATATTTCGAATTGATTTTGGAAATCATGGACATTGTGTCCTCCAGGCTGAACTTATATGCCTTTAGGATGATGAAGTTAAACAGTCAAAGTTCAAGTTCAAAATCATTTTTAAATCATTCCCTTCAGCACCACAGACAGCTCACATGTAAGGAAGAACTTTTTACATGTGCACTTGCACTTTTTTCCATTGCTGTTTGGCAAACAGGTATAAAAGTATACACTCTTAGACAATATGCTAAACTTGAAAAGTGACAATTGTTGGGAAGCGGGTTTAAAGAGTAGAAAGACATATTGTTGACATTTTGAAAATACAGAATTTTTGGATCTGAAGTCAAGTTTCTGACAGTAGTGGTACCAAGATATTTGAATGTCATGCTCTGTGTCCAGGCTATTTAAATCAAATGACAGGATGGAATGTGTTGTGGCTGGGTTTTTTGGTATCTGCTCTGACTCTGCTTCTGTGTTTCCCCAGGGCTGGAGCGTGGCAGGGGCGGGGCTGATCTCATCTGAGGTGAGTGGCGGCCAGACACACCTGTCGTTAATCTCCACTCATTAGATCTCCCTTTCTTAAGCAGGCTTCTCTTACACTCTGGTGCCAGATGATCATGGTTTATTCCCAGTGTGTCTTGCCGCAAGTCTCGATCTCCTGGTCCCTGCCACAGAGACTTTATGTTCCTTACAGTGCTGTCGAGTTACCCTCCAGCAGAGACTTCGTTCTTCAGACTGAGTATCAATAATTCTGCCTCTGAGAGTTTTTTGTTGTGACTTTGTTTAATAAACTTTTGAGAATTTCCTCTCCGCATTTGGGTCCTGCTTTCTCTGCGCTCACATCACAGAATGTTGAGCTCATTCAGATGTCAATGACATGACTGAAAAGTAGAATGAACTAAATACACGCTAAACATATAAGTCACATTTAGAAAAAAAAAATGTGTTTTTTAATACAGCTCACCACTTTAATACAGCCCACCACTATGGGGTATACTCTTGTATCTATGGGCAAAAAAAAAAACAAATCTGGAAGGATTAGTTTCCATCTCAGTAAGAAAAAGAGAGAAAAGTGAAACCACAGACACACGTGTCATATGCCATGTTGCTATGGTTTAATGTGAGACTCAACACTCACACAATGACTGAGAGCTTTTGTCCTCATGTATTTTTTACTCTTCTTGTCATCATGTTTTTTTCATGTCTCTCCTGAACAGTCATTGCAAAGATGCTGAAAACCATTCCAGTGAATCAGTTTTGGCAAAATTGTGGGTTCTGTCTGGAAAATGGCTGTCCATTCAGCTCCAACCTCAGGGAAGAAGGGTGCAGATGAATGTATGGAGGAATAATAAGATGAGGGATGAGGTAAGGGGGAAGGAAAGAGAAGGTGAATCTGTAGGAAAAAGGGGGGGGGGGAGTTAAAGGGAATATGGTAGGGGCAAATTAAAGGCAGAAACAAAAAGAGAGCAACCTGGAACAGAGACAGAAAAAAAGAGTGATGGCAGAGTGGAATGAAGCGAGGCGAGAGAGGAAACAAGCTGCCGGTAGATGCCTCTGTGGGGACGAAAGAGCAAACAAATGCAGGAGGGAACGAGTTTCATGGAGCCCCCTGGTTGTTTTCTGGCCGGGTGGAAGGCAATGATAAGGGAGGAAACCAGACAGATGTGTGTGTGTGTGTGTGTGTGTGTGTGTGTGTGTGTGTGTGTGTGCGTGTGTGTGTGTGTGTGTGTGTGTGTTAAGCAGGAAGGAGGAGAAAGGAGAGGGAAGAAGGAATAATGACAGAGAGGAGAGTGGAGGCTTGAAAAGGAAACATATTCACACAATAGCACCGCCCACTGCACAGTGCTGGGAATACACACAAACAAATACATCAAATACACACTAATCTAGGTATTTACATAGTTCACCCTGGATCCTAAGTATTTTAAATTATGTTCTCATATTCACATCCATGTTTACTAGCCTTCGGTCTTCTTATTCCTTTTCGTCTGGCATATTTTTGGCATATTACAGCTGCCTTTTGATCAGTGGGATAGTGTGAAGCCATTGGTAGGATTGTGTATTGCATCATCAGTATACACATGCACAAGACAAATAATAAACTGCACCATAGTCTACTAGAGGGAATATATATATATATATATATATATATATATATATATATATATATATATATATATATATATATATATATATATATATATATATATATGTGTGTGTGTGTGTGTGTGTGTGTGTGTGTGTTTCACAAGTAAGATCTGGTGATGACAGGAACAGATAGCAGCATCAAGCAACAGCAGATTACAATAATACAAATAAGTGCAAAGAAAGATGAAAGTGCATAATACGGCAATGCAATAAAAAACACAGCATTAATTGGGCTTATGTTTGTTTCTTGATAACACAACTGCAGCTAGTAATGACCACTTTCTTTATTCTACATTCAATTCAACTCAACTCAAACTTTATTTATAGAGCACATTTAAAACAACCGGGGTTGACCAAAGTGCTGTACAGAGTAAAAGGATAAGTTATAAAATGACCCAAACAATGCAGCAATTACAATAAATAAAACAATAGTAAAAACATAAAAACAATGCAATAAAATAGGATAAAATAAAATAGAATAGAATTAAAATTAAATTAAAATTAAAATTTTGCCAGGAGTCCACTTAGACTTGATTAAAAGCCAGGGAGAAGAGGTGTGTCTTTAGGGAGGATTTAAAAACCTCAATTGATCCCGTGGAGCGGATGTGCCAGGGCAGGTTGTTCCAGAGCCTAGGGGCTGCCGCCACAAAGGCTCGGTCACCTTTAGTTTTTAGCCTCATTTTTGGGGTGGCCAGTAGCAGCTGATTTGAGGATCTCAAAGTTCTGGCAGGGGCGTGGATACAGAGGAGCTCAGTCAGGTACTCAGGAGCTAGGCCATTGAGAGCTTTAAAAACAAACAATAGAATTTTAAAATCAGTTCAAAAAATCAAAATGGGTGAATATTCGATTCTGATTGGCTGCAGGGTGTCTGTTAAAAATTGTTTTAGGACACCGATAAAAAGGTTCCGGTATAATATCCTGATTGTTCTAAATTATTGCGCTGGCTCAAATGCTAGTTGGTAACAACTCAGAACATACCTTAACATATATTATTTCACAGTTTATTTATCACAACGGCACACAGAAAGAAAGAAAGAAAGAAAGAAAGAAAGAAAGAAAGAAAGAAAGAAAGAAAGAAAGAAAGAAATCAGAGGGACAATCCCCTTTATTTATTTGACTTCCACTTCCGGCGCCGTACGAGCAGCAGCCTTTTACAGCAGCTCGCTAGACTTTAAGAGTTTTTCTTATCTTTTTCTGCTTTTCTTGTGCGTCTTCTTTTATTCTTTTTAATCTACGTGTTTGTTAAAATCTGGCGCATCAGAGACATTAAACACAGTAACTCTGGCGCTACTTCGAAATCACTTTTACAACCCATACACTTTCTCCGCATCTGTGGGTCCGTGTGAGACAATGGCTCCCATTGTTTACAGTAGGGATCAGCTGCTGGCCCTGCGTAACACAGCTGTGCGGCCGGAGGAGCGACCTGATGTCCCCCGCGAGTTAAGGAGGAGGATGCGGGGGTGCCGTGCTGGGATCAAATGCCATGACAGGAGGAGAGCTTACAGACCGACTCTCCCGTCCGTCATCATGGGGAACGTAAGATCTCTCCCCAACAAGATGGATGAGCTGGCAGCGCTGACGCGACATGAGCAGGACTACCGGCGGTGCAGTTTGCTACTGTTCACGGAGACTTGGCTGGGAATGTAGCACACAGATGCGACTGTAGCGCTGGATGGATTTTCACTCGTTCGAGTGGAACGGACAGAGAAGAGCGGTAAGAGGAAAGGAGGAGGGCTGGCAGTGTTTGTGAACGATAGATGGTGTAACTCCAGGCACATCACTATCAAGGAGCAGCACTGCTGCCCGGACATTGAACTGTTGGCTGTTAGTCTGAGGCCATACTATCTGCCACGGGAGTTCTCGCACGCCATAGTGGTGGCTGTGTATATTCCCCCTCTGCTAATGCCGACGCAGCCTGTGACGTCATCAACACCGTGATCAGCAGGCTTCAGACTCAGAAACCACAGGCCCTCTTACTGATCTCTGGGGATTTTAATCATGCCTCTCTGTCCTCCACTCTGCCCAAATTCATCCAGTATGTCACATGTGCCACCAGAGACAATAAAACACTGGACTTATTCTATGCCAACACCAAGGAGGCATACGAATCATCACCCCTCCCTCCTCTGGGAAGAGCTGATCACAACCTGGTTCATCTCCTGCCTGTCTACAAGCCGTTTGTCAACAGGCAACCAGCTGTGTCCTGCATAGTGAAGAGGTGGTCGGCTGAAGAGGCTCTGAAGGACTGCTTCAAGACAACCGTGTGGGATATATTCAGTGACTCTCATGAGGAGGACATGTCAGGGACTGTCCTCTGCAGTGTGGGGCCCTCCCAGGGAACGGTGCTGGCACCCTTTAAACAGCTGACTTTTCCCACCTGTCACCCACCTGCCACCTGCAGAAGTTCTCTGATGACTCTGCCATTGTCGGCCTCATCACAGATGGGGACGATAGGTCATACAGAGGACTCATTCAGGATTTTGTGGACTCGTGTCAGCAGGACCACCTCCTGATTAATGCAGGTAAACCAAGGAGCTGGTTGTGGACTTCCGTTGGCGCCCACACTCTCTCCCATCACCAGTGAACATCCAGGGAAGGGACATTGAGATGGTCACATCTTATAAGTACCTGGGTGTTCATCTGAACAACAAAATGGACTGGACTCATAACACCACTGCATTTTATAAAAAAGGACAGAGCAGACTCTACCTGCTCAGGAGGCTGAGGTCTTTTGGGGTGCGGGGGGCACTCCTGAAGACCTTCTATGACTCTGTTGTGGCCTCTGCCTTGTTCTATGGTGTAGTCTGCTGGGGGAGCAGCATCACAGCAGCTGACAGGAAGAGGCTGGACAAACTCATCAGAAAGGCCAGCTCTGTCCTGGGATGCCCTCTGGAACAGGTGGAGGAAGTGGGGGAAAGGAGGATGATAGCCAAGCTGTCCTCCATGACAGACAATGACTCCCACCCCCTCCAACACACACTCACTGCACTGAGGAGCTCCATCAGTGACAGGATGCTACATCCAAAGTGTGTGAAGGAGCGGTATCGCAGGTCTTTCCTTCCTGCAGCCATCAGACTTTACAATAGAAACTGCTCCAAGTAGGCGGTACAATAATCTGCATAACATTCTGTGCAATAACTGAACTGAACAATTTTTTTGGGAAACAATCTGTGCAATAACCTGGGCAATAATCTGTGCAATATTTCAGTACATAAAAGCCTGTAATCTGTGCAATATTTCTCTGTAAACTGTGCAATATTTTAGGACATAAAAGTCTGTAAATACTATATATTACTATATATAATACTATATTCCCGGTACACCCTTTTGTATATACTTTGTGTTAACTGCATGCACTTTGTCTTTTAATATTCTATTCTGTTATTGATGCTGCTGTGAAATTCAGAATTTTCCTCGAGGGACGAATAAAGGAATATTGAATTGAATTGAATTGAATTGAATTGAATTGAATTGAATTGAATTGAATTGAACAGCCCCTCATGCTCTCCACCAACAATGTGCATTCTGCACTCAGCAGGGTAAAGGTTCATAAGGCTGCTGGCCCTGACAGCATACCCAGCCACATGCTCAAGGCCTGTGCAGAGCAGTTGGCTTGCCCCTTAACAGACATTTTGTGGACTATTATGGACATTGTGGACTACAAGGAAACCAAAGGCTACAGTCACACCCCCATTCACATCAATGGGGCTGAGGTTGAACATGTCTCCAACTTCAAGTTCCTGTGCATCCACATCTCTGAGGACCTGGCTTGTCAGATCCTAGTGAACTTCTACCGCTGCACCATTGAGAGCATCCTGACCAACTGCACCTCGTTATGGTACGGCAGCTGCACAGTCTCTGAGCAGAAGGCCCTGCAACTGGTGGTGAAAACCGCCCAGTATATCACCGGTGCCCAAACCAGGCGACAATGGATGGCTTTCAACAGAGGCATATAGATACTGCAACTAAGAACAAGTGCACTGCAGCCATAGCCAAGTAATGTTCATTCTTTCTGGAGAGAAATAAGAGGCTGGGTTAATAAGCCTCTGGTGAATAAATAGAAGGGCAGTATAGTCTGATTGCTTGTATGTTCAAAGGAAACTTAAGAAAGGAAAGTTTAAGTCATGGTTTAACTGCACTATAGGCTCAGAGTCCTAGTTTAGAATGATGTTCACTTTGTAACTTTATTTTCCATCACCCTGTTTTGATCTCTTAGAAAGGGTTGTTGAAGGGGCTTTTTTGTGACCAAGTATTTTTTTTTTTTGTCATCTGTTTATTGACAGTGTTAAATTGTGTGATTTTTCTTCAATTGTGAATGACTGCTCAAAGTGAGAACGTTAGTGTGAAATAACACTACACGTTGTTGTTGTTGTTGTCAATAAAAAACATTTACACAAAGCAAGCCTATCCACTTTTCCATGTTAAGAGTATTAAAATGATAATTAATGGGACATTTAGAATAGATAAAAATGTGCAATTAATTTGCGATTAATCGCGAGTTAACAATGACATTCATGAGATTCATCGCGATTAAATATTTTTATCGATTGACAGCACTAATATATATATATATATATATATACACACGTATATGTATATATACATACGTGTGTATATATATATTTTAATTATTCATTTATTTGATGATCCACCTTCTGAAAACTACACTACCACACAGTAGAACACAAAGAACACAGGTGACAGAAACATGTTGAAAAAGTTTTTGATGGAATTGTGGCAAATAATACAACACATCAACAAGGAACAGCAAACAACCAAATAAAACCAGTGACTACTGGGGACTGGGCCACACAGCTGGTCCCTGGTGCCTGGAAAAAGAAAGGAAATCTGCAGAGGGGTTCCCTGGTAGAGTCTCTGGGTTGGGTCATGCCGTTGGTCCATGGTGCATGAAAAAAAGAGTCTGTCTAAGACCCCTGGAAATGTTTTTTTGCTGCCTCTGGGTCATACTGAGTTGGCGCCTGTCGCCTTAAAGGGGACTTGATGCGCAGCCTCTTGTGGTGTGTCGCCACATACTTTTGGTCGCTCTCCAGCTGCCCTTGAAGTGTCTGGCAGAGTTGGCAGGGCGTCTGACTGCGGAAAAATGGAGGCTTTACTATCCACCCAGCTACCTCTTCCGCGGTGTCATCCTCCTCATCGGACATCATGTCAGCAGTGACCCCCCTGCCAAAAATCAATTTCCTGCTGGGTGGCTAGGACACTCCTTCTTGCTTCCAGCAGTTGTAAATACAGGTATTAATTTAATATTAGTACTGATAAGAAACAATAACACATGATAACATATGTGACCATGTCTATCAAAAACAATTCAGCTAATAAATAAAATTCAGCCCATTTACCCGCTTCCTTCTCTGTCTGCTGCGAGCTGAAATCTTCAGAGCTGCTGCCTGAACTGAAAGAGCTGTCTGGGCATACCTGAAGCTCCATCTCATAATATGTGCAATATATATTTGTTTAAAATAATTAAGACAGGCTTCAGGAAAGTAAGAAGAAGAAGAAGAACAACAACAACAACAAACAACAGAAAGGGGTTAAAAAAAAAAAAACTTACATAAAAAGACTCCTCCTTCCACACCATCCATGTCTGGACTCCCAGTTAAAGTGGCCATCAAATGTGATGTCACCGCTTCGTTGTGGTACGAGTTCAGTCTGTAAAACACAAAAAGTACAAACAGGTCATGCAACATTTACATTTACTTACATTCTGCAGAATATATCCTGTGTATTTTTGTGTATTTTATTAACTTACCCCTGCTCAGGTTCGTATCGCCTGTCTTTCCGTCACTGTTGTGCAGACGCCGCAACTTTTCCTTTAAAACAAACAAAATACATTGCAATGTTAAATGTAACGTGAACGGTTACCAAACATTCAGAACGTAGTGCAATAAGAATAATAAAGGTTTGGCGGTCTAAAAACTGCACAAATGCTAACATTACTTACTGCAACTTTTGGGTTATGCACCCGTCTCTTCCTCTTCTGGTCTTCTCCACAGCTGTAGTTCGGTCAGCTAGTTCGGTTTTTTAACCCCTTTCTGTTGTTTCTTTTTGTTGTTGTTGTTTTTACTGAAGCCTGTCTTAATTATTTCAAACGAATATATATTTTCTTCCAGCGGCCTGTAAGACATATTATGAGACGGTGCGGAGGAGCTTCAGGTCACATATGTTATCATGTATTATTGTTTCTTAGCAGTACTAATATTATAATAATACCTGTATTTACAGCTGCTGGAAGCAAGAAAGAGTGTCCTAGCTCTCCAAACTCTGCCAGACACTGCAAGAGCGGCTGGAGAGCGACCCAAAGTATGTGGCGACACACTGCAAGAGGCTTCGCATCGAGTCCCCTTCAAAGTGACAGATGCCAACTCAGTATGACCCAGAGGCAGCAAAGAACCATTTCCAGAAGCCTTAGACTCTTTTTTTCATGCACCATGGACCAGCGGCATGGCCCAACCCAGAGACTCTTATCAGTGAACGCCTCTGCCCTCCCTGCTTTTTTTTCCCCAGTAGTCACTGATTTTATTTGGTTGATCCTTGTTGATGCGTGTTTGCCACGATTTCATTAAAGACTTTTTCAAAATGTTTCTGTCAACTGTGTTCTTTGTGTTCTACTGTGTGGTAGTGTAGTTTTCATAAGGTGGATAGTCAAATAAATGAATCATTAAAATAAATAAATAAATGGTGCACAGATGACCAATAAGTCAGAGTTGTCATCCAATCGCATGATCACTCACTCATGTGATTGGAGTTGCTATCCAATCAGATGAGAGTTTCCTTTTAAAATGCCTGTGGAATCATCCAATGGTTGTTTGTGAGGCCAGCAGGCCAGCCTGAGTCGATCAACGTCGGTAGCGTTCATGTGCTAATTAGAGCTATTTGCACCCTCACAGAGGCGCGAATAACCACGCCCCCCGCCTACAGATGGTTCGTTTCCGACGATATTCAGAGCGGGCGAACTTCCCTGTAAATTCAATTAACGAAATTCACGGGGATTTACTGGTCAGAAATGTGGTTTTTCATGGAGTAACTACTCCATAGAAGGATCTCCGGCAGAGTATATGCTAAGTGGTGTGCAAACCAGCAAACACTCTGTCTGAACAAGAAAAAGAAAAGTTACTTTAGTGTGTTCCCTTGCTGGAATTTTGCAAGCTAATCACACAACCATTTTTCATCTGGTGCTGTGGTGGCAAAATGCGAAAAATTGTGACAGTGTCCAAGAACTGTAGATGCTTTAATTTTCACAATTTGATTTCGCAATTTGAGTGGAAAAAGAAAGGCTTTTGGGAGTGAGGACACTTATCCTGTATGTAACCTGTAAAATTATTTAAACACTTAAATCCTCATGAAAAAAAAATCTTTGTATTCTGTAGGCACAGAACACACACACACACACACACACACACACACACACTTGGTTTTTGACATGGCCTGGTACTGAGGATCCTGGTGAGGAAAATCGCATAAAGGGGCCATCCACACCAAGAGGCACCACTGTCCGCAGACATAGGGAGCACCGCCATGGTGTGGAGGGCCCCCATGAGGAGACATTGGAGCTACTAAGAGAATAAAATGCAGTCTAACAGTAATGTCGAAAAGTAATAAGAGATCATTAAAAAAAAATAAAATGTGCAAAGACTTAAAATAAGTGAATTAAATAGATGGAAATCAATTAAAAACAAATTAATAGATAAATAAACAAATAAAATCAATTAAACGCCAGACTAAAAAGGTATGTCTTGAGCCTCCTCTTAAAAATATCAACGGTCTCTGCAGCCCTGAGGCTCTCTGGCAGGCTGTTCCACCGATAAGGGCCGTAATGGTTGAATGTGGCCTCACCATGGGTTTTTGTCTTAATTTGTGGAATGGTTAAAAGGCCGGTACCAGAGGACCTCAGGGTCCGCGAGGGCTGATATGATAAAAGCAAGTCAGATAAATAAGATGGCCCAAGACTGTTCAGACATTTAAAAACCAATGAAAGAATCTTAAAATCGATCCTGAAGTGGACGGGGAGCCAATGCAGTGATTCTAAAACTGGTGTAATATGCTCCCGCCCTCTGGCCCTCATCAGCACGCGAGCAGCTGAGTTCTGTAATAATTGTAGGCTTTTGATGTTCTTTTTAGGAAGAGCAGAGAACAGGGCATTACAATAATCTTAACGACTTGAGATAAAAGCATGCGTAAGCACCTTCGTACTGGCCTGAGAGAGAAACGGGTGGACTCTGGCTATATTCTTAAGATGGTAAAAACCTATGTGGGGAATAAAAGTGAGCTCAGAGTCAAAAATAACGCCCAGGTTCTTTACACATTGTGAGGGTTTAAAATCTTGTAGTTTTGGTAAAAGTTTCTCTCTCTGGCCTTCAGGACCGATGACTAAAACCTCTGTTTTATCCTGGTTGAGCTGGAGGAAATTATCTGCCATCCATAACTTTATATCTAAAATGCAATTAAGAAGGGCATCAAGTGGGCTTCCGGGTTGGCTACAGATGGAGACGGCAGGCTGAGCACCTGGCTCCCGTGAATTGGCGTATTTAAGACCCTCTAAAACCTAAGTCACTGAAAACGAAGTTGATTGTGAGACAAATATGAAGGGGGCAAACAAAGGAAAGGGAAAGGGGACGCAGGATAAACCGGGAAAAGACTTACATCGCGCAGAACAATCCGAGGACGACGCACGAGGAGAAGAAGGCCAATATCGCGACGACCCGGCACCCGAAATGGTACGCATGGGCTTTGAAGCCATAAGTAAGCACATCAGCGAACTCAAATCAGAACTGAAACAAGACCTTAAAATGCTTAAGGAAGAAATCAAGCATGACATGAGAGAAGAGTTTCTCGAGTTCAAGCAAGATGTCAATCAGCAGTTAGCTACCAACACCCAAGCTATGCAGGAGCAGAGTGAGAAAATAAACGAGATGGCAACCCGGGTGGATGACATGGAAACGTGGAGTGCAGAGGCTGATGCTGCGCTTAAACACATGCTACAGGATCAACAGAAACTCGAGGATAAGTTAAATGATTTAGAGTCAAGAGCTAGACGAAATAATCTGCGGATCCATGGCGGAGGGGGGGTTGGTGACGGAGTTTGTTGACAAGTTGCTCCGAACCGAACTCAAACTGAAGGATGATGATGACCTACAAATACAACGTGCCCACAGAGCTCTGGCACCGAAACCGAGCCCCAATCTGCCCCCGAGATCTATCATTGTGAATTTCCAGCAGTACAGCATGAAAGAAATGATTATTCAAAAAGCATGGCGACAGAAAATTACAGTTGGAGGGAAGCGACTGTATTTTGATCATGACTACACAGCCACCGTCCTTCAACAGCGCAAGGCGTACATCAACATTAAAAAGGCCCTCAAAGATAAAGGCATCCGCTTCCAGACGTCCTTTAATAAGATGCGTATCCACTGGGACAGCGGTGTGCAGGTTTATGGCAGTGCGTGGGAAGCGGCGCAGGAGCTCCGACTGCGGGGGTTCAACGTGGACATGCCGGAAAAACCGCACAGCAGGAGACATCTACTTGAACATCTCCAGCGAACCGGACAGTGGCAGCGAGCAGGGCCACACACAGGTTTGGATACGGCCAGACGCGCTAAAGAACGCCTGCAAGAATTTCAACGACAGACATCGGGGTAAACAAGACTGATTAAGAGCAAACGGTAAATATCCCGTCCTCTATATACTGTAAATTGTATTCATACGCTGACTGGTGGGGGTAATGGGAGTTCAGTGCTGCAAATTTGTACTCAAATAATTGAAGATCAGCCTGTAGTGGACTGACTGGCAGGGGGCCCTATCCTTGCGAGAGGCATCTCCCCCTCACCTCATCTAAAGACTGTTCTTCAGACTTTGGAAGTTTTCTTTTTCTTTGGTTCAAATGCTTGTTCTAAGCAGTTCTAAGTTGTTTGTTGTGTTATATTTTCAGTTATTTCTTCTTAAGAGTTTTAACATTAGCTTGTGGGAACATAACAGTATATGATGTTTTCAGTTTGATTATGATGCAACCTGAGCAGATAAAGCTAATGTCCTTAAATGTAAACGGGCTGGGAAATCCAATTAAAAGATCCAAAGTAATGGCCAAACTGAAACGGGAGAAGGTGGATATCATTTACCTGCAAGAAACTCATCTTGCTCAACAAGAGCATGAAAAATTAAAACGATTTGGTTTTAAAAATATTTACTACAATTCATATATACAAAGTCACAGAAGAGGGGTTGCAATTCCGATAGCAAATAATATTATGTTTGAATCCTATAAAGAAATAAAAGATAAAGAGGGCAGATATCTTATTGTAAAGGGAAAGATTGGAAAAAATACTGTAACCTTAATAAATGTGTATGCACCCCCTGATAGCAGCAAACATTTCTTTAAATCACTGTTTGATACAATCGCATTGGAAACTGAGGGTGTTTGTATATGTGGTGGAGATTTCAATGTAGTATTAAATCAGCATCTGGATACAACTAATCCAAAGAGAATTAAAAACAAGTTAACAAAATTCATCAATATAGGACTTGAAGATATTGGTTTTTTTGATGTTTGGAGATTTGCTCACCCTCTTGACAGGAACTACACTCATTATTCGGCTCCTCACTTAACTTATTCCAGGTTAGATTATTTTTTTATGCCAAAAAGTGACTGTTATAGGGTGAAGGAATGTAGAATCGGGGTAACCGATGTCTCTGACCATAGTGCACTGCATTTGTCAATTCAATTAGATGGAAGGAAGAGGAATACGGTGTGGAGGTTGAACGTGGGTATGTTAAATGACAAGGTAATTGTAGAACAGATTAAATTGGAAATTAAAAAATATTTGGAACTTAATAATAATGGAGAGGTAGACCCATCTATACTGTGGGACTCATTGAAAGCAGTGATACGTGGTAAATTAATTGCTTTATCATCAATGAAGAAAAAGAAGAGGACTGCAGAATATAATAAGCTTATATTGGATCTATCAAATGCAGAGCAACAACATAAAAACAAAAGAGACCCCAAATTATTAGAGCATATACAGCAACTGAGGAAACAGATTAGTGATCAATTAGAACAAGAAGTGGAGAAAAAGACGCGATTTTGTAAACAGGTGCACTACGAATTAGGTCCAAAAGCAGCCAAACTACTTGCACGACGATTGAGGAAACAACAAGTTGACAGTACCATCTATAAAATACGGGACCCAAAAACAAATCAATTAAAACATCATCCTGAAGAAATAGAAGCCATTTTCTTAAATTACTATAAACAACTATACACAGAAACTTCTAATACTAAAGAGGAAGCAATGAAAGATTTTCTTAGTAAATTAGACTTACCTTCTATTGGCAAAAGACAGAATGATATCATTACAGCAGAAATTACATTAGAAGAAATTCATGATACAATCTCCAACTCCAAATCAAGTAAAACTCCAGGTAGTGACGGTTTCCCAGCGGAGTGGTACAGAACTTTTAAAGAAGAATTATCTCCACTCCTGCTGAAAACTTTTAATTGGATTAAAGAAGAAAATAAGCTTCCACCTTCATGGAAAGAAGCAATTATTACAGTTATACCTAAAGAGGGAAAAGATAGTGAATATAGTAGTAATTATAGGCCGATCTCCATTCTCAACGTAGATTACAAAATGTATACATCGATTATTGCCAAAAGAATTGAGAATCTACTCCCAGAGTTAATTGATGAGGACCAAACAGGATTTGTTAAAAATCGACAGACACATGATAATATTAGAAGGACACTCCATCTGATAGACAGAATACAAAAGGAAGATAAAGTTGCTGTATTACTAAGCCTTGACGCCGAAAAGGCTTTTGATATGGTCAACTGGAATTTTCTTTATCAAACTTTAAATAGATTTGGCTTTAATGAGCAATCAGTTAAGTACATTAGGACACTTTATCAACAACCAACAGCCAGAATAAAAATTAATGGGTCATTATCTTCATCATTCACGTTAGAAAGCGGAACTAGGCAAGGTTGCTGTCTTAGTCCCACATTATTTGCTTTTTATATTGAACCCCTGGCTCAAGCAATCCGCCAACATGAAAAAATACAAGGCATTAAAATTGGGCATAAAGATCATTTAATTAGTTTATTTGCGGATGATATCTTGGTCCATTTAGCAGACCCTGAGGCCTCGCTTCCCATATTGATGGGAATCCTAGAAGATTTTAATCATTTCGCTGGTTATAAACTTAACATTGTAAGGACACAACTTCTATCATTTAATTATATACCCACAGAGGAAATCAAAAGTAAATATGACTTAAAATGGGACATGGAATCAATAAGATATTTAGGGGTGATTGTTGTTAAAAATCTGAATAAACTGTATGAGGTGAATTACAACCCACTAATTCAAAATATTAAAAAAGATATTGAGAGATGGTCTACCTACCCATTGGATTTTGGTAATAAGATTAATGCGATTAAGATGAATATTTTACCAAGAATGTTATATCTGTTCCAAGCTTCGCCAGTAGAGGTCCCTCAACAACAGTTTTCATCCTGGGACAAACTTATTTCTAGGTTTATCTGGGGTGGGAAAAAACCTAGAGTCAAATACACAACGCTTCAGTTAGCTAAGTATAAGGGAGGAATGGCACTCCCAAATTTTAAGGACTATTTTAATGCAGCTCAATTTCGACCCCTCTTTCTTTGGTGTAATGACAATTATTTTGCTAGATGGAAAGAAATTGAGACATATGTAGAAGGTTTTCAGATACAATCTGTTTTGGGTGAAAAAGAAACTCCACTGGTTGTCAAAAATAAGATAGATTCTATAACCTCTGGTGTGTTAGAGTTTTGGTTTAACTTTGTTAAACAATTCAAATTAAGGAAAGAACAGAAAGTTCTTAGATGGATATCCTACGATACTGAGTTTAAACCAG
Organism: Chaetodon trifascialis; assembly: GCF_039877785.1. Lineage (NCBI taxonomy): Eukaryota > Metazoa > Chordata > Actinopteri > Chaetodontiformes > Chaetodontidae > Chaetodon > Chaetodon trifascialis. The sequence continues at coordinate 3,102,807 of NC_092070.1, forward strand.
GAGAAAATGATGTTTTATTCATGCAGTGGTCAAAAAAAGGCATTAAGGCTGTATGTACAGTCATGGAGAACAAGGAATTGCTAAGTTTTCAGACATTAAAAGGAAGATTTTCTCTTCAAAATCGGGATTTATTTAGGTATATACAGTTTAGAGATTATTATAATAAGGAAATAAAGACAGAAAGATCACATAAAATAAATCCAGTTGTAAAAATTCTAATGGATGCATATGGACCAAATAATAATTGTATCAAAATAATTTCCAGATTTTATGAGAGCATTGCAGAATGTAAAGGCAATTCAACATTGTACGTGAAATCAAAATGGGAAAGTGAATTAAATATGGAAATTTCTTCCGAAGAATGGTATGAAATGTGTGAGACCCAGCAAACCTCCACAAGCTCACATCAGTGGAGGGTGTTTAATTGGAAAAACTTGGTGCGTTTTTTTATAACACCTAAAATCCAGAGTAGAACATCCTCAGCACACCAGGCTTGTTGGAGACAATGTGGTTGCTTGGACTCACACCACACACACATTTTTTGGAGTTGTAAAAAACTGAAAAAGTTTTGGGAGTGTGTTCATTCAGTCCTGATTAATGTGCTTGGATATAAGATTCCGTTGTCATGCACTGTCTTACTTGGGCCACATTACACCTGTAATACTTAAGAGGGATCAATACTTAGCTAAGATACTTCTTACAGCAACTAAGAAAGCCATAACGAGAAGCTGGTATAAATCTGAGCCACCTACGCGAAACCAGTGGTTTGATGTCATACAGGAATTATGGACAATGGAAAGACTGACTCATGTTTTACGTTTGAAGGAAGATCTGTTCACGAAGAGATGGCACAATTGGACACTTTACCTGGAGAAAATATAAGGACATTGGCTCACATTTTGTGTAGACATTTTTAATGTAATTCATCTACTGGAAATGCACTCCCTTCTACAACCATCAGGACCTCCCACAAGTTTTTGCTGTATTGTCTCCTTTTCCTTTTTTTTTCTTTTCAATTTTGTTTTGTAGCATTTGTATTCTGATTTGTGACTGTACATTTGCTATTTTCTGAAAATCCAATAAAAATTAAAGTAAAAAAAAAAAAAAAAAGAAGGGCATCAAGTGGCCTTGTGTCATCAGGAGACGGCAATGTACAGCTGCATATCATCAGCATAACTGTGGAAACTGATGCCGTGTCTCCTGATGACATCCCCCAAGGGAAGCATGTAAAGATTAAAAAGAAGTGGGCCTAAAATTGACCCTTGGGGGACCCCACATTTAATTTCATGTGTTCTGGATGAACATGTATCCATACTTACAAAGAAAGATCGATCCGTGAGATAGGAGCCGAACCAGTTAAAAACAGTACCAGAGAGGCCAACCAGGTGCTTCAGTCTGTTTAATAAAATGTGATGGTCTACTGTATCAAAGGCAGTGCTAAGATCCAGTAAGACCAAGACTGTCAGTTCTAAATTGCACCTGATGTCATTTAAAATCTTCAAAAGTGCTGTCTCAGTACTGTGGTTCATCCCCAGATTGAAATTTCTCAAAAATGTTGTTTCTCATTAAAAAATAATTTATTTGGTTAAAAACAGCTTTTTCTAAAATTTTACTATAAAATGGTAAGTTGGATACAGGTCTGTAGTTGTTAAAAATGTTGTAGTCTAGATTGCTCTTCTTCAGAAGGGGCTTCACCACTGCTGTTTTATAGGTAGTGGGGAAGACACCCGTCTGAAGAGAGCAATTGACTATGTTTAAAATCTGTTCCTCAAAGAATTCATAAAATGTCTTTAAAAGTGATGTGGGAATTGGGTCTAAGAGGCAGGTTGTTGGTTTACTCGGGAGAAAACTCGACCAAGGGCCCTTGCATCAACCAGGTTAAAACTCTCCAGTGTTTCCTCGGGTAAAAGCAGTGATCCAGGTGTATTAAGAACAGCATTCTGATGGGATAAAAGACTGGATCTGATGTTATGATCTTACTTCTGAAGTGGTCTGTAAACTCCTCATAGAGGAGGATAGGAGGAGGATAGAGTTGGTATCATGGAGGATTTATTCATATCAGTGCTGGTTAAAAGATCGAAAGTGGAGAAAAGAAACCTTGGATTGTTTTTATTGTCTGCGATGAGTTTTGAGAAATGAGCCCTTCTTGCCAGTTTGACTGAGTTATTGTAGGTTTTGAGTTAATCACGGTATATTTCATAGTGAACTGTTAATTTGGTTTTTCTCCACCTTCTTTCTGCACTCCTGCATTTCCTTTTCAGTTTTTTGATGTTGTCATCTCTCCACAGTTGTGTTTTTCTTTGTTCTTATTGTTTTTGTTAAAAGTGGAGCCACTGCATCTAGTGATGTCTTTAACTTGTTATTAAAATCATCAACAATAAAATCACAAGGTGCAGGTAAAACTTCAGCAGGAGTGCTCTGTAAAATCTCAATAAAATTAGCAGCCACTTCAGAAGTAAGACAGCGTTTCCTCACCGTTCTCACTGGGGCCTCCTGATGGCTAAAACTGGTGATGTTAAAAAACACACAGTAGTGGTCAGACACAGCCAGGTCAACAACAGAGGACACACCAGTGGACAGACCGTAGCTTATGACCAGGTCCAGGGTGTGTCCTCTGTTGTGAGTTTGCTGTGTAATGTGCTGGTTAAAATCCATGCCGTTTAAAATGTTTAAGAATTCTCTGGTCGTTGCGTCCGATCCGTTATCAATGTGTAAATTAAAATCACCAGTTATTAAAATCCTGTTTTCAGTTGAGTGCACGATTGAAAGTAACTCTGAGAGCTCACTGATAAAAGCTTTGGAATAGCGGGGTGGCCTATAGACCGTAGTACAGAGGATAGGGGGACTGCTAAAAACAAATCCATGGTGTTCAAAGGATGTTTAACTGTTAAAGGAAACTTCGTGAGAGTTAGGAGATTTTAGAATAAAAGATGCAGTCCCGCCTCCCCCACCTCCCCTGGTAGAAAATAAAAAGTTAAAATCAGGTGGACAGGCCTCAGTGAGGGAAACTCCTGCCTCAGAACCAAGCCATGTTTCTGTGAGCAATGAAATATCAAGCTTATTATCTAAAATCAGATCATTTATGATAAAAGCCTTATTTGAAAGAGAGTGCACGTTCAGCATAGCCAAATTAATGTCCCTGCCGAACGTGCGCACCTCGCCGCCTCCACAGGTCCGTGGCACCAAGCAGCTCCGTAAAGCCACCCGGGGCCGTGGATCAGTGTAAAACGCCTGAAAAGGGGCGCAATGAGTAAACCACACACGGGCACAAACTTTCCTCAGGCCACGAGTGTAATGACTTCAACAAGAACAGACATTCTTGCACGGCATGTAACTAAAAACATCAGCAGACTGTATAAAATATTACCACAGGCAATGTATATAAACACTTAGTTTAACATGTCCATTTTTACAGTCAGCATAAGAACCCTCAACTCTGAATGGCAAACATAATAAAGTACAGTAGCCATTTGAGTTAGCATAATATAGAAAATACACAAAACACACTCAGCCTACTCAAATGATACACTGCAACTCCAAACCATGCTCTAACTGCCCATTCTGTAGTCCAGCATTTCAGTAGATTTACAATGGTTCAATATTACATAAAACAATGGTAAATTTTCCCGCGGCTACGTACCACCATATAAACAACAGTGCGGTGTAGTTAGCATCGCCACAGGTTAGCTCAGATGGCTACTCGTCTACCCGTTGTCAGGTAATTAACCTAATTACTTTACAATGCACATACTACGATAAAAATACTCTCCTGAGCATATCTACACATTCAACTAACACTCAAGTAACCAACAACCCTTATTATGAGGGACACATACCTGAAAAGGGGCGCAATGAGTGAACCACACACGGGCACAAACTTTCCTCAGGCCACGAGTGTAATGACTGAGGGGAACGCCCTAAGTGCACCATAAGGTAGCTCAACAACATTACACTCCCTCTGCTGATTGGGCCAGAGATGAAGACGGCTTTACCTGTGGTGCGCAGGAGTCTAAAAAGGTCTTTAAAATCAGCTTTCATCTGCTCGGACTGCTTATGAGCAGTATCATTGCATCCCACATGAACAATAATCTTGCTAACCGTACCGGGCAGGGCGCGCAGAAGCTCTGGGAGTTCATTTAAAATGACGGGTACAGTAGTACCTGGGAAGCAGCGAGTGATAGCATTGAAAAAGTGGACATGTCTAATTATGGAGTCACCCACAATTAAGGTGGTTGGAGGGAAAAGAGGACGAGGGGGTGCCGGTGTTACCTTGTCTCCATTGGACTGGGACCAGGTTCCCTCTGGTTGCTGCTGCTCGGGAGCAGCACAGCGAGAGATCTCCTTTGAGTGCCGGCGCACCGCTTCCCTGAGCAGCCTTCGCCGCGCCGACGAGCCAGCAGAGCGGGGTGCATTCCGGCCCGGCTCCGAGCAATTTGAGGCTGCAGGGATGGGTTCCGCTAGAGCAGAAGAGGAGACATCAGCTTAAGCCTTGGTGAAGGGAGCGGAAGTTTCCTTTCATTAAACTCCAGCAGGACTGACATACTATCAACCTTTTCTCCCAGTCTCCAAGTTTTCAGTCTTCTCACATTCTTCACTATTCCTCCTTTGATGTTTTCCTTTAACTTTTCCGGATCTTCTTCAATTGGGATTCTATGTATCACCCCTTTAACACCTGTTCTGCTCTCAAACATTTTAATAGTGTCAGTGGGCAGAAATGTGGTGTTTTCAGTTTTGGATTTGATTTGTATTTCTTTCCATGGGTACTTATTTTGAGTGGTTGTTTATATTTTTTGTGTGTTGTTTATATTGCATGGGTTGATTATTGCATGAGTTGTTCCTTTATTGATATTGTGCCGTGTGTTTATTGATTTGATTTGTTTTCCTTTTTGTGATGTTTCTGCCACTGAGCCCCTGGACTGAGATGACAAGTAGGTCAATCAGCTTAAAGACTGGCACCTGGGTGATTGGAAAAACGCGCTCCCAGCCAATCCGAACAGGACTACGGACAATGGGTTTGGTGTGGGAGCAGGAAAAAGTTTTAATTAACAGGTGGAGTTGGAGAGGGGAGACACACGCAACACAGCGCAGCGGAGGAGGTAGCCGCTGGGGACGGAGCGAGAGAAACGCCGTGCCGCGGGGGACAAAGAGAACACCTGTGCAGATCAAATTGCTCGACAGAGGAAAGCCGTCAGTGCCGTACGCACAGCAACTGCAGTGGAGGAGAGTAAAATCTCCTCCTTCGCGGTGAGTAGAAGGACAAATCGGCTCTGTGAAAAAGCTGTGCGCAAACAAGGAGTGTGTGTTTTATCTGAAGAGAACAGGTTATCTGGCCGCTCCTGTCATCCACAGGGCCCGTGGACAAGGAGGCGGCGCGTCGGATGCCCAGACCAGGCGCGGCTATTCCTGCTTCCCCTGCACTTCGCGCATTATTGCGTATTGTTGGATTGTATAGTACTGGACTGAGCCAGTTTTACCATCGCCACAATAGGCTAATGGGACTGGCTTGTCGTTATTCTGGTTTTTAATTATTTATTAAAATGAAAACTGTGTGAGATCACTCCGCTTGTATTTTAATGACGGTTGCTCTTTTAACTGGTATCGATCCTCCTAGCCGTTTTTAGTGTGAGGACCCTTTTCTCTTTTAAAAAAAGGGTGGCGTTGTCAACTTTTATCATAAAGTATTACAGGGTTGCATTTTATTCTGAAAGTTAAAGTGCCGCTGCACATGACCAAATTTCACGCCCAATCAGTATATTCTTCATCCATACTTTCCCCATTAACTCTCCCTCCATGTGAGGGAATTTTCTATCACAGGCCTTCTGTGGTAAGGCACCCAAAAGTCTCAGGGTTGGACAACACAGAGGCCTCAGACAGAGACACATTAACATAATATTTGGAGGCCATTTTAGCAGACAGTAGATAGGAAGTCTGTCCTCGTGAGGTAGCCAAGGTCTTACAGATAAATTGTATAGACTGATATCGGACCAATTCAAGGAGGAATGTTCGAGGAGACATTTTAAGAGAATTGGGTCAAAAGTGTCCTCAGTTAGAGGGATGGATGTCAGGGCATACATAAGTATGGTATGAGCTATTGTTTGGGCTTTGACTATCCAGTAGAGTACCAGAAATGTAGAGGGAGGGTACAGAATATCCATAATAGGGAAATAGTTCAAGGAGTAGAAGGGAAAACATGTGACATTGGGGGTATTAATACACCCCATTACATCGGACATCTTCAGAGTTTGGTGTGGCACTACCTTGGTTCACTTGTGGACATTGTGTTGCTCATCAACTTCTCCTTGATGCATCAAGCCTGCAATAAATACCTCTGCATAACACATCCGAAGTCTCCTGGTGAACTCCCTCCTTCAGCTCACAAGAATTTCCACCACACTCCAGACCCTGCAATTTACAGATCAACACAGACCTTTTCAGGGTTTTTCTTTCCTTTTATTATATAGTTTGTTCACTACTCACTGAACCGTTTTCTTCCATACACAAAAAACCACTCTCCAGCATCTTTCCTCCGCGATCCAAAAGGAAACTATGATGCCACAGGTGCTTTTAAATACCCTCAGCCTGATTGGAGGCTGGACCAGGGAGGAGCTGACCTACTTCTATGGGGGTACATTTACCAGCCAACAGAAGTCATGCAGCCTGAACACCAAGTGTTCCTGCTACTATCGTGTCACTCTGTGTTTTTTGCCTTTCCCTTTGTGTCTTGTTGAGTCCTCTCATTGTGGTTATCCCTGTTTGTGCATGTGTGCCATTTGGATCTCCTAGTGTTTTGTTCTTTGCTCTAGTATGGAATTGTTTTTCTTTGTGATTAATAATGTGTCTCAAGATCATCTCCCTTGTGTCTGCCTGTCAAGTCTGCGCAGCTCAAGTTCAGCACCTGACCTGCTGTTGACTCAACTCACCTGCCTGCGTGCTCCTTCCTAGATCAGTATATATCATCTCCCCAGTGAACAATTGACCTTTTGTTACAATAAACAATTTTTTTTATAATATCCATCTGAATCTGTGTGCTGCATTTGGGCTCAGTGTAGGTCTACCCAGGAGTAGGTTGGTACAGGACTTTTTAAGTTGTTGCCAGCTAAGAAGTGCGCTATACCGGTCTGTAGTCTTTATTCGAGCAAGCAGCGAGACCACAGTTATCAGCAAACAAAAGTTCTACAACAGTTTTGGTTTTGGCTTGCATCATCTGCAGGGTAAATAGCCTACTATCAAAATGCATCTCAGTTTTGTTGTTCTGAAATGAGAGTTGCAGTATATCCGAAAACACCATGCTGAAGATCATAGGTGCTAGGACACAGCCTTGTTTCATCCCTTGGGAATTGATCTGAGAGTTGTTGCTGGTCGCTGACACTGGCCACCATACCATCATGGACTGTGTGCACTATGGCAAACTTGTCTGGACACCCACACTTGGTCATCATCTTCAATAGACCCTCCAGGCTGACCGTGATCAATGAATGTCATACATAGATCAGTATTTTTTCTTGCCATCAAAGTACCATGTCAGTGTTTCTGCAGTCTTTTCTGAAATTGCATTAACTCTCAGGCAGCAGACAATCATCTAGGTGGACAATTCGACATTTCAGAAGAATTAGTGTCAAGATTGGAAGTGATTGGTATTGGAGGTACACCTGTGGTTGTCTCAGGTGGCCAACTGCCTTTACTCTTGCAAAGATGGATTATAGATGCATCCTTAAACAACTGCGGAATGGCTTCTAATTTCCACAAAGACTGAAGAGGTGGGTCAATTTCTCGACCAAGCAAGACCCTCCAGATGTTTTCCGTTTGTGGCCTCTGCTTTTTCCACTTTGTTTATTACAGTCATGCATAATGTAGCCTGTACCATCAACTCTGATGAAATTGTGCTTTGGGAAGGATAGTTCACTCCAATTGATGGAAATCAGTTTTCCAGGTTAGTTAATCACTGCCCAGGGTTCGGCCTTGACAGCTGCTGACTATACCGAATCACCAGGGATCATCCTTAATTATATTGTGTTGCTGTAGATTTTTATACTGTTTAGTAACTGCTGACCGCCACCCAAGAGCGATTGCTCTTCACACCACTGCTGACACTTAACCAGTGAACATAGACATTCAACATGTATCTTTTCCAGAGTGTCAGGTGACAGCAGCGTATCACCTCCTTGGAGCTCCATCCTCCTGCACTTCCTGCAATGCTAGCTTCTATTCTGCTGCACCTGCTGATTTAACTAATTTTCTTTTGTTCCATTTTCACTGGCAGACTTTTGTTTTTATTCTGTAATGGCTGCAACTCAAAATGTGGCAAAGCATATTGTGATAAAAAGTAGTAAAAACAAGTACTAGCACACAAAAAAATAGTTTGCTCCAGTGACAAGGCTAAATGGAATTTGTTAGTTCCACCCCTGTAAAGGTAGACAGGTAGATAACAAGCAAAATTTGGCTCAAATACATTTCATTCTATGGGAGATACTATGTGATACATACAGGCATACATGATTCTAAGGGGCCTGGTTGGGCCCCTGAGTTTAATGAAGAAATCTTAATTCTGCAGCATAGAATGATATTTTAGACAATTTAAAACATGCACAGAGCCAGCTCCATAAAGAAATGGTTTTCCCAGATTGGTGTGGAAGAATTTGACTGGCCTGCACAAGGACCTGGCTTCAGCATTTTTTTTCCAGCTCAATCATCCACCCTGCAGTGCTTGACAGAGCTTTGGAGGAGCAGCTTTTATTGAGCTATCTTACCTGATAGACCCATGGCAAGCAAAGTGTTCCTCCCATATTATTTTTCATGTTGATATTGTCATAGTCCATGGATGGTATAAAACATGTTAGGCTTAGCCTTAATTTAGAAGTGGTTGGACTCAATGTACAGACTGAAGACAAGAGTAAAAAAGAAAACAAGTTTATTAACAAGGTGAGGAACAAAAGGCGCACTCATAAGGAGTGGAAAAAAACTAACAAAAGGCGCACTCGATGAGTCGGCCAAGGTAACTCAAGGCGCACTCACAAGGAGTTGAACTAATCAGACAAAACACCATGAGGGAGGTTGAGGCAGAAGAAATGCTGGACGTGGCTGATAGGCATAGGCACAGACTCTGGAAACTCATGGGAGAAATCAGGATAATTCGGCGACAAGCCACGCTGAGAGTCTTTCTTAAATACTGAGCCCTAATCAGGCTCATGCGCTCCAGGTGTGCTGCTGAAGGGGTGGAGCCAGCTGGGTGTGGGGAAACACCCAGCTGAGACAGACAGGGGAACAGACAGACAGACACATAACACTAAGGGAAAAGGGAAAAAGAGAACACTAGGAACAGACAAGTTAGTGGATCCTAACAACACAGCCATCAAGCCACCAACCTTCTGATAAGTGGACAACCACTCTACCCCCAAGCTACAGCCACCCCTTTAATTTTTTTGCATTCTTTTCAAAATGTTTAGTGACCTGGCTTCCCTGATATCTATAGGTAGCTTTGGGCTGTAACTGACAAAAGTTTCCCTGAGCACCTCCAGCAACCCAGCAGTAGATTATCGCAATGTTCTTGAAGGCAACTAATGAACAAAGGAATTAGCAATGTGGCTTGGTCCTAGCCTATTTGTGCATGGAAGAGAATCTTAAAATCGATTCAGAATGTTACAGGAAGTCACATCCTCCCTCCTCTCGGTTCTGGTTAATAGCCAAGCTGCAGAGTTTTGTATGGGAGGCCAATAAATAGTGTTTTACAGTTATCAAATTGGCTTGAAACAAAAACAAACATAAAATTCTGTCTTTTTTTCTTTGACATAAAAGCTAAATCCTACCACAGAGGCCTTACACAAATAAATTAGAATTTCGGTCTTGTCATTGTTAAGTCACATGACATTGTATAAAATCTGTCTATTAGTAAGATATGCATGTGTAGAGTAGCGCTTACATGTATGAAAGACAGGAAAGAGAGGGTAGGTAAGAAGGAAGAAAGGAGGGAAGGAAAGGTTTCCCCCTCTAACCACCTAATCTCAAGTCCTCCACCTCCACTGAAGCAGAGATGCCATAAAAATAAATCTATTTTCTCTGGGTATAAAAATACCACCAGTTCTGATTTTCTCGCTTTCGGGGTAATGGCTTTCTTATCTGGGTTCTCTGTAGTCTGGAATTAAAGGAAAGTGAAATATAGGCATGCAAAATTATACAACCTGTGAATGTGTGCACACATGCACGTACACACACACACACACACACACACACACACACACACACACACACACACACTAGACTAACATTCATTTCCTGGAGACTGACCTTAATCACAACCATAACCACTACTAACCCTAATCCTTACCCTAACCTTAACCTCAACCTAAACCTAACATTATTATTATTATTATTATTAATAATAATAACAATAATAATAACAACAACAACAACAACAAGAACAACAACAACAATAATAATAATAATAATTTCATTGTTGTTGTTGTTGTTAGCAGGAAGACTAGTGGCATTATTATTATTAGTAGCACCATTATACAGAATGATGACTGACTGTCTCCAACGTACCGTCCTAAAGGCCTAGGACAGCCAAAGAACTGGGACAGGCAGCCCACGACCCACGACCTCAGGTAAACAGGGATCAGTCACATCACCTGCAGACGGGAATAAAGAGGCCAAGGCGGAGGTATGACCGGATCAGTAGACCAGTGCAAATAAAAAAGGAAACACACCCTAACAACTAGCCCCATCCCCAACCCCAACCCTAAACCTAACATAACCACCCTTTAGGGTGAAAGTCTTCACCATGAAATTTAATGATTTACATTATGGGGACCTGAATTTTGCCCCCACAAGTAATGCAAGTCCCCACAATGTGACTGTATAAACAGATTTATGTCCCGGCGTGAGTAATGCATAGGCACACACATGCACACATATACACTTTGAATTGAAGAACAAGCACATATACAACCACTAACCCACTGACAAACTGCATGCACACAAAAATACATCCTCAAAGCAAATCCATACTCACATTACATGCAGTGAATCTTCCACCCTACAAACACCACAGGCAACAACAAGATAAAGCCAGTTAATGGGAAGCTAATTATTTGTGCACCAGCAGTCTGGTGCCCTGCCATTCTAACCATGGGTGTTCTTCATCAAACAAGCCATGTCCTCACTTATTATAGAGACTTCCAAAGGCACTACAAACCACATGATTATGTCTGAGCATTGGTCCCGCCATACTACACTAGGATTGGTTGATTTAATTTACAGATGTTTAAACAATGAAAAATAAAAATTTTGATTTACACATCTGAAATCAAATATTCTAATTAAATGAGCTGTGATGAACCATCTGAACCATCAAGAATTTCTATTAATCCTTGCACTGATGGATAGGACAGTGAAGGCTGAGTGGGTTTAAACAAATCTAAAAACATGTACCTCAACATGATGCAGTTGTGATGATGCAATTTCATTGGAAGAAGAATGTCTTTTTGTTCCAAGCTGTGCAATTATATCTACTATAGTAACTATATGCAGTCTTTAAGAAATGGAAGTGGCTCAGATGTTTTCATGTGTCTTAAGTGCGGAACAGTTGGTCGTGTATGTGGGAGAGAGATCTATTTTTGTTTAAGAATGCCATTTGAAATCAGATGCAATTGTCCTCCATTGCTTGATGACGTTTGACCCTTTCTCGTGTGATGTCATTCACCTAAATCATTTTCCTCTGAATGGGTTCTGTCTTTGCATGTCTTTTGCTTGGGGTAAGCACTAACTGAAAGTCTCTGGTTAGATGTTCTGGCAGTCCAGCCACATAAGGGAGTTCCACTGGGATGCCTCTAGTGAACCCTATTGATTTAACAGTGTCAGTCCTGATCTTAAGTTCACCCATTGGTGAAAAGTGCCCACTGGACCTACTGCCTCTCTCTATCCTCCTCCTCACCCATAAGATATGGTCTGTTTAGGAGGGTTCTTACCACTGAACTTAGATGTTGTAAGTGATGGTTAGAATTTAAATTGAGATGTTGGTCTTTGTGAGTTGGTGGGTTTCTTGTATGCTGTGCTCTCATCAGCTATCACATGAACACTGGTGTCTAGGAATGGCAGCTTACCATTACCACCGTGTTTTTTTGAGATGTTACTGATGTGCTAGAAGCTGGCCTTTCAGGGCAACTGTTCACAATGTTTCATGCACAAGTTAGCGACAGTAGGCCAGGTGGGAGACCATATGACTGAGTTCTGAATAGAAGTCCAACCAGGATCCTGAGGGGGTTTCAGCGCTGTTGCATATTGCATAAACCAGATGCCATATTACTAAAGTTATCAATTTATGACAGGGTGCTGGACTTGTTTTCTACTTAAAAGTGTTTTGGTGCCACCTCCCGAAGCCAGTGTAACACATGGAACCAACATCATGTGGGCCCACCACCCACAAGGAGAATAAAGGTCATATGACAAATGCCAACCAGACAGCAGTCAAAAGTGTAAACTTGGCATGCTGAACTCTGGCTAAGAAAACTAGTTCTGGGAGTTAGTCTATCATTAGCAGTACCAGCAGACTGCTGTGGTGAAGAGGGAGTGGAGCCTGTAGGCGAAATCTTGATTTATATTCCAGCCCTCACCTATTGTCATGAGCTTTGCATAGAAACCAAAAGAATAAAATCACAGATACAGGGCACAGAAAAAAAGTTTCCTTCACCGACTGCTTAGCCACAGCCTTAAAAGTAGGATTAGAAGCTTAGACATTCAAAAGGTGCTCAGAGCAGAGTTAGTTCAGAGTAGTCCTGATTGATACTGACTGCTGTGATGATAGTAATGTTGTCGGATATTAACTGACTGACAAATAAAAAAGTTAATGCAATAATGAAACTAAAAGCAAAGTCACTTTAAAAATATAGTACAGCTTAAACAAACATGTTTAACTTGTGTTTCATTGAGTAATCTCCAAGTAAGTATTTTTATTTTGTTAATGGTTTAGTTAAAAAAAAAAAATGTCTGTGGCTGAACTGTCTGCCTACAAGCTCCTCTGTCCTTGGGTGAGAATGTTTCATTGCATATCTCACCCTCTCAGAAAATTGTTTCTTGAAAAGGATGTCCCTAATGTAAAATACCATCTCCAGTAAGAAATGTGAGTGATACATCAGTTAAGGCAGAAACCTCAAACAAGGCTTGTGATCAGGATCAGGATATTTTGAAAGGATCACATCACCATCATTTGAAATAATGGGCCTTAGCTCAGAGGTAACATGAGCATTTTGACCCAGAAAACAAATCTATGTCTAAGTAAGATGGAATGAAAAACTGTATTCTGATAATAACATTTTAGACAGTGCAGCTTTGAAACCCTTTATATAATGATAACCCATATACCTATATAAAAATATCTTGCATCATTCAACTTTAGTTTATTTAGTTGTGATGACTCATTTGAACAGCATTAAGATAACAAACTATGTCAGGACTTATTAATCATAGTTCTGATGATTGTGTGACCTCAGGCTGAGTTGGTTGAAGCAATTAGTGTGTTTTTAAAGAACATTTATTCAGGGCAATGATTTCCTGCTTGCTCACTGCATTAAAAAAGAGAAAACTTTAGAATTTCAGCTTAGACTGAAGCATTCATCATCTAAATCACCTGCACTGACAAGATTCAAACATCACAGTAACTTAGTAATTAACTTAATGATCTTAATGTTTCCTCTAGCACCATCATCTGGTCAAAATGATACATGGTTTGGGGCTCCCCTATAGCTGAGTTGGTAGGGTACGCACCTCATGTACAGAGGCTGTCAGTCCTCTGCAGTTGCCACAGGTTTGACTCCCACCTGTGGCTCATTTGCTGCATGTCATCCCCTCTCTCTCTGCCCCCCTTTCCCTTTTTCTTACCTTCAGCTATCATAAAGGCTAAAAAGCTCAAAAAAAAAAAAAAAAAAGATACATGGTGACCATGGTAACATTGACTGCAAAACATCAACATATTGGTGTTGTCATCATGACCACGTTGCCAAGCTAATGTTAGTACTTAGCTCACCATACTGCTGTGCTTACAGTATAAGTACAACACACAATAGCCATTGTTGTGGCCTGTTCCTTAACATTCTTTTAAAATTTCTAAACATTTATGCAGTTCTGCTTGTCAACTCACAAGTGAAACAGTGCAAATCCGAACACCACAGTTACAAATGGTGTTGCTCATTTTGTCTCATTTATTTTCACCATAAACTAACAATACTGTAAGCATGAAACACATTTCTGACTCTAATGTGACTGTGAGGTCAAAGACTGTACCAATGCTCCATTCCACACATTTCCTGCTCAAGTAAACTCTGTCCCATTCCTTCCTCTACCACAGGTGATCATCATTATTTCATCATTATTCAACAGTGTTACATCCAAGGAAAAATATAATTTGCCACTAACACAAAAAATGGCTCTGATATCACCCATCACATCCAACAAAACAGGACAAATCGCATGAGGTACATTTCATGGCAGTCTGCCTAGGTGGTGTCTTGAGGAAAGCTCAAAATGAAAGGGTCCATCCTCTGGGGAACAGAACAGTTCTCAGTAAATCTCATGGTTGAACACTGGATTGTGACATTTCATTTCACATTTCACATTTCACATTCCAAATCTAACATTTTGTTCTGCTATTCCTTGAGTCAGGCCAAGGTCTCAGAATCAGACTGTCCCACACTCCAGCAAAGTGCTGACTGACATTGCTTTATTGCTAAAAAACACAATGAATGACACATGAGCCACTGCTTCTCTGCTAAAGACAGCGCGTGAGATGCCTGACTCATTTTGACTGACATTGTTAGACCCTCCAGTCTATTGTTCATCATTATTGTAGTCATTCTTGTTTCTCTCTTTCTCTGTCCTCCTCTTTCAGTCATTTTCTTTGTCTTTTCGTTTTTCTCCTTATCTGTTGTCAGTCAGTCTTCTTTTTACAATCTGTGACACTGAAAGCATTTGACAGAAGCTGGCATGACATTATTCCCTCCTATTTTCCACTGTTTCTCTTTCTTCCTGTCTTTTCACAGTCAAGCCCTCTCAGCCTATTTTGTCTTTACAGTTCCTCTCTTTGTCCTTCTTATGTCCTGTTTCTCTGGAATCTCTGACAGTGATAATAGTAAATTTCAGGATGGTATCATTTTAATAGACTCATCCATTATCAGTAACTTGGATTTGAATGCACCAGCTTAGACCAAGTTTGCATATTAATAATTATTCTCTTCTTGATACATTTTAAGTCTTTATAAGGCTTACTTTGCTAGATTCTAGAGGTATCCAACCACAGGCAGGGACTAGGTGAGCTGCCAAAAATGGTTTCCCCCAAGAGCCATAGATAGACCATTAACTTAGCATACATAATCTCAATACTGAAAGCAAAGAAACAAACCATGATTCACTGGAAGTGACTAAAACCAAAATAGAAAAATGAATGATGGTGGCCATTTTTGGCCACTGTGACAGATGTTAAGTGAAATAATTAAAACAGTGTGTTTGCCCTTGTGCTGTGTTATGCCTCAGACTAGGGGAACCAGGACACAACACAAAAGGGCTCCCCTCTTCCTCCCAGCTCCCAGCTCCCAGCAAAGAGATCAGCATCCCAGACAAACTCCCAATTTATGTTATGCGATGTCATCAGTGCGCGACGTAGCGTGCAGCTCTGTAAAGGACGCCAGCAAGAAGTTTGTATGAAATAAGAGTAGATTGAATGACATAAGTCACATATAAAGCAATAACAGAACGTTACCAGTGTCACCGGTACCAGACCCAAAAACAAAACTCACCTCCCTGTGGTGGTACTGCGCTCCAGGGTGCCTGAGACTACAGAGGTTTTAGGTATGATGGCGGTGTGTTAGTCTTGCCTCCCCACCCTCTCGAAACTGAGGGAGAGCATCTCCGGTCTGCGGGCCGACCTCAAGGAGAAAGACAAGATCCTCCTGGATTTCTCCACTGTCGCCACGACCCAGGCAAAACATATCGCCTACCTGAGACGATCCGGCGCTGGTGACCGTAACATGGCAGGCACAAACAACACCACCCTGCTGTGTGCATTCTAACACCTTCATTATTGAGGAAGTAATTTAAATATTAGACTACTTTAGGGACACATCTCTCAACAACAGTATAACAACATACCTTTGTTTTTTCTGGAGTCCACATTTGGTGTCTCTCTATCCACATACACTCTACCTTTCGTATTACGTCAAGGCTCTCTGTTTTGCAGTAAAGCACAAGAACAGTAATTACAACAGGGATTTACCACTTGGCCATTCAAGTCATTGTGCCCCCTTGGGAGGGGGACAAGGGGCAGATTCTAACATCGCGGGAATGATGGATCTTTGATTCTGAGGCAGCGGTTTGGCTAACGCTCACGTTATGCTAATGTTAGCCGGCCCGTTGGTCGACAACTTCTGCCTTGATGTTACACGTACGTCCTGGACGGCTTCCACGACAACATTGTCCACCAACGTGCTAATCGACTTCATTCGGTCAGGTGCTGACGTGCTGAGGTAAGCGTATCGTCTCACTTCCTGTTTCTGGTTGCTGCCTTACGAGTAGTGTGCGTTTGTCGCTCTTGTTCCTCTGAGTGTAATTTGCTCTGTGTTTTGTTACAGCGGCCTTTTATCCGCACTCTAGAGTAACATTAGTTCTGCTCAAGCACCCATAAGTCTGTTTATTTAGCGACCGTCAATTTTATTTGTCTACGCGCTTGTCTGCTCTGCTAGCTATACCAACTTAGCCTAGCAGCTAGCGATGGCTTCTCTCTGTCCCTCTCCAGCTCTCTCCTGCTTGGTGTGTCACATGTTTAGCTACTCCTCTGCCTCCTTTAGTGATACTGGTACGTGTAATAAATGTAGTTTATTTGGTGAGTTGGAGGCGAGGCTTAGTGAATTGGAAGCTCGGCTCCGCACCATGGAAACAAAACCATTAGCTATAGTTAGCCAGGCCCCCGTAGTCGGTGCGGACCGACCAAGTGCAGCTCCGGCTAGCCGTCCCTCGACAGCTCCCGAGCAGCCGGGAAACCAGGGAGGCTGGGTGACTATTCGAAGGAAGCATAGTCCCAAGCTGAAGCCCACGGGTCACTACCAACCGCTTCATGTTTCTAACAGGTTCTCCCCACTCGGCGACACACCCGCTGAGAAACCAACTCTGATTATTGGCAGCTCCATTTTGAGAAATGTGAAGTTAGCGACACCAGCGACCATAGTCAAATGCCTGCCGGGGGCCAGAGCGGGCGACGTCGAATCAAATTTGAAACTGCTGGCTAAGGATAAGCGTAAATACCGTAAGATTGTTATTCACGTCGGCGGTAATGACACCCGGTTACGCCAATCGGAGGTCACTAAAATTAATGTGGAATCGGTGTGTACATATGCTAAAACGATGTCGGACTCCGTAGTTTTCTCTGGACCCCTGCCAAATCTGACCAGTGATGATATGTTTAGCCGCATGTCATTGTTCAATCGCTGGCTGTCGAGGTGGTGTCCAGCAAACGGTGTGGGCTTCATTGATAATTGGCAGACTTTCTGGGGAAGACCTGGTCTGATTAGGAGAGACGGCATCCATCCCACTTTGGAGGGAGCAGCTCTCATCTCTAGAAATCTGACCGATTTTATTTATGAACCTAACCCCTGACAACTCAGAGTTGAGACCAGGAGGCAGAGCTGCAGTCCTACACGCTTCTCTGCGCCTCCATTAGAGCAGTTACCCACCCAACACTCCATAGAGACTGTGTCTGCCCCCCGACCACGTAAACTAAGTAAACCAAAAGTACAGAGAAGAGGAGTTAAACATAAGAATCTAATTAAAATTAGAACAACCTCTGCAATAGTACAACAAGATAGGAGAATTAAATGTGGACTCCTTAACATCAGATCTCTGTCCTCTAAAGCTGTTCTAGTAAATGAGTTAATATCAGACCATAATGTTGATTTATTTTGTCTGACTGAAACCTGGCTGTGTCCTGAAGAGTATGTGAGCCTAAATGAAGCTACTCCTCCGAGCCATATTAATACTCACATTCCTCGAGGCAGCGGCAGAGGAGGTGGAGTTGCAGCCATTTTTGACTCAAGCCTTTTGATCAACCCTAAACCTAAACTCGACTACAACTCATTTGAAAGCCTTGTTCTCACTCTTTCTCATGAGAAATGGAAAACAGTGCAGCCACTTTTATTTGTTGTAGTATACCGCTCTCCTGGTCCTTACTCCGAATTTATAGCTGAGTTCTCGGAGTTTCTATCAAGCTTAGTTCTTGAAGCAGATAAAGTAATTATTGTAGGTGACTTTAATGTACATGTCGACGTTGATAATGACTGCCTTAGCACTGCGTCTATCTCAGTATTAGACTAAGTTGGCTTCCGCCAGAATGTACATGAACCGACTCACTGTTTTAACCACACCCTTGACCTTGTTCTGACATATGGCACTGAAATCGAAGACTTAATAGTCTCCTCACAGAATCCTCTTTTATCAGACCATCATTTAATAACTTTCGAATTCATATTACCAGACTACCAGCCAGTAGGCAAAAATTCTTATACCAGACTCCTGTCTGATAGTGCTGTAGCTAAATTTAAGGATATGATCCCATCAGTATTTAATTCAATGCCATGTCTCAATACAACAGAGGAGTCTTATGCTAACGTTAGTCCCTCCCAGATTGACTTCCTGGTTGATAGTGCTACAGGATCGTTGCGTATGACACTTGACTCTGTTGCTCCCCTAAAAAAGAAGAAAATTAAACATAGGAGGTTAGCTCCATGGTATACTCCTCAAACCCGCAAATTAAAGCAAACTTCACGGAAAATAGAAAGGAAATGACGTTCTACCAATTTGGAAGAATTTCGGTCCGCCTGGCAAGACAGTCTTAAAATATACAGGAAAGCCCTCCGCAGTGCCAGGGCAGCCTATTACTCTGCACTAATAGAGGAAAATAAGAACAATCCCAGGTTTCTCTTCAGCACTGTAGCCAGGCTGACAGAGAGCCATAATTCTGTTAAACCATGTATTCCTTTAGCTCTGAACAGTAATGACTTCATGAGCTTCTTTAATGATAAAATTCTAACTATTAGAGACAGAATTCACGCAGAAATCGTAGAAACTGTTACTCAGTCTGTCGCAGTTTTAGACTGTTTTACTCCTGTTGACCTTCACCAACTAATTTCAATAATTTCATCATCAAAATCATCTACCTGTATTTTAGATCCTATCCCAACTAAGCTGTTTAAAGAAGTATTACCTCTAATTGACTCTTCAGTTTTAGACATGATCAATCTCTCTTTATCAACAGGCTACGTACCACAGTCCTTTAAAGTAGCTGTGATAAAACCGCTACTGAAAAAGCCTACTCTTGATCCAGGGGTTTTAGCCAACTATAGACCGATATCCAACCTTCCCTTTCTCTCAAAAACTCTTGAGAAAGCAGTTGCCAATCAGCTGTGCGACTTTCTAAACAATAATAGTTTATTCGAGGATTTCCAGTCAGGATTTAGAGTGCATCATAGCACAGAGACAGCACTGGTTAAAGTTACAAATGACCTTCTAATTGCATCTGATAAAGGATTTGTCTCTGTACTAGTCTTACTGGATCTTAGTGCTGCATTTGACACCATTGACCATGGCATCCTATTGCAGACACTGCAACATTTCATTGGCATTAAGGGAACTGCGCTAAGCTGGTTTAAATCCTACTTGTCAGATCGCTCTCAGTTTGTACGCGTTAATGACGACTCCTCTGTACTCACTAAAGTCAGCTATGGAGTTCCGCAGGGTTCTGTGCTTGGACCAATTCTATTCACCTTATATATGCTTCCTTTAGGTAAGATTATCAGGAAGCACTCAATAAATTTTCATTGCTATGCAGATGATACCCAGCTATATTTATCAATGAAACCGGAAGAAACCAGTCAGTTAACTAGACTACAAGCATGTTTTCATGACATAAAGACCTGGATGACCTGCAATTTTCTGATGCTAAACTCGGACAAAACTGAAGTTATAGTAGTAGGCCCTAAACATCTTAGAAGGTCACTTTCTGATGACATAGCAGTTATGGATGGCATTGCGCTGGCCTCCAGCACCACTGTAAAGAATCTGGGAGTTATCTTTGACCAAGACATGTCCTTTCACTCCCATGTAAAACAAATTTCAAGGACTGCCTTTTTTCACCTACGTAATATCGCAAAAATCAGGCATATTTTGTCTCAAAATGATGCAGAAAAACTAGTCCATGCATTCGTAACTTCCAGGCTGGATTATTGCAATTCTTTACTATCAGGCTGCCCAAATTCGCTGCTGAATATTCTCCAGTTGCTCCAGAACACTGCAGCACATGTTCTGACAAAAACCAGGAAGCGAGATCATATTTCTCCAATACTCGCCACTTTGCACTGGCTCCCTGTAAAGTTTAGAATAGAGTTTAAAATTCTCCTCCTTACTTACAAAGCCATAAATGGCCAGGCACCTTCTTATCTTAAAGAGCTCATAGTACCTTATTGCCCTACTCGAACACTGCGTTCCCAGAATGCAGGTCTACTGATGGTTCCTAAAGTCTCAAAAAGCAGAACAGGAGTCAGAGCATTTAGCTATCAAGCTCCTCTCCTGTGGAACCATCTTCCAGTCTTTGTCCGGGAGGCAGACACTGTCTCTACATTTAAGAGTAGGCTTAAAACTTTCCTTTTTGATAAAGCTTATAGTTAGGGCTGGCTCAGGCTTGTCCTGGACCAGCCCCTAGTTATGCTGCTATAGGATTAGACTGTCGGGGGACATCCAAAGATACACCGAGCTCCTCCGTCCTTCTGTCCCTCTCCATCCGCACGCTCTCATGTCCTACCACGGCGTGTTACTAACTTAGCTCCTTCCCCGGAGTCTCTGTGCTTTGTTGTCTTGCAGGTTCCCATGGACAGTGGCTGAATCTGGATTGTGGATTTCAGCTGCATCTCCTGCCTTGGCCCTGCCTGACATCCACTGAAACTGCTACTGCTGTTATTACATCCACTGTCACTGTTACTGTGACTGCATGTCTGTCTCTCTGTCTCTGTCTCTCTCTGTCTCTCTCTCTCTCTCTCTGACTGCTTTTCTTTCTGTCTGTCTGTCTGTCTGTCTGTCTGTCTGTCTGTCTGTCTGTCTGTCTGTCTGTCTGTCTGTCTCACTCCCCCTCTCTTGCTCTTCCTCTCTCACCCAACCGGTCGAGGCAGATGGCCGCCCACCCAGAGTCTGGTTCTGCTCGAGGTTTCTGCCTGTTAAAAGGAAGTTTTTCCTCGCCACTGTCGCCAAGTGCTTGCTCATGGGGGAATTGTTGGTTTCTTTGTAGATAAAAGAGCTTGGTCTGTACCAGCTCTATATGGAAAGTGTCCTGAGACAACTTCTGTTGTGATTTGGCGCTATACAAATAAAATTGAATTGAAAAATTGAATTGAATTGAATTCTCTCACATCAACTCACAGCATCACTCAACTGATAGCTCGAGGAACAGCCCAGCCTACAGCAAACAACGCAATAACAGCTGAGCTGTGATTGGTGCTTTGAGCTTCGCATTGCATGCAGGGAGTAGTAGTTTGTTTTGTTTTTTTGCATGCCTGAACCAATGCCAACCAATGCCATGAACCATGAAAACAAAACGGTACAGTTTTCTTAAAGAACGAATATTGATGTAACATTGTGGTAGCATCGCCTGCAATCTGAGCAATCACCTGCGTGAGGAGGTGTTTTTTTCAGTTCGCATTTGTTTTAATCACATGCGAGCAAAACGGTGGTAATCTGCAGCCCTCAACATGGTCGGTCCGCGTCCTGGACAAGCCCTGTTGATATATTTTTTGTTCGATAGGAACATTGTTAGGGGTTATTTTCTAGCGAGGTTAGCTGACATAGTCAATAATGCCTAACTAACTCTTATTAATATGATAGTGTAAGGTTATGCTGTGATCTCGTATGTACGTTGTAGCTAGGTTAGTTAAGTTAGCGGTTAAAGTATCTTGCTAACTAAGTTTGTCAGCCAACCTAAAGGAAATGCAACGTCAACAAGTTCCCTACAGAGCACTACAATACGGTACCATTTTGTTGCTTGACTTAACGGTAAGTAATAATAAGGTGCATTTGATCATAAATACTTATAGCCCTAACATTAAACTGCATATTCATAATTGAGGGGCTGCACAGTGGCGCAGCAGGTAGTGCGCGTGCCTCACAGCAAGAAGGTTGCCGGTTCGATCCCCGGGTCAGGCGGGGCCTTTCTGTGTGAAGTTTGCATGTTCTTCCCGTGCATGCGTGGGTTCTCTCCAGGTACTCCGGCTTCCTCCCACAGACCAAAAACATGCTCATTAGGTTAATTGATTGTCCGTAGGTGTGAGTGTGAGTGTGAATGTTTGTTTGTCCTTGCATGTGGCCCTGCAATCGGCTGGCAACCAGCTCAGGGTGTACCCCGCCTCTCGCCCATTGTAGCTGGGATAGGCTCCAGCCCCCCGCAACCCCGAAAGGGATAGGCGGTATAGATAACGGATGGATGGATTCATAATTGATTCACTTACCTTTTACACAGAGTATCTGGGCCGGAAAGGCTTTCCAGCCACCTTTAGGTGGCTTCGTTCCAAATGCCCCGTGTTCCATCAGGCCAGTCCTCTTTGGGTCACTTAACATTTTTTTGTCCTTAACATTTCTCTCCAATCCCACACTTACTTTGTTTTCTTTTACCCACTTTATTAGCACAAACATAGTAGCTTTCTTTGCCCTATGCTAATGAAGGTTATATCTCTGGTGTTCTTAGCTTTGCCTCAGCAACTGACAGCAGAGCCAACCAGATTTTTCGGCGGGCTTTATAGCTTCTGTTTGGTGCCCACACAATCGGAAGGAAGGGATAAAGAGGACAGAGTTACAGAGGACAGCTAAGCCAAGCCTTTAGAATGGAGCCTTCTCTTAAGAAAAGGAGGATGTACAGAAGGTATTTGCGTGATGACAACGAGCCTTTACCCCAGACTATAAAATATCGCATGGAGAAAATTGGTAATGGTGCCAGTGGTAGAAAGTGGATCATCATAGCCAAACTTAGCCAGGTGCTTTTATTCAAATCTAGCTATCTTGCTTGCTGAGGTAACTAGGCCAGCTAAAATTGTCCATCTCTAAGCAGCAGTAATGTTAGTAGCATTGCTACACATTAGCTTCCATTGGTGTGTAGCCAAATGTGTGTAAAAAGTGTTGAAGATCTGTATAATATGTGGGGGTTACCTGAGATATTAGTTTTATTAGCAAGTTCCACATACTAAAACACCTATTACTGACTTTATTTCAGATCCCAATGTTGGTGGAGACAGGTAAATAAAAACATCAGTATGAAGTCCTGTTAATCGTGTTTATGATTGTATTTGAGGTATTTAAACAAATATGTATTAAACTGGCCAGGCACCTTCTTATCTTAAAGAGCTCATAGTACCTTATTACCCCACTCGAACACTGCGTTCCCAGAATGCAGGTCTACTTATGGTTCCTAAAGTCTCAAAAAGCAGAACAGGAGTCAGAGCATTTAGCTATCAAGCTCCTCTCCTGTGGAACCATCTTCCAGTCTTTGTCCAGGAGGCAGACACTGTCTCTACATTTAAGAGTAGGCTTAAAACCTTCCTTTTTGATAAAGCTTATAGTTAGGGCTGGCTCAGGCTTGTCCTGGACCAGCCCCTAGTTATGCTGCTATAGGATTAGACTGTCAGGGACCTCCAGAGATACACCGAGCTCGTCTGTCCTTCTCTCCCTCTCCGTCTGCACGCATTCATGTCCTACCACAGCGTGTTACTAACTTAGCTCCTTCTCCGGAGTCTCTGTGTTTTGTCGTCTTGCAGGTTACACAGTGGCTGAATCTGGATTGTGGATTGCAGCTGTGTCTCCTGCCTTGGCCCTGCCTGACATCCACTGCAACTGCTACTGCTATTATTACATCCACTGTCACTGTTACTGTGACTGCATGTCTGTCTCTCTGTCTCTGTCTCTGTCTCTCTCTCTCTCTCTCTCTCTCTCTCTCTCTCTCTCTCTCTCTCTCTCTCTGACTGCATTTCTGTCTGTCTGTCTGTCTGTCTGTCTGTCTGTCTGTCTGTCTGTCTGTCTGTGTCTGTCTCACTCTCCCTCTCTTGCTCTCCCTCTCTCACCCAACCGGTCGAGGCAGATGGCCGCCCACCCAGAGTCTGGTTCTGTCCGAGGTTTCTGCCTTGTTAAAAGGAAGTTTTTCCTCGCCACTGTCGCCAAGTGCTTGCTCATGGGGGAATTGTTGGTTCTCTGTAGATAAAAGAGCTTGGTCTGCACCAGCTCTATATGGAAAGTGTCCTGAGACAACTTCTGTTGTGATTTGGCGCTATACAAATAAAATTGAATTGAATTGAATTGAATTGAATTGAATTGAATTGAATTGAATTGAATTGAATCACATGGGTTTTACATGGAAACACATGATGTCTGTGGAGAAAGGCGACTTGGCTGTCCCTAATCATCAAACTTTATTTACATGACACTTTTCATACTTAAAAGCAACACAAAGTGCCTCACAGAGGCTAAAAACAACAAAGAAGAAAACCCAGCCCTCCCACATCCAAACCCACATTTGTTATGTTTTTGATGTGTGGAATAAAAGTAAGCTCAGAGTCAAAAATCCTGCCCAGATTTTTTACAGAATGTGTTAGCTTAAAATCTTGTAGTTTTGGTAAAAGTTTCTCTCTCTGGCCTTCAGGACCAATGACTAAGACCTCTGTTTTGTCCTGGTTGAGCTGAAGGAAATTGTCTGCCATCCATGACTTGATGTCTAAAATGCAGTTAAAAAGGGCATCAATTGGCCCTGTGTCATCAGGAGACACAGCAATGTACAGCTGCGTATCATCAGCATAACTATGCAAGCTGGGGTAGCATGTAAAGACTAAAAAGAGTTGGCGATGAAGGTTATCCACGTCATGTGGAAAATCATCTGTGTAAAAGAAAGTGATGGTCAATAGTATTGAATGGAGCACTAAGATCTATCAAGAAAAGTACAAAGACAAGTCCTCTGCAAGTACATTTCTAACTTTGATCAGTTCTATGATGCACTTGAAATCCTGACTGAAAATCCGAAAATGAACTACTGGTAGAAGTGTGACATGTGACATAGAAAGTCACACTGACTGCTTTCTCAAGGATTTTAGAGAGAGGATCAAGAGTCGGCTTTTTAAGAAGAGGTTGAATTCCAGCTTCTTAAATCGACTGTGGTGCATGGCCTATTGAAATACAGATTGATCACATTTAGTAAAGAAGTGCAAATTAAGGGGAAAACGTCTTATAGCAGCCTAGTTGGGATGGGGTCTAAGAGATAGGTTGATGGCTTAGATAAAGAAATCATCAAAGTTAGTTGGTGAAGGAGCAGTTTATATATATCAGGGTTAACAGCTGCAGGTCCCTGTGTTTGATAAATTGTCACCGTTTGAAAACAGGAGGTGATGAATTTTGTCAATAATAACTAGAATTTTATCAGTAAGAAGGTCATCAATTCACTACCACTGGGAGCTTTATGAGTACATGGCTGAATAGTTCTCTGACAGCCTGGCTGACAGAGAGTGCTGAAAAAATAACCTGGGGTTGTTCTTATTTTCCTCTATTAACAGTGGGCTGGTGCTCTGGCATTGCTGAGGGCATTCCTATATGTTGTAATCTTGTTAGGCTAAACAAAACACTGGAATAACTAGCAGAATAGACAAGCGTACAAGTGTAGCAACCATGGATTTAGGTTGTTTGCATTTGACGTCACTTCACTCTTTTGTTGAGGCGAGAATTGCAGATGGATTCCAGGAAGTTGATCTTCTGCAGAGGCACTATAACACACTCAAAATGCTAAGTTTTGCAGTTACGGTTGCTCAAATCAAGCAAACTGAGAAGCCAGGAGGAGCTTTTATCAAGTACCAAAAGTTGTTGTTCAGAAGGGTGAAAAATACAAGAACTCAAAAATGGCTTATGAACCTTTGCCTACGGTCTGTTAAGACTAGTGAGTCTTAAGTAATGATTTTTTTTACCCAAAAGTGGCAGAAAAAACAGCAAGAGAACAAAAGGAGCAACAAAAGGAACGGTATATTACAATCAAAATAGATGATTCCCAAAATACATCCAAAACACCAAAAAAATAAATCAAACACAAATTCAGCCTTAAACTAAACTATCGACCACTCCGTGGCTAGCGGGTAGGATATCCAACTATCTCTAACAAGAGACAAACTAAGGTTGAATACAAACTGAGGAAGCTACTCTAAGAAACTCACAAACGAAGAAACAAGCGAGATCTGCACAAAGGCGATAAGAGACAAGCTAGGAGTACTATGGACGCTATGATAACAAGGACAAGTGGCTGGAAAGTCAAGGCAAGATGCAAAGACAATCTGGCAGCGAGGCGAAGCCACCACACTGCTTAAGTGCAGGTGACAGTCAGAGGAATCAGCCTCAGGTGCAAGTCTGCCTGCAGCACTGCACTGCAGACACAAGAGAAGAGAGGAAAACATGCACAACACAACAAAAAACACACTCACAATAATCAAACCATAACACGGTCGAGAGGAGTTGAGTCAGATGGTGGAAGTGGTGTAACATTACCTATCTATGGTGAAGTAATAGCTACAAGCAACTTGACAAAGACTTGTTAAATTAGGGTTAACAGTTTCATAAAAGACAGGTGAATCTAAATAACTTATCCTGCCTTGCAACTGCAATGGACTGCAATGACTTCATCTTGTTTCACTATGATCCACGTCTTTAGTGGTATTTCATCGGACCTTTGTGAGTGGTTAGCCTAGCCTAGCAAACGCAATATAAACATCAACATTCAGCACCACAGCGCTGAACATTTGTTGTGAGCTTTATCCACAGCAAAATGAAAGCTAAAGGAAAAGGAAAGGAAAAGGAAAATGACAACGCTTCTCCTCCTCCTCCTCCTCCTCCTCCTCCTCCTCCTCCTCCTCCTCTTCCTCCTCTGGTAGCTGGTTTCTGTCTGGGCTCGTGATTTCCCATCTTGTTTTCTGTGTTTATTTCAATTTTCCTTAAACTTGACTAGTTTTAATTTTTGGCTGAATTGGACATTTAAAAATATATTTTATGGATATATATTTAAAAGCTGTGAATGACCTTTGTGACCTCTGATATTTCACGGATAGACTCTGCTCTGGCCTACTCACAGAAAAAGCCTGCTTCGGCCTACCAACAGAAAAAGCCTGCTGGCAGCTAAAGCGAACTAGCACCAAGATGCCTCCTTTCTCCACAGATGACCTCTACAAACTTCTGCAGCAGGTTGCAGTGTTGGAAACTAAAGTTCAGTGTCTGGAAATGAAAACAGAAGTGAACGGACCTTGTGGAAATGACAGCAATTTGCCGCTGACTCAAAACAGTGGACTGGAGAATGCTAACATCCAGCTAATTAGCTCTGATACAGCTCCCACGAAACTAAAAGGCTGTGTACCGGGTAATAAATCTGCCAGTATCAGTCCTCTCTGAAATGCTCTCGGGGCAAAGCCAAGAGTAAATCAGCTGATATGGGGAGACATCCAACAGGTAGAACCCAGCGCCCAGAGATCTGTGATGCGACAGGCTGGTCTGCGTTATCATCCTCCTCAAC
Source organism: Chaetodon trifascialis (assembly GCF_039877785.1). NCBI lineage: Eukaryota > Metazoa > Chordata > Actinopteri > Chaetodontiformes > Chaetodontidae > Chaetodon > Chaetodon trifascialis. Next base: position 3,130,399 of record NC_092070.1, read on the forward strand.
ACCTGTGCAGAGTAAGACACAGCCATGGATAAAAGCTAAAGGGAAGATGAGCAACAAAGCTCCCAAACCAGCTAGTGTGCAGTTACAGAATCGGTTTGCTCCACTACTGCAGGACCCTGGATCTCCAACTGAAAACCTGGATAACTTCTTGGACTCACAGAGAAGGGTAAGGCCTGACAGGAAGTCAGAAGATAGAAAGCTACAAGGAAAGCTACTGACTGGTCCTGAGACTCTGGTTGTTGGTGATGTGGGAAGCATGTACAGCAGAAAAACAAAAGTGTTGCGCTTTCCTGATGATACAGTCTCCAACATGACCGACAGAATCCTCAGTATTGTTGCAGAAATTCCAGCTTTGAAATACCTTGTACTGCACACGGGGGCAAATGATATTGCGAAACGACAATCTGAAGTGCACAAACGAGATTTAGGTAAACTGCTAAATGCAGTGAGCCCTCTGAATGCTGAAGTCTTCTTCAGTGGGTCTTTACCACCAGTTAGAGGAGGAGGAGGAGAGAGATTCAGCAGATTGTTGGCAGTAAACAGATGGCTTTCAACTGCGTGTGATGTCCACTCAGTGCATTTTATTGACAACTTTAACTTTTTCTGGGACCGCAGACATTTTTTGAAAGGAGACGGACTTTCCCTAAACAAGTCAGGAGTAAAACTTTCTGCCTCAAACCTATCTTTCTTCCTGCGTAACACTATTCCCACTCCCAAAGATAAGAGACAAGAGGAATCTGAACAAAAGCAGCAAACACCAAAACATGAAGGAGAATCCACTCTCCCCCCTGCCTGTATGCTCTAACCATGAGGGATGCCAGAGCAAAAAAGGGCTGTCTCATGTCCTCCACCAGGGGCCACTGCTCGTGAGGATTCACCGACTCCAGCCACTAAAACTCCACCTAGGTCACCATCGCCAACCACTAAAACTCCACCTAGGTCACCATCTCCAACTGCCCAAATTCCATCTAGCTCATCATCTTCACTGGGTATCCCATCACCCTCCTCCCCCCTGCTGGAGTTTACTGACCAAATGAACAAACTTGTCAGTGCTGGCATCAGCCTTACTCCTCGCCCATCTGGGATCCTGTCCCCCCAAATTCCACCCTGCCCCCTACAACCACCCCGTCCCCCTCCACCACCACAGCACCGATGGGCGATTTGGTTATTTCCAAAGGGCTTAATATGTTTGAGGTTGTGGTAACGGATGTTGCTCTTTCTGATTGTTACTTTGTGTGCACCTGCTATTCTTAACAAAAGTGGAACAGAGGTAATCAAAAAGCATTATATTAATGATAACACCTGTGAAGCCTTCACTCAGTCTTTTACACCATCACCAACACTGCCCTCAGCTTCAACTGATGACCTTGTAAATTGTTTCAGTTCCAAAGTTATGACTATTAAGGCACCTTGGAAACACCACACTGGTCAAAGTCCAGAAAAGAGTCTGCAGACAGGCAGAGCACAGGTGGCGAAAAACCAAACTCCAGGTTCATTATGAGATTTACAAAAACAGTCTCCACACCTATAACCATGAACTAAAGAGGGCAAGGCAAGCATTCTTCTCAGAGATTATCAACAGAAACTGTAATAATGCCCGCACTTTGTTTTCTGTTGTGGATAGACTGACAAACCCCACAGCATCAGTCCCTCCCGAACTGCTATCCAATAAGTCATGCAATGATTTTGCAGCCTTTTTTACAGATAAAATTTCAAGGATAAGACAAACAGTGTGCAGCTCCAGCTCAGGCAAAATAATAAGTCCACCTGTGCCTTCTTGTTCTCCAGTTAATCTGGCACATTTTAACCTTCTAGATCATACAAGGCTGACAGAAACTGTATCACAGTTAAAATCCACAACATGCTTCCTTGATACTCTGCCAGCAAACTTTTTTAAAAATGTTTTTAATTGCATAGCTCCAGATATGTTGCAGATAATAAATAATTCTCTTCAGTCTGGTCAGTTTCCCCAGGCCTTGATAACTGCAGTAATAAAACCTCCACTAAAAAAGACTAATCTGGATGCTTCAGTAATAAGTAACTGCAGGACAATATCAAATCTTCCCTTTCTAGGAAAAAATATTGAAAGGGTTGTTTTTCAACAAACACATGCTTTCATAATGCAGAACAATCTTTTTAATGCATTTTAGTCTGGATTTCGTCCACACCGCAGCACAGAGACTGTACTTATCAAAGTTTTAAATGGCATACATCTGAATAATGATGCTTCCAAAACCTCAGTCTTAGTATTATTAGATCTCAGTGCTGCCTTTAATACAGTTGATCATGACATACTTCTTGACAGACTGGAAAAGTGGGTGGGACTTACTGGCACTGTACTACACTGGTTCAAATCCTATTTACAAGATAGAGACTACTTTGTGTCTGAACGAAAAAAGGTAATGTGTGGGGTACCACAAAGGTCCGTTTTCGGACCACTTCTTTTCAATATCTGCATGTTGCCCCTAGCTCAGATTATGGAACATCATAATATTTCTTATCATACTTATGCAGATGATACACAACTTTATATTTCTGTGTTGTCACATGACTACAGTCCCTTACTTTGAGTGTATTCATCAAATCAATGAGTGGATGTGCCAGAATTTTCTTCAGCTTAATGCAGATAAGACAGAAGTGACTGTATTTGGCCCCAAAAATGAAAGGTCAAAGATCAGTGCTCACCTTAACAAATAAATTTGCCTTGCCTAATCACCCCAGCAAAAACAAGACAACAGTCATCCCGAAGCACCTGGCTACAGGGGTTGCAGACCCAACCGTTATCAAGTTGTGTGCCTACATACTTTTGTATGCTTACATTTGGTTTCTAGAGGAGAATGATGTCTGAATGACCATGTAGTTGTTATATCTATTGCCTTAATAGCAGGCAAACCTTTCGGTTCATAACATAAGGGTCACGTCCAGCATATGTTCTGATTTTCTGTTTATACCTTTCGTGATTCTGTCTAAACTTTCCTCCATTTAGTCCATTGTGGTTTTTACATCCTGCCTTCCATCTGAGGACAACGCATCATAGACATAACATGAGGTGGGTTGCTAAAAGAGAGAGCTAGGAGTGCTTGAGCAGTACTAATGAAAGTTTAAATGCAAAGCGGGTAATTATGGAAAAGCAATTTTACCTCATACTATAGCAACAGACATATACCACCACTAACACAGCAACCAGAAATGAGACAACACACTTGCCTCAGCATGTTGGCACATCCTTCAATGTTTTTTTTAATTTTGCCCATTGTACTCTCCAGACCTGTCAACCCTCCCATTTTCCCAGGATTCTCCCTTATTTTACCCTTCTGTCCTCCCTTTTGAAAGTTTTGCCATAATTCTCACATATTTCTAACCTTGATATTTAAAAAAAAAAAAAAGATGGGCAGTATTTCACTTTCAACCAGGTGTCTGATTCTGACCACCTAACTCTAGTCATGTAATGTAGGATCTTGTTAATACTTGACTGTAATCAAGTATGAATGTAATCTTCCCTTATTTTTAAATTCCAATGTTGACAGGTGTGACGCTGTCATTGCCAGTCCTTTTATCTATCTCTACTATATTCTTTGCAAGGGGCTGAGCCCATCTCAGCACATATGTGGATGTGAGGCATAGTACAGGTTCCTGATCCATCACGAAGCACATCTAGAAATACAAACTATTCACATCATTGCAGTACCCCTTTAAGGCCTTTAAAGCCTCTGAACCAGCATTTAAATACCACCTGTTGAAATTAGGAAAATAAAAGAACCTCTATTTTTAATGAAAGAGCCTCGTTAGAGCACAGTGTATCACTGAGCTGATAAAGTGAGCTTTAATCTGGTCTCTATACCCTCAAAGGAAAAGGCATCAGTTGTGTTGTGGAATAGCACAAAGGTTGCCTTACATAACACTGTCTGAATGACTGAGGGCCACAGACTGTAACTGATTCCTTATTCAGCCAATTATTCTTAATCATGTGATAGCTGCAAAGTGATTTTGTCCTGACCATCAGCTTCGCCTCTACATTTTGCAGTCATAGCTAAAGGTAAATGTATCACATTAAATTTCCAAGTAAATGTATCAGGTGGAAACACATGACTGAACACTGACTGACATCCTATTCTGGATGGCTGGCTGTATGCCAGCGAGGCTTCCTCAGAGTGATGACGCTCACCCAGGCATCCAGCATGTGAGGATCATCACGTATGCCCAGATCTGCGTGACCGCAGTTATGTAAGCCCTCATCTGTGTTTTACAGGCAACAAGCATTTCTACTGTAATTTATGAAAGAGATGATGGAAACAAGCAGATCTTGAATTTTAGCCAGAGGTCTGTTTGTTGTAGTCTTTCACATTAGCTTTTAAAATAAATATCTTTCTTACAACATAACATGTTCACTGCCAAGAGCAATCTGTCCTAAATGCAAGCTTAAAGCTAGGGTATATAATGTATGATAGAAGCTTTTTTTTGTTGTTGTTGAGGTGGTGGTTGGTGTTGATGGGTCAGTGGTGCTTGTTGTTGTTGTTGTTGTTGTTGTTGTTGTTGTTGTTGTTGTTGTTGATGATGATGATGAAGTTGTTGTTGTAATTTTCTTTATATCTCGACAGCAATCAATAAATCAAATGTCAGTTATAGGTAGATCAGCATTATCATTGTCATTATCATATGTATATTCTTTGGTTGTGTTTTTTTTTATTATCATTATTGTTGTTATTGGATCTATATGTACTTTATCCAAATATTTCTCTTGTATTCCACTATCTTGCATGAAATATCATGTTTTTAACATTGGATCTGAAAAAACTAGCTCGGTTTTTGATAATATAGTCTATGGTCACCTTCTGCTAGTGGTTGGCGAGACTGAACTATGGGTTTTGTAGACCCAAAGGAGCAAAACCCTCCAGTGTTTGTGACAGTTTGTTGTTGTTGTTGTTGTTGTTGTTGTTGTTATTATTATTATTATTAGTGTTTTTATTTTGTAAATTTTTTGGGGGGGCCGCAGCAGCTCAAATTGCTGTAAGCTGAAATGAGCTAGAATAAAATAAAACCCGGCCCAATAAATGGAAATGATGTGCATTCGCCTCCCATGAGCCCAAGTGGCCAAATGGTGACGCTGCACTTAAGGCACAAAACTTCAGTTTTGAAAAGGCCAAACCCTTCACAATGCAAGTCCAATTATCTTGAAATTGGACACAGAAGGCCACCTGAATGTGCTCTACAAAAACAAGCCTCTTCAACCATAAATGTCCTGAATGACACAAAACCTACGATTGCAGTCAGGTGAGCTGGCCTTTACTGGGAGTGTTGTCTTCCCCATTGTTTTTGATGGGATGATCTTGTATGACTGAAACTATGATATGTCAACATATTTATGTAAACACAAGTTGAGACAGAATTGTAAAGATATAAGTTTAGTAATATCTTATGGAACTGCCATCTATCATCTTAACACATTTAGTGGTTACAGTAATGTTAAATCATTATTATAGTACGGGGTTTTTCAGCAAGTTGGCATTGTTGCAGCTGGCAGGTCTAGGGGTGGAGTAGGTGTGGGATGAGTTGGCTAAGCTGGGTGAGGAGCTCTCTAAAGTTAGGAGGAAAACCCTGAATCTGTAGGACTGATTTATTCCTTCTCACACACCCACATATTACAAACTGAAACATTGACTTGGGTTTACCACTTTGCTCACATTACTTTGTGGATTACACTTGAATAGTTTAGTTAAATTTGGTAATCTTTCGAATATTTGAGTAAATCTAGAGGACTTCTACAGAGCTGTCCAGCAGGAATTTCTATCAACTCGCGAACTAAGTGCCTGCAAGACGACGAAAAGGGTTACAAACATCAGGATAACCAGCATCATTGCTCAAACTGTCAGAGCCCGACGACACAGTTACAACATCCTCCTACTGGATGAGGCTCTGCTCTGTCCCGTTGAAAGCTGAACTCTGATTGGAGAGTCCGCGATGAGGCGTCGCCCCTCTGCTCTGCTCTTATACTCTCCGTCTCGTGCGCCCTCCATCGCTCCGGTTTTACGACAGCAGCTTCCTGCATCTATTCGCGCCCCCCTGTCATTGCTCGTAGCAAGAGTCTGGTGAGTTTAATTTCTCCATCCAAGAATTTCAGACGTTTGCGAAGAAGACACGTTTTGCTCGTGTTCATTTCATATGGAGTTTATTAATCTAACTTCTCACGTGTTTTTATTGCATGTTTTTAAAGCACTTTGGGACAATGATGTTATGATTATAGTAACGTTATTTCAAATGTTACCGTTTTTCTAAAGCCACAAAATGTTATTTTGCCACAGTAAAATAGCTTAATAAAGTGGAAGTCGGTGTTCATTAAGTTTCTCTGGAGGCCTGCTCTTGGACTCTCGAGAAGTCATTCACATGTCACGGACGCGGAAGTGCCGTCATGGGAAGCTGCTATATTACAGCATTAATACGCCCACTGCCTTGGAGGGTAAGCAGGAAAAAGTTAGTAGTTCTTGTCAGCCTGCAGCCAGTGTGTGGGCACAGGTGCTTATCAGCAGGCTGACATGACGCGGTTTCGCAGGTGATTTGTCATCCGCATTCAGCTGTCACAGTGGAGGAAAGATATCCTTTTCAGATATTATTTCTGTTATTATCCTCCTCTAAGTAAAAATGGCAATCCAGCAAAATACTCTACTTCATGTGAAAGAACAATCCTACTTAACTTAAAGTACTGACTATAAACACCTTATGAAACCTGAACACAGACCACAATCAGACAGTGGCTTTTTGTAAAGGGTCACGAATCAAAAAGGCTGGTCATCGTTTACAGCACATTGTATTTTACAAGGTTGTCCAGTAATGAATCGAGAGCGTTCTTAGTTCTATAAAAGGCTATGCAACAAAAGTCCAACATGCACACAGCCAAGAATCATTGTTTCATGTCGCGCGCGCGTGTGCCCCTACACACTGAAGCCACCACGTCTTAAGTAGTTGACCAATCACGTGCGGCTTGAACAGAAAAAAAGAAGAGAAAAAAACAAAAAAAAAGCCCAAAGCGGCTTGTGCTCTGGCTCCAATCATTCACTTCAAAGAGTGGCCCGTTTCCACGGGCACACTGACACATCACTACTGTGTTATGGTAGAAAGTGTTCAGACATGTTAATCAGCACCTACCTAATAGGGGGTTTGGGGATTAATTCATGATTATTATTATTATTATTATTATTATTATTATTATTATTATTATTATTATTATTATTAATATTAATATTAAACTGGGCTGTTAAACATGCAATTAAAATAGAGTTTGAAGGAAGGAAGAGCAATTGTCTTGTCTGACATAAACGAAGTGGATGGCTGGAGTGGAGGAAACACGTGAACGCAGTTTATGCACCTTTACTATTAATGAATATCTATATTTTAAACTCCAAAAAGAGTTCATGGCATGCACCTCCTTGCCTTCAAAAATGAATTCAGTCCATGGTGCTCTTCTGTCCTCTGTGGCTGGGAGCTGATGGAGCGATTTGTGCTCCTCTTTACAGCCAACAACACCTGTGGTGCCTGGACATGATTTATAACACAGTGCTTGCGATAACCTAACAGTGAACATATAGAAATATAGTATTATTTAATTTTTTTTTTTTTTTTTGTTAAATTTCTGATTGGGCTAGTAGCTCTGCCACTGCTGCACACTCTCCTGATTCCATTACTAAGAAATAAGTCTCTCTCTTTCTCTTCTTATCGTCATCCCAGTCAACATGACTCACGCGTATCCCTTCCTGAGTGCTGAGCAGAAGAAGGAGCTCAGCGATATCGCTCAGAGGATTGTAGTGGCTGGGAAAGGCATCCTGGCAGCTGATGAATCCACAGGTACGACCACAGTAGGCACACACTGACTGGATGACCTGCAGATAAGGACATAACAGGGTCACACGCATCCCTTTAACCACAATGACCAACAGTCGAGTCCAGTTCAGTCATACAGTAATCACAGTAAAAACAGTTAGAATGTGTGTAGGCTGTCTTTTCAAATCAGGGACTTCAGTCACCATTACCTGGTTGCATTTCCAGTCTTACTCATGGCCTTAAATGTTTGACACACGTAGTATATAGGTTGGTGGACAAAATAACAGAGACGCCACACAAATGTAATATAGACATTACAATTTGTGCGGTCATGTTTAACTGAAATGTCCTTTCCAGCTACACAACATAGATAATTACAGTGAGCTTTAAAAGATGATTGGCTATCACCACTCGTACATTTATACAGTGATGAGAAGTTTTGGGCCCCTCTTCAATTTTATTTAGTTGCACGTCAGCTTCTCTCTCAAAACACTTCTTCTAATTTATGTCTTGAGAATCATGACACTTTTTGCCTTTAAAATGATCTTGGCAGTCACAACTACTGGAACTACTCATCATATATACTTGTTGTGAAAGTGAAGAGTTTGGATGACTGTTTATTGTGTGAAATAAGAAAGAAATCCTGAGCTCTAAATATAGCACCATGGTTTGCAAAATGTTTTTGCTTGATTGACAGATGTCTCACACTTGACCACGGTGGTATCGCTCTAGACTCCAGTTAAACTCAAGATCATGGTTGCTTTAAAATTTCACATCACACAACACATCACTTCCCATCTAGTCACTTCCTGTGTCTAAAAATCAGATGATTTTTCTTTAGAAAGATTTACCAGATACTGATGTTCAGACCATAGAGCCATGAGTAACAGGACAGAGAAGAAGGAGAAAAGCATTGCTGCTGCACAGTATACAGTTTTCTTTTCTTTTGCTGTTTCTCTGGAATACTGGATAATTTCAGATGAGGGGTCAATTACTGGATTCTTCGCTTCCTAAAATGCCATTTAATTGTCTTTTCGTTAGGCCCTTCCTAACTACTAAATGTCTTTTAAGCTCCAGTTTGTAATTTGAAGTGTCTCTCACTCCACCCACCTTCCCTGTCTACTGGCACTTCCAGGCAGCATGGCCAAGCGCTTCCAGGCCATCAACACTGAGAACACTGAGGAGAACAGGAGGCTTTACCGCCAGCTCCTTTTCACTGCCGATGACCAGGTCAACCCCTGCATCGGCGGCGTCATCTTCTTTCACGAAACGCTCTACCAGAAGACGGACGATGGCAAGCCTTTCCCCCAGCTGATCAAAGAAAAGGGCATGGTGGTGGGCATCAAGGTGGACAAGGGCGTGGTTCCCCTTGCTGGCACCAACGCAGAAACCACCACTCAAGGTACAGAGGCGCTATTTACTACAGTTAAGGCAGGAAAACTACTGGTGTCAGGAGATAGATAAGTTGTTGTGGAACATGTGTGCCCTACGCAAGGCGACTGATTACTGATGGCCTTTACTGTCATCAGGGTGCATGATTTGTGTATGTATGATGTATGATATCAGTTTTCTGCACATTAAAACAATCCTTAAAGCCAGTTGCCAAAGAAATAATGTAAAAGTGGATTACCACATATTAGATAAATGAAACAGTGTGCCGAACAAGCACAGACAAATGACAGGTCATAATTCCAACAACACAGCTACATTAAACACACAACCATCCATAGAACCATAGTTTAGACAGTATATTGACCTGTCATAAGTGTGTCAAGGGACAACATGGGATGGAACCCAAATGCAGACCAAACAAAAGGCAGAGCTGGTGCAGGTCAATAAATTGAATCAATTAACATGGCAAACAAAGACTCATGTAGAGGGACAGGCTGGTTGTTCTTTCTTTTTTCTGCTTTAGCTAAGTCTCAGTACGTCTGGCCTTATCTACAGTTACTGCAACAGTGGCCGTGGTATAAACATTTAGAATTTAAGAAAGAAACCAGCTATCAAACATCTGGTTCACATCCTGTTCACATGCAGAGGCACAGCAGCAGAAAACGCTTTTGAACAGTACTAACATTGTAAACAGAAAGTGATAAACACTACGTGTTGGAGGTGTATTTCTGAGCTTAAGTCAGCCTCCTTTCCTTGCCTCATTAAGAAGGGTCCACCCCTTCTTTCATCACTCACACCCCCATCTGTGCTGCGTCTCTGTCAGGTCTGGATGGGCTCTATGAGCGCTGTGCCCAGTATAAGAAGGACGGTGCTGACTTTGCCAAGTGGCGATGTGTGTTAAAGATCACCCCCACCACCCCATCCAAGCTGGCCATCATGGAGAACGCCAACGTGCTGGCCCGCTATGCCAGCATCTGCCAGATGGTGAGACACACACACACACACACACACACACACACACACACACACACACACACTAAAGAAGTGTGTTTTCTCAATACAGTGATGTAATACAAACGGCTGTTACACAGCTCAGTATACGGCTGGTTGATGAGATACCTCAACTAACTATGCAACAGTTGATCAAGTCACAATCTCAATAGAGGAAGTACTATTGTCTGTTGTCATGACGCTGGACGCTATGTTCTCTTCCACTGCTTAACTTCCTCCCTGCTGCTCCCCCCTGCCAGCATGGCATCGTGCCCATCGTGGAGCCTGAGATTCTTCCAGATGGTGACCACGACCTGCAGCGCTGCCAGTATGTGACGGAGAAGGTGAGTGGTGGAGGCTGGAGCAGATGGATGAATTGGCTGAGATTGACTTTAGAAAAAAACTACAGATATTAGACTCGTCATTGTGGTTCACCTCTGATATAATGGAAAGGATGGAAGTGCAGCTCTTACTAATGTGGGAAAATGTCATCATCACTCTGAATTTGGCATGCTTTCAGCAAAGGAGTGTGTGCCTGCTGGCCAGCAGTCCAGTAACCTGTGGTGCATATTTTCTCTGTGATTCAAGTTGTTGTCTCATCCGCTAACATCTTATCTGCTAAGTTAGTTGATGGTGAATTTACTGGTGATTGTCGTTTTACAGCAACCTTTTCACTAAAAACACACCAAATTCAGTTCAGTTGTGAGTACACTGCCAGCACCACAAAGCTGTTTCAGAGGGTTTCCAGGTGAAAAGAACAAACATTTGTGAGACAAAACTGAAGCACTCTCATGATCTGCTTACAGATTATCTGCTTTTTTCATCAGCCAATCATCTACTTCTACAACTGCTAGTATCAGCAATAAAAAAGATCAGCTTTTGAAAACCGCTATATGAAAAAGTTTTTGTGGTTTTAACAGCTTTCAAATCATTTTTATGCAATAATTTTTTGACCTTAGCATTATGAGACCAGCTTTTACACACCACGTTTCTTGAAAAGAAATCACATGAAAAGACTATATCCACAATGTAAATGATTTTAGAGGGCACAGCTGATAAAGCCATGGATGAAAGGAGCATGCCAACATCTTCATAGTGGTATTTTCAAACACAATGCAGAGGAAGCAGCATGAGTAGAGATGAGACTGTCCATGCTCCCATCGCTGATCCATTGCCAATAAAAGATTGGACTTAGCAACCTATTTTACAAACTGTTCAATGTAATAATAATGAAATAGAAACGTTTTACCTGAATCAAAGAAGTGACAGCAGTGCTTCTCTCTCTCAGGTGTTGGCAGCTGTCTACAAGGCACTGTCTGACCACCATGTCTATCTGGAGGGCACGCTGCTCAAACCCAACATGGTGACCGCTGGACACTCCTGTCCCAAAAAGTACAGCCCTCAAGAGATCGCCATGGCAACTGTCTCTGCCTTGCGCCGCACCGTACCCCCAGCTGTGCCAGGTGAGATGGACATACAGATATTTATTTATTACAGGTGTCTTTATTTGCACCTTCCTCCTTCACATTCTCATCCCCCAGGTGTAACCTTCCTGTCGGGTGGCCAGAGTGAGGAGGAGGCCACCATCAACTTGAACGCCATCAACCAGTGTCCCCTGCACCGGCCCTGGGCCCTCACCTTCTCTTTCGGTCGGGCTCTGCAGGCCTCAGCACTGAAGGCCTGGGGAGGCAAGAAGGAGAACAGCAAGGCCTGCCAGGATGAGTACATCAGGAGAGCTTTGGTGAGGAGGAGGAGGAGGAGGAGGAGGAGGAGGAGGAGGAGGAGGAGAGGGATGGCAGAGTAGAGACTGCATTTAAGTGTTTAATTCACACAGGAAAAATCAGATGTAGAAGACCATGGCTCCTGCTCAATACAGTACAGTTTGTGTCACATACTCAACTTAAGTAAAAGTAACACGAACACAATGGAGAAGTACTCCATTACAAGTAACTACATACACATTTGTTCTTATGGCATTTTCATGAAGTGTCAAGTTCTCATTTATTACATTTTATGTTATATTGATGGATCATTAGTATTCATACCTTAACATGAAGTAATGTGTAATGTGCTGTGCCACTTTCTAATGTGTAGCATTCGTATGTGAGGTTTAGAAGCAGTAACTAGTGGCTTAAAGAATGGTTTGTAATAATGTATTAATGCTTGATTGATCAGTAATAAGCTATTTGGAACACATGAGAAACTCATGACCCTTTTGTTTATACTCTTAATTACATGGCCATCATGTCGTTCAGGGACCACTGAGAAGGAGTCAATCTACTGTTTTATGTCTGTTCCATTTATTGCTGAAAAAATGAATTGGATTTTTGTATTTATTAAAGGCCTCACAGGTTCCCAGCCCTGTGATACTGCTCAAACTACAGAATATTAAAAGACAGGGCTGATGGTTTTTCATTCTGATTCTGATTCTATTACTCAATATTTTTCTGATTTTCAATAAATCCCATGCAAAGACTAAAACCAGTGCTTTCTGACCTCCCTGCCCTGTCTGTGGCACTCAGCCTGAAGCCCATTGGTTCCTCCTGAGGACAGAAATCTTTAAAATCACGTCAAAAATATATAGTTTAATTCTATCCCAGTAATGTAAAGTCATGAAAGTGGGCATGCAAGTTTTACAAATGATCAAGAAAATGAAGCCTATGTTTTAACGGATACTTGTCTGTGTGGTGTTTTTCCACAGCGTAACAGCCAGGCAGCTGTGGGGAAGTATGTGTCCTCTGGACAGAGTGGTGGAGCAGCAGCTCAGGAGTCCCTGTTTGTAGCTGGCCACGCCTACTGAGGTTGGCTTCTCCTTAATGCACTTCACCCCTGTACCACCCTGCCACTGCACTCCTTCCTTCCACATGCAGCTGGAACAGACTGACACACACACTAACCAGACAGTCAACATCATTCCTTTAGTGATGAGAGCCTAATGAATTTCTGGACGGAAAAACATGATAGCTTGAAAGAGATAATACCCATAAGCCCAGTGTCCTTTAAGTTTGCCTTTGAACCTGTGAAGTCAGTGTTACCCTACAGCTGCTGTATTGTGTCACTTTATTTTGTTTGTGCACTAAAACCCCACAGAGAGAAAGACAGTTCTTCTCCAGAGGTGTCCTCTGTACGTAGTTCCCTCTGTGCTTTTTAACAGTCTGAATGATTCTTAAGCACACGTGCCTTCATTATTCAACTGAACCAACTGCTGGAGGGACACTTTGTAGAGGATGTTAATAATGAATACACAGTATTAGAGTGTATACACTGGAAAGAGATTCAAATTAAAATGTTCCACAACAAGTGATGTCCTGTGTTGTTTTGATCTTCTGCATGTTTGATCGAAATTATTTATTTCATACTAAGGGGCAGTGGGGACTTTTCAGTGCGTCACGGTGAGGAGAAGGTGCAGCTCTAACTTCACCCTTCTATGTTAAAAAGTGGATACAATTTCCTGATGTTCAGAGATAATTCAGATACATACAGCTCTGTTGCTGTTATAATTCTTACTAACCACAGTATTACAATATTAGAAATATTCTCAAATCATGTGGCTCAGAAAAGTATAGGAGGAGTGTCAGGAAGGGGAAGAATGTGCAGCAAAAGAGTAAAATACATTATTCAGCTCACAATTATTATATGTCAATTGCATTTAATTCTATTGTTTGCATTGCAGTTGTTTCCTCCTGTTTATCAGCCCAAGCCTAAATCTAACATACAGTTTTTCAGTGTTTAAGAGCAGCTGCAGCTCTGGCAGCAGAGGGCTGAAGAAAGCAGATGAGGTGACTGTGAAGAAGGCTGAGTCCCATGAGCACTGATTTTGCACACTTCAGTTCAGACTCGTTCAGATTCTGCTTAAACCTGTGCTGATGTCAGTATGTTCCTAGTTGTTCAGACAAAACCAAATCGGTTCAAATCACACATAACAAAGGGTGAAGTATGGAAGACTGGCTCATCTTTGATAGGTAAGATCCTCCTGCAGATCCTGCTTTGGGCAGACACAGCCAGGATTTCTTGGCCTATTTGTCACTATTACTTGTGTTTTTGTACAATGTGCAGGAGCAAAAAACTGGTATGGAAGACTGGTTCACATATGACAGGTGGGGGGGGGGGGGGGGGGGGCCTAATGCCTCCCTGATATGCGTAACAAGATTTCATGTGCTGTCTAATTACCAGGCCAGCTCCAGTGGTATGACCTTATGACCTATATCAAAGGTTCACAGGGTATGAGTATATTATTCTTTATCCTCACAATGTAATTTACTACAGTTGCCCTGAGGGTTAAAATTAAAATTAAAAAAATTTCATTACACACAACATTTCAGATTGTGCCAAACTGTGGCAGAGGCAGCTAGCAGTGGCTTGCTCAGCTGCCACTGTCCTGAAACAGCAGATGCAGCTGTTAAATGCAGCTGCCATCACTGCAGAGGCATCTGCGAGTGACAAGAGAAAGTTTTTCTGATGCTGCGTTCAGGGCAGCAGAGATGCGGCAGCCTGGTTGGGAGCACCTGTTGCAGTGATCTCTTGTTGTGACCCTCATCCCTTTTTGTGCATTGTTGAATGGTTGCTATTTACACAATAACAAGGATTATTGTATTTTGTAGGCTGTATCTGCATCCTGTGGTTATTCGACGGTTCTGACTTAGTGGCAGAGCTTTCCTGCCACACCTGTACAAAACCCACATTTATTACAGTACAATCAGACTACAATTATTCTCAATGTTGGTTTTCAAATGTGAAGATAATGAATCTGAGTGTATCAAATTCAGTCAAGTCAAAGTCAGTCAAATAAGGTGGGTTCTGACCACCATTCGATTCCTATGGTCTGTTATGTTTTAATGTTGAGTAAATGGCATTAATATGGGTTGATGTCTTTTTCTTAGAATGCACTGTAATACTACTGTGATGAGTTGTCTTTGAAGTTCTGTCACTTTGCAGAGTTTAAAGCATGATCACGTTATAGATTATGTGCATATTACAGATATAGACATATTACATATATTAATATATAGATTACTGCTTTTTTCTCAAATCATTTTTTTTTCTTACCCTGATCAGCACAACACCAACCTGCAGCACTGTCTATAGGTACATCAGCTCCACAGTGCAAAAGCAGAGTGAGAGGCTTTAGGCCTTGCAGCTGTTGTGAGTATTTCCAGACAAAATGTACACGTTTGTGTTTGGCATCTTTATCTTTGACTTTTCATCTGGAATTTACAACAGCTGGAATGATGACCAATATACTGCATATAGCTGTATTATATTGAGACAGACAGGAAGAACAGAAAAAAGCTCACACACACACACACACACACACATACAGTACTGACCTGTAGGGGTGGATCTATTGTCACATTGTTAAACTGCAGACTTAGTAGGAATAATATGAAAATGTAATAAAATATATTAAAAGTAATGCAAGGATTTAAGTGAGTGTCAGTTCTTGTGTAGGCTATTTTAAATGTGGTTGGCATGTTTCATATGTTCTGTTGCATGAGTATGGAAAATAAATGACTCATCCATTTATGAATAATCCTTTCCCATATTGACAATTCATTTTCTGAGGTAAGAGCACTGAGTGGACACTGAGAACAGGAGCCTGCTGTTTCCATTATCATTAGATGTTATATACTTATTTATACACTATACAAATAAACATACCACATACTTATATACTATACTATATATCACATACTCTTTTATTATTAGTCAATTGTCTATTATTATGGCTGTCACTGTTACTGTCATTGCAATAAAACTGAATTGAGCAGATCGTCATCTAGAAGTGTAAATGTGAATTTTTAAAGCCATGGTCATGAATTGCACTTAGACTTTTGATCATCACTCCTCATTATTTGTGATCTGAGCACCATAGAATAATTTCTCTTCCTCCAAATCTAAAGCAGTATCAAAGATGTGTCAAATATATTAGCCACATTGTAAATATAATCACAGAATTTTATACGCAGTTTGACGCACATACTTTTGTATCATCATACAAGGGTGAAAGAGTTGAACTAATCAAACTTTCTGATCTTGAACCTCAGTTAAAGCAGGTGTGAAGCAGTTTTATATTAAACCTCAGGTATAGTGACGAGGTGATGCCTCCTACCACGTGTGCAGATATGAGGGGCAGAGCTGCAGCCCCTCAAGTTAAAGCACACATGCAACCCTGATTCCAAAAAAGCCGTGACACTGCAAAACATGGAACAGAATGTGATCATTTGATAATTTGCCTGACTTTTACTCAGCTGATAACATTACAAATACAATATAATTAATATACGTATGTTCCAGCTATAGAGTGAACATTCCACTGACAACACAGCTGATGCATATAAATAACCAGTGAGTGTATGTTTTGGTAGGTATTTTTATTTTAAAACCTTGTTTCGGTTAGCAAGGCCTCCATCGTGTAAGCAAAGCAAATCCTACAAGTAACACACAGCTTAAGTACTGAGCTTTCACCAAAACATCTTGTTCAAATCTCCAGATCACCACACTAACAAAGGATTCTTTCCCATATCTTCTGATGGGGACAACGGAGATCAGTTCAGAACATTTAAGTCTTTATCCTGTGTGTTGTTTCTGTCTTCAGCAGAGAAACAAGGGGTGAGGTGGTTGGGGGGTTGGTGTTGACTGGGTGATCCTTTCCCAGTCTGTGGCCGTTGTCGGCAGAGCCAGCATGCAGACTCTGAAGAGGACCTCCTCCTCACATGTTGGTGCTCATCCTGGTCTGGCTGTTGGCCGGTGTCAGTTCACCTTGGCTGCCTTCTCTGGGTGGAGACTGAGGAGTGGACACAACATGAGTGAGGCACTGCCACCTGTGTTTGTCAGGACCTTCAGACACACGTGTGTGATTTTACAGTTGTAACATTTAGTCTTAACATGAAAGGTCATGTGCAACTTTCACAAGGTGGTTTTCTAACAGTCGAATATTTAACTGCTGCTAAGATGTATAAATTCAGTGTGATATAATGAAAAGTGAAAGAGATTTTTCGTACCTTGACGTGGATCTGGTTGCGTAGCACAGCAGCTCGGAGGATCATTGCTTTGGCTCGTCTCTGGAACTCTTTGCCCATATGGAGCGACTTCTCAAATGTGGTGCTCCTCTGGTCCACATCCCTCGCATATAGAATCTATCAGCATGTCAGAGTAATAGTTTGTGATGATCGGAAAAGAGAAACGACTTATTTCAACATTTCCTTGTGTGTGTGTGTGTGTGTGTGTGTGTGTGTGTGTGTGTGTGTGTGTGTGTGTGTGTGGTCACCTTGCTATGGGAGTCGATTCGTGCATTAATAAGTCCCTCCAGTATGAGTTGAGTAAGCTCATCTTCCAGAGCTGCTACTGTGGTGTTGAAGGCCTGAGCCATCTTAGTCATGTCTGCTGACACGTAGGGGCTGAAATACTGAAAACACACACACATGCACGTGATTTAAAGCATGAGCTTGACGTGGACTACAAATGTGGACGTTGCTGCAAAGTAGCTACCAATTCTAAAACATGGATGCCTCACATCTTCAACCCAGCAGTACAAAAGATCTATACCAGGGCTTCTCGAGGCCTGAACCTCGGTCCTCATCTGTACCAAATGGACCCAGCCCATATCGTCAAATGGTGGGTCATATCAAGCCTGCCAAAGCCTCCCGTCCAGCCTGCAGATTATTAATGAATTTACAAAGTGCGTTCATCTGACTCGTGAGTGGAAAACAGTAGTCCATTCAGAGACTCATGGCAATGAGTCAAAAGTCAGAAAGTCATCTATAGTTCCCCCTCTCTACAGAAAGGGATGCTCACGGAGACTCACTTAGCTTGTCCATTAGATGTAAGTGGGGTCAGAGTTGTTTTTTTTCTTCCCGGGATCCAGAAAGTGAGTTTTGTTGAGATAAGGATTCACTCATTGGTAGGTGAACTGTGGGTTTTGTATTGAGTATTGGACTGTACTTGTATTGGACTGACTGCCTCCTTAGCAGAGGTCTGACGGCATTTACTGGTTAAGTATCTCGTTATCATTCTGGAGTGTGTTCACACTGATAGAGGTTAATAAGTATAACATTCATTTAGTTCCAATGTTTTAGCTCAGGCTATTATGCACAAATTGAAAATGTGCACAAAAACAGGTGGATGGGAGCACATTGGGTGTGTGTCTGTCTCACCTGAATGAGGGCTCTGTTCCTGATCTGGCTGTACAGTGTCTTGACGTGTGGGGCCAGGTACATGTCCAATAGGAGGTTATCCTGGACGAAACACCACAGTCACTCATCCCAATACAGACACTCAAAATTGTCATAATATCTCAAACAGCTGAGTTTTAAATGACAGTTATTCTATCATAACTACAATGTGTGTAGCCTTTGTTCGAACCTTCATTTCATCCAGCAGCTTCAGACAAGATGCGTATTTGGACTCGTAGAATTTGAAGATGATGTCACGGATCTGAGGTTCCAACTCCAGAAATAACTTAAAGGAGCTGAAGACAGAAAAATGATTACATATTATACAGTAGGCTTTATTTTCATTAACTGTACCAAGATGTTTTTCAGTAACCATTTACTAACCTACGAGCACCTACCTGCTGGAGATGACGTTACGCTGGAGCTCCTGTCTGTCAAATGTGGCCAAAGCACACAAACCTCCATACACAGCTACATTACTGGGTGAGAGGAGCTGCAGGGACCACACACCCACAAATGCACATTACTAATCAGGTTTCTGACGGTACAGCGTACCAGATTACTTTCTGAACATTTTCCTGGCAGGGTTTCAGTTTTTGCTGAAGTGAGAAAACATATAAAATTGTGTTTTCAAGCATAAAAACACTGTGTTAGATGTCACAGCATGGTACCAGTGGCTGATATCACTCACCTCTGGACAGTCACAGTGGTCAAAAGACGCCTGCAAGAAGCACTTGGCAGCTGGTTTATATTTTCGTGAGGCCAACTCTGCCAGGCCTGAAACAAACAAGGCACATCTTCCAAAAATGATACAGAATTTCTTTCTATAGACCAAGTAATTATGTGTCATATTGTTTCACCGTGGTGGTTGTTACTGGCTGCTCTCAGACCAGTTTTTTTTTTTTCATGTAACAGTGTGAGAAATCAGTTCATATCCATTTATCAATACTTATAGAAGACATGGTTACTAGACACCTGCTTCCAAGCTCATCTTCCAAACCCAACTTCAGGCTGTACTGGGTGACATTACCATCACAGAGTACAAGAGTGTCTTACCTGCAGCACACTTTAATTTGGTGAGGACTGCTTGGTTTTGGCTATCTCGCTCTCCTCTTTGCTAAACAAAAAGAAACAGAAGTGGCATCAGCTGAAGGCATTTGGGGTCTACATAACAAGCTTTGAAAAACAAAGTCACTGGCTGCATAGGTGGCACGGTGGAACAGGGGTAACACTGTCGCCTCATAGCTAGAAGGTCCCAGGTCCGTTTCCCACCTGGGGTGCTGGGGGGGTGTCTTGCACCATGCCTTCGGTGCCTGCTGCGTTTCTGTGTGGAGTTTGCATGTGCTCCCCGTGTTCACCTGGGGTTTCCTCCATAAAAAAACCCACTAAAAACATGCAAGAAGATCACCACCTGACCAATGGTGACGACAAAGAAACTGGGCCGGTCAGCTGGCAGCCCACCGCGGAGGAAGGACCGACCAAGGATGGGTCAAAAGTGGAGAAGAATTTCACCAAGCGTGGCGTGTATGTGTGTGCATGTACTGTGTAAATAAAGGATGTCTTTCTTGTCATGACTAGTTTTCTGTCTCACTGTGAAACACTGAACAGCCTTATTGTTAACGTTAATGGTATCTATCCCTTAAAATGATTCTTTTGTTTCTGCGATTTAGTCTTTTAAAACTCCACACTTAGCACAGCCCAGACACTGGACCATGAGCTGAGATTGAGAACTCCGACCTCTGCTGTGTGATGGTGCTCACCTCTGCAATCTCTGGCGTGGATTCTGCTTTGTTGACATAGCTCAAAACATGGGACCAGTTCTGAAGGTAAACACTGACCTGTGGGCACAGAGGAGACAATGTACTCCTTCACATACTTTGTTTGCTAAAAATAATCATTCTAATGTATAACTAAGTGAACTGGACTGCTTTGTGGAATCATGGCTAAAAGTTAGTGCCATATGACATGAAGGCAGCAAGAGACCATTGTGTTTTCATCATGCTGTACCTTGATGACATTCAGACACATGTTTATGACATGCTTAGCACTGGTGCAGTAGTCTCTGGCTCGGGAATAACACTTGAGGGCATTACTGAGGTCACCACAGTCCAGGTAATGGTCCCCCAGGTCATCATGGCCTCTCCTGTGGAGGGAGGGTGAGAGGGGGATGGTCTCTGATGGCTTGTGTGTAAGGCCCAGTTACTGTTTTTGGGAGCTGCAAATTCTATTCTTTTATCTTTGTCTCAGTAATTCTACTGTACTACTTTGAAGCTGCTGCTATTCTGCATACACACAGTGAGTGTGTGGTGCTGAAATGGTAATTTGCTGTTGTATATCTAACCTAATTTCAACATAACTCTTCAATTCTTGACTGTATTGCATTAACATTTACTAATGTAATTACATTTTCATCTTCTTAAACAAAAAAACATGAAAGGTGGACATATTGATTTTTTGGGTTTTATGTAAGAAGAATGATGCTGATAAACTCTGTGATAAACCATGCCCTGTGTCATCACACCTGATGCTCTCTTTAATCGAATTTCCCTTGTAGTTCTTCAGATCAGTGTCCAGTTTCTCCAGTTTGAGCAGAGCCTTTTTCCTGGTAGACTCGGCCCAGGCTGAGTCCAATGGAGGAGGAACAACGCCGCCTTCAGGTACTGTGTCCGGCACACCCTGCACTTCCCTACAGGTAAAAAAAAAAAAAAAGAAGGAACAAAAAAATAATGAAAATTAATTTACATTATATGTTGACAGACTGAAAAGTATTTGCCATCAGACTGTGGTTCAATACACTGTGGTTACCTCAGTTTACAGTTTAACTGTTTTCATGGTTTAACCATTTCCGTTGTGCTGAATACTTATGATAAAAGCCTTGACCAATTATTGTTCATGTCAGTCAGTACTGATAAATCACTACATAAATGAAGCTCTTACAACATAAATTACAAGTCTTGGTGCTATTTTAGATTCAGATCTAAGCTTCAAGTCCAACATAAACAAGGTGACAAATACTTGATTTTTCACCTTAGAAACAGCTAAACCACAAGCATTTATAAATCAAAAACATGCTGAAAAACTGATTTCATGCCTTTATTTCAAGATGACTCAATTACTGTAAAGCACTATTTTCTGGTCTCCTGGGGAAAAAAAAACAAAAACACGGAGCTTACTCAAAACTCTGCAGTTCGGCTATTAACCAGAAGCAAGAGGAGAGAGCACATTAGTCCAGTTTTAGCGCTTTAGTGCTCTGTACTGGCTTCCTGTAACATTCAGAAATGATTTTAGGTCCTCCTCCTCGAACTCAAAGCCCTTAACTCCCTTGTTCAGGGGTTTCCAGCAATAACCAAAAGAAAATTAGGGATGAAAACTTTGTCCATTATGCAGCAAAGCTCTGGAACACACTACCTACAGATGTCAGGGAAGCAGCTTGCTGAATATTAAAAATTTAAATTAAAAACTTATCTCTTCACTTCAGCTTTTAACTAGCCATGACATCCTGATACAGGTGTGAAACTTTTGTGCTTTGCTTTGCCTTTATGCACTCCTGCTCTTCTTTTAAAATGTTGTATTTTACTTGATTTGATGTATTCTATGTGCTCTACATTTAACTTTTTTATTTATTATTATTCAATTTTATTTTCCATCTTACATTATGCATTCTCTTTATTCTTATTGTTACTATTATTATCTAGTGGTTTTTAATCTCTGTTTTATTTTACATTCATTTTCTATCCCTGTTTTTATGTGATGCATGTCTTTTCTTTGATGCAGCCACATTTCTTGTATGAAAGGTGCTATACAAATTAGCTTATTCATTATTATCATTATCACTACTATTATCATTATACCATGTCAGTAATAACAATACCGTGTGGCCTCTGTGAGTTTGCGGTGGATCTCTTCATAAGTGTCAACATTAAAGGTCCTCTGGACGAAGGTGAGGGCCATCTTCAGGGCTTCCACTCGGAGCTGAGGGCAATGCTCAGCAATGAACTGAAGCCTCTCAATGCGCATTAATCCACTGTAGCTGGTTGCATACTGCTCCAGGTCCTACACACAGAGAGGGAAAGGTGAGAGATCTAATGAAAACCATGTCAAAGCTGCTTGACTGAAATGTTCAGGTGAAATTTGAGAGTTTGACAGGTCTGTTAGATTGGAGTACACAGTCACAGTACTTTCCCCTGTATCTGATAAAATTATGGTTCTGTGTTTTAAGTGAAGTTTTGATTGTTTTCATGTACTACACTCATATTCAAGCTTCTTGTTTCATGTATTGCACAGAAACAAACATTCAATAACCTCAAGCATTAAAATCAAATTAAAGAATAATAACAACCATAATTCATTACATTTCAATTGTGGGACAAGGCCAGAGGCTTAAAAGTGGCCATATGATGGGCAGGAAAGCACTCTATAAAGTGTTCAGTTGGGAGGTACTGGGAGTTACAACTAAGTAAAATGTCCTCCAATGATAAAGAAACAAGGCTGATAAAAGGTAACTTATTATAGCAAATGTTAGCTTCAAGGTACAATGTATAGGAATAGGCCACATTTCAAAGGCCACTCCACACAAATAGAGGGCAGCATATCCCCAGAGTAACCGCTAACTGTTGGTCAGTGCAGCTATGTTTGGCTGTAGCTACTGTCACTAGTTAGCTGACAGCCACAATAGCAGAAAGGAGCCTGTCCTGACTAAGGCCTCAGAGCACCAGGGTTTGCTGGTGTTAACAATGCAGCCAACAGCACCGGGCTCAGAAGCCCCCAGTGAGCACGACCAGATCTGCACCAACCAATAACAGAGGCTAGTTTGACAACCGGGAAAATGTCATTTCTGGTGACTCCGGCCAGGATTCTGAATGTGGGGATGATGAAGACAAGATTGGGACAGGGGAGCTGTAACTCAAGAGAGTTGCTAGAGGAAGATCAGTCATCCCCAGCAAGGAAAAGCAGCTTATAGAGGCAGATTATTTTTGCATCTATCTCTGAGAGCCGACCACAGTTTGTGATTGTTGTAACAGTGGTTAGACAAGACAGTTTCTGTGAATTTTATTTTGTTTCTGTCAAGTTTGAATGAAGTATCTTAGGCATTGTACCTTTAACATTTCTCTTGTGCAGAGGGAGATATTATGAGCAGCCAAAAAAAGATAAATAAATAAAAAATCTCCCACCTCACTCTGTGCATGCATGCTTGGGAGAGATGTCAGGCTAAACTAAAACTGAACTAGACAACAATGACTCCTGAAACCCTTAAAGGCATTTACATCACTGTTACAAAGCCATCATGCAGACAAGTATTGTCATAGGAGAGATTGTGTGCCACCATTGACGGTTAGTGTTAGGGTTAAGCGTGTGTCTGTAAATACCAGTGTTGGGTTCTCCACTATGTAGTTGGAGTCTGGAGCATTTTGCTGGTCCTCCTGGGGGTCTGCATCAATCTGCATGGGCTCCACTGACCCCTGAGGCAAACAATTCAGGCATTGAGTGTTCGGAGAAATCAACACATGATCCACATTACAGCAGAATACATAAAAATAACACTAGAACTGTGATAAAAATGTGTCATGTTTTGTACGCACTGACAGAATGACTGGTGCCAGTTTTCTAATGAGCAAATCCATTCTGGCTACTATGATGGTGTAAGATCGAAGACTTTGTTTTGTGCCATTTACAGTTCTTTTTATTGTTCTGGTACATAATCAGCAGCTCAATAGCATTTTCTCCCTATATTTTTTTGTTGTCTGAAGTCTCCTTCATAGTCAACCAGTAAACAATAATCACAACAAAATGTGTGCTGCAGCAGAGCAACATAAACATAATTAGGCTGAACTTGGTAATTCTGGTGTGTTAACCTCAAAACACCACACTCATTTCAGGACGAGGAGCTGGCACATTAACAGTTTGTTCTCCATAAAAGAGTTTTGATCATTAGATGGTTCATTCATAATTTTCACTGGGGTTTAAGGTTGGCCAAAAAGTTGGAGACAAAACCTCCTTTTTGATGTGTTTGTTACATTCCCCTCCGGTACAGCAGATGGCAGATTGTAGACCATTAGCTGTAACATCTATTGACAAGGAATCATTCACTCAAACGGCACCCACCAATAAATTGATATAATGTGGGATGTTCACAGTGTTTCACTTTCAACCAGGCATCTGATTCTGACCACCTAACTGGAGTCACTTAATGTAGGAACTAGTTAACTCAATCCTTGTTGTCTTGATAAACTAGTGGTTGCCTCGTGGTGATTTTAGGATTCACTGTGTGTACCCTTGTCTAAAAGTAGCATGTGGACAGTGGTAAGGGTGGCTGGACAGCCCAGATCGGGGCACTGGAAAATTTCCCTTATTTCCAAATCCCAATTTTGACAGGTATACATATAAATGACTCGGTTAATATGAATATTTACACAAAATATGCACACAAAAGTTATCATTGCATATAAATATAAAACAAATCCACATTTGAAAAAATAAGTTTCACAAATATATTTCTGATGCACAAAAAAAAATCTTTCTTGTTTTAAATAAATGTAGTTGAAATCCACAAATATATTCATTTAAAAGTACTGGCAATTTTTATCCAAAACTTATTTATCAGGTTATCAGCAACTGGTAAATCATGGACAGCTCAGCTTTCCCAAGTGTGTTTTACTAAGTTGAAGATACCACTTTGGTAGCAAGCAGCATCTTTCTGCCTGGTCCACTTGCCACAGATTCACACAGTGACTGCCAGCAGGGTGCAAAAGGATGGGGGAGAGGGGCCCCAACGGTACTGTCAGAAGAGCAGTGGACTGCATCGTCGCAACTAGCCATGGTGCAACGATAATCACCTGAAGCTCAGTATCAGCAAAACCAATGACCTTGTGGTGGACTACAATGCTTTAAACACGGATGTTGCTGCAATGAAGCTCCTAAATGTGGAATGTGGATGCTTCACAAACATACTGCAACACGAGCTCAGCTTGTTTGGCTGTTACAGGAAAGCCCCCTCTGCTGCGTGCCTTGTCGATATGTGGGTCTGTTGCTGCCGTATGTTAAGTATGCTAAGGTTAGCACTTGTTCCAGCAGACCTCTTCCAGACCAGCATGATGTCAGTAAAAGGTTCACTTTAACCCAGCAGAGTTATATGTGGAAAAACAAAGGCACAGAGAAACAGACTTAACATGTTATGGCTTAGCAGTTCCAGGTGAACTCACTGAAGCCAACACTGTATACTACATGTGTGGTCATACTGAGGCTTTGGGGTTCAGAGGAGGGACGTGGTCTCATTAATGTGCAGATATGTAAATGACACTGTAATTGAAAATAGACTTAAACAAAGAAAAAACCTGAAGCTTGCCAAAGATCCTTGAACCTTGAACCTAGAAATGATTTTTAAAGTTATTCTGGCGTTCCACGGATACAATAAACGTTACGCTAACATTAGCTTTCGTAGCATTTAAACACGCCAACAAGCTGATGATATTGTTTACAGACGTTGTACCTTTTAAGGAAGATAAATTTCGACTACTACTATATAAAAATTGTATAGTATGTTTGTATGCGTTAGCACTGTGTGCGTTTCCATATATAAAGCCATATATATACGGTTATACATGGAGCACGGATAGCTGCTATTTAGAGCTAATGTGACAAACTGCTATTAACAGGAAGTTGGCTTCGCTATGCTAGCTTTCGTTAGCTACAGGCTACAATGATAAACACAAATGGTTCTCCAGTACCTGCTATGTTCTGCTTTAATGAAGAATCACACTTAATTGCTATGTACCACAGTAAACGCTAACTTCCAGCGTCATTTGTTGTTTTACAATGCACCGTTACGATAATGTTGGTATCGTCACTGTTAATGTTGTTATCCAACGGAGACCTCAGTTACTTTTAAGTCTTCATTTCAGAACTCCATTAAACAATTTCAAATTGCTCGGCTTACTGTTAGACATGTATAGACTTAAAATGTTATGATACTTTGAGGGTAATTCATCAATTTGGCACACGCACCAAGCAGTAATTATTTCAATAAGTGTGTAATTCTTTAACTATTCCTTTGCTGAACGTTACTTCACTAAGATGCTCTACAAACGTTGGGGAAGGGCCGTGCCTTCGGCAAACCAAGCAATTTTAAAACTGAATTCTGCTTTGAAATAACATATTGTTCCGTAAATTATTCATAAGACAAACACAACGTAAGGACCAAAATTGTACCTGCGTTGGCTTAAACTGAGATGTTTAACCATGAACTCAACGGTAGCTAAGTTTCTGCAGCTAACCTAGCTAGCTGACTGCTAGCTAAGGTTACACAGCTGGTACCGAAGATACAACATGTTCAGTTTCCAGCAATCTTTGCTGTTTGGAAATAACAAAACTAGAATGGTTACAACTTACCTGAAAGTTAAAGACTTGCACAGGTAAAGGCATCTTATTTTTATTTGACTTCGGTTTCGTTATCGTCAGGGGGAAAATAAATCATAAATATGTTTACGTGCAGCGTCCAGCAGACAAGTCTGAGTGGTTTGGATCTAGCTAGCTGTTAGCTCCAGGTCTCAGGAAAGGAACCTCGCTACGACACAAGCAGGCGTGAACGATGCATGCCTCCACCTACTGTGCTGGAGTGTGCTACGAGGTGTTCAGACAATCTGGGATTTTATTTTCATCAGGACAAAGTGTTGCATTATATCCTAGCCTGTATCCAAACCTCAGTCTATAAAACATATCTTCCTTCTCACCTCTATAATCTCTAACCCTGACAGACTTTTTGTTCTGTCTACAAATACACCATTAATTCAACAACAATGCAAAAATACCAGGATGGAGAATTATTTTTCCCATATGACACCCTATCTTGAATGAATCCACCCTCTTGATTGTTGGCTGTGTCATATCTGAACTATTCCTGCCAAAACAAACTCAAGTCATGTTTATTGATTACAAATCACATCTGGTTTGTCTTCAGATTCACTTATAGCCTTTTTACATTCCTGGCCATTAGCTATTAAACTTCCGGCATCCCATATGGAGTGCCTTAACTTAATCACAAGAGAAATCAGACATATATGGGTTCATTATTTCATATGGGATTCTTCTTTCTTTCTTTTTTTTTCTTTTTTTTTTTGTAGATTGTAAGCTTGAAACACCAAGATAGTGTTTTGAAGCTGCCACAGTTGTTCCAATTTCTTTATTCTTATGTAAGCCACTTTACACATGAACACAGCAAGCTAGTCCACCAGCAGATAATTTTTATCATTCCTAACTTTTCATCCATTATTTATTTATTTAGTTATTCATTCATTCAGTTACTTTTCCTGGTGCCACTGATCATGTGGTTGTGAATGCTTCCTGTAGTTAACTGGAAATCCACCCAGAATTCATCAAACATGCAGCCACTAAAAAAGAGAATTGAATTAAAAATGGAATGTGTTTACAATCCATATGTGTGATTAAAATCATACTCACTTCATACCCCTCCTCCATATTTTCAAAAATAACTAAACAGCATCTTTAAGTCATATTTGCTTACCTCAGGTGGTTGACATTCTCAACAGAGAACACGAGACTGAAACTTTCAGCCATGTAGAGGTTAGTGAAACAGTGCTTTTCATTCACACCCATCTTTCCGCTTTTTGCTTCTCATTTACTAAATTTTATATTCAGAGTATATTTATCACCATAATAAAATTCTTCTACACTCCATCTGTAATTGGTGCCTGTCCACACCTTATTGATGCATCTGAATAGCAGCAAATTGTGACATGGTGTGTTCTTAACAAAGCAATGCATACTTAGGATTTCACATCTTGTTTTCTGATGTCAATAAAATGAAAGTAATTAAACGTCCACAGAGGTCTGGTTGGGTTGCCCTTATATTGCGGGTAAGAAACTAAATCAGTAACATTAAATTGGAATTTTTGAAAGGTGGCACCACACGAGTTGGAGCAAGTTACAGCAGCTCAAGTATGTTATCTCTGGATCAAGGAGCTAATGTGTAAATTCTAAAATGTAAAAACAAGTATTTGGCTATAAAGATCTGTGTAAAACACTGAGACCATTAATCTCTCTGTCTCTCAGTTCTATCCTATGAATGCTGATCAGGCACTTCACAAGCCTTTGTTGCACGTCACGACTCATAATCCCCATTATAAATGCTATTAATAGCCAATAAGCTATCAATGGTTCATTTTACTCACAGGACTACCAACTAACACAATGTCAGTAGTGGATGAAGTTTTCAGATCTTTCATTTAAGTAAAGCTATTGGTATCCTGTCAGATTAATATATAGACTACAGTATGACAGTTATAGTTATAATAGTATCGTTTTTCTGGTTCATCTGTATGCCACTGTGAAAGAAATATTTCATTATTTTAACCTTAATTCCTTTTTAAGTAGCAATGCCACACGTTAAAAATACTCCATTTCAAGTAAAATCCATCCATCCATTATCTATACCGCCTATAGGGGGGCTGGAGCCTATCCCAGCTACAATGGGCGAGAGGCGGGGTACACCCTGAACCGGTTGCCAGCCGATTGCAGGGCCACATGCAAAGACAGACAAACATTCACACTCATACTCACACCTACGGACAATTTAGAGTCATCAATTAACCTAATGAGCATGTTTTTGGTCTGTGGGAGGAAGCCGGAGTGCCCGGAGAGAACCCACGCATGCACGGGAAGAACATGCAAACTTCACACAGAAAGGCCCCGCCTGACCCGGGGATCGAACCGGCAACCTTCTTGCTGTGAGGCACCCGCACTACCTGCTGCGCCACCGTGCAGCCCATTTCAAGTAAAATACTGAATTCAATATCTTGTTTCAGTTAAAGTACACTTGTAGCAACAAAACATATTTAAAGTATCAAAAGTAAAAGCAGGCTACTCAGGCCAGTCAGTGTTCTGTTGTTATTTAGTTGTATGATGTAAACAAACCGCTAATTCACAAAAATGCCATTACAATGCAGCTGGATGTGGAAAAATATGGAGCGCAAAGGAAAACTTCAGGTTGTAGCTTAATAACTCATGTGACTTAGGGTTGCTCTTCCTGAGCTACTGCCTTCACGCGGCAGTGGGTCGAACAGAATAACACCTGTTCTTCACACAGCTGTACACACCTTCTCCCTCGTGCTGCTCTGGAGAGAGCAGCGTGCGAAGTGCTGTGAGCGCGCGCGTTCAACATGCCGTGCGTATCGCGTGATGCATCGGCGTCAGAGACAGTGGGTGGGTTGGCGTGTGTAATGTGCGGAGGCAAATGCATTTTACTAATTTTCCCGAACGTTAGTGTGGAATATTTGACCCTGCTCATTGTAGAATGCAAAGAATATAATCTGACGCCATCAGGCTGCTCGCGCGCATGTGTCAGCACCGGCTTGACAGACTGCGGTAAAACTTGCGACTCATTCGCGAGCTCCTCACAATGGCTAGGGATTTGCGCGTGCCGGTGTGACAGAGTATGTAATTGACAGGGGGATTAATCTCACGAGAGCGTGTATAAACCACATCCATCTATTCCTCTGTCCGGGAGGAAAGTTCCTCTGCAGAGGAGGCGGACGAACAGCGCAGTCACGTTGAGGTCTGCATTTAGCCATCTGTGTTGCCGTTATGGTGTGAGGCAGGGCTCCGGTCTCTCTGGAAACAAGGATAAACCTCGCACTCGCTTTAGTTCTGACAGTGTTATGCTCGGCTTCCTCTCTTTCACATGGGCGAAGACGAGGAGCTGTTCTGCGCCCAGACTGACGGAGCCAGCGGAGCGTCTGTGGACCCGGACAGAGAGAGGAGATATGTGGAGCTGTTCAAGCAGCTGGACTTGAATAAAGATGGCAGGGTTGACATCAATGAACTGAGGACCGCGCTGGCTGCTCGTGGTTTACACCAGGGAGAGGCGGAGGAGGTGAGGCTGACGTTGGGACAGGCGCTCACACACAGTTAGCTCCAGCGCAGGAGAAAACTCCAGCTGGCCTGCTCGGGCTCATTTGCATCTGCTTCACTGGCATGAGGGAGGAAACATGGAGTGATGGAGTGATGAAGTGCTATTGGATTAGCCTATTGCACAACACACCCTGTCTACTTAGAAATGCAAGACACAGAAATGTTGCAGAGAAGAAAGCTATAACATAACTTACATTTACATCTTAAACCTGTTCACTTCAATCCAGCCTGTCTTTACTATGAGGGATGATTAAGGGGGGCGGCACCTGTGTGTGGTTTTCAGCTCTTTTTATATTGTGTGTCCCCAATGGCAAAAGTTCATCAGTGAATCAGAACACTGCACTAAAATGAACAGCTGGTGTTTGTCTTTTGGTTGTGTGTGACTACATTATGTCAGCACTTAAGGTCAATTTAGAGCTGAAACTAAATTTGAGGTTTCAGTCTGACCCTGAGATCTAAACTTCTACAAGTGAGTTTGAAGTTTCTTCATATTGGAAAAAGTCACATGGGGAAAAATCTGAATATAAATCTACTGCTGCGAACTTTTCCCGTCATGTAATGAAGATGTGTGCTGCCTGGAGGGTCCAGCGACATCGAGGTTCCCCAGGTACAAGTCATAAACAGTTCTAAAAAATAGAGCAATAGATTTCGTTGTCAGATGCTTAGCAACAATATTCTCACAAGTTTAACCACCTGAATGCCAAAGTGAATCACAGACTCACACTTCCTATTTGAGAAACACAAGTTCAGTGTGGCAGCTTTGCAGCCTTTGTCCATTTATAGTGTTCACAACTCAATTTAAATTTCACATTGATCACAACCATTTCAGAAATGAGAAATCCAGTTCATATTGGAATCAGAGACAGGAAGGATCATTATATTCTATGGTATTACAATATGAGTTTATCCATTATGAAAGAACATTTAGAGGTCATTTCTATTAGATTTTATTTTTTCATCATCTATTTTTTACTTGTTAGCTTTATGTTTGAATGCTCATTTTATGCTAATGTTAAAATAAATGATTGATCAATTTTTTTTTCTAAATCCAACAGTAACACTTGAATTCAGCCCCCAACACTGAATGAATAGAGCAGCCTCTATTTCATTACTGCAGGTACATACAGTACATGTATTATTGTCAGGAGTCTCTGGATGGACAGAAGTCAGTCATTTGGGGATGCAGGAACTGTGATCAATGAATTTTGGAATAAATTAATAATTCTGCTGTGTTTCAAGGCTAAAGGATGTAGGGAGGGAAGCACAGGAGCTTCCCTCTGACTGGATTTAACTAGCTCTTATATCCCAGCAGGACCCTCTTGAGTCAATTCATTCACTCAGTAACCCTCCTAATTACATTAAGAGATCTTTCCAATACAGCACCTGAGTTGAAAACTGTTCAATAAAGCATGAGAGCACTGAGGGCAGTGTGTGGGGTTACACTCCTGTTTTCTCTGTTACAACCAGGGCAGCCACCACACTGTCAATGCCAGGTCTTTTTGCACAGCAGCTAAAGTAAAACAAAATTGTTCCATTCCAGTCTTTCAACTCTTGCTTCAAGCTTACAAACCAAGTTGAATTATTTTCAAAACGTGGCTAAGTTCTCAGATTGCGTCTATCTGGACAGAAACTCTGAATGATAAGAATGAGAATGCACACGGTAAGTCACAGTTCAGATTCAAAGTGAAACTGTGACTTTGCATCTGTAATTTAAAAAATGACTCAGTATCCCTAAAATGAGACATCCCATACCACAGTTTTGTCCTTGTAAAGCTCACAATGTTGATTTTGTAAGTAAAATTGCATCCAAAGCTTTTCAAATCAATAAATAACAATAAATATGTAGTAAACAAATAACCTTCTCATAAGTTTGACACAGCATTGATATGCGTCCATGAGGCAGAGTCTCTGGACTTGGAGGAATTTGCTGCTTCATAGTGTTGTCCATTTGATTGTTGTTTAACAAGAAGTAACAATAAGCAAATAAATTCAGATTTTTATGTCAAGGTTCTGACTTGGATCAGTAATAGAAAGTTAAGAAAGTTACTTACTTATAGGCCATGGCTCAGTTGTGTTCAGGTGACTGACATTCACAATATACAAAGTTCATTTCCTGTTTAAAGATGCAAAAATTAATAATATTCTAAGTTTACTTCAACCTCAGATATTTATTAACTGACCATGGCTGGTGCATGCAGCAGTGTTTCATATCATCAGTATACGGTCTGGTGTTAGAATAATGAGAACCCTGCCACAGACTACAGAGGGTAATTGTGGTACGAACTATTTTTCCGCCCGTAATAGTGATAACACCATAAAACAGTGTAGTAAAGTCTCTTGGGTGAGACTGTCATAGCATATCATTAATTAAGCTCTTGCCAGTCAGTTACTAATTTGTGTGCCCTGGTTATAACACTATATAAAGACAACCTGTCCCACTTTGCAGAGGAACCTAATGCTTTGTGAATGAAATTCTAGCAGTCTGTCTGTAAAACAAACCTGTTACACTGCTGACCTTGGCTGACAACTGATTTGTCAGTCTGGCTCTCACTTATCACCATCTATGACTTCAAAGTCAGTCAGTCATCTTAATGGGGATGGAGATGGCTGCATGACTCTTCTTAGCACAAATGCTGAGAAACACCCTTGAGGCCGTCCACACATTCCAGTACAGATACAACCAAGACACACAGACATGTTCTACTGCAGAAACTTCACAGCTTGAAGTACTCACCATAACCCACCATTACCTTAAACCTTTAAGCCCTCTTCTTGTGATTTCACTGTGTTTTACAAACCAAGACATTTCACATGGAAGTCATTAAAAAGGTGAAAATGAATCATCTGACGCCGAGCAGCCTTGACAGCTGCAGTTAACAACCAGCTACTAGCTGTGGCCCGATTGTATTTTTTAAACAAACACACATATATGAATAAATTATGATATGAATTTATCTCCTTTATAGTCTCTGTCATTCTAGCGTGGAATCTAGCAATTCACACACATAACCTTCTTGACTTGTCAGCCAGCCACTACAGTGGATACCCTCCTCAATAAAACCAATTCCAAACAACACATAAACATACCCCCCTGTGGAAGCCCATAGCAGGCTATATTAAATGTTAATGTAAACTTGAAAATGATTCTTATGTGTATGTTATTAGAGTAAAAATGAAAACAAAAAATGTATAATCCAATTTGCGTTTTCACTTTCTCATACTCCAATGGGTGTACGCTGACCATATTAAAATGAAAATGGAAAAGCTGTTTGACATTTCATTTTCAAAGCCTTATTCTGCTTTAAAGTAGCCAGTATTAAAATGCAATTAGCAAAAGAGCAGCCTCAGTCTATTGCATTTCAATGAACATGTAAACATTGCTCTTTTGGTGACAAAATGAAAATGAAAATGTGACTTTCTAACAACTTGAAAACAGCAATTGACATTTCCTTTTCAATATCTAACCTGCTCTAAAGTGGACAATATTCAATCATAAATTCAAATTTTAAAATGAAATGTGACAAACACAGCACCACCAGTCTACTGCATTTACAATAACATGTAAAATGCAATGGGGGTGCTGTTTCACTTATTTTATTTGAATATTGTCCATTTAAGACTCCGATAAGTCTTTGAAAATGAAATGTCAAAGAGCTTTTACATTGTCATTTTAGTGTAGCCCCCTATGGGCTTCCATCGACAGTATTAAGATATTATAAATAATGAAATTACATCCAGTATATATGAATTTGACTTTTTAAGGACCTGCAGACACCCTGTTGTTCCACTTCTTATGTACTTTATGTTGACATTTTTGAAGACCACTGTGATGAAATAACCAATGTATTTTAGAAAAAAGTCTTTTATTTTCATCCATTGAACATTTATTTGAATTAATTCATTAAATATTTATTTTTTGACTATTCTCTCCCTGCTCTGCTGTGCTCACCTCTCCTCTGCGACCTCATATCTTCCTTTATGAGCTAAAGAAGCTCATTCTCTGTCTGTCTGTCTGTCTGTCTGTCTGTCTGTCTGTCTGTCTGTCTCTTTCTGTCTGTCTGTCTGTCTGTCTGTCTGTCTGTCTGTCTGTCTGTCTGTCTCTCTCTCTCTCTCTCTCTCTCTCTCTCTTTCTTTCTGTCTGTCTGTCTGTCTGTCTGTCTGTCTGTCTGTCTGTCTCTCTCTCTGTCTGTCTGTCTGTCTGTCTGTCTGTCTGTCTGTCTGTCTGTCTGTCTGTCTGTCTGTCTGTCTCTCTCTCTCTCTCTCTCTCTGTCTGTCTGTCTGTCTGTCTGTCTGTCTGTCTGTCTGTCTGTCTCTCTCTTTCTGTCTGTCTGTCTGTCTGTCTGTCTCTCTCTCTCTCTTTCTTTCTGTCTGTCTGTCTGTCTGTCTGTCTGTCTGTCTGTCTGTCTATCTATCTATCTATCTATCTATCTATCTATCTATCTATCTATCTATCTATCTATCTATCTATCTATCTATCTATCTATCTATCTATCTCTTAACTGGCACTGGCTGTTCCTCCTTGCCTTGGTCATGCACTGCTGTAGTTGGCCCTTGTATGTGTTCAGGGATTGAGGTAATTAGGACATTTTCTGCAGAGCTGTCCTGTTCACACAGAGCAAACAGGGAGTTATACTAACTCTCATGTGGAGCTCAAACACAGCACACTCCCATCAGTATTCCTCAGGCCTGGCTTAGCGTATAAAGACACTGTTATTTCATCTCTCTTGGTACTTCTTGGTGCTTTCTGTTTTAATGAATTTAATTGTGCTTCCACTCCTAAATGACTGATATCTTTTTGGCAGTGGACATCAAACACACTCCTGCTCCATGCACTTGGTTACAGACAACATTGTATTCTAACACTCACAGGATTAAAAGGTTGGATTAATAAATGAAAGATATAACTAAAAATTCATTTTTACTCCTCCACTCAAACAACTCAGCAGATTCAAATTTAAAGTGAGCTTTCATTTGCAGAAAAGTTGGTTGAGAGTATATTTTAAATGACTGCAGTCTTTTCCCCTTGTTTGGAGTGGTTGTATGTTTTATGACGTTCATGATAAGTAATACTTTAGCTGAAGCAATGTGAATAATACTGATAGGATAGTTTTACCCTATTGTTTGAATTTCAGTTAAATTGACGAGATGCTGCAGCCCTTTTTTTCAGTTATCAATGGAGCAAACAAGAAGAAGAAAGTTTACTCTGATTTTCTTTGCAATCACTCCCAACACATCCTCACTGCCTGTACTTGTCACGAATACTAAATTCATCCATCCATTTTCTATACCACCTATCCCTTTTGGGGTTGCGGGGGTGCTAGAGCCTATCCCAGCTGTCATTGGGCGAGAGGCGGGGTACACCCTGGACCGGTCGCCAGTCGATCGCAGGACAAATACTAAATTCTCCTCATTTCTGATGTATTTTGTCTACCAGCTTTCCTGCTCCATTTTGGGCTTTATTTTTGTTTGCGTTTCAGGCAATTTAATATCATTTCATCCCTGTTGATATCCGTATAATATCGATTATATTTCACTTGTTCACTTGACGCTAACTGAAAATCTGAAACTGTGCTGCTGAATGTCATAAATTATTCATGAAACCCTTAAAAAATGAGGGCCAGCCAACCTTAACTCACTTCACTTAAGTGTCCTCATTACCAAAGTCTAAAAAACAAAATGCTTCTCACGAGTTTGGACGTACAGAAACATACTGCTGGCAAGGGCTAATCAGCTGGAAGCACTTTCTGACGTTTGAGGGCTCTTATTTTCAACAGTGCTTAGTGGTTGGCAAGTGTTCCATGCAAACTAGTAAAATTACCTGAAGTAAACGTGAGCAAGACATTTGTTTACAAAGGGGGGTTGAAAGTTTCGGGAGGCCATGTAGAATATTTCTATAAAACTGAGGCTCCGTTTGCTACACGTCAGTTACTGAGCAGCCACAACAGGGGTGAAATGGGGAAAGTTGTACAAAGAAATTCTTTGAACAATTCAGGATCTGCACCAAAACCTAATCAATTATTTGTTTCTCTGTGGCCCACCCCTCCACCAGATTTCACAGTCTGTTGACAAGTTTTTAGGTCTCCTAGTGACAAATAGACAAACAAATGTGACTGAAAACACAGCCGACTTAAATACAGAACCACATTTCAGCAGTTGTTGACAGACTCTAGCCATGAATTTAGAGCAGAAGAGGATGAATGTAAATCATTTTTGTATTTTTGTATGTATGTCTTTGCTTTGTGCAGGCTCTTTTATCTATTATTGGACACATTATTGTAAGGATGCAGACAGGAAATGAAGGAAGAGAGGGGATGCTGTGGTGATATGGAAGCACCTGCACACAGATATCTATATTTCTTTTTTTGTAAGTGTGACTGTCACATAACTCTTGATGTCATTGATGCAGAGCCTGTAATAGGTGAGTCACCCACACTGTTGTTGACATGTGCATTCCCTGCTGGATTACTGCATGGCACAGGCCCAGGGTCCTGAGGGGACAGAGCTTTGCTTCAAGTGACTGTTAACATCTCTGGTTGTCAAGTCACAGAGCTCATGTAAAGTAGAGATGCAATGACTTTGCTCCTGAGTCAAATCCAATCCAGTTTTGGTTTTTGGTAATATTTTTTTACAGGTCTATAATTAATACCTCTGCCAAGGATCCTATAATTAAGTTTCTATTTTTTTTTTCCTCTTGGTTTGTTTGGTGTTTGTCAGAAGGTTTACAGATACTGATTTTCATGAAACGTTCATGAAAGGGTGAAGCATGGGCAAAGGAAGAGCCCACTAAAGGAGGCCAGATGATCATTTTTTTTCACTTTCATTAACCTAAGTTGGGACATTTGGCGTTGGTGGAAAAAATGCCATAAACGCCAGTAGATGATGGTAAAGTTCGTTTGTGACAACACATTTTGTTTTTGTAGAATTTATAGAAATACAATGACTTCATATCATAATCCACATTCACAGGTACCAGCAATCCTCTGGTGTAGCAATGCATGTAGTTGCTCAAACTGACCAAAAAGCAGTCATCATGGAACACTCTGGTTGGTGGTTTCAATGGAGAACTAGTTATTAATTGTAAAATCTAAATGCACACAAATCATGCAACTAATTCTACTCTTACTCACGTCCAGATGTGAAATTCTAATGATTATGGACATATATTCAGACATATATCATGGTTGCACATGCAGATTTGCATATCGTGCCCTATAGTTTCCAAATATAATCCTCATAATTTTGAATTCACTCAAATAACCATGTCAGTTGGGGCTAAATGAGAAACTGGAGACAGTGTTCAGTTGCTGTATTTCCAGCTAATTAATTCAAATTAATTGTGAGTGTAACCTAGAGAGCCTGATCCATCTTGTGTAATCTTGTGTTAGAAAAAGACAAAAAGTAGGAAAGTAAGCTTATTTTGAGTGTAAAATCACTCAATACGCTTTGCAAAAAAGAAGAAAGACAACTACGAAGATAGAAGATAAAACCAATGTCAAATACAACACAGAAACACAAGGATTACGCTGCCGTGTGTGTTCATGTCATGCTGCATGTTTTGTGAGTGATGAACATCATAAAACAGTTGTTACTGCCAAAGGCAAAAAGTGAATTTGAGTTTTTTTGTTTTTCTTTTAAATCTTACTACATGAGTAACTCCACCCGTGCTTCAGTGTAGGTGTAGAAAATGAACAGTATGAGTGTGTTTTCCACGTTTCTGTACACAGGAACTAGTCTTGTATTCTTTTATTCTTTCTCTTTCTCTCTCTGTCCTAATCAAGAGAGGAGAGGTTATGTTTGCAGACAGGTAAGATGTGGTTTACTTCTTGACTTTCAAGGGAGCACAGTGCCTTCCATCCTGTCCTCACTTGTGTATCGGTTGCACTCTCTGTACACACCCTGACCTCTGTTTCATCCATGCTGTCCACATGACCAACACACCATCATCTGTGCATCCCTCCGTCCACTATGTCTACATGCTCCATTCCATCTGAACTCGTCTGTACTCTCTGCTGAATGACTGACAGTCTGCCTCTGTCCCCACAGATCGTCCTCGAGAGTGACATCAACCATGATGGTTTGCTGGACTTCCAGGAGTTCTCCCAGTACCTGCGGGCTCACGAGAAGAGGCTGTGGCTCATGTTCCACAGTCTTGACCGCAACAATGATGGTGTGGGCAAGCTTGACACTTTCACACACACACTTTCTGCTACAGTGCTTATTTCCAGTGATGCACAGAAATACATTGAATATTAGCTTCATACCTACAGAACAAACAGGCTGCTGTTCACAGAGGTGTTAACACCATCTCTTCTGACATGCAGGTCGAATTGATGTGGGAGAGATCCAGCATTTAATGCACAAGCTTGGAGTGGAGGTCACCATGGAGCAGGCCTCCAGAATACTGCAGAGGTACAGTGTGTGTGTGTGTGTGTGTGTGTGTGTGTGTGTGTGTGTGTGTGTGTGTGTGTGTGTGTGTGTGTGTGTGTGTGTGTGTGTGTATACGTGGGCGTGTGTACTAATTCTGTAAATGGTGCTGAGACGACTTTTTACACAGCACTTCCCCATTCTTCCCACATACCAAATTCCTTTGAATACGTTATTTATTTATTTATTTAAATTCCTGTTTAAGAGTTTCATGAGAAGAGGTCTAACAGGATGTTTGACATCTCTGGGACCTGAGTGACACCACTCACAAGTCATGTCACTCTGCAGGATAACACACTGTAAATGTCCGCGAAAGGCTTTTGATGCATAGCCTATATAACATACTGTATAAATGATGGTCATCCTCATCAAATATGTGAGCTTAGCTTTTTCAATTCAATTCATTTTTTCCCCCTCTGTATTATTTTACACACTCAGGCCTGAAATACACACATATATACACATGTATTAATGCATGGACAGATGTCAGAGTGAGTGGGCTGCCACATAGTCAGGCACCTCGAGCAGTTAGTGGCTGCAAAGCCTGAGGGAGGAGGCTGCTCTTTAGATCATACCAAATGTCATGACAATCTGCCCAACAGGTTTGAAAACTATCTTGCTTTTGATGACTATTGACAGGCGATTGACCAACTAACCCCACTTTGTCATCAGCGTCCATAATAATGCTTTCTACCCTTCTGGTACCTTGTATGTGGAGGTTAGCTTGTGGG
This sequence comes from Chaetodon trifascialis, assembly GCF_039877785.1. NCBI lineage: Eukaryota > Metazoa > Chordata > Actinopteri > Chaetodontiformes > Chaetodontidae > Chaetodon > Chaetodon trifascialis. Next base: position 3,169,841 of record NC_092070.1, read on the forward strand.
AAAAATGAAGTATTTAAAGTTGTTTAAAGAGGGATGCTAGAAGCCGTAAATAATTTGCTGATGGAAGTGAACTGCATGTTTTCTAATTTTCTGTTGTAACTCTGGCTCCCAGCATAGACAGGGATGGCACTATGACTATTGACTGGACTGAATGGCGTGATCACTTCCTGTTCAACCCTTTTCACAACATGGAGGAGATTGTCCACCACTGGAAACACTCTCATGTGAGTCACCAGCTTCCAGTGATAGTAATGTTCCAATGAATGACAACCACAGTGACGACATTCTGACAATAATTAGTTTCTTTACCCTTTGAGAGCAGGGGCAGGATGTGTCGCCCAACAGAACAAAGCAGGAGAGGGAAGGGCAGATGCAACTGAATACAAGAGTTGTTAAACAACACACAGTGATAGCTAATTGGTGTGTCCATCCATGACTTTGATTGTAGGATATATGTAGATTGTGTAGTCTTGGTGATGTGGTATATATGGTTAAAGTATCTTACATCAATTTCACAGTTTTAGGGCTGAAGGATAGTAAACAAACTAAATTAATAATAAATAAATACGGATTTAATTTCTAATGTTGTCACAGATGTTTGACATTGGGGAACATCTGACGGTGCCAGATGAGTTCTCCGAGCAGGAGCGGCGGTCAGGTCTGGTGTGGAGGCAGCTAGTTGCCGGAGCAATGGCAGGCGCTGTGTCCCGGACAGGAACTGCTCCTCTGGACCGGCTCAAAGTCTTCCTGCAGGTGGATCATTTCACTGCCACTCTCACTGATACACAGAGTTAAATGAAGGAACTTTTTAAGCATTGCAATGTAAACTATAGATTGTGTATCACAGCGTCTCCATAAATGTGTCAGAAAATACCAGTCGGAAAACTTAAGACTATGTCCTCACTGACACACTGTGAAACTACGACATTAGATAATTGCATATTGTCCACAACTCCCATTATTTTGCTTAGCTAATTCCATGAGATTTGAATCCCAAATTTCAAACTGACCATCTGTCAGGTAACTGACTCCAAAGATAAAAGCTTCACCTACATATCGTTACAATGGGAATATGTGTTTATGTAGAGTACTCTGAAGTGGTGAGTTGTCTATACTGTATCTCCACAAACAGCCTGATGAGTTAAATCCATAACCCACCTGTGAGGACAGCAGGAAATGCTGTTCACAGACTCATCAGTGTTTTTGATTCCTGTGGAAAAGTGACAGTGTTTTGTCTTCACTCAAATGCTGCAGCAATATTCACTTACACTCAATTACAAACATGAGCAAAACACGTGGTGGGTTGTTCAGGTGGGTGGTTGGAGCACTCCAAATAAAATGCAAAAAAAAAAAGAGTGGTTCTGCTTGTGTTTAAAGCTTGAAATGTTAACAGCCGTTTATGTAACACAAGAATGACTGGCACTGATCATCAGCACCCATAATCCTCCTGCTGGTTTATTATGATCATTTTCTACAAAGAATCATTGAAATATCACTAATTGATTACCGATTAAAGGTTTGAACCCAGATAAATATCCAGTGTGTCAAGACAAACCTGACTAACAGCAGTGGGTCAGTTAAGATTTGGGAGCATGCAAATTTCAGCATAAACATCTTCCTTTGTATTGTTTTTTGTACCTGTTCCTCGTGGACAATGGCCTACAGTAACATTTCAAATTCACCACAGATTGTGATAAGACCTGGCACTGTTTGTGTCTCCAGGTGCACGGCTCTACTTCCCGTGGGATTAGTCTGTGGTCTGGACTGAGGGGGATGGTCCAGGAAGGAGGTATCTCCTCACTCTGGAGGGGAAATGGCATTAATGTCCTCAAGATTGCCCCTGAGTCTGCCATTAAATTTATGGCCTATGAACAGGTCAGTGCACTCCAATCTATCAATAATGGAGAGAAAATCTGTCTGCTAGCCTGCTAGTGTTTGCTTAGCTCATCTTGGAATGTCATTAGAAATAATTGCTAATTCAGCGTAAAACCTAACATTTCCCCTGTCTCGCATTAAGTGAATGAATCCTCCAGTATTTTCATCCTTGTCAGGATAATCAGATTCTTCCTCTCATGCTGCATCATTTCAGTGCCACTCTTCTTTCATGCCATATGCCTTCTCCTCCACCTGTTTCTTCTCTTACTCCAGATCAAGTGGCTGATCCGAGGCAGTAAAGAGGGCGGCAGTTTAAGGGTACATGAGAGGTTCATAGCTGGCTCTCTAGCAGGAGCTACTGCTCAGACCATCATTTACCCCATGGAGGTCAGTTTAAAATGAGCAATCGCCAGGTTCATATTAAGACTAGTGTTGCTTTCGTCACCGAAAATTATGACTAAATATTGTCGTCAACGAACCTTTATAACGTGACAACAACAGACGAAAAGTTATAACTTTATTTTGTCTCGTCTTGTTTTAGTCAACGAAAATGAAGAGACATTTTAGCAGAGCTTTTATTTTGTAAACCACATTTAGTCTTGCTTTATTCATCAACAATATTGCATTATATATTTAATTATGTTATCGTCACATGACCAGTATTTATGTTGTGTCTCATCTCATTTTCGTCATGATATTTAGTCATGATTTTTGTTGACAAAAGCAGCACTAATTAAGACAGGGCTTTCACTTGTAGAAAGGGCTGTACATCACACATACAACACCTGCTCTCAAAAACAAATGGCTGCTAGTGTGTCTTCACTCTGCTGTAAATATCATTTATTATTTTTATTTGTTATAAAGTTAATCTTTATTTTTCCTATTCTTACCTACTACATTTTGCCATGTCATGTCTGAGCTATTTTGTTCTGTTTTACATGTGACAAATAGAATAATAAAGAAATATAGTATTCTGTGTGTAGATAGTGTTCTGCTGCAGACACACTGCTCTCACAGAGCAGTGTAAAAACATTAGTACCTGTTTTCTGAGAAAATACAAGCATCATTTTAATACTTCATTTGTAAGACTCATCAACCAAGGTTGCATCCAAGCACCACGTGTCATTGGATTAAAGATGTGCTGAGCCACTTTAAGTCCAGCATTGGTGCCAATCAGCTCCTTACTTATTGTGCAGGGTGTGAATAGCAGAGCTTTCTGATGTGGTTATTTTATTTATATAGTGGCTTACAATGATGCAGCTTTGGTAGCAGAGAGTCCTGAGTTCTGGTATACATGAAACAGGAGTGTTTTTTTTTTTAATTGAAGCAAGTAGCAGTATAATGACGAAGCATACAAGCCAGATGTTACAAGCACATCCAACCTGGGCCTACCTTTCTGTCCTTACTGTAACTGTTACTTGCATTGTTCTACTTTGTTGAACCTTCATCTGTCCCTCTTTTGTTTAGGTGCTGAAGACCCGTCTTACCCTGAGGAAGACAGGACAGTACTCAGGTATGGCTCATTGCGGCAGACAGATCCTGAAGACAGAGGGACTCCGGGCTTTCTACAGGGGGTATCTGCCAAATACGCTGGGCATCATCCCCTATGCTGGCATTGACTTGGCTGTGTATGAGGTGTGTTTTTTAAGTAACTTTATGTCATTTAACCACTCTTCCACAATAAGTGAACTGTAGTGGAAACCGCTTGCAAAACTTAATACAGAGAAGGTCCGTGAAGTGAACGAGGAAAAAAATACTAATTTTTAGGTGATAGGATTGCCCGTTTGAGGATAACATAGCAACCATAATTCTACCTTTTTCTTACTGTCAGTGAATCCCATGACAAGACTTAAACCAACAATGTGTACTGTCCAACTCCCTCAGTCTGTCTGTGGCTCTAAGTCCCAAGCCCCCAATGACCCCTAATAGCATTCTCAAACCTTAAATTAGATCTCAAAAAATAGAACACGTAAATATATAGTTTCATTTTTAAAAAGGCTGAATAACTGTCTGAAAACAGCTGGTGACTAGATTCAAAGAGGAGGGCAAAGTGTGTTTGTTGGGGACTGTTTTCAGCAATGGATTAATCCACAGTATTTGGGGAACCAGTATGCTGTATATGTATGGGATTTAGTCAAATTAAAGTACAAAGTGGTGTGTGCGTATGTTGGTAAAGAAGGAGCATTGATATATTTTTAGTAGTTTATTCCACAGTAATGGAGCTGTATGACCAAGTTTGCATATTTGTCAGTTCAACGGTCCCATATCAGAATAATCCAGACAGGATTTAAGATATTTTCAATACATTTCACACACTAAGCCTCGGGTGACCAAATGAGAATGAGTGGAATTCAGGAGAGGAGAGCTGACGATGTGTGTGGTCACATGACCACAGTGGCTAATGCCTCCCACACATTACATTTTGTATTAACAAACAGTAAAATTCAAAACTCAACACTAAAATGAATTCATTTTCTTCATGAAGGCAAATAATGTTGAATCTAATCTAATCTAACACTGTGTGTCATTATAAAAAGAAGAAACACAATGCCAAATTGTTGCAGATTTTGCAAAACTCTTTGTTTAGTTCTAACACGGCAGCAATGATCCTTGAATATTTTCCTCCCCACTCTTCCCAGTACCTGCAGTAATGTTTTTGGTTTTTGGCTGGATGTCCGTGAAGTCCCGGGACTTGCAATGGATTCATGGTTTCATTTCCCTCAGTAAATGTTTTAACTCAATAACATCATAGCTGTGTCTCTCCATAAAGAATAGTTCATCAATTCACAGCACTAATGTACTCAGTCAGAAAAATAAAAATACAAAAATAGTTCATGTGTGCTACAGACATTCACATTTCTAAAGACCACCCTGCAGGCCCTGCTGTAGGAGCGGGAACAGTGGCTGTCTGTGGGCAACACCAAAAGACTGTTTCATAACGATCAGTATGTCATGTTTATAGGCTTTTAAAAGCTTGGGTTCAGTCAAGTTTTTGGAACAATCTGGACTCGATTCAGGAGTCAGGACAAAAGCTCGTAATTCCAGACTGGTCATCATAACTTAGCCTCTGTGTTAGCCAGATTACAAATCTGATTTCAGTCTGTTTCGGTTTTCCTGGGCTATCAGAGTTGGCTCTACTCCGGTCCAGTGGGTGGTGTAATACCCATTTGATTAAAAGACCCAAAAAAGCAGTTTATTAATTTAATTGCATCACAAATCACCCAAAATGCATCATTGACTAATGAATTTGACCCATTCAATCCAATAACATTTGGAAGTCTAGAAGAGCTTGATTAAGATATTTTATCTCATTCATGTGTGTGGGGAGCCAACAGGAAGTCAGCTGGTTCAGCCAGCAGAAGTCTCTGACACACAGTTTCTCAACCAGCTCAGCTGGAGACAGGCTCTAGTGCACATGCTCTGGGCCCAAAAGTGCAGAAGCACATAGAAGCTTGCTGTGGCTTTTCCAGTGTATGTACTCACTCAGCTATTTTCATAGCAATAAATGGGACGCCATCTTTGAATGTGGTACCCAGTTCTCTGTACCCAATGCATACATCCTGTCCGATCATCACTATGACCATATATGTTGAAATTGGTGGAATCCACTTTCTTCCTGTTGTTTTAATAAGACAGAGAGAACAATGACTAATTGCTGCCATTATCACAGGGGACAGACCCTGAAGACTTTCTTTCATAGTAGCACTTGGAAGGATCATGTAGTTCATGCATCTCGGCCAGATCAGATTGTCATCCATTCTCAAAAAAGCTCAGTGTAAACACATTCAAACTGAAATCTGAACAACCTCAAGCGGAAGGTGAAGTTCGTTGTTCTCCCTGTCGCTTGGCACAACGAAAAAAAGTAGCTCCAGTGATTTCAAGACACAGATTCATATAGAAGGTGCACTGAGCTGCTGTAGCATTTACTCTACTTAATCCCTGATACTTTTGATAAACAATGAGAAAATGATAGAATATCAGTAGCCTTTAAATTGAGCTTCCCTACAAGAGAGAATGGTTATCTCTTTCATCCAACACAGTGAAAAACATCCCAGCTGATGAATAATCTCTGGGATGTCAGTGCAGTAACTTTCCAGCACAGACATCAGAAAACTGAGGAAATCACAGATAATCTGTTAAAATCATTCCAAGGGTTCCAGACAGTGCTGAAATGGATTTTACACCACTTTATTTTGAAATAAATTTATCGACTCACTTTCTGTCTTTCCTTATTTTATCATTCCTCTTCGAAAACTGCCTTCCTCCACTCCATCTCTTGCAAACTGCTCATGCTTTAAGACTCTGAAGAACGCTTGGCTCCAGAGGTACTGTGTAGATTCAGCAGATCCAGGAGTTTTGGTCCTGCTGGGCTGTGGTACCATCTCCAGCACCTGTGGCCAGCTTGCATCCTATCCCCTTGCTCTCATTCGGACACGTATGCAGGCACAAGGTGAGGTATACTGTAGATTACGACATATTCTAAACATAATGAGCATGAACAATGATCCAGCAAAGAATCTGCTTCTCATATGAGCCTCTGTAACCTCCATCATTCCTCATCTTTCAGCCATCACTGAGGGTAAACCCCAGCTGACCATGGTGGGCCAGTTCAAATACATCATATCTCATGAAGGTGTACCCGGCCTGTATCGTGGCATCACCCCCAACTTCCTCAAAGTCATTCCAGCTGTCAGCATCTCCTATGTAGTGTACGAGCACATGAAGAAAGTGCTTGGGGTGGGTTACTACTGAGACAAAGAAGAGGGACTGATAACAAGAAGGACAGAGAAGGCAAAGACTTTATTATGCTTGTGAGAAGAAGCAGAGGAGAGGTGATGATGCAGCACCTCAGACCTCTGAAAAAAGAAAGGAAGTCTAGGATGAGGAGAGAGGAGAACAGAGCCATTAATCAGATGGCGATCATACTGCTGAATGTTGCACTTCCTGTTGACTCAGTCAGGTCTAAGCTTGTGTAACTTGCGAGTAGTTTGCAGGTAGATCATGGTTGTTTGTGGATTTTGGAGAAGAGAATGAGGTAAATGTTTGTCCTCTCTGTCACCACTCTGCCACATACATACAGGAAATGCATTTATTCCCAGTGTATTTAGATTTTAGCATTTTGACATGGTCCAAACCAAGAACAAGTTAATTGTTTCTTTAGAGAAGTTGTGGTAAATAGAATACTTCCTGTGGCCCTGTGAATGTGGCCTCAGGTACATTGCACAATGCATTCTCTAACTTCCTTTATGCTTTCAAGACAGTCGACTGTAGTTTAATGGTCAGCAGCAGTGAAACCCTGACTGTTTACCCTGTAGGATGGCAGTGTTGCCTAACCAGAAAGGACAGAACATTTCCATCCATCACAGTGCATTGACACAGTGACAGAATGACATGACAGCGGTATCCCTTAATGCAGTTGCATCTATGCTCTCTACTCAGTGGACTTTTCTAGACAAACTTTTAATATGCTGAAGTCATCTTACGTGTTTGTTTGATCTGTCTGTGCTGCTCGTGGCTACCCATGTCTAACCCTCAGCCTCTCAGTGCAACCCGAGGTAAAACAAGGACTGTGAAGCGGTACAAGTAGTCTGGCAGCAGTTAAGTATTTGAACAGCGATGCACTGGTGTTTTGTTTCTGTGCCCTAATCATGTGACTTTGAAATGTTACACAGGTGTGAGGTGGAAGGGGCAACCCTTGAATTTATGATTTGCTGTCCAAATACTCAAAAGGCTCAGGCTATAGGATGATAACTTTTACCCGGGATATAAAGTGCAAGCAGGTGGACTCTAGTTTCATGGCAGTTTAGTTTTGCAATATGGACAGAGTTGGACAAAGAAGTTGGAGCTAATTACAAATAATAAACTGTGTGTTGTCTGTGTCAGCCATCTGAGCTCCACATATCATGAACCTCATCACAGGTTAACAGAGGTTTACTTGTTCAATTTCAGCTCACCTCTGAGATCCATCAACCTCCAGATAAACTAATATTTACCTCCAGCTGCTGGCAGAAGTAACTGATATCTTCCAGTGGTGTAACTTTATTTAATTGGAACAAACAAAAGTTCTGTTTACATTCAATGCTATTTATGAAGCATGTTTTCAATCCTTGAGTTCAACAAGCGTGAAGAGTGTATTTCCTTAACTTGTATTTTACTAGCCTGAAATCTTCTCCCCTTCCTTTGTTGTTTAATAGTGCAAGACAAGTGGCTAATAGGTAGACACATATGAGACATGACAAGGAAAGAGAGGGAAACAGAAATATATAGCTGAGCTTACGTAATTCAGCTTTAGTCTCCTTTTTATCCATCTATTTATATGTTTTGGTTTCATTTCATTTGTTTTTTCCTTCCCCCCTCCTCCTTAGTCCTTGCTTTCTTTGCTTTTTTCTGCTTTAGGCCCTCCCCAGACCTGTAGGAGGTTTTTGGCCTGATGTGGGTTAGATCCCCTCTATAGAACAGTCCTGACATTGATGGGAGGGGGCCTGTTCATTTGGGTCTGAGGGGCAACTTTCTACTTACAAGAGGACTTAGCAGCAATTAGGCCCTCTCTCACCATGCTGCCCCAGACTCCATTCTCCCCTGCCTTTACTGGTGCATAGTAATACATCTTGGCTTGTTACAGCCACCTATTGATCAGTGGAATACTGTGACACACCTGGCTGGACTGTGTATGACCTGCATATGCATGTGTGCATGTGTGGTTTTGACTGTGGAAATAGGATAAGAAAAAAATTCAAATCGAGCTCCATCACTACCTTTTTCTGGAGCTTTGGGAAGCCCTGGAAAAAGCTAGAAAGGGACTGTGCAAAAATTATTAGGAGTATGGGGGGTCAGTAAAGGGGGGGCGGGGGGGGGGGTCTGTATTTTTTCTGATTGAGGGACAGTGCAGATCATGGCTAGTGCATGAAGCTGTAAAGCATGGCGTCTCAGCCTCTTTTTTCCCTTTTCATAAAACTAAACATGGCCCCTGCCTACTCCAGCTGCTTTTATACAGTCCCTAAATAAACCTTATTGAGTTGGGATTGTTTTGTATCTCTAAGGTCAAGAATGGACTTTTATCCTAAATTTTAGCTCAGTTGTAATTTATCACATTATATAGCAACATTTGTTATGTGGTACCACATAGATATTCATCAGTGGAACATGTGATATCAGAATAACGTGATAGGGACAGTTTGTGTGTTCTGTCCAGAGTCTCTCCAGAAAAGATCTGTCCGCCAGAGTTGATGTAGTAGAAGATGTAGATGCTGAGTAGTAGGTGGAACACCCACATGAGGACTCGGAGGCAGCGTGAACCAGTGAAAAGAGGAGACTAAAGAGTGAGCACACACTGCTGCTGCGTTTGCTGCTGTGTCGATCTGCCCTGAAACTAGAGGTCATTGTGTTCTGTGAGCATTGTGGCACGCTCGGAGGCAGACAACTAGTCATCCCAAATATAACAAACCATCTGATTTTCTGACTTGTAATATATTTTATAAACTTAAATCAAATCTAGCTATTTTCAACTATTCTACTTGTTCCCTCCACTGGAGCTTCAGCCAAAAATCGACACCTTACCTGCAAGTGTCAGAATATGGAATATGGAATTACTTCAAGACAAAGGAGGGAAATAAATGGTTGTATATCTGTGCATGATTTTTATTTTATTTTTTTAAATCATATTTAGGTATAACTTGAATATGAACTGCACAAAAACATTCTGTAGTAGTTTGTTTGTTCAGTCCTGAAGCAACTGTTTGTCAAGGGAGTGGTGACACACTCCCAAAAACTTTGAATGTCATTATTTGCATAGTAGGCAAAGATATGCATCATCTATATTATTACGCTTATGAATGCCTAATTCCCTACAGAGTTTTTTTGTTGTTGTTGTTTAGTTTTTCCCTTGCAAGAGTACTTGAAATAATGAATGCTTGTTTCCACTGGGGCCTTGCAAGCATAACATACAGTATTTGTAAAGCATGAGTGCATGTTTCCAAGTCTTTTGTCAAAGTGTAGCCAGCTAGCTTCAGTGTGTGGGGACTGTATTGCCTTTCTTTTATTTTCAACCCAAAAGACAGAGCTGTTGAAGTGTTTGATGACAAATGCCACAAAAAGAGCTTTCTAGTTTTGATAAATAATCTATATGAGCTGAATGTGTAGTGCACTTTACATGCCTCAGTGATGGAATTTAAATGAGCAACATTGTGCAAAGAGGAGGGCTCTAACTGTTCAGTAGTAAATGATGCGTCAGCATTGTACAACTGTTTCCTTATTCAACATTTATTTGTATATGGTCACCTTTAAAGCTGCACTAATTAATTTCTGGCCAGTTGGAGGCAGAGGAACAAGCTGTAAATACAATGTTGACATATTGTCACCCAATAACGTTGTCCTGGAGCATGCATTAGCAAATAGAGTGATAGCCAATTTACACCTTCAGCAGACATCGAGCAACATTAGATTTCATTTGAATTCACTCTCCATTTAGCTCTGGTTTGAGAAAAACACCTGGCCCTTTAGCTGCTAAAAGACTGGAGGAAAATTATTAGGACAAGAGGGGATTATTTCTTTTTGCTTAAAGAGGGATCTTGTCACTTTGAGTTTTTTTTTTGTTTTTTGTTTTTTTTAACCTCAGATTTATATTTAGTTTTAGCCTTCCCTTGCAATATGTGTTGTAAAGAATGAAAGAAAGAAACAGTGGGTCAGAAATATTTAGGATTCAAGCCCCAAAGGGCTGAATCTTGTCATGTTTGTGCTGGTTTATTATAATAAGCACATTTACACAATTCTACAAGTGAGTGAGGTCGGTCCAAACACATCAACTAAAATGTTTGCAAGGGGAGAGCTTAGATATGGCCATAACTCATTATTCATTTGTCCAATCGGCATCAGTATATACCTTCAGGTTGTGTTTGAGAATAGGTGAATTGAAGCATTTTGAGCTCAACTCATGGGGGGCACCATAAATGCCAAAAATGTATACCTGAAAACTCGGTGGACAGAATTTCACTAATTTAGCTGTGCACGCTCTGGGGCCAAGTACAAGCCAGAATCTGAAGTGTCATATTGATTGGCGTAAGTGGGCATGGCCTGTCGCATATTTGCTCATGACCCAAGAAGCCTTTGAGCAATCCTGATTACACTCACCGGAGACATCCTGTGATATCGCCTGAACCCACACACAGTGTTTTGTTCAAATCTGATGAAGGTGGGACAAATGGTGGAACTTTGAGTGTGTAATCACTAAAATGCTGCAGGTTTTATGATGATCAATTAAGTCTGTCATTGGTCTCACTATTTGTTTAAACGAAATTGAACTGGCTGAAATGATTTTGCTCACATTTGTGAAGCATGTGAAAGTCACTCAGTGCTGCTTGTGGCTTTAATTATGGTTGATTGAGCTGCTTCCTTCTACTGAGTGCACAAACCCTTGAACCCAGAATCACTACTACATTCATCATTCTGTTACGCTTTAGCAGAAATTTGGCAAGTGCTAATTCCACATCTCCCCTTCCAGTTCTTTCTGCTTAACCTCTTTTAGTTATTGTGGCAAAACAAGATGTTCCATTGAAATGATATTAATGCTTCTTAGTTATCTTGGTCTGTTGAGTGAAGGGTATTGCTGTTAACCTTAGTTAAGTCAAGATCCATGCTCCAGTGATTTTCAGCCCATATGCTCCACTATGTTTATGAGCTAGTCTCCAACTATGCCTGTCTGCTGTGTGGTGCTGAGCAGGTAATGTACAGTGATTTCCACTAATAAAAATCTGCCTGCTACTGCAGTAACAAGTTTGATTTGAGTTTTGGGGTCCAAATACCAAAACAATGAGCTAAAAGAGGCTTGAAAGTTCTGTAGAGTTGAGGGGAACTGCAGATTTGGTGAGAATTCTCTGTGGGTTCATCACTGCAAGTGACACCTTGCACATGAATTATTGTGAAAATAACTAATATTGATTGGTGCAGCTTTAAATGTGTTTAAATGTGTGTATATAAGATAGCTGACAAGTTCTTTCACATAATGGGGTGTTTATGCTAAATAAGTATTTGTTTCAGTTATTTTAACTTAGAAATAAGTATTAGTGTTTTATCTACAGACTGTTTGCAGACAGTACATAAAATTTATTTTCATATTTGATTTCTTAGCCCATGCTAAGAAATCAAATGATGCTTTTCTTCCTCCTTTCAAACTAGTGATCTTAAGGCCATACTCTGCTCAAAATCTCTCTAAAAAATGCCCACATTTTTTGTAAAGGAGCAGATGTGTAACAAATTTTTACTCAGATTGTGTCCCTATGTATCTCAAGGTTGTTGTGCTTCCTGCTGCCGGAGGAGTTCAAAACGGTTAACAGCCTATGTTTGTTAAAAGGAGAGTGCAGACAAAGGTAAATGGTATAAATAAATGGTAACCACACAACGTTTGGAGGATAACTTTGATTCAAGTATGTACTGAATTTGTAAAAATAAGAACCAAAAATTAAGTTTCACAGTAAGGGTAAACTGTTCAACTCACTGGAGAACTTTATTACTCGGAAGTCATGCACAAAAAGTGATATTTGTATCAAACATAGTAGTGTTCAGCTCCTACAATTCACACTTGAAATTGGACATTGGAGTACAGTATTAGAATTCTATTTCCAAAATACTAACCAAGGTGAATTTTGATACCAAGCGATGCATTTGGTTTGCTAAAGCGGTATGACTGAGATGACACTGTACCTGCAACGTTTTAAATGCGCTTTAAATAATGGATGGAAATAAAAAACACAAGTCTTTGTTTGTTTGTTTGTTTGTTAAGTCTTTGTTTTCCCATATTGCATTTTTCTCTACTTTTAATAGAAATTACATTTGGGATTATCTATCAGAGGTCAGTGAATCAGCCACTGGAGATGCTCACTGAAACAGTGTGTGCACACTTACTGTACCATCTGCTTGTCAATAGTTTGTGCTCCCTCTGAAGGTGTTAGCACCTTATTCACATAGTTTCAATGCTGCAGACTGGTGGTTTTGCCAGGGATTTTGGCTGACATGGGTATATTTTTGGCCTGTCAGAGACAACACCCACAGCATTTGCTGTAAATAATAATGGCCCCCAGAGGAACTGCCAGAGCATTTGGCTTGTTGAAATGGAAACATTGCCACTCATGGGAGAGGCAGGCTGGGCTAGCTACTCTGTCCCCAATGTAAATGAGGAGAGAGTATTCACAGCAATTATGCAGCCTTTTCTTTCTTTCTTTCTTTCTTTCTTTCTTTCTTTCTTTCTTTCTTTCTTTCTTTCTTTCTTTCTTTCTTTCTTTCAATTACACACTGTCCAGCTGACAGACATTACTGGCAAAAGCTTTGCAGAGAACCTTCTAACTGATCAACAAGTGAGCTTCATCCAACTGTGCTGCCTCCTGCATTTTCTTTTCGTCCTGATTGTAACACATTTGCATTTACACATTTACAGTTATTTTTCACCCCACTTAAACTGGTGGGGACTTAGGTCAAGGATAAGGGCACTCATTCTAACCTAAAAACTAAAATGAACATGCAACATTTTTGAAGGATTAAAACTTTTAAAGCCTCAGGGAGGTTGTTGTATGATTACACAACCTGATATCCTGTAACCTCACAGAATGATCACCTCACCACACTATCTGACACAGCAGCTGCATCTTGTTTATTCAGAGTCATGCACTGGGCTGGGACACTTTGCATGTTTAACAATGAACACATTTATGAGTTTGTGTTTGGGTTCAGACCAGCTCTCAGGCAGGCAGATTCACGTTTTTATAGTAGTCTGTCTGAAATTTGGATGTAGTTGCTGTCGTGAAGTCAGGCAAGTTAATCTGTGAAGACTCATTAGTCATTAGGCCCACTCTGTAAATAATTCTAATAAATCTTTGCCAGCTATGCTATTTTCCAAATTTGAAAAACCAGAGTCCTTTACGAATCTGCGCTTCGTACTAAACTGTAAGAATTTTAAACCAGATTAGGAGTTTTTTGGCACTACCAAATACTTCAGTACAAGCACCTATATGTTTTAACCATTGTTTCATGCCTCCTTGGCATGACAAGTCCTACTATGAATGGAGAGAGAGGGGTTTGGTGTCAATTAATGACCTGTACATTGATAGTAAATTTGCATCATTTAATCAATTGAGAGAAAAATACAATTTATTTCATTCACATTTCACATTCACATCCAATCAAAAATTGAAAATTTCAAAAATCTTCCAATAGAGCATGAAATTTCTAAAGTCTTTAAGAGCCCTCCTGACTCCAGGCATCTTATTTCAAAAATTGTTCACTTATTTGATGATTGCATTATTGCACAGACTGTGAGGATTAGGGATGCTTGGAGAGAAGAGTTGAGTGTAGAACTGTCTTAACCCATATGGACCAAATGTTTGCCTAAGATTCATTCCTGTTCTGTAAACAGCAGACATCAGTTAATTCAATTTAGGGTTGTCCATCGCCTGCATTATTCCAAAGCCAGATTGCACAGAATTTATCCCTCAGTGTCCCCAGTATGTGACAGGTGTAATGTTTCAGAAGGTACGCTGCCCCTGAGACAATCCAGCACATAACAGCGGGGTGTAAGATGCTGGCAGGGAAGGCATACATGGAGCATCATAACCAGGTGGCTGGTTCCTCTTGTGCTGCTTATGGTCTGGCACTGGGTTGATACCTTTCTATAAGCACAGCAAAATAAGAAGAAGAAGGAAGGACAGGGTCTCTGCAGATAAATACACCGCTACCGCTGTTTTTGGAAAGTCCTGCACAGCTACCTGGAAATTCACACATGAAATTCTATACAGATGCAATTGATCATTCTCACAGTGGAACTGTACCATTGCTGTCAGACACGCTTATTCACTGGTGTAAAATAAACATGATAAAAGAAATCGTCCTCATGGTAACGTAACACCTGACTGGCCAGTTACATGGCTGAGCGTGACGTCAGCGCTGCCAGCGTGGAACGCACGTCGCGCACCAATCCAGGAAGTAAACTATCCGGTTCAGTTAGTCTGCGGAGCGCAGAAGGAAGTAGGAGCAATAAATACGTGTCAGATTCATTATCTCCAGACGTTTACCGGAGAAGGCGCACCGCGACGTTTCACTGCCTCAGACTCTGTGCATTTCTTCCACAGCCGACTCGCTCAGGCTGTCCTCTGCGGCCAGTGACGGTAAGCTCGGCCAGCTGTGTAGAGATGTGTGTCTGTTGCTAGCTAGCCCTCCGTGTCACCTCTGTGACAAGCAGCTAACACACGGCTTCCTTGCTGTTCTGCGGTGCTCTGTGACCTGCTGGCTTGTGAGGAACTTCCATGAATTGTGTATTTTCAGTGTAACACTGTCGCTGCTCTCGCCTTCTCACATATGTGTCCGCTGAAAGACAGCTGCTGACATTGCGGTCCTACGAGGCGAGGAGACAGCTGCCCTCAGGACTGCTGGTCATTTCACAGTCAGAGGAGCCTCCTCTGTTCACATGACAGCAGCAGTGCACCTGTCAAAGCCCTGCCACGTAGCCGACATGCACAGAAGAAGCTTATAGAAAATCAGAAATTTTCAGTGTTTTTCAAAGACACATGATAACTTATGGATTTTCTCGTAGTAGTAGAAGGTAGTAGAGACACAGCAATATCTGTTGTCATAACAATGACAGTAATGATAATAATTCTATTATTGATGATGATAATCTGAGTGTGTATAGCCAAAACAGAGGTCAAACAATCAGACTAAAAAGACCACAGTAAAAATAAAACTAACAAAGCAGCGATGAAGTGAATGTATGTGCTTATATAGACACATTACACACACACACACACACACACCTTACAGTATATACTGTATGTTCATAGGCATACATATTGCCTACATTTTGTCTTTTTTAATACTTGAAAAAATACTTGAAAAAATACTACGTATATGTGTAGATACCACGTAGCAAACCATGAAGAATTATTTTACCACGATAAACACACATTTTATATATTTCAAAGGTAAATGTATGCTGTGAAAACAACATCTGTGTGTGAAAATGTGTTTATGCCTGTACACTGTGTAAATTCTGTATTGCAAACACATGCACACACACTTAAAATGCTGTAGCATTTGTGACTGATTTTAAAATGTTGATGCTAACATTCTCTTTAACTCTCTCCCAGCACACACGCACACACGCACACACACACGCACACACACACACACACACACACACACACACACTCTCTCTCTCTCTCTCTCTCTCTCTCTCTCTCTCTCTCTCTTAAGATGATGGTGGACTCCACGTTGGTTCAAGTGGGCAGGAATCTGAGTGAAGCCATGAGAATACTGGGAGATGGACAGGGGTAAGATTATAGATACATTCCTTTAATTTTGAAAACGAGCATTGAGCTAAAACTATAACTAAACTAAACTACTAAACAAGCAAAACCTATAAAGAATCTGTACGTCTAGCACATGGATACATTGTTGTATTACATACCAAAGTAGAGCATCTTGACATCTCTGTTTGTTTGTGCTGTGTGTCTGTTTAGAGAGCTGGAGGCAGGAACAGAGAGGCGGCCTCTCAACAGAGCCAGCATCCCTGGACCTTTGCAGGGAGAGTAAGAGAGAGAGACACACACGCACGCACGCACGCACGCACGCACGCACGCACGCACGCACACACACACACACACACACACACACACACACACACACACACACACACACACACGTCAGTTCAGGCTGGAGTTTAAAGTTTCTTGTTTTGCAGTTGTGTAAGTTTCAAGTGATTTTCTCCCATTTCTGGTCCACTGATCCAAGAGTGGTCTGTTCCTCAAAGAGCTAGTATTTTCAAGCTAACTGACACCTGATTTAAATAGTCATGTGTTCTTTATATGTTAGACAAACTTTATTGTCATTCAGTAGATGGCAAGTGTACACTGAACGAAATTTCGATTGCAACAAGCTCAGCACAGGGTTGAAAATATTTAAAAAAGTATATATATATGTACAAGTATGTAGTGATATGTACAGATATGTTAAAAGTATCTCAAAATACACAGCAGAGAATTATGATATATACAGTATGTGAAATAGAGCAGTATGTAGAATAACCTGCAGGAATATAGTCAGTTGAAAATAGCAGCATGAATATGCAGTGAGTTAAAAAATAAGCAGCATAAATATATACTAAGGTTAATTTAAAGTGCAGTTGTGAAGAATGACCTGAGGTGGTAACAATACTCACTTAGAGTTCAGCAGTCTGATGGCCTGGGGAAAAAAGTTGTTACAGAGCCTGGAGGTCCTGCACCAAATGCTGCAGAACCTCTTTCCAGAGGCCAGCAGGGAGAACAGACCATGGTGGGGGTGTGAGGAGTCCTTGATGATGTTTCTGGCACGGGACATGCAGCGTTTGGGTGCAATGTCTTGAATGGAGGGGAGAGAAGTCCCAATGATTTTCTCTGCTGTCCTCACCACTCTCTTCACGTTCTTCCAGTCAGCAGCACTGCAGCCTCCACACCACACAGAGATGCAGCTGGTCAAGATGCTCTCTATGGTGCTTCTGTAGAATGTAGTGAGGATGGGCAGGGGCAGGTGGGCTCTCCTCATCCTGCGCAGTAAGTGCAGGCGTTGCTGTGCCCTTTTGACCAGTGACGCGGTGTTCACAGACCAGGTGAGGTCGTCCGTGATGTGCACCCCCAGGAACTTGGTGCTGCTGACCACCTCCACAGTGTTGTTGAGGAGAAGTGGAGCGTGACTGGGCTGGTTCTTCCTGATGTCGACAATAATCTCTTTGGTTTTATCCATGTTCAGGATCAGATTATTGTCTTTGCACCAGCCCACCAGCTGCTCCACCCCTTCTCTGTAGGCCAGGTTGTTGTCATCCTTGATGAGGCCCTCCATTGTTGTGTCGTCTGCAAACTTCACAGAGTCGTTGGTGGCAGCCATTGGGGCGCAGTCATGTGTCATCAGCAACGGGCTCAGGACACAGCCCTGAGGGGAGTCTGTGCTGAGGGTGATGACACAGGAGGTGTTCTGTCCGACCCACACCAACTGAGATCTTTCGGCTGTGGAATGATGGTATTGAACGCTGAGCTGAAGTCCAGAAACAGCATCTGGGTGCACATGGGTGTTTTTCTGCTCCAGGTGTGCAAGGCTCAGGTGGAGAGCGGAGGAGATGGCATCCTCGGTTGAGCGGTTAGGCCAGTAGGCAAACTGGAAGGGGTCGAACGTGGGAAGGAGTCTGGAGATGATATGCTCCTTTACCAGCCTCTCAAAGCACTTCATCATAATGGGAGTGAGTGCAACGGGCCGGAAGTCGTTGAGTGTTGTGGTCTGAGGTTTCTTTGGCACTGGGATGATGGTGGCAGACTTGAAGCATGATGGGACTTTGGCTTGATACAATGAGGTGTTAAAAATGTCTGTTGAACGTGAGCCAGCTGATCTGCACCTTCTCTGAGCACCCTTCCAGGTATATTGTCAGGGGATTTTTTGGGTGTGGGCACGCTTTGCTAGTCTGATGGCACCATTCAAGTTGTCTCTCGCTGTTCTCAGTGCCTCCACATCTCCAGACTTGAAGGCTGAGTTCCACGCCTTTAGCATTTTCTGTACATCCACAGTCATCCAGGGTTTTTGGTTGGACAGGTTGATGATGTTCTTCATGGTGCTGTCGTCCTCCTGACACAGACATGGCATACTCATCTATATGGTGTGATCACTGAAAGAGGCAGCTTCCTTAAACATGTCCCAGTCAATGCACTCAAAACAGTCCTGTAGTACCTCCATAGTGAGCAATAGCTTGAGACATATGTGAGTTTACATTTCGACTTAAATCTAAAGTATCACAAAGGACCCTACCCAAGTCAGTAATTTATTTAGCTTAGTTACTGTTGTCATTTGTTCAAGTCACATAATGGCCTCTATACTGTATGGTGGAAACACAACAACAACACAATGTCATCTTTTCGTCGACTTTTTCACCATTGATCAGAAGTTTACATACACTGACTGTGCCTTTAAACAGCTGAACACTGAATCAGTCTGGCATTAGTGTTGGGAAAGCTCATTGAGCAATATGGTATGTGTAAGTCTGGTTACATACACAGTACACAGTACGTACATTTAGTGACAGAGGACCAGTTTGTCAGTGTTTTGAAGCTTACTTTTTGTACAAAGTGTGGAAATTGTGGGCTTGGGCAGAGTTTGAAGAGCTGAAGCTAATGATGTGTTTCTTTTCATGTTCTGTGCAGTGGTCAGGATGTTGCCACTATACTGCACCTTGTTCACAATCTCATAAATGAAGAGGAGGAAGAAGAGGACAAGCCCAGCCAACAGTAAGTAGAAATAATCAGTGAAAAAATTACATAATCATACTACTGTCTGCATTTTGTGCCATGACTATTACAGGTGAACCAATTGGTGTCTAGACTGTTTGTGTTTCCTTTTCCAAATCCACAACACAAAGAATTATGAGTAAGATGATGCAATGTTTGTGGAGATTTTAGTATGTTAAGTTGTGAAGTCATGGCAGTGAAAAAGCTGAGTCATGTCAGGCATGTCATTTAGCCATTCTCAAAACCATATTCTTTTACAGTACATGCATGGTGCTTGAGTACTTCTAGGTTGGTGTAGCTGAAGCTGAATATATGAAACAACATCCAAAATGGCCTGATTGCTAGAAGGAAGGAGGGGATCACTGGCAAGAAATCTGTTACAGTACATCTGAAGCTAATCTAGTTTTACTGAAATCAGACAACTGATACTCCTCCATGGAAATAAGCAGGGATTGGAGGAAATAGACAGCCCTCAGTATGAAGCGTGTGATAAAGCTGCTGTTTGATATCTCCAGTAGGATGCAAAATGTTGGTGAACAGGGTCACATGGCCTTGCTGGGTCACAGCCTGGCGGCCTACATCTCGGTGTTGGACAGAGAACGACTGCGGAAGCTGACCACTCGGATCCTGTCTGACACCACACTGTGGCTCTGCAGACTATTCAGGTAGGCCTGTAGCTTCAACCATACAGCACAGCTTTGGATCCAAGTAAATAACATCTGCTTTCGTTGTGTTGGTGACATGATGATTACACAGTAAAAACCGGCACAGTAGCTTGTTGTTGCAGGTATTGCAGACGTGGCAGTGTGGGACAGGATGCCATGTTGCATTATTGTGGTTACAGTTTGAAAGGTCTTTTGGTTCAAATGAAATTACTGAGCAATCTTTAAAAAGTTTTGATGTCACTGATCACAGCACTGCATTGCACATAGTTTCAGTGTTCATAGTTTAACTCTGAGCGACTGAACGCATCAGTGGAGTGTGGTTAATGTTACCCTCTGCTTTCTGTACTCAACACCAATATAATCTGTCCCTCAGGTATGAGAATGGTTCAGCCTACTTCCACGAGGATGACAGGGATGGCCTCGTCAAAGTGTGTCGGCTGGTCATTAACGCTCGTTATGAAGAATATGCCTCTGAGGGCTATACAGTCCTCAGCTCCAAACAGCCAGTCATCTACCAGAGCGCCTCTGGCAGGCCTGGCCTAGGACAGCATCTGTGCAGCCAGGTAGGAAGGGTGGAAAACACAAACTGACATGTCACATGAATGATGAAGAATAAAGCATCCGGGTGGGCCGTTTCATCTAAATATTCCTCAAGTGACAATGAGTTTTTGTTTGTAGGAAAATAGGCAATCCCACATCCGATCCTATACTACCACTGGAATTTTACAGATATTCAAATCCTACACAAAGGGCCTTAAGTTAAATGTTTCAAAAATATCTTTACACTAGCACCGCTAGTCGTGTGTACAGATATGGGCATAATTGGCAAATCTATGACTTTAAAAGTGTACGTGCTGTATATGGCCACATGAAGTACTGATATCAGTATTTGGCATTACATAGTCACACAGATTTTGTTGTGGTTTATTCAACTGCGTACATAATATAAAGTGATTTTAATATCCTTTTCTGTCTCATTAGCTTGGCCTGCCACTCTCTAGTCTGTGCACAGTCCCATGCAATACCATCTTTGGATCCCAACACCAAATGGTAGGAGAATCCAAATGAAATACACTTTCCAAACCACTTTAAGATAGTTAAAAGGAATTCATTTTGTCTCATATCCTGTTTGTCATTGTCAGGACGTTGCACTGTTGGACAAACTAATCAAAGAGGACATAGAAGCAGGGAAACTTCCCTTGCTATTGATCGCCAACGCAGGTGAAGGGAATTCACAGTTCAAACAGTTCTGAGCATGTATCATTTGGCACATTACAGGACTGGAAAATTGTAATTATTTCAAAGGAAATTGTTTTCTGTGTTTCATTTTTCAAAAGGTACCCCTGGGGCAGGACATACAGACAAGTTGGGTCGTTTGAAGGACCTGTGTGATCAGTACAGCATGTGGTTCCATGTGGAGGGGTGGGTCAATTCTATTACTCATGTGTTCTAGCAGAACTCCATTAGAGTCCTTCAGGTTCCTGTTCTCACCGCTGTAATGTTAACATTTATTATGTTGTGTTGTCTTCTTTAGGGTCAACCTGGCAACCTTGGCACTGGGTCAGGTCACCTCTGCCATCATGGTAATCTAATCTTAAACTACTCTCATCCACTTAAGGCTGCAACCTCAAGGGTGCTGCAGCAGAAAGTTAAATACACGATACACAGAGTGAGATTAAATGTACGGCCTGCTCTTGACCATGGCCATTAATTAAAGTAAAGGTTCTCAAGTCTATCTTCTAATAATATGACATGTCTCTATGTACACTGAATGGGTTGTTGGTCGTAATCCTTCAGTCCGCACTGGCTACAATGTGATCCCTTCATAAAGCAATACCAGTGATGAGGGGCAAAATCCGCAGTCCTTGTTCTGTGTAAAGAAGCATTCTAAAGTTAGCTGAAGCTAAAATTAGGATTCCTCTGGGGGTTTTTCTGTGTTTTTGTTTTTTTACACATGAAAAAAGAAATGGGGATTTTGTTCTCCATTACTTACATCGAAACTGCTTCAGGAAGGGATCACTCAGCAGCCAGTCAGGACAGGAGGAAAGTGTCCACTGAGTTTTAAAATTTACCACTGATGCAGTCTATGACAGAACAAAAACTCATCTTCCTTCCTGTCATTACTCAGCAGTGACAGCTCTCACTCACTCTATGTACTGGATACCAAAAATCACATGAGCGTGTGCATTTTTCTGTCATGGCCCTGTCATGTCTGAATGAAACTACAAGAGAGTAGCAGAGAACCCAGAAGCCACCATTTTTACAGATACATTGAGTTTCATGTCTGAGAAATTTATAATCACATGTGCACAGTGTAAAAACCTTGAACAGAGAGATGGAAGTGTTAGAAGAGAAAAGCAGGTAAGCGTGTGAGTCTCCACTCTCCACACCTGCCAACTTTTGAGCCACCCCTCCCACTGTTATCGTCTCACCTTCATTTAGAGAAGCCAGACACCCAGGAAATGCCATCTTATGTTGACTTTCTTTTGTGACGTGTGCGTATCTGTGTACAATGTTCTTTCCCCTGCAGGCAGCCAACAGAAGTGACAGTATGACACTGACACCAGGTCAGTGGTTGGGACTTCCTGCTGTAACCGCTGTTACCCTCTACAGACATGAAGACCCAGCTCTGGTAGGCTCAAATTGGTGATTCTAGACTATATCATTTTCTGCTTACAGTCAAACTTGGACTGATTTAAACTTTCCCTCAGTAGCCACTAGTCGATCTACCCAAATTAAGATTTGTTCATAATTTCATGAAGATTGATTCAGGGTTTGTACATAGTCTTAAAGGTTTGGAAAATGGTTTGGTTTTCAAAGTTAGTAATATATTACAATTTTAATATACTCTTTGATTTTGAACATGATCTGGTGTTTCATCACAATCAATCATGTAAAATTGTAAAAAAAAAATCTTTTTAATCTTTGAAAGGAAACCATCCAGTCATTGTATTTGTTTGTTGTCTCCTGCTGTTGAAATTAGCAAACATTAAACAGTCACAGTTAATACGAACCACAGGTAGAATAAATAATACACACTGATTGCTAAGGATATAAAGGAAAAATAAGTTTGGATGCTTAAGGCTTCGAGAGTCTTTCTCTAAACGACTCACTGCTCTGTGTCTGTGTTTTGTGTCTCAGTCTCTTGCAGCAGGTTTGACCTCCAGCCAGCCGGTGGCAAAGCTGCGAGCACTGCCTCTCTGGCTCTCCCTGCAGTACCTCGGTCACAATGGAATTGTCCAAAAGATCAGACACGCCACTGCTCTGGTAAACATCACTTAACTTTCCCTAAAGGTTTAAATTTCTACGAGATACAACATGTTACTATTTGTTTGTTTGATACAAAACTGTCATATTATGGAGGCAGTTGAAAAGTCTTCTTTGCTTTGTTGGATATGGAAAATCCGTCATTTTACCTTCATTTCTCTCCCCTCTAGAGCCAACAACTCCTGCAGAAGCTAAAAACTCTGGCTTCCATCAAAACATCGGTACGTGTTCTCTTAATGTCCTGCCATAAATGATTACATATCGTCTACCTTTATAAAAGGTGAATAGGTTGTTTGGTTTAGGCTACAAACAAGAAGCAGGAAGACGCTACCGACTCAGAGATACCCCAATTACTGTATGGGCAGTTAAGTTTTGTAACTCACCACAAAATATCCCAAAATATCATGCCATGTGCACTTACGCTGTGCACCTTTGACTTTGCATTATGCCTCAGTAAAAATGGAGCCCTTTTGTATATGTGATAGTGTTGCAGAGAGCTGTTCACAGCACTGCCCACATGCTGTCCTGCCTGGTTTTAATAGATTGATTGCATATCTGGGATTTGAAAAAGCTCAACCGTCATGAAACAGTTTATTTATTTTTTCGGTGTGATGATCAAAGTATAGACTTGTAACAAAACTTGTCTTGAAATAACAGCCATCACAACGAATCATTCTCAGATTTATGCTGATATGTGACTTTGGCCTCTAGTTTCATTGTGGTAAACTGGTGGTAATGACCTGTAGTGTTGGGTATATCAGTGGGTACTGCAGTAGCACCTGAGAAACACACTGACAGCCACTCTAATATTATACTGATATCATATGAGAAAACTCACCATTGATTAGGTACAACAGAACATATAATAATATGTGATATGATAAATTAAAACTAAGGTAAAATTGGATAAAGCCATGAAATACAATACTGATACAGTACAGATAAACATTAGTTGTTAAAGAAATATTTTGAAATGTTTAACTGATGTTAGAAAATACATATGACAAGAATATTACGCAGGCCATGAATTGGAATGACTTCGAGGATAACTCTGGTGTTATACGATGTTTGTGTTATGATACTTTCTGACTTTAGTACCCTGTCTGCTCTTAGCCACAAGCCTATTGATTTAAAGATTTAAAACTTTACAAACACCTCACAAATCTATAATTTCATTTTTTTTAAAGCTTCAGTAACTTAACAAAACAGCTGAGCACTATAGTTTTTTAACAAGCTACTCAATCATTTATTGGGGACTAGTTTCAGGATTAATCCACATCTGGGGCTCTGGTGAGTATTTGGGGCAGCAGTACTGTATATGTATATAAGCTAGTGTGAGTGTTTATGGTAATGAAGGAACATGTCATTCCGTGTAACAGTGGGGCTCACTGATGTGCTTTTAATAGCTTTTGAACAGTAGTGGAACTCTATAGAACAGAGGAAGAAGATATATCAGCCTTTGACCCTCTCACACACACACACACACACACACACACACACACACACACACACACACACACACACACACACACACAGAAGACTTTTTAGTAGATACATTAAGTGTTGGCTTGGCTATGCACATGAGGTTTGTTGGCAAGCTGAAAAATATAGAATATCACCAGACCATGAGATACAAAGACGTTAGAGTAGATACGTTTCCTTATTTTTCAGCTACTTGACTCCAGCTACTGGCTGATGGATCTTAGCGGTTAACTGAAATTGGACAGATAATCTTCTATTAAACTTTGATGAGGGTCCTGATATGAGTAGCTGAGATGGCTGGTGGAGACAACCCACACAGCTCATTTTTAATTACCACCACGAGACTAGATGCCTTTGTCTCTGTTCACACCTTTTCTGGTGACATTAGGGCCAGTATATGTGAACACATGAAGAAATGACCTTCAGCTGTTTAAAGACAGAACCTATTTGTGTTTATAGGATGTGCTAGAGACAGAATCTCACTTGTTGAGGCTATGAACATGGTAAAACCAATTGTGTTGATACTGAAACAGTCTAAGGGGTACAGACTTGGCTTAAAGGCTTATTCACTGACATCTATTAAAGGCACTGAGATGTAAAGTGATGTGAATTCATCCTAGCGAAGTGGCTGGAATTTGTGGTTATATGTTAACACTACTGTAATCCAGATAAAGTGAACAATCAGTTGGGTGACGGGATCAAAATCATCACACAGTGGTACTCAAACTCACAGGAGCTTGGTGAAAGAAGGATGAATTTCAGTTTTGTCTCAGTCACCCACATTCACTGTGAAATGCAGCAGTTTGAGTTTTAATACCACTGTGCCTGTTAGATATGAATGTGTATGAGTTTGCAGGTCCATGTGTGAGTGTTTTTTGTATGTGTGTGCATAGCTGTAGTTATAGTCAGCGTGGGTTGCCTTGGTTTCAGGGTGAGGTGTCGCCGATTCCCCCCATCTCCGGGGCCTCACTGCGGGACGTTCTGGGCTCTCTCATGCTCTCTATTGTAGGTGGGACCAAGTCTCTGCCTGTCTCCCTCACTCCCCCTTCCCCTTCCCCTCTGTCCTTCCTTCTCTTCCTTTTCTTTCTTCCTGTCACTCCAGACCATTTTCCTTCACTCACATCAGCTCAGCAGTATTTGGGTCTCCATTGGCTGATGGACTGTTCACTTCTTCCTAATTGTTTAGGATGTGGACCTCTCAGGCATGTTCTTTGAGGTACTTCAGGGAATGCCTCTCCACACTCATGTTTTGTTGCTTTTGGAAGAAATACAAGGGTCATGAATAATTAATGAATGTATCATGTGCTGTTGCATCTCATTACTTCTTTTTGTTTAAAATCCAAGTACCAGTTGGCGATATCCCCTGTTAAAATGCCTTCCATGGTAGCAGAGTAGAAAGTCCCAGTAGAAAAGTAGAAGGTCTTTCTCAGAGAGACATTGAATTTCTTAAGCTGTCTGAGGTGGTAAAGGCATTGCTTTGTCTTTCTTGCCAAGATGTCTTTGCGTGTGGACATGTGAGATTCTCTGTGATGTGAACTACCAGGGACCTGAATATGCTCACCCTCTCGTGCTTCCTCCCAAAATCCACAACCAGCTCCTTGGTTTCGCTGACGGTCATTTAGAGGTTGTTGAACTTCCACCATAGTGACAGCTCCCTCACTTCTTCTTGGTAGACCTTCTCATTGTTTGTGTCACTACTGTGTCATCATGATGGAGTTAATAATGGATCTGTTTCTGATCAGATCAGTGCAGTGAATATAGCAGGGGGTTAAGTACACAACCATGGTGAGCACCTGTGTTGAGGATGAGAGGGTTGGAAGTGAGACTACCACCTGAGTTCTGGTAGCGAGAAAGTCCAGGATCCAGGCACAGAGGGAGGTGTTAGGTCCCTGGTCCATCGGTTTAGCAGCCAGTCTGGTGGGGATTCTGACCTAGTGGGAGTTTGGATCTTTAAAGTCTGGTTCTAGTCTTCTGAATCACTGTTGATATCTCTTTATTTGTTCAGTGATTTAAATAGATCTGTTGTGCTCATTGTTGGATGTACCCTCCATTGAAAAATCAACAGAGCCTGATGCATTAACAAATGAGCCTGAAATTGTGTTGTCTTCTTAGGCAAGGTAGGATTGAGGCTCTAAGGCAATCTCTGTCTCTGTCTATCAGACGGTCAGGCCACCACTTTTGGCTAGATCAAATTTCAACTGCTGTTGGATGGATTGCCATGCAATTTGGTACTGTACAGACAGACTGTGTATGTAAGCAACAAGATGAATTGTGATGATCTAAGTCATCCCTTGACTTTTCATCAAGTGCCATAATCAGGTCAACATTTTAGTCTTTACAGCACTTTGGTGTATTGCCAAATAGGCAAACATTAACACACTAAACAAGATGGTGAATGTGGTAAATGTTGTACCTGCTAAACATCAGCATGTTAACATTGTCTTTGTGAGTATGCCAGCATGCCAACATTACCATGTTTCTCAAAGTGTGGTTGAGAGGGTGGTTACAGATTCTTATTTGTAAAACATTATACAATTACTGTAAAGTACATTTAGCATCTGTGACCATTTAATCTAAGCCCATTCATCAACATTTTCCCCTGTCTGGGATGTGGCAGCAGGTCAGATGAAGCAGCTATATGCATTTCCAGACTAATTGGGTTATACTCTTTAGTCCCTCCAGCATGTTCTGGGTGTGCCCCTGGGTCTCCTCCCTCCAAGGTGTTTGGAATAACTCTCCACATTTTTTATCCAAAGCAACTCATCCTGGATTTTCCATGACTTCAAATGATGTTAAATGCTGCTGTGATGACTGTCACTCATGTCGTCAGTGTAGTGAATGACGTGTGAATTTGGTTGGAATCTAGTAGATGACAGTCTTCCTTAGAACAGTTGGAAGATAATAACTATTTAATGTTCTCCAGTATTTAGTCTTAGAATAACTTCAGTTGTGTTGGTGTCTGTCTGGAATCTGGTGTGGTTATTAGTTTTTAAAAAGCACTACTTCCCTTTTAGTTTTTGACAGTTTTTGTTTACCATCTGCTCTGCTTTTCTACTGAACAACAAATTGTAATAGCATTTGCTATGACTCTCATAGCATGACTGGCAACAAGTCATCCAGTAGTCATTTGTTTGCCCTGTCTTTGTTTGGCACTTGTTTTTCTGAATTGCTGTCTCTTCTTCCTGCTTAGTTGAAAACTATTTGAATTAGTTAAACTCTTCAGTCATGGTATATATGACTATATACAGTATAGTACAGTATAGTAAATGTTTTTCAATTAAGACATTTTTTAAATAACCATACTGTACCATACTTCATCACATTTGATTGTTTTGTTCTTTTATTAGAAACTTCCATAAAACCCCAAACAACTGCCTCACAGATAACACTCAAACAAAAGACTTAAAACAGTAAAACTAACTGTCTTTTAAAATGGACGTTTTATGGTTCCAAATGAGAACCGGGGAGGAGTTAGATAAGATAAGACTTTATAGATCCTACACCAGGGAAATTAAGTTGTTACAGCCAGCAAGTATTATAAAAGCAAGAACAGTGGCACTGAAGGGTCAAGATAAATAGTATAAAGGATACAAGGTAAAAAAAATCAACTGTGTAAATGAACATTATGTACAGATTATAAAAATACTAATTTCAATAAAAAATACTACTGCCCATGAAAATAATATTACCAATTTTCTTATGAGGAAAAACTACCAATGCCATATGTTGAAATTGTACTCGAGAAATATTGTTACATAAAAAGAGCATTGAATTGCACAAGTGTATGTATATGTACAATATGTACAGTATCTAAAAAATACTGTTACCAATATGGGTAATAAATACAGTGTTATTGCACAGTTGAAAAAAATATTAAAAAAAAACAAATTTAAAATGCACCAGATGTAATGGATAATGTAAACATGTATTAGCATAGATAAAACCAGCATCAACACAGTGCTACATTACATGATGCTGGAATTAAACAGTCTGACAGCTGCTGGGATGAAGGACCTGCAGTAGCCTTCTTTCCTACATACTGGATGCAACATTCTGTTACTGAAGGAGCTGCTTAAGCCCCCCAATGTCTCATGCAGGGATTGGGTGGGATGGGTTGTCCATGATCGACGTCTTGGCTAGCGTCCTCCTCTCACCCACCTCCTTGTTCAGAGGGCAGTCCTGGACATAGTGAGCTCTCCTGACCAGTTGGTTAAGTCTTTTCCTGTCCCTCTCAGAGCCTCCACAGCCCCAGCAGACCAAACCTGTGATGCAGGTTGTCAAACTGTCAATGTCCTCCCCATGTGGACTGCACAACACTTCCCAGTCTTTCCCAGTTTCAAAGCAGTCTCTCAGTACCATGCTGGACTCCTCTGACCATCTTCTCACATACCTGATGATTGATGGTTGTTAATTTACCAAAGGTATGTATGCAGGGAGCAGATGAACCAGATTGTGATTGGAACGGTCCAGCAGGGGGAGGGGTGATGAACTGTAAGTCCAGTGTTGTGTTGTCTCTGGTGTGGCATTTAATGTACTAGGTGAAGGTGGGGAGAGTGGAGGACAGGGAAGTATCACTGAAGTCACCAGAGATGAGGAGAAGGGCCCGGGGGTGTGATGTATGCAGTTGTGAGACCACAGTGTGTAGGAGCTTGCATGCTGCAGCTGCATCGGCCGACGGGGATGTACACCGTTATCACAGTGACATGCGTGAACTCCCTCGGAAGATGATATGGCTGAATGCTAACAGCTCAATGTCTCGTGCAGCGCTGCTCTTTTGTACTAATGTGCCCTGGGTTACACCATCTGTTGTTCACAAACATTGGTATGCCCCCACCTTTCCTCTTACCACTCTCCTTTATATAATCCAAGAAAGAGAAAAAAGTAAATAACCAGTCTCACCAGTTGTACATCCATATGTACGCATGATCGACGGAGACTAGTGACAGAAGAAACACAAGAAAAACAGAAAAACATACTAAGACAAAGAACAACGGCCAGAGCTGCTGTAACAAGCTGCCACTCGTGCGGCACCATCTTGATCCACACAAGTTGCCAAGTCTGAATGTGTTACAGTAACAGTAACCCATAATTGCTGCATTTAAGGTCTCAGCTTGCAAACTAGGTTTCACAATGTGTAGTCCATGTCCAGTGTTTAAACCTGTTCAAGATGGCCACGCTCAAAGGCAGGGCAAGAAGCGTGATCAATTGTTCAAAAGGGGATAACAGCATATTTTTCATTCAGTCTCTCTTGAAAGGCATTGAAGGAGTGTTGACCATGACACAAAAAGTGTCGGGAGTAGCTGTGTGAAGAATGAAAAAGAAAGCTTTAGAGAAGTTCGAAATCTGGCTGTAAATCTCCTCACACCTGGCAAATTGATATGTGGACATGACTCCACCATTGGAAAGGGGTTTCAGACAGCGACCAAGCACTTAGTGTGAAGCATATTGAGGCACTGAGACTTATTATGGGTAAAACATATCACAGTTAACTTGACAACACCACACATGCTTGTGAATTATTCATGACCCTCACATCAACACCCCAGAAACACTAGCCATCATCTCAGCCCCCCAGGCATGATGCTTGCCTTAACCTTTCACCTGGATGTTATCAATGGTGGGCTTCACTTTGGGGTTATTTCCTGTCTTAGTGTTCAGAAAATGAAGAAATGTATCATGTTTCACGCAACTTCACAGAGATCAGCTCTTTGCTGATTTTGATTCTGGTTAAATGACATTTAAGCACAATTTGAGAGGAATATTAAGGTGATGCTAAACAGGAGGCACCAACCCTGAGTGACACACTCAAAAACACCGATATGTCCAGGTACTGCCTGCATCAATAACCTGGTGGCATGGTTCATTGACTTGCTTTTGAAATTTTTACATTGGCAATGGAGTAGTAGAAATGTCCAATGCCTCAGGTTGATCAGTTTACACTCATAAGTATGTTTAAAGAATGTGTTTATTCTGTCAAGTAGCCAGTTCTTCTGTCCAGCCAAATCATCTAAACATGAGTGCTTTAGTTTGGGCTGCTCCATACCACTGAGATGCAAGGACTCAGGGCGCCACTTCCATATAGACCAGTTTGACAAATCAAATAGTAACTTTATGTGACGTTCAGTTACAGTTATTACAGACATAACATACAGTAACTTCAGAAAGCATGAAAACAAATCAGAAATTTAAATCCATGTTTACTTCACGCCCTTTCATTTGATGATAATTGTTTTACATGTCATACAGCAAATCACTTAAGTTAATAATGACTCTGAGTCTCAGATGCCTTATCAGTGTCTTTGTGTGTTCAACAGGTGGAGGATGAAGTCAGCTCTCCTGTGGTGCTATTCAAGTTTTCCCAGGAAATGAGTGCGGGTAAGGGTCACACTCCCTAAAAAAGAATGAGCCAATTTATTGACGTGTTTTCAGAAATCAGAAAGAGTAATGGAACAATAATGTACTACAGTATAGGAGCTCGTGGTAAATAGGGCTGTTAAAAACGTATTCTAAATTCAAATCTATAGTTGAATAAAAAAAAAAAGGTAGACTCGATGTGCTGTTTCACCTGCTGCTCCTCTGATTTCTGCCCTCTCTCTCACTCCTCTCCTGAATTGGTGAATTTAAGAGTTTATTTCAACCAAACCAGAGTTGGTGATGATTGTTAGATCAGTGGAAAGATAAACCAAGGAGGTTTTGGTGACTTTTATTTTGTTTTAGTTGCATTTGAATGAAGTGTGTTTTACAGTGATAAAATGACTGATTTTTGTGAATGGAGTCTGGTCCCTTCAGACAGAGCACTGTAACAGCTGTTTCTGGTTAAACAAAACAGATCTTACTCTTTAACAAAAAGTCTTTGTAGGGATTCCTTCCATAATGCGCATTTCGTGGCTGCCACCTGCTGAACTCTTGTTCGATACCGAACAAACAAAAACTGTTGTCTCCATTAGTCGCATGGACACAAAAAACATGGGAAAATGGGGTCCGGGGTCCATAATCAGATAATATGTGACTGGAAGTTTGTTTAGGACATTGAAGTCTTCTGGCACGCGTCACTTTCATTGATTGACGCATTGGCGCATAATTCGACAGCACGGTATCGGACAGCATTTTATTTATGTATTTTGTAATGTGTGTATGTAGATCTAGATCTACATACCCACACAGATCTAGATGTGATTGTCCTTCTTGATCACTTCCAGTCTGATGTTCATAGACAGCTGATGTCTTCCTGGTGTTCTTTCAGTCTCCTGCACAGGGTCCCGCAGTTTCACTGATGTATTGTTCTTCACAGCTGTCACATGTGATGTGATGATCTCGTACACCTCCAGTCTTTCTCTCAGGGGTGTTCCTGTCTTTAGGGTGTACCAGCAGAGATCTTAAAGTGTCGAACACTTAGTGGTGGGTGCTGACCAATGTCAAGTCTAGACTCAACTGGAGCCCTAGGCAAAAATTCCCAGGGAGCTCCAACCAGCATTCATCACCTTCAAACTATAAATAATCTGACACCAACAAAAAATATTCATCTTTTTTTATGTCAAGTGTTCACATTAGCAGAATTTTCAAAATCTAAATCTCAAGAATATTTTTTAATTAAGTTCAGAATTATTGAGATAATACTTTGAAGATGATCTCACTATACACACAAAATAGTCATAATATTTTGTTGTATTTTTACTTTAGTTGCCATTTTCCTTTTTCCTGTGTTGTTAGCATCCAGTGGTGGTTCAGTGGAAGGTTACTGTGCTGGGGAGAAAGAGGTGCTTGATGCCTTCAACAGATGGGTGAGTGTTTTCCCTCCTTCAACATGCACTGGACCTTCCGCTTTGGAGCCTCTTTAATAGCAAACATTTATTACTAACGCTACAAACAAAGATTGAAACACAGTTCTTTTGCACATAATTGCATTCTGTCTTTATTTTGCCAAGGAGGGTTGACTGTCAGTCAATTGGACTTGAAAACGTTTCCACTGTCATCCAGAAGGTTTCTGACTGGTGGGTGGGTCCCAGCTGTTTAACCTCTGTGGGGTCATTATCAAGGTCATTGATACCACTTGGATTTTTAGTGCACCCAGCTGTGTAAAGACACTGGTTAGAGTTGGTGGAGTCACCTGAGGCCGTGTCAATGACAGTAGTTGGAGTTGTCACATGGCCAAATGTGTGGTTATTAAATCTCCTGCTAAGGGATGAAACAACATCATTGTAGATAGAGAACAAGGGGTGTCCTGCCTTCACTAATCGTTAAAACTGTCTTCCCTGCATGTCCAAAATATTTTTATTGTTGTTCTTGAATGAGGATGACTTGTATTGTACTACTGAGTTTTGACCTAAGAAGTTGGTCCTCCTGTGTTGAGGCCTGAGTTAAGTGTTAAGTTGTTAAGTTTCCCCGACTTAGAAGTCTGTGCTTTTCCCACTGCATTGGACTGCGTACACTAGATTGCTTGCGTAAATTAATTAAATTGAGTTATTAAGTATAGCTGTGGATGAATCTGTTCTTACATAAATACCTTCCTTCACTTCTCCTTCAAACCATCTGTCCTCCAAATCCAAAATATGTACATTTTTGTCCATGAAAGACCCCTTATCTTGCAGGTGTAGGTAAACTGCCATCTTGACATGAGGAGTTGGCAATCCTATGTTATTTTCCATGATATACAAGACATCTTACAATGCATTTTGGGATGAACACCCTTAAGAATGGTACAGGAGTATGAAAGGACAGCCAGGAAAATTGCAGACTACAGTAACCACCTTTGGTTTAACCTGAGATGCTTAATACACAGACTCATACTGTTCAGTTTCTACTGTGAAACAGAGCTAGAATGATCATAGAGAACACACAGAACCAGATACTGAATGAAACGTTGAATGGTCCATTTCACCATTGAAACTTTAAATAAAGCCGCTCTAACAACTGCCGTTACACAGCCAGGAGCGCTACCGGGAAAAGTGGTATCAATGAGCTTAATAATGACCCCACAGAGGTCAAATACCTGGACTGACCATCAGTCAGTTAGAACTGAAGAAGCCCCTTGGATGAGAGGGGAGTGTTTTTAAGTTTTTACAACCAAATCCAGTTGAGAGAAATTCCACCCTCCATGGCAAAATACAATCAGAATGCAATCATTTGTCACTTTGTAGGGGATAAAGTCAGCTAATTCATCCAGACTCCTGGCACTGATCTGAATGGTAAATTTGCTAACCAACACCAGATCCATGCAGTGAAGCTAAGTCACAGCTAGTTTTGGGGACTTGACTTGCTCACTCACTAACGTTATCGTGAGCAAAAGAGTTGTGGATATGTTAGTTGGCTATGTTGCCAAATGATTTTAGCAGCTATCATGATACATGATACTAACTTAAGTATGTAGCAGCCAACAAGCTAACTGTAATCTTAAGATACACTGAGGTTGGTCAGGTAGCTGTGACAGATGAACAACTGAGGCACATTGTAGCTCATGTGGTGTTCAGGTGCTTAAATGTTGACATTTGATTTGGATTATATTATAACCTGAATACCAGTTTTAGTCAAATTAAAAGTTTAAGCTCTCACATACAATGAATGAGTCAGAATTCAACCTTTTTCCACAAATCAATAAAACAAACAGTTTTGCTCAAGTGTTCTCAACACTGGTCCGACCACCGCTTAGACATTACTTTGACCATTTTTCCTGTATATAGCTGGGTGAACAACTTGTCCAGCTTGTTCCCTCCAGCGGGGTAGATGTGGTGGATCTTGAAGACGAGGGTACATGTGTTCGCTTCAGTCCCCTCCTGACTGCTGCAGGTAACACACACAGACACACGAACACAGCATTCAGCTCAATATATTTTTAATATGTGTTAAATATGGCCAGCAAGGGTTAAAACATCACCAGGAACAGTCATGGCCATGACTTTCTCCCTCCTGTACAGTTCTGGGGACCCGGCAAGAGGACGTTGAGGACCTGGCGGAGAAGCTGTCAGAGCTGATGCCTGTGATGAGCTCCACTATGTGCCTCAGACAGGACTTTAGAGAGGAAACCCACCGACACTCACCCTCACTCATATACATAGAGGATTTGAGCTGGCCTGGCCTGGGTGCTGTCCGGTAAGAATGGATAGGCTGTAAAAGAACTGCTGTTGTATAGAGAGGCGGGACTGATTTGTGACTCCATTTTCACCTTGTATTTGTTTACATGTTCTTTAATATTCTCAATGCAACAGCTGCAGTATGTTTTCTAATAATATGCTTGACCAAGAAAGAAAAGACATACCATTATAAATGAAGCATTGTGATGCTATAAAGATGCCCCAGCCTTCAAATCATTCTCCAGATGTAAAGGAACATGCTTGTTTGGTCCATATTTGGTCCAGCGCTCAAAGCAGATTCAGAAAGTGCTTTACAAAATTAGAAAACAGGATTAAGACATATGAGGACTGAGGCAAATAAACAACAATGCAGATAAATACTAAAAGAAAAGACATGTTGACAATAAGACAGTGTGCTAGAATTGATAAAAGGTTATTTTAGTTTTGAGAAGTGATTGAAAAGATGTCACAGATTTTTCAGCCTCAGATCCTCGGGCAGGGAGTTCCTGAGCTGAGGGGTCCTGACTGTAAAGGCCCATTCGCCTTTAGTCTTGAGCCGGGACTCAGGAACAGCCAGCAGAGCCCTGGCCGAGGATCTGAGGCTGCTCCCTCGCTCACGGGGAGCAGCAACTTAGCAATACAAGCGGGAGCTAATGATCAATTCTGAAACTGACTGGTAACCATTGAAAAGAGGCTAAGGCTGATATCATCTCATCTTCTAGTATTTGTTAAAAGCTCAGCAGCTGTGTTTTGTACCAGCTGAAGGTGTAAGACAGCCTGTAGGCTCAGCACCGAATTACAATAAGATAATTGAGATTTCTTGAGATAGACCAAGAGAGAAAAGACCTGATCTTTGCAATGCTCCTAAATTATCTTGTAAAAGGTCCTTTTATCTTGTGTCCTTGAGTGTCCAGAAAGGTGCTTTTAAATAAAATGTATTATTATTATTATTTTTATTATTATAAGTTGACAGAAGCGTCACAACATTTGTAATTAGTTTTTCAAAAGAAAGATTTCCATCAAATGTCACACCCAGATTACTGGCTGCAGGTTTGATATTTGAAGACAAGAATCCATGATGATTCTGTAAAATAGGATGGCTTTGGGGGCCTGAAGAGGATTTTTTCAGATGTGCTTAGTGAAGTGAAGGCCCATAGGCTTACTGGTGGGGGCAGCAAGTCCAAAAATGAGTTACTTACACTGAACAAAAATATAAATGCAACACTTTTGTTTTTGCTCCCATTTTTCATGAGCTGAAGGAGATGTGTTGCACTACGTGAGGCAAATGGTGGTCACACCAGATACTGACTGGTTTTCTGACTCCAATAAAGCAAAACTGCGCATTTGAGAGTGGCCTTTTTTTGTGGCCAGCCTAAGGCACACCTGTGGAATAATCATGCTGTCTAATCAGCATCTTGACATGCCACACCCGCAGCAAGGCAGGGGAGAGGAGCAGTCAGGCAGGTACAGATTCCAGGATACAGGGTAACAGCAGCAGAAAGCAAAACATGAGCAACAAAGCAACATTCTCAGAATGGCAACTGACTGGGGGAAGAGGGTGATGGTATATGTATGCAGGGCTGGTGAGGAAAGTGGGAACAGGCAAGTAAGTGAGAGGGGATGACTGGCCAGAGAGTCTTAGGGGATCTAGTAGATAGCTCAAAGATGGAAGGTCTGCAGAATCAGAGGAGAGCCCATTGCCTGGGGTGAGTGAGCAGGGGCTGGAGAAAGGCAGAGCGAGCTGGGACAGAGAGCTAGGCCAAGCAACACAACTAGACAGTCCTTGTGACAATTGAATTTTCAACATAGTGCGAGTCAGAAAGGAATGTTGTCAGAATAGTTGTCATTGTGTACTGTAAGACTGTAAGACAATCTGAAGCATTCTTAATTATTTAGATGTATTTATCAAATAAATGAAACTGATGAGAAAATGTATCAGTGGATTCACTGTGTGAAGTGGTAAGCCTCCCATGCTCTCACAATGGCCATTAATAATAAAGCCTCCAACAGCAAAATCAGTCTTTAAACCTCATCGCTGATTGAACCTGTGGGAGACACTGAATAAAGCAATGAGAAGCATTTGCCTCTGTCTGAATGGCAGAAGGCCATCTTTTAACAGATGGATGAAACCAGAGGTGTTACACATCTCAGTAATACTTGCTGCCCGCTCAACAGTGTCAACATTTGCTCTGTGCGCGGTAGAAGTCAAACATGGGACTGTGACAGATGTTTTGATGTTCAGGTACGAGCCTCAGGCTGAAGGGATGGATGAGAGCAGGAGGAAGCAGGAGTTGGAGAAAATTAACACTGAGCTGCTGAAGAAACTGCACGACCTTGACACTGATATCATCTTCTCCACTGGTTAGTACGTCTTCACATCTGGAAGGCCTGGGAAAAAACTCACAGTATTTATCTCAGAAGACTGTTTTGTTGTTACTCTCACCTTTTTCATCTCCTCCTCTCTCTACAGGCCCTGAGTTTGGGACAGATGAGGACTGTATCTTTGTTGGCATGGTCACTGAGGATGTCGATGTTTCAGAGCTGGTGGATACTATAGCTTCCCTCGGGAGGGACATTGAGGAGAGCGGAAGGGTAACTGCTGTATTTGTTTTATAGGATACTTGAAGGCTGTTAGACAGTTGTAAAAAGAGTTACTGTATCAGAGATGACATTGATAGTTTTTAAATTCGGTCAGTAGCTTTTCACCTAATTCTAACGAAGTGGTTTGTGTGGAATGATTGAAATGATCTGGGTCATTGTGGGTCATTGTGTGGTTATAGCCCGTCTTTAAATAATGAAAACGTCTGTACAAAATCATTGATTAAGAATATTTTGCCTGAAAGAAACTACATTATTTGCTCTCGTGTATAATTAAATAGCAGCTAAAATCTTTGCACCAGAAGTGTAATGTTTTTCCATTTTCACACTAGACCTCTTTATATTGTACTAGCCTCCAAACAATTATTGCAAATATTTGGTTGTGAGATTAGGCGTTTGTGAGCTTGACCTAAAGAAAATATCTGTTTGAGCAATCAGTCATCTCTAGATGTAGCTTGTATTTGAGCCATGCTGGCACAGTGTGAGAGTTTTTCCCCTGCAATGCTCAGTTGTTTACCTTGATGACATGTTGCAGCTGTGCAGTGAAAAACCACAGTCACAGCTCTTCATCTAGCTGTTAGACTGAGTCTGTTTCTGCTTGTTCCCACTGCAAGATTCTAAACTGATCCACTGACCAAATAGCACAAAATATGTCCATAGCTTGTTGATTAGACCCATTTTTATTGAAGATCTGCAAATTAAGCTCCGCTAACAGTGACAAACACATTGCACATCCTATAACTTCTTAACAATAAAACTGTTATTAATAAAATTGGAACCCTTGTGGATGGCGGCCTCAGCTTTCAGCCTCTGCTGCTTTTTCTGTTTTTCTTTATTTGTTCAGGTTTTTTTAGCTCTCCCTGTCCAATTACATTTTCACCGTTCCATAACTTTTTCACCACTTTTCACTCGACCAGCAGCAGTCCTTTGTTGGCTCTGCAGGAGATGCTGGCAGGGGAAACCAGCTGGGGCACTGGTTAAGCAGTGGGGATTTCACTGCACATACATCTTGCAGTGCTCACTTTCTAGCCAACAAAATGGATGAACTGGATGGATGATCTGCTGCCCTGTGCTTCACCAAAACCTGGCTTGGTGAGCACATCCTTGATACCACACTACATCTGACAGGGTTCCAACTGCATCAAGTGGACAGAGTAACAGAGCTACAAGGGAAACAAGGCGAGGTGGAATCTCTTTCCATATAAACAAAGGTTGGTGTGCAGATGTCACACTTCTTATTTTGAGACAGTCTTAACATTCCACCTCAGGCCTGAGGCTTTACAACATCTGGCTGACCAGATAACTAACGTGGAGTCTAAACACCCAGACTCTCTGCTCATTGTTCTCGTTATATTTATAACAGAGCAAACTTCAGGCATGACCTACCAAAGTATAGACAGCACCAAAGTCCAGAGTGTTAATATACACCATGTTAAAGGACACCAATCAGTCTGTCCCCTGCGCAGCTTTGCAGCTCTCCAATCACTCTCTGATTCATCTTCTCTGCATACTAAAATCTGCCTGTGGTCAAGACTGTGAGGAGACGGACCAATGAGGCAAGGCTGGAATCACAGGCCTGCTCTGGCCGCACTGATTGGCGTGTTTTTGAGGCTACAGCTACAGACCTGGATGAAGTCATTGACATTGTGGTATCTTATGTCACCTTTTGCGAGGACATGTTTTTGCCAACTGAAACTTTCTGCACATACAACAACAAACCCTGGTTTACAGCTAGACTCAGACAGCTTCGTCAAGCCAAGGAGGAGGCGTAAAGAACAGGATCCTGAAGAGGACTGCTGGACATCACTAGCTACAGGAAACCATCCCTCCACTCTGGAGAATCATCCAGCAAGTTTAGTACAGCAGAAAAAATAAAAAACAAATGCATAAGGATACGTTTCTTTTCATCTGGGTGATGGCCATGTTTGATTCACATACCCTTCAACAGTGGAGCAACGCTGACACACTGTCCTTGTCTTCATCTACAACTCCCTCTCCATTGCTGTTCCTCCAGCTCCGACATTGAATTTGCTCTCACCATAGTGTGGCTGACTCCCACACCAATCCACTTGTTGTGCAAACCTCAGCACATTTCTAACGGCATACATCTTAAAGTTTATTTTTATTTTTTTTTATTTTTTTTTTTACCTTACCTTTCTTCACCTCTGTTGTCCTTATTCAGCCGTATTTCCATCTCTTTTGGAACTATGTGTAACATTGTGACAAACTGAAATAAAAACCAGATTAAAATTACTTGAACGTACACACACACTGTACCAAGCTGTTTAAGTGGATTTACCACTTTGGTTGTTCCACAGCTATATCTGTTCCAGTATATTTTTATGAAAATGCAAATTCTAATATACAGCATGTCTACTGTGTTGTCTTGTAAATTATGTTTCTAAATTATAGTGATTCTGTCCTGTCCTGTAGCTTTTGGAGAACATGACAGAGGTGGTGAGGAAAGGCATCCTGGAGGCAGAGCTGCAGCTGCAAAAGGCCAATGAGGAGAAACTCATGGAAGAGGTGTGTATGTGTGTGCATGCATTACTTATGTTGTGGGTACATAAATCTGTTTACACAGTCTCATTGACTCTGTAGACTCACCTTCCTTACGGGGACAACACACAAGTCCCCTTGAGGAAAATCATTACATTTTATGGTGAAGACTCGGGTTAAAGTTAGGGTAAGATTAAGGTTTGGATAAAGTTAGGATGAGTCTGAAGGAAGTGAATGCAAGTCTGTTAAATGTTTCCAGAAGGGATGGAAACACAGCTGTGTGTGTGTGCATGTGTATTTGTTGCACTTTCATTTTGTTAGAATTCATTTTGAAGTCATGTTTTTAAAATGATGAAGCTGATCTTCACTCCTTAAAGGACTGGTGTGTAGGATTTAGGGACACCTAGCTGTGAGGTTGCAGATTGCAATCAAGTGAATTGCCCTCACCTCAGCCCTCCCTTACCAAGCATGGAAGAGAGCCGACACTGGCTGTGAAACGTGAGAAAAACGCCACTGAGCCACTGTTTTGATTTGTCGGCTCTGGGCTGCTGTAAAAACATAGCAGTGCAACATGGGAGACTCCGTGGAGGAGGATTCACTCCCTCTGTAGATATAAAGAGCTCATTCTAATGTAACAGAAACACAAAAAACAGCAGTTGTTATTTTCCAGTGATTATATATGAACGAAAACATACTTTGGAATGTCATATTCCATTTCTGCCATATCTGCCAATAGATCCCCTAAATCCTACACACTGGATCTTAGCATCAGGATCAGGGTTGAGATGAGATTCCAGGATTAAAGGTGCTTTGGGTTAAGGATATGGAATTGGGCAAAGGATAGGGTTAAATTTGGGATAAATAAGGAGTTAGAGAACAGGTGTAGAGAATGGATGGTCCTCAGTAAAGACAAACATGTTTGTTTGCTCTCTTGCTTCGTTGATTGTGTGTGGTGTTGCATATGTGTGAAGGTCTACTTCTGATTATACAAATCCATTCCAATGTTTGGCTTCCTTTGTCACTGTTTGTTGTAGGGGCTGATGAGACAGCTTCCTCTGGTTGGCTCTGTTTTAAACTGGTTCTCTCCAGTTCAGAGTTCCATAAAGGGCAGGACCTTCAACCTGGCTGCAGGTATTGTGTGTCACTGTATGTATATGTATCGGGACAGTTATAGATGGCCCTGATGTCACTTCAGGTGTAACCTTTCGACCCACTGATGAGCTTTAAACACAATAGAATCCTAATGGTGCTTTATGGTAGTCCAAAATGCAATGTCACATTAGTACCATTTTAGTTTTTCAAATTGTATCCAACATGACTGCTTTGTGATTGTCTTTTTTTGGAAGCGTCCCAACATTATTCGAGGACAGTGTGAAGAGCTTATATTCAAATACATGGCTAAAATATGCATGTAATATAAAAGATACCAACTTTTAAAACACACTGAATGCACAATGCAGAATGCTCATTGTCATTTTTACCCCATTCACACCCCCATTAAAATGGGATCTGTTATCTAGATAATAAACTATGCCATCTTGTCTTTGCTGGACACCAGAAAGCAGATAATTATTTCTGGTCCTCTCCTCATCCCTTGTTTTGGTGACGTGAAGTTCAGTCTCCTATGCCAAGTCCACACCTGGCTAAAGGGTTACTGCGAGTTGTAGTTTCCCCTTTTGTTGACAGTTTTGCTGCCTTTCCAAACAGGAGTCAGCTTCTTAAACCAGATGGCCTTCATCCCTCCCATAAAAGTTCACGCCTTTAGTCAACCAACACTGAATTGACTTTGCACTGTCATGCTTTTAGTGCCTGACCTGCACCACCTGGCCTTATAAAGTATTCCAGTTACGATGGTGTGGTGACCCAATTCTTTCTGTGTTTACAACTGCTAGGTCAGATAAGGTGATTATTGGTCTGTTTTCTCAGTCTATGTCTAATAAATCTTTCATCCTCAATGGTCTAATTACATCATCATTACTAATTACATCATCATTACTTCCGGCGCTGCATGAGTGGCAGCCTGTTACAGCAGCTCCCGCTCACTGTGAGCTTTTTTTCCGTTTTGTCTTCTTTTATTATTCTTTAATATATTATCACGTGCGTGTTCGCAATTGATCGGAGCACTATGGAGACCAAAGTCGCCATGATTGCTCTGGTCTTTCTCTTGCTTTTTTCATTGTTTACGACCGTGTCTGGGGACCCCGTACGCAGCCAGGGCCCTATTGTTTACAGTAGGGATCAGCTGTTGATGCTCCGTAACACCGCGGTGCTGCCCCAAGAGAGACCCGACGTTCCCCGTGAGTTGAAAAGGAGGAGACGGGGGAGCTGTGCCGGAGCCGATTGTTGCGCCAGAAGAAGGAGATACAGACCCGTCCTCCCGTCCATTATCATGGG
This sequence comes from Chaetodon trifascialis, assembly GCF_039877785.1. Classification (NCBI taxonomy): domain Eukaryota; kingdom Metazoa; phylum Chordata; class Actinopteri; order Chaetodontiformes; family Chaetodontidae; genus Chaetodon; species Chaetodon trifascialis. The sequence goes on from NC_092070.1 coordinate 3,211,970, forward strand.
GAATGTGAGATCTCTTCCCAATAAGTTGGACGAATTAGCGGCGCTGACCCGGCATCAGAGGGACTACAGGGAGTGCAGCCTCATGATGTTCTCGGAAACGTGGCTGACTCCGCTGAATCCAGACACGGACGTGAAGCTGGACGGCTTTAAGCTGCTGCGGGCACCCTCAGGCCCTCCTTCTTATCTCTGGGGACTTTAATCATGCCTCTCTATCCTCCACTCTGCCCACCTTCACCCAGTATGTTACATGCTGCACTAGAGACAATAAGATACCGGACTTGTGTTATGCCAACACCAAGGAGGCATACACTTCATCACCCCTCCCTCCCCTGGGAAGATCCGACCACAACCTGGTTCATCTCCTGCCTGTGTACAAACCTCTCGTGCACAGGCAACCAGCTGTGTCCGGCACAGTGAAGAGATGGTCCGACGAGGCTGACGAGGCTCTGAGGGACTGTTTTGAGACAACTGTGTGGGAGGATTTCTGTGATTCTCACGGAGAGGACATTGAGGGTCTCACACACTGCATTATGGACTATATTAACTTCTGTGTGGAAAACACCATACCCACCAGGACTGTACGGTGTTTTTCCAACAACAAACCGTGGATTAACCCTGACATAAAGGTTCTCCTTAAGGAGAAGAAGAGGGCCTTTAAGTCAGGAAATAAGGATGAGCTGAAGGCTGTGCAGAAGAAGCTGAGATGGAAGATCCGTGAGGGGATAAACAACTACAGAAAGAAGATGGAGGTTCAGCTGCAGGAGAAAAATGTCAGTGGAGTCTGGAGAGGCCTAAAAACCATCTCTGGCCACAAGGAACCTGACTCTCAAGCTGCAGGGGACCAAAAGTGGGCGAATGACCTGAACTTATTCTTCAACAGATTCGATCAGTCATCTGTCCCTCCCCCAGCCTAGTCTTCCATGCTGCAGCCCCCCCTTTCCCCCTCTGCAACACTCAGCTCACAGCCACCCCCACTGCTCATCCCAACCCCCCCACCCACACCCTCCAGCACACAGACCCCCTGCACCTACCTGTCCCTCACAACAACCCAGGTGAGAAACCAGCTCCAGAGGATCAAGGTGAGGAAGGCTGCAGGCCCAGACAGCATCAGCTCCAGGCTCCTCAAGTCCTGCACAGATCAGCTGTGTGGGATTGTTGAACACATGTTCAATCTGAGCCTGAAGCTGGGGAGAGTGCCACAGCTGTGGAAAACATCCTGCGTGGTACCGGTGCCTAAGACTCTGCACCCCAAGGACCTCAGCAGCTACAGGCCGGTGGCACTAACATCCCACCTAATCAGGACCCTAGAGCGGCTGGTCCTTGTTCATCTCCAGCCCTTGGTGAGCCCATCGCTGGATCCATTTCAGTTTGCCTACCAGCCTGGAATCGGGGTGGACGACCCCGTCATCTTCCTCCAACACCGAGCTCTCTCTCACCTGGAGAAACCTGGGAGTACTGTGAGAATCATGTTTTTTGATTTCTCCAGTGCTTTCAATACCATTCAGCCTGCACTTCTGAGGGACAAGCTGAAGCACACCGGGGTGAACCATCACCTCACACACTGGATTCTGGACTATCTCACTAACTGTCCACAGTACGTGAGGACCCGGGACTGTGTGTCCGACACGGTCGTCTGCAGCACAGGGGCCCCGCAGGGAACAGTCCTGGCTCCGTTCCTCTTCACCCTCTACACTGCAGACTTCACATACAACACACGCACCTGTCACCTGCAGAAGTTCTCTGACGACTCTGCAATCATCGGCCTCATCACAGATGGGGATGACCGAGAGTACAGAGAACTGACACAGGACTTCGTGGACTGGTGCAAGTGGAACTGCCTCCAGATCAACGCAGGGAAAACCAAAGAACTGGTGGTGGATTTCCGCAGACGAACACTCTGCCCCCTGACACCAGTGAACATCCAGGGAACGGACATTGAGATGGTGACATCTTATAAGTACCTGGGTGTTCACCTGAACAATAAACTGGACTGGACTCACAACACAACTGCATTTTACAAGAAAGGCCAGAGCAGACTTTATCTGCTCAGGAGACTGAGGTCATTTGGAGTGCAGGGGGCACTCCTTAAGACCTTTTATGACACTGTGGTGGCATCAGCCATCTTTTATGGAGTGGTCTGTTGGGGGAGCAGCATCTCGACAGCTGACAGGAAGAGACTTGACAAACTGATCAAGAAGGCCAGCTCTGTCCTGGGATGCCCCCTCGACTCAGTGGAGGTGGTAGGAGAGAGGAGGATGATGGCTAAGCTGTCATCCATGATTGAGAATGACTCCCACCCCCTGCAGGACACTTTAACAGCACTGGAGAGCTCCTTCAGTGACAGACTGCTTCACCCAAAGTGTGTGAAGGAACGCTATCGCAGGTCCTTCCTTCCTGCAGCAGTCAGACTTTACAACCAGCAGTGCTCCCAGTAGACCACACACTCACAAGACTTTCAGTATGACTGCACTATACACACTAACTGTGTTCATTCATACTGTGAAGATATTGTATCTCAACTTGCAATGCAATATATCAATTCCTATGTGCAATATAGGAAACTATTCACTATCATTACTCCAGTCAGGAGTACTATCATTCAATGTGTAATGTCAGTACTGATGGTTCATATTCATATCAGTGTGCAATATCAGTATTGTTTGCTCATATTTCATTACTCCTTGTTTATATTGTTTATATTGTTTGGTTGATATTTAATATTTATGTCCTTTTACTGATGCCTTCTATGTTTACTATCCACTTTTGCTGCTGTAATACCTGAAATTTCCCCACTGTGGGACTAATAAAGGTATATCTTATCTTATCTTATCTTATCTTATCTTATCTTATCTTATCTTATCTTATCTTATCTTATCTTATCTTATCTTATCTTATCTTATCTTATCTTATCCCTTAACCTAGGCTTCCTATACTTAGTGAGGCCTGTCTTAGACCTGGGGAGTGGTCCCCTCTGTCCTCCTGGGTACAATTTGAATGCACCTTGGTTATCTGGCCGTGGTGGGGGTGTTGAAGCTGTTTTTAAGAATCATCTTGCTTGTATTTCTTTTAGTTTTTGCTCTGCATGACCTTGCCCCAAGTTACATTTTCTGATCTCCTTGTTGCATGTTCCTCTTCACCCTCTGATCCTCCAATCTGTCTTTTATCCACCCCCCACTCCAATCTGAGTCAGCTGAATCTTTGGACTGTTTCAAGCAGCTTCTAATAACGTGTTGTTTTTTTTAGATTTCCATGCTGGGCTTTGTTTGTCCTTTATCTGGTCTGTCTTGTCTCTCATTGTATTGTGTTTAATATTACATTTTGACCTTTTTTTTGGTTTACCTTATTTGTTCATTCATTTTGGTGTATGAGAAGTTTTTTGTGACCATGGGTTCAACTAAGAGCAAAGTGCCAATAATGATCAGTGGCTAATTATTCTGGGCATCCCTATGAGGATAATGAGACAACATTAAACATACCATGTGTAAACACACACACACACACACACACACACACACACACACACACACACACACACACACACACACACACACACACACATATATATATATATATATATTTTTTTTTTTTTTTTTTTTTTTTTTTTTTTTTTTACTTACTTATTTACTGATCATTATTACCAATATTCAGTAGGATGTGAAGTTCAAATGCTAATATCTAATGGATAATGTCATACTGCTGTGTTCCAGCGAGAAAGTGTTCCAGTGAGAACGGGAATACGACAAACTGTTATCCTTTCACGGCTTCCTGATTGATCAGCAACTGAAAAGACAATGGATAATGAAAATCTAGATCCATCAAAACTGGCCAGAAAGAAACCATACATTTGAGATCTTTTTTGTTCAACCAGGACCAGCCATTATACAGTCATGGAAAAAATTATTAGACCACCTTTGTTTTCTTCAATTTCTTGTTCATTTTAATGCCTGATACCACTACAGGTACATTACCTGACGAATACAATGAACACAACAAAAAATGCAGCTGATTCCATAATACTTTATGTCCTATTTGTCATGCTTAAGCTTAATTGTAGTCCCAGGGTATATAAGAGGCCATTTCATGTCATAAGCAGCACTGCACATGCAGAGGCATGGAGTGGTTTCCTGCTTACATTCAAGCCGTAGCACAACTCAGAAGTTGTCAGCTCTCACATACTGTAATGCCTAAAACAAAAGAATTATGTTAAGCCGCAAAGGCAGCCATCTTGGCACTGCTGGAAATTGCCATGAGTGAGAGACAGGTAGCCAAAAAACTGAAGATCTCCAAGACAGCCGTTCATTATACCAAGAAAAAGCAAGCCAAACAGAGTACTACCAAATTGCTAGCTGGTCGAGGCAGGAAACGTCGTTCTACCCCACGAGAGGACCGTGCACTCATCTGTTCCTGTTTCAGGAATCATTGCCAGACCTCCAGGGACCTTAAAAATGAGTGGGCACTGTCGGGATATGTGACTGTTCAGCACCGACTTCTTGAAGCTGGTCTGAAGTCACACAGGGCACGGAAGAAGCCCTTCATCAACGAAAGGCAGAGGAAGACCTGGTTGCTCTTTGCTGGGGATCACAATGATTGGACAGTTGATTGTTGGGCTAAATTTCTCTTCAGTGATCAATCCAATTTTGAGTTGATTCTCACTCCAGCCAACTTACTGGTTAGGAGGAAGCCTGGAGAAGCCTACAAACCAGACTGTCTTGCCCCTACAGTAAAACATGGGGGTGGATCAGTGATGATCTGGGGTTGTTTCAAAAACAGTAATTTTGTCATCATAAATAAAGCTTCATTCAAACGTGACTAAAACAAAATAAAAGTCACCAAAACCTTCTTGGTTCAATTACCACCACCTCTGTTTTGGTTGAAATAAAGTCTTTATTCACTGAGTCAGGAGAGGAGCGAGACATCAGAGAAGCTGTGAAAACGACATGTAGATCCAGAATATTTTCACAACTGACTCAGGAATTAGTTTCACAGGACATTATGACTGGAGAAACTTAGATATGTCAGACTTCAAAAGATTTTCTCTGTAAAACAAACAAAATTTAATTACTGGTTAACAGAAACTCTGGTTTTATGACTCGTGTCTGTCATGCAGTGCAGTCAGCACAGCTGCTGCAGATGTATGTATTTTCTATAGAAATTCAGATTTAGAATATTTGTTGACAGTCCGAATGCATATGTTAATGGTGTGCGTGTCCATAGGTTCCCTGGACTCTACAGAGGTGACATACTCCACAAAGGCCCAGACAGACAGGCCGTCCCTGCAAGACACTCCCACCTCCTCGTCAAAGAGACTGCCAGGTAGGATTGTCAAATTAACAGTCTATCAAACCAGGAAGGGATTATTCTCTGTTAAAGCCATTGGGATGCTTTTCATGTGACACATTCTCTGTGCAGGAAGTGTTGGGTTTCATTGACAGCAGCTTCACAATGATCAAAAAGCTGCATAGCCTGCTCACACCAGGCAGTGACATCAGAGAAATGCCTCCATGCAAAAGATGGTCTACAAGCTTGGTGGCATTGTGACTAATTGTATGGCAAGGTGCTATAGCTAGCTAGTTAACAACTAACGCACCAGCCAGCCTGGAACATGCTAGCCTTAGTCGTAATAGCTCCCTGAGCTTCTTTCTGTTTTCTCTGTAGTCTGCTGGCAGTTTACTCCCTTCTGTGTTTTCTTGTCATGACTATACAGTGGTCTTGAAATGGAGTTGCTTGTGGAGTGTAATTTACCAAGCAAGCTAATTGTCAGTAAGCTCATTAGTGCAGTCAGTAACAGGACAATAAGCTCACACAGTTTATTCAAAAGAGATGTTTGTACATTTATTCCTTTTCCATAAAAGTGCAAAATATTCCTCTTCTGTGGTTCAGGTTTTGTTTTGTTTTTTTAACCCCCTTCCCTCAGGTCAGTCCTGACAAGACTGTTAGCTATTGTCAACAACGCAAATTTGCGTGTCACATGTCTACAGTTAAACTTGATGCAAAACCTGAGCACAGATTTACTTCACTCTTGAGACTGAATGCACTACTTAGAGCAATTCCTTTGGAATTAGTTGATTTTGCTGATTTTGCTTTGCGAAAAAACTGGTGTTTTGAACAGACCAAGAGTCTCAAAATGTAGCATGTGCCTCAGCAAATGGACAGAAAAAAAGAACCTAATTTCAGGCAGAGCAATAAGAAGAGAAGAAGAGAAGGTACATATTTATTCATCACCCCACATTACATGCATTACATTACATGCACACATGCCATGCTTCTGTGAAATTAATTTAACGTTTAACCGTTTAACCCATCCTGGTCGTCCGTCCTCCGCGGCAGACCAGGAGCGGTGCCCGGGGACCCAGCTCTTTCCCATCACCATTGGTCAGGTGGTGATCTTCTTGCATGTTTTTGGTGGGTTTTTTAAGGAGGATACCCTAGGTGAACACGGGGAGATAACATAATTCTTCTTGTCCATTTCTGTCTTCGTGATAGAATGCCTCCCCTCTGTTCTTTCAGGTTAGTTGATTTTAGAGAGCATGAAAATAGTGGATAGTTATTTCACAGCACTTTCTTTGGTACCAATAACACTCACAGGATTCTGCATATCAGTGGAAAATACCATCACACACCTTGTGCACTTTCTGTCTTTAAATTTTCCTCACAGGTCAGAGGTTATTTCGGCGCTCAGGGCCAGGCTCAGACTCCTTCAGCGAAACCAGTTCCATTGGACAAGCTGAGGAGATAACCAAGGAGCGGGGTACCACTCTGAGCAGTAGCATCCATCCACCCACCTCTCCACCTGCACCAGAGGAGGACTCACACTCTTCAAGTGATGTCGTATCAGAGAAAATCCCAGAGGCGTCTGTGCAGGTGCACACACAGGTGGAGGCTGAAGTGGCCTCCGAGGAGAGGCAACCTGAAGGCCAAGAGGTGGAGCAGAGCGAGAGATAGGATGGCACTATGCACCTGTCCTCCAGCTGTCCTCTAAATGGTACCAGCCTAACTAACAGATGTTAAAAGGAAAGGCATTATAACATTGTGAATCTAACTCTTCCACTTTTGAAGGGAAAATCGATCGAGTTAGATTGGTTTGTTTGTCTCTGTCCCATTTTTTTCAGGACAGGAAGGATGTCAGAGTTAATGGAAAAATCCACACCTGGATACTCTAACACTGTGATGCTCAGTTCAGTGCATTCTAGTTATTTAGTGATAAAGTGTTCTATAACGATACTCCAGATTGCTAGAGCGCTCTGAGAGATGTGCTTTCCCACAATTTTCAGAATGCCTTTTATCCATTCACAAAAAGGACATGAAAGAGCTGTCTCCCTTGAAAGGTGAATTGACATACATACAACTTTATTATTATTATGTATATATGTTAGTGAAATGAGCAGTTGAGGGGGAAGTGGGATTACAGTCTGTTAAGGCTACTGTAAAGGGAGAAACCTGCCTCTTCTGTGCTGAATGTGCCACTGTATGTTGCCTGTGTATCAGTCTTTTTTTTGTTTTTGTTTTTTTGCTGTCATGTCATCTCTGATTGGCCGTGTATTCATGGGGATAACAAGAATGCTCTGAACAGCAGAATAAGTGTTTTTGGGGGAGGATTGTTCCTTTGAAGGTCAGATGGAACAGTGCTGACATCCAGCTTGCTTTTTACACTGATCTCTCTGCCAGTTAATGACTTTGAGATTGGAGAGCAGAGGAGTAGCCATATTGCACACAGAATTTCTTTAGCTTTAAAGAGAAATATGATTGGTTCAGCACCAGAGTCTCCATTTAATACTCCATTTACTCAACTGGAAATAAAGCAGCTTATATAATATTATCTTAATATTAAAGCAAGGAGAGTCACTGCAACGAAAAAGTTTAGATTCCTCACTGTAAATAGTCTCCACAGATGATATATATCTAATGACCCAATTGCTAACTCTAATTATTTATAACAAAATAAATCTATATGGAAGGAGTAGAGTATCATAATCTATTTAAATAAGAAAACACATAATGATAATAGTCACCTGCTTCCGAGCTTCAAACACTCCCTTCACGTGAAGTCCACATTTTGAGAAAAAAGTCACAATGATGTGAAAATAAAGTATCTTCAAGTGTTTTCATGAGAAAAAGACACAATATCACAATAAAGCTGTCATTAATACAAAAATGTAGTCAGAATTCTACATGAAAAACTAATTCTGTGAGGAAAAAGATATTAAGCCGTGATTCCTGAGATCAAGTTTTGGTTTTATGAGAAAAGTCATGCTATTACAAAATAGAATGGTAATTGTACAAGAGGACGTCATATTATGACATGAAGTCGTAATTTCACAAGTCAGCGGACAGCGGAGTGTTTAAATGTCCATTTATGTCATTCCATCACAAATTCATATTTTTCTCCTGAAAATTCTGACTTTTTCATAATAATCATAATATTCTGATTTCGAAATTCCCACTCTTCTGACTTCATTCTCAAATCTTTAAGTTTATTTATAACAGTGGCCCTATTGTACAATGTCAGTTCCACATTTGTGAATGAAAATCAAATTCCCTTTATAATTGCGCAGTTAGGGACAGAGCAATGTCCACTTTTTAATTTCAATGTTAGTTAATTTTTATTTTTGTCAATAATGCAACTGAAGCAAAAAGTGGCCTTCTGTCACAGAGGAGTGTTGATTTACAGGCGCTTATTCTATGAGGAATATTTCTTTTCTTTGACAAAAACATCCTACCAGACCTGCTGTAATCCAAGTGCCATATTAAAGGGCCAAGTGGATGTGTGTTTGTTTTTTGTTAAGGGAGGGGGGGCAATTTAGTTGATTCTGCTTGTCTTGGAAATTCACCCACCCACCAAAACGTGCTACCTTTCTTGCCCGTATCCCATTGATTTGTTTTGGTCTAAATAATCCCTGATAGCATAGGTAACGGTAATGAGCATGTCGTATGCACTTTATTAAAGGATTTCCTTGTAGAAGTTCACACCGTTCAGTGTCTGTAACCACACCACCCGCAATTTCAGGGTAGATCCCTAATACCCATGTACACTGACCCATGTGACTGCTGGCACCACCCAAATCTACAACGCAACCAATTAGAACACAACATGAAACAACACAGAAAACATAGTCCAGCATGACATTGTAACTGCCATAGACATATATCGTACAGCCTGACACGGGTTGACCAAGTGACCAAGACCAAGTATTAGGCTCTCACACAGTGTGACATGTAACAAACCTGGAAGTTCTCTGTCATTACTCCTTGTCTAGGGGCCTTAATGTATCACTGCATTGCAGGAAATTGAAGTGTGTCTTGAATGCACATCTTATCGAAAACTTAAAAACATCTGCCACCTGGTATGTAGCTTTTTACAACTTTACACAACATGATGGATGGCTTCTCAGCAGTGAGAGATTGCCATTGCTTTATATGCCTTCTGCAATTGAATGGGAGTGAATGAGCCTCAGTAACTATGGAAGAATGGTTTTGAATTTGCTCCCATGGAGGTGCCTGATTGCAAAAGCTTAACATTAAAACAACAGAAAATACCTAAGAATGAAAGCCCAGAAAACAAATTTGGCTGAAGATGTCCTTGAGCACATTGAGCCCTGTACTGGTGGAACATTTACTGTTAAGAGTTGTGAAATGTGGATTAAGTACAGTGGTTTGATGAGGAATTAAACCAGTGAAAATGAAGATTATGACTCTATTTCAGCTTTATTGCACTTGTTCTGTAGATAATATTATACTACTGTACTTTATTTAATTTCTTCTATGGTGTAAATGAGGTAGAATTCTTATGATTGTTTCTGTTATGTGATCATAATGTAAAGCAAAATCAATAACTTTATAACCTTCCAAGAAAATGTTTGATGAGAACTTTTGATTTGATATAATGAAATGTCCTGGACCATCTTGCCTCTTTCACTGTCTGAATTATTGATTGTATTTAATAACCAGAATCTTTTCTCTTGAAACTTTTCTACCATTAGTTTACAGCACAGAAACACTTTGGCATGTTTTGTGTAAATTCTGTCTCTCAACAGATTAAATTCAAAGTTTTCTAGTCTTAATGTCAGGCCGCTGCTTTCTGTGGTTCAGTTATAATTCTAAAAGTACCTCCTCATCCAATTTTTAGTCTTCCTCTGTACTGTTGGGAATTGGTCATTCAATGCAACTAGCATGTTTGTGATTCACTTAGCATACATTCTTAAATGCACTAGATGTCTGACAAACAGCAGTAAATGAAAGTCAAGAAGAAAAACACAATGTCAGGCAGTAACAACTAAAAGCACATATACAGAAAGAAAATCACAGTATGGAAAAATGCTGTGCAGAAATGCAGAAATATGTTGTAAGACCTTGTAAGAGAGTTTTCCAAGTGAAGAGAAAAGGGTCATACTACGCTATATTTGCAATGTAGCTAACAGACCCCAAAGAGTAAACTGTGAAAATCAGTGATGAACCAAAACTACTTCTAGGTGAGCCATGTTCAACATTTTGTGCAATCTGAGGCCTCAACATCTTAATAAGAGTCTAAAATAAGATAAACTAGCTGCCATAGCAATACAAATAAAAATGATTGGATTAATAGTGATGACCAGAATGAGGACTTAAGTCACATGACTTGGACTTGAGGCAGAATTGAGTCCTGAATCTCATGACTTAAGACAAAATCAAAACATATTTGCGACAAAACTGTGACTCACACTTTTACTTGGACCTTAGCCTTTTAACTTGGAATGACATGACATGAACTGTTCATTTTCCTGTACAAGATGTACTTTGAATCAATTTCACTGCAGCCAGTCATGTTAGATGAGCAGGAAGGAAAGATCTGTCTGCCAGTGCAACATACAAAACATCATGATCAGTTTGCTTTAAATTATTTTCATGTTTATTTCAAACTAATAGATACAATTCCCAAAAGCATTAATTATGTCCAAATTTACCATTCAATCTATTAAAAAATTTGAATTAGTGTTCAGTTTATTGAAGGGTGTATATTGACTTGTTTGGGACTTGAAGCCCAAGGAATTGGACTGGACTTTAGTTGCTCCTCTCAATTCTGTATTGGCAGTAATTATTATATTTTCACATGCACAATAATAACAATAAATAATATATACAGTTGGGCACAGTAATTGCACCACACGTGCATTCAAATGCAACAAATCCTACCTTTGGGAAGCAAAACTCACAAGCTCATCTCTGGTCATTTTGGGAACTGTAGTTTGTGGTGTGTGTGTGTGTGGGGGGGGGGGGGGGGGGGGGGGGGGCTTTTTCAATTGGATTGGATTATGTTGCAAGGTGTTCCTGTTATTGTCCATCCTATCTTTTATGCACAGGAAGTATGTAAATCCTGGATTTATATTGTAGAAGTATTGCTTTTATTGAGATGCTTGTATCTGACAGACTGATCATGATATAATAATCTCTATCATCACTTAATAGACTGCTCATCTAAAAGCAGAGTTGGCTTTACACCTTCAGGCACTAGTTCTTATGAATATGCCACTTACTTCCTCTGGTTGGACTGGTAATTAAATGGTTGGAACAATTTATTGCTGAGGGCACATTCAAAACCACCAAAATATTCTGTTGTGATTTGTGAATGAATGTGTTCAATTCATTTCATCAGACATGATTATCCCAGAGGACCTTTATAGGAAGAGGTGCCCATCATGTTTGTGTTGGCTTGATTGATTGTTGAGTCATTTCCTTTAGTCATTCATATGACGTATTACAAATCTGTGGAATAGATCTTGTGCCCAGAGGTAGTTGATGCCCAACTCCATCAAATGGAAAAAAGAACTGAAACGGATTGACCGCAGATGAGTAACAGTGGTTAAAATTTGTGTGTTGCAAAAGCAAACATTTTTATTAAATTATGAAGGCACTAAGTTGCTGTTGTACTGTCATAATGTTCCTTATTAGTTTGGGTAATAGGGCAAATGTTTTAATAACGTTATTATGGTTGTTACAATTAGTGAAAAAACTTTCTTAACAAATGGCCATGAGGCATTGTGCAAATACCAGAATATGTTAAGAGATTCAATGTGAGACTTAAAATGTTGTGCCTGACTGCAAAGAGCTTCACAAGCGAAAAATCAATTCATATTATATTAGTGAGTGAATCAAGTTGTATAATAAATAAAAGCCGTTCTCCGTTTGCTAAAACACAAACCTGAATCGAATCTGCGGTTCCTGAAAAGGTCAGAAACTACTGACGTAAACTGTCTGTTACTACTCCTTGGGGAATGTAGTTTTCTGGCCCTTGTGAGACTAAAAAGGCAAATGTTTTCGACTTTTGTATCAGACTTCACATCCCAGAGGTCACCGCGGGTAGCACGCCGACTGACGGGACGCATTATCTCACGCGGACTGTCTCTGGGAGTGCTGAGTCGAATATCCTTTCTGGCGTCTCAACGATAGTAACCGGCTGTTTTATTTCACCTGAATCGGAGACGAAAGATTACACTTCGAGTTGGGACGCTGTTAAATACTCCACGGGGTGACCTTAACATCGGGATTTGGGTGGACACTTACGGACAACAAGAACTGCGTAGCTCAAATCTCACAGTAGTGAAAATCCAAGACCCACGATGGACCCGAGAGACACTGCCCCTGATTCCTGGGAACAAGAGGACGATGTGGAGGCCACAATCGACGGACAGCTTGAATCAGCATTCACAACCCTCAATGTGAATGCTAAACCGTTTGTGCCCAATGTAAACGCCGCCGAATTTGTTCCGACTTTTGCCATGAAAGCACAGTCGGAAAATCTTGATCCTGCTGGTAAGTTCACAGTCACGTTGGGGAGCTACTTTAGCTAGCATTCAGCTAGCTGCTAACAGGATCCTGGGCTGGGTAGTTGCTAGCTTACTAGCCACTGTAAAGACACGCGTTCCATGAAGCGCGACAAACTAGCTAGCTGCTGTGCTGTTTGGTGTAGCTTTAGCAGTTGTGTTAGCTGGCGCTGTGTAACTTTGACTGCAACCAATATATCCTTTTTTACTTAGACGTTCGGCTACAAAGTGGTGATATATCTTGTTGAGCGCTGTCATAGCTGTCTTCAAAGTCATAAACCCAGCCGGCATTAGCTTGTTACAACTCACCGGCGGTAGCTAGCTAGCATTTTGGGTAGCTAGTGTGGTTTCACAATTGAGCGCCTGTGTCGCTCAGTGTTTAGTTAATGCGTTTTAGCAAAGTAATCGCTTATTCTAAATAGTAAATGAAACCAGGTAAGAAGCAGTGCTGGCAGTCATCAGTGTGATTTAGTAGCAGCTGAACTGTAACTAATGATAAAAGCTAAGCTAATCATTGGAAATAAAATAACGGTAGTTGGAACGTTAGGTGTTTGGTGTGACGTGGATGTTCTGACGCACAGCTGGTCAAAACTGGAGCAAAATGTGTCATTGGAAACCGCGTGAAGGGACATCAGAGACCTGGACGAGACTGAATCGGTAATAGCATGGCAATCCTCATAGGATAAGTGGTTTCAAAACCTTCTCCTACTGTCCCCTTGTAAGCCATGCCAGAACGATATGATCAAATGGAAATTTGTGCTCCAACATATGTGGGTGTTGGACATGAAAAACTGTTGAAAACTGCCTATCTTTCTCCAGCTTTGAGTTAAGGTGGCCTCTGAAGGCATAGTGAAGTCTGTCTGTGGAACATAAAGGAAATACATGCTTTCTGCTTTACCCACACACACACAGTATAGAAAAGAAAGCCACACTGTTCCTCTATATGAAGTCAGCCTGTAGCTTGAGGAATAGGCCAGGTGCCTTTCAAAAAACTTAAACATTAACTCATCCACTATTTCTTTTGCAGTTGCTGTTGAAAAGATAACCACCATGGATGTGTCAGAAAGTGCTGGTATGTATGGAGTGTGTGTATAAGCAGGGTTGCCTCTGTGCCGAATGTCACATACATGCTGTTACTGCTCGCCTCATTGTGCTGACATGTGAAGCCCACACTGAACGGATTAACAAAGCCTATAGTAACTCTTACATCATGAGTAACTGAGATCCGGTTACAAAAGTTCAGTTTGTGTGAAAGCTCCCCTTTCTATTTGTTGAAAATTTTTTATTCTTTTTCATTTTCACATTCGTTCATTCACAGCAGACAGGAAATGAGGGAGAGAGAGGGTATGACCTACAACAAAGGTTGGCAGCTAGAAGCGAACCAGTGATGTTACGGTGGCCATGTCGCATCAGCTATCAGTCTACTCCCATTCACCTTTGTGGAGCAGTATTTCTTTTAGCAGTGTTGGCTTATGTATCTACATCTGCCACAGGGTGGCCTTTTCTGTGTTTGACCACAAACTAACTGAATAGTGAGTTTGTAGCATGAGTTTATCTTTTGTTATGTCTCAGGCTTTCTGGATCTTGTTCTGTCACATTGACTGGGACTCTGTTTCATTATCACTTTTAACAGACATGACCTTGTTTTAGTGGGAGGCAATGTCGCAAAGTGTTCAGGAACATTACAGACTTGCAGTGAGCCCACCTTTCGAATTTAGTTGTGAACTTTTGAAATGTGATTATGAAATGTTTGTACTTCTTGCAATGGCAGATCTAGAAAGTAGTAGTGTGCAGTTACACTGGGTATTTTTTTCCCTTTCATAAAGGTTATTAGATGAAAGGTTTAGCAGAAAGCATAATGAAACATACAACAGCTGTGCTAGCATAGCAAGTGTCAGGATGCTTTAAGTGGCTGTAGTACTTGTTTTACTTAAGTGACTATCTCACAGAAGAAGGAAGCTTTACTGAAGATTAAGACATAAATGTAATGTAAGGTAGGGACTGCACAAAAGTGTGGGACTGTAAAATATTTGGTTAAAACCATCTAAACTAAGGTACTACATTACCATATCAATAAAATACAATTTTAAGGCAATAGTTTCCCACCTGGGGGTCAGCACCCCCGCAAGGGGCCACAAAATAGATCTGAGGGAGTTGTGAGGTAGTTTTCTCTCATCTTAAGATGTTTTGTTGAGAAATATTGCACATTTCACCTCCTCGGGTCTCAAAAACATTCAAGTGAAACACTCTGAAAAGGACACATCACTTTGTTTCCACAAGAAATTCATAATTCTCAAATAAATATTGTTTTTTGTGTGTGTCAATTTGAACTCCAGCTGTCCCTCCAAACATAATCTTAATGACCTGACACAAGTAGTCATCATAGAAAGCTCTAGCAGAGGCATAATATCTGTGACTGCACACACGGTTAATGTGGTTGATGTTTTAAAGTGTTTTTACATCATATTTCCCTTTTTGCTTCGTTAGAGGAAATCGTGATAAATTTCCAGCCTACATCTCATACACATCTTCAACTTCATCCTCAAGCCAGCATGAGATCTTCATTTGAAGCAGTGCCTTCTTACTAACTGAACTGCAGCTTTGCCCCTTTTCACAAGTCTTAGATATTAAAGTTTCAGACAATTTGAAAATGCACAAAAAAAGCAAACCTTTAAGGTCAGATGTTACTCCAACAGTCTGATCAAAGTATGAACATTTGTAACGTAGTTTGAATGCTTTTGCACATATTCACATAATCGAGCCAAATATGCTCCTCAAAGAAGATGCTGCATTCTCTTCTATTGTTTTTAAATCACAAGTGTGTGTTCCCCTGGATTGAAGACTGACTGGACTCAGAGATAAACAGAAGGCAGGACTATATATAATATATATATATAAGGCAGAGCTATATATATTATATATAATTCCAGTAGAAAAAAAAGCTGTCACTTCTTCACAGTGTGTCTGCCTGTGTAAAAAAAAAAAAAAAAAAAAAAAAAGGTTTAAATAGCTTTATAGGTAACTAGAACAGGTAAAACACACCAAACCAGGATCTGTTCACTGCAGTACAGCTGAACTGTGTAGGAGGCTTTATGTCAGAGCACTGTCACTGTTTCCTATTTTGTCTCCATCTTTGCTGTTAAGTGTTTGTTGCTGTGTTGTTGTAGCCCTACACCTCATGGAGGGAAAGATCAAACACTTTTCCCTACACTATGGAGGCTTTTCTCCTGACGCACTGCTGGTGTTTGTTTGTGTGATATATCATGATGGCTATATGAAGGTTTAATATATACTAGAGGTCTTCACAGGTTTACCGCGGGTCCTGGGTCTGTTTAACAGTATGTGTAATACCCGAGTGGATCTGAGGAGACTCTGCCGTGATCACATGTCGCTGACCATGATGGAAGTGCTTTGTGCGTGCATGTGTCTTATAACATTGTAACATTAGGATGAGAAAGTGTGGGATGGAAAATAAGGTGAAAAAACAACAAGAACCACAACAAGGCAGAGGCAAAGCTAACCTCAGCAGCCGTGGCACGGAATGAGCAATTATTGTGGGCCATTTTGGGGTAGGGCACAAATTGTGGGGGCTTTGAAGACTTGTACTATGTATCAGGCTGTTGTCAAACAGAAGCATAGAGCCTGATTGAATAAACATGGCATATAGAAATAGGAAAAGCCTCACTGGAACAGGTTGCAGCCACGATACAACATGAGTTGTTTAGCAGACATTTTTGTGCTAATGAATGTTAATGTAAACTGTGAAATGTAGTCCAACGCCACTGTTGTCTGTACTGTTTTATTTAGACAATCAAGAGTGAAGGACACTTTCCACCACAAACCAGCAGACCAGCTTGAATATTGTGGCAGCCTTGCTGGTTCTGTTGCTGCCAGCTGACAATGGTAGAAAATGTCTTTTACTTGAATCACAGGACAGTGTAGCAAAATAAAAAATGTATAAGAATGTGTAAACCCATTATTAAAGTTTTGTGTTTCAAAGTCAAGTGCTCACAGATAAAACATGTAATCTTTCCTGGCATCGTACTGTGCACAGGAAGAGTTTTTCTGACATGAATTTCCTTTATCCCTAAACTTTACTTTGGGCTGTTACCCCAATTTTTATTAAGAGTGCCTTTGCTTCTTCTCTTTTCTTTTGAAACATAGCACTGATCACAAGATTTATCAAGCTGTATTTTAACCGAATTTTGAGAAAATCTGCAATAGAAAATGCGAATGACTCCTTGTTTCCATGATGATTAGGTATAGGTTCATCAAGATAAGCAGTATGTGACAATAATTCTCCAGTTGGAAAACCATAATACCATTACAGAATAAGTGTGCAACAAGCTGATATAACTCAGAGTGCGGAGGGGATAAGACTGATATGACATTTTTGTTTGTTTGATGTATTAATGTGAGGAAGGTCAAATCGCTTCGTGGAAACATGCTTATAGTATGGCTTACTATTGAAAATTCGGCACAAATGTTTTCTTAAACATTAGGACTAATTGATTAGATTTTGGTGGTCAAAGGTCATTGTGGCCTCACAAAACACTCACACACAGAGCTCTGGAATTAACATGTTAATTGTGTCAGAATTTTGCATTAATGTCTCATAGGAGCGATGACGTTTTATGTATCAAAAGTGAAAGGTCAACTTCACTGTGACATAAAGCTCTGAAGGGAGACTGACCATATTTCACATTTGGTCAGAACCTGAATTGGTGACACTAATCTTGGAGGTCCCCTTTGAAACTGTGCTGATCGTAGAGATAATCTGTGCTGCCGAGGTGAAGATGTGTGTGAAGGAGCCATGTTTAGAGTTTGTAGCTACTTTCCACATCCATATTTAAAGCATTGTAGTTCACCTCAAGCTCATTGGTTCTCCTGATACTGAGCTTCAGGTGATTGTTGTTGCTCAGTGTGATGAAGCTCTCTGTCAGTCCTCTGGACTCCTCTGGAAAAATGGTCTCTAAGTGAAGACAGCATGTTTCTCACTGGAAATGATTGACTAAAATCATGCATGTCAATGTAGGGGTAGCTTTCATTTTGCTAAAAAAATGAACTTCAAAGCTTTTCATTAACTTCCTTCAAAGCCATCATTACATATATCATATGAGTCTGGGCAGACATGATGTAAACTGTAACTTTGAGTGGTTGGCAGAGGCATACAACCCTGAGCCGGTAATTCTAGTTATGCTTTGTTCGCATGTTTAATGCTAAGCTCTGTCTATATTTCTCCCTTTGAGTTGTTTTAAGTAGCTTGTCAAAACAAAAAGGCCTGAATGATGTCAACTATGTTCGTTGCTGTGCAGCTCCAATGGAGAACGGCGACACAGAGATGAGTGCAGAGGAACCGTGGGACCAGAAAGAGGCAGAGCCAAATGAGGAGGAGCCAGGAGGCAGGGATCGGGGCCCGGTGGTGCAAGCAACAACAGAGGAGACAGCTCCGGAGATGATGGAGGAGGAAGAGGAAGCGCCAGTGCCCAAGGTTCCACCTACACAGCCAGACGCCCCCAGGAAGGAGCACATCAATGTTGTGTTCATCGGACACGTAGGTCAGTGTGTACGCCTGTCTGTTGTAGGCCAGGAGGATGATATGTTAATGAAATGATTGTTCAGTCTGTTGGTGTCACCAGTTCAATGCTGCTCCCCCATCACGCTGCAGCAACAACAGACTGGTAGAAGATCTCCAACGTCTTGTACACGTTGAATGATCTGAGCCACCTCAGGAAACTGAGTCTGCTCATTATTTGTATTCATTTGTCTGGCAACTCAAAAACTGTCACAGTATTGTCTAATCTAAACATCCTCTGTGTGCTTATTGTCCAGATGCAGGCAAGTCGACTATTGGCGGGCAAATCATGTGAGTTCCAGTCTTCCTTTTGTGGTTCACTGCATTTCCTAATGAGTGAAATTACCTTCACCACATCAGGCCGTTAACATGTTGTGCCTTTGCTGTTCCCTTCCTCTCCAACAGGTATCTAACAGGCATGGTAGACAAGAGAACCTTAGAGAAGTATGAAAGAGAAGCCAAGGAAAAGAACCGGGAAACCTGGTGAGTGTTCACCCCGGTGTGTCTCAACTGACTGGCACTTTAAATCCAGAGCATGGAAACATGCTTTGATTATTAATTTTATTTACCCTGTTAATATAGTCAGGATCCATCTCTGTATGTATGTTCAGCTGCTTAGATCATTAGCATAGATGTTACAGAGAAATTAATATTGATGTGTATGTCACTGTTTTGAACTATTGGCCAATTCAACAATTGAATTTCTGTCTGCTAGGTATCTGTCTTGGGCTTTAGACACCAACCAAGAGGAGAGGGACAAAGGCAAGACGGTGGAGGTGGGCCGAGCATACTTCGAGACAGACAAAAAGCACTTTACCATCCTTGACGCTCCAGGCCACAAAAGCTTTGTGCCCAACATGATCGGTGGTGCATCTCAGGCAGACTTGGCTGTTCTGGTGAGTCCAGAAAATTACCAGTCACCTTAATGTGGAATATTAGGTCAAAACTTGACCAGTAGGCCTTTGTCTACCCAATAGTCTTGGTTAGCAGCAAAATGTCCCTTGGCGTAACCCTGTTTACATACATAGCATCTCAAGGACCATGAAAAGAGAGGCAATTTAAAATGCAATATTTGTCATTTTAAACATCGAAACATAGACTTCAGTTTGCTTGTCAGGAGATCAGCTACATCACTGATAAACATCAACAACCTAAATATAATTCCACTAATATTGATATTGAGTGCAACAACTAGTTGTTACTTCCAGGTGGTACACAATTTCAGACTTGTGCTTGACCCTCTCTCTACAGCCCAAGAGACAAAAATGGACGTAGTTTGATAAATATGAGGTTGAAGGATTGTGGATTTTTAAAGGCTGACATAATAACTAGTTTGGAGCAGGAAAAAGCCAATAGCCCATCAAAATGCAGATAAAGTCAAGAGGGTCCTCCTGCAGACGTCATGTCTTGGGGACCCTCAGTAAGCAAGCCAATGGGAGGAGAGTGGGGTCCCCACACTTGAGGTGTGTTACATAAGTGGGGGTGCACATAAGGTACGCAGTCATTTGAAAATGTACCTCAATTTAGCAGGCAGCAGCTGAGCTGGATGTTGGTTGTAGAATAGACAATGTCCTGAATGGGATCAGTTGGGGTGGACATAATAAATGGTTTGCACTGTGAAGCTGTTATATTCCAGCTGATGGTGGTAAAACACTGATGGATGCCATAATACTCAATGAAGTAACCTACTGTGAGAAATGTCCCAAATAAATAGACATTAAGTGGCATCTTTGGAATTCTGCCACCTGTCAAGAAACATCACGCTGAACGCGAGCAGAAGAAAAGACTTTTCTCTGACAAGTGGCTCCAAGATGTGCCGTGGCTCAAAGTTAACAATGAGAGCACCAAAATGTGGTGCGAGAGCTCGTTCACACCCACATCTAGCAGACACAACGGGTGTTTTATACCAGTTAATTTCAGTTTATCGTTGTTTGATCAACGCAAAAAGCTGAAGAAACACATGAACATGGCTCTGGCTCTGGAGTGTTGAGAGCAAAGTTGAAGTCCACTGATTTTGGTGGCTGCTCTTTGATGGATCGTAGGACATCACAAAACAAACAGTGAAACTGAAGCATTTCACAGGGAGGGAGACGGCAATGAAGACTGCGTTTAGAGAGGCCGCGCTATGCATGGGGTCAGTATCAAACACCGTCTCCTGTCACTCACCTGACGACCTGAACAAAAACGTGTGCACCCCTTCAAATAAGTCGAAAAGTGAATGGGCTACTACTGTTGTGGTTAAACTCGTTTTGGCTCAGAATTAAAGTCAACTGCTTCAGCAGTTTAACAACACTTACACTTTATGTAATTACCTGGTTGCACCTCACATATGGTTACCTCACTCTTTTTTTCTAAAGGAGATATTCACACATTCAGCCATCTCAGATGCAGGTGTGTTGGAAATCCTGCTATAAAATAAATGTTTCTAGTTTCTTCTCTCGAGACACCACTCTCTTCCCATTGTCTGGTCTGCAGTTGGACCCTTCTTGATAAAGTTACCTCAGCTCCTGTGGTCAAAAAGGATGAAAAGTACATTTAGTTTTTCCATCTGTCACTGTTTGTTTCTGTTGCTTTTAAATCAAAGGGCCACAAAACAACTGTAACCTGTGACGTCTTTATCGTATTAAAAGCATTTTTTCTTTTATTCAGATATGATCCTTTTTGTGACATCTTAGTCAGCTAAAGCAAGGAATCACCTTTTTATACCCTTTATGTTTTCATAGTACTTGGACTTACGAAATGAATGTGTTGACCCTCAGGTGATCTCTGCCAGGAAAGGCGAATTTGAAACTGGTTTTGAGAAGGGTGGACAGACTCGGGAGCACGCCATGTTGGCCAAAACAGCTGGTGTCAAGCACCTGATAGTTCTGGTGAATAAAATGGACGATCCTACAGTCAGCTGGAGCCTGGAGAGGTGGGTGGATGGATAGGAATGATCAAACAGGAGTGTAACAGCACGCAAACTTCATGGCTCATCTCTTAAACATCTGCGAAGTCAAGTTTATTTATAGAGCACATTCAAAAACAACAAACATTGACCATAATGCTTTGCAACGACTGGAATGATAAACACACAGACATCGATAAGAGGATATGAGTGAATTAATAATATTATATCTTGATAAAATCCCAAAACAAATAGCATTTCCTAAACAAGTGCCAGTCCATCCAGGGCTTTAAAAACCAAAGAATGGACTTCACAGGTACCCAGTGAAGAGACCAGCACAGAGGGATGAGGTCTCTCTTCCTGCTACCAGTGAGGAGAGTCACTTAACAGCAGCTCATTTGTATGATATCAAGTAATCTAAAATATCACCACAAGCATTAGGATGACTGTTTCTTATTCTCTTCCACAGAAGAGTGTTAACTTTTCCAAAGCACATTTGTCTTTTCAGCTGTTTCAAATGGTTTTCAGATCAGTCATGTGGTGAGTCCACAGTGATATTCCCTTCTTGCTGTAATTCGTGTATGCACCATGGTTCCTTTTTTGCTCACTGTTAGATCAGACGTCCCTAAAGTATTTCACAATACACCCCAAACCAGCAGAATTATGTGTGATCATTATTATTATTATTTTTTAAACAACATTTTGACTGTTGCTTCAAGTTTAAGAGACAGAAATACCCCAGTGTGGCACATGTGATGTCATAGCCTCACGCTGCAAGAAGGAGTGTGTGGAAAGCCGGTCATCAAGTCACCTTCAGGATTCAGGTTATAAATTGATAGGGCTTTCCAAAAGAATACATGCAATTAGACGCATGAGCTGCAGACATGCTCATGCCAAATTCAACAAGCTAACCAGCAAAATAAACAATAAGGCAAAATAAACTTGGAGTTTTGAAGTGTATCCTGCTTTGTTTTGGCCCTCATAGCAGTGTGAAGTAAAATGATTAGAAAACACATACTGGCTAAAAGTATTCCAGTTGTCGTGGGAACTAGGCATGGGCCGGTATGAGATTCTGATGGTATGATAACCTTAGGCAAAAATATCACGATTTCACTTTTTCACGGTATAATGATTACAACAAAAAAAAGAAAAAACTTTTCCATTGAACAGTCTTTTATTTTTAAATGATATATAGAACATGATGGAACATGATGTGTATTTAAAATAAATAACAATAATAAAAAATAACTGGACTCTTTCTAAATAAAAAATAAATAACAAAAAAATAAATGCAGTCCTTAATGCAGTCCTTTAACTGAGGCTAAACCTGCAACTCAAGTCACGACATAAATGAATTATTTTTAGTGGAAAAAAAAACCCAGCAACACAAAATGCAAATAAATGCAATCAGTAAACATGTGGCTCAAGATCAGAGCATAAATAATTGAAAAAAGTAAAAACACTTCTTAGATAATAAATAAATAAATAAATAAATAAATAAATAAATAAATAAATAAATAAATAAATGCAGTCAGGAGCCTAAAACTGAATCTCAACATGTTTTTGGAGACTTGTTTCTCAAATGTTTGCTGAATTGTTGGCTGACTTCAGTTTTTGATGTGGATGCCCTGTTGCTGCTACTGCTGTCCTAAAGAGAAAAATTAAGACAGACGTGAATTTAAACTGAATTTGTAATGACACAGCTTATACGAGCTAAACTTAATTGTAGCAGTAACGTAAAACATAACATTAAGCCTGTGCTTCTCTTCTTAGCGTCATGTCAGAGAGGAAACTAACTGGTGTTATCCATCTTAGCGAAACAAAACAAAACAAAAAAGTTATCCATCTTAGCATGCTAGTCACCTCATGCCTCAGTAACAAGCTTATTTCACTAATGCCAGACGCTAAGGGTAGCTCGTTCATTTCAAGACAGCATTAACTTTACCTTGAATTTAGCATATAGCGATGGGTGGTGCTCACATTTACAGCCAGAGGAGGCGATACATCATATTTGATGTATCGCCTCCTCTGGCTGGCTTTTGCACGATTTGGTCCTTTTAGATGGGGGAAAAGTTCAGGGGGGTTCGCCTCCTTCAGCCATCATACGGCCTGCAGAGCTGCCTGCTTGTACCAGCAACCGAGGGTGTGCAGGGGGAGGGGTACTTTACACTGCAGCTGCACACGACCTGAGGGACCTCCACTTTCTCTCTGACGAGACATCACATAAAAAAAAAATGGGCACTGATAATTGATTTAGATGTGATGAATTAATAAAAAGGAGGGATCTGGAGGTTGAAAAGGAAACTGAAAACTCACCTCACAAGTCTGAACATTGTTAATCACATCTTTGCATTGACTTGTTTTTTGTGAACACCAATGATCTGTCAGTAAAACGTAGCACGCATAACACTTCCTGCCACTGCCTCAAAATTGAAGGCAGCCTGTGGAGTTTTAGACCTCTTAGCACGATGGAGCTGCCTGTCAAGGATTGGGTCTCCATGTTGTTAAACTCAAGTGTGTGCACAAGGACTCACTGTACATTACTGCTGATGTCACCAAACAATTTCACTGATCAGCTGCTGGGAGTATGGTTAGACCCAATGTGACAGCAAAGGCAGGGGAAGGAAGTAAGGAAGGAAATAAACTCAACATTTGTTAGAGCCCAAAGATACACACAGTGTGTAAGTGTGCAAGTAACACTGAAACATAACAAGAAAACTTCACAGAGTAACTTAACAGCCAGCGTAAACAAATCCCACTGTCTGAGCGCACAAACTGGTCAACGTACACTTTGTTACACAACAATCGAAATCCATTCCACACTGGAACACACTGCGTATGATGCTGCATGTCTTGACTGGTGCTGTTCTTACAGTACTTATCCACTCTCTAGACATGCTTGAGGTAGCTGTTAGGGGTTGTAGGATTATTGGACTGTATAATACTGAGAGGTATCCCATTCTGGTAGAGGTATCTCCTCTTATGTATGTAGCACAACCTTGACATGAAGATTGCCAACACAGTGACTGAGGAGCTACGACATTTCTCACTATCCATCCCAGTACAAGGCCTCCATATACACATGAAATGTCTGCTGCCATATTTGTATTCATTCTTCTTTGAAAACGTTGACGTCCCTCCTGCTGTTGAACCCTTAGGTATGAAGAGTGTAAGGAGAAACTAGTGCCATTTTTGAAGAAGGTGGGCTTCAATCCGAAGAAAGATATTCACTTCATGCCGTGCTCCGGACTGACAGGGGCCAACCTGAAGGAGCCCACTGACATGTGCTCCTGGTATACGTAAGTCTCTCAACTTATGCCTGTCCGTTTGGTTTCTGTATAGATCAAAATGATTGTTCTTGTTCATCCATCTGTCCACATTTTGTCATTTCAGAGGTTTACCTTTCATTCCACACTTGGACAGTCTGCCAAACTTCAACAGATCAAGCGATGGCCCTGTCAGATTGCCCATTGTAGACAAATACAAGGTAAGTCTGAGTTTTTCCACCCCTGCTTGCTTTATACGTTCACACTGAAGCCCAGGAGGATATTTAATTTCAGTTGCCTGACATCAGGCATTTCCAAACACATTCTGCATTCAGAAAGCACAGAGCTGAAGACATGGATAACTGCTGCAGTTACAAAGGATTTAAGAATGCCTGGTTAGTGGTGACAGGGACTAGATACACGCGCAGGTGTGTTGGTCGGTGTCGGAATCTGCAGATAAACATATATTACTGTTATCAGTGCACAGGTTAGCTTCTAAAATGAGTGCAGTGACTGCCTGTTTGTTAAAGATTGACTCCCTGAGCTGGCTCACTGCTGCTGTTTTCATACTTGACTGTAAACTGTGATCAGAGTTGAGGAAGTGTATGTTTAATATGCAGATAGGCAGGTAAATGCTATTATCAAACATTTTGTCATAGATCTGTTTGTACAAAAACTGTCTTCTCTCTGACCCGACTCTTATTTTACATTCACATTGTGAACAGCTTGGCTTATGTGTGACTGACGGGAGTCGTCTCTTGCACTTGTCAGAGTCAGACATGAAAGCTGAATCATTCTGTGCACTCTCAAAGCGTGAGTTGAGTTTCCTGAGTGGCTGCACTCTACAGGAAAAAGATGAATCTGGTCTTTAGTTAACTGATGTGAACACGTTCTCACCTGCTCTGTTCTGCTCTTTGTCTGTCTGTCTCATCAGGACATGGGCACTGTGATTTTGGGCAAACTGGAATCAGGCTCCATCAGTAAAGCACAGCAGCTGGTCATGATGCCAAACAGGGTAAGACATCCCACAAAACCCCTTTTTCATCAGCTGCGACCCAGAAAGAGAAATTTAATGATGAAAGTATTTTTTTGGTTGTAAATAGTCTAACTGCAACAATCAAACACATTTCAATCAAGTTGCCACAGGAGCATCAAAAGACGGAAAGTTGATGAATGCTCCAAGAACACCTGTTTGGAACATTCCACAGGTAAACAGGTTCATTGGTAACAGGTGATAGTATCATGATTGGGTATGAAAGGGGCATCCTGGAAAGGCTCAGTCGTTCACAAGCAACGATGGAGAGAGGTTCACCACTTTGTGGACACTCGATTGTTTAAAGGATGTTAGTACATGGGCTCAGGAACACACCTGAAAGCATTGTCAGTAAACAGTTTGTGTGTAAATGACTGCATTCCTTTTTAATTCACATTTCACATAGTGACCAATTTTGTGGGGGGAATCGGCGATATATACATCTTTATAATTCCCCCCTCTCTCTCTGTTTGTCTTATTCCACGTTTCTCTGCTTGTGGTCTCATCGTGCAGCATGTGGTAGAGGTGTTGAGTCTCCTGTCAGACGATGTGGAGACAGATGATGCTGGCCCTGGAGAAAACCTCAAGCTGCGGCTGAAGGGCATTGAGGAGGAGGAGATCCTGCCTGGCTTTATCCTGTGTAATGCTGAGAACCTCTGCCACTCAGGGCGCACCTTCGACGCCCAGGTCAGTGTCACGCGGCAGCTCGAGGCTGTCATTTCTGAGCCACGGTTGACTGTGTTGTGTGCTGGATTTCCCTGCCGTCCTAACCAGCAGCCATTCTACACTCCCCCACCACCACCAGTCAGGATTCTCTTTAGCACAGATACAATAAGAGGTCTATCTCTGTGGAGGACATTTTTAGTCATAATTACTATTAAAAGTCCAAATAGAATATTAAAAGAATTAAAGTTAAGTAGATCATTTTACTATGCTACCAGGAATAGTCAGGCCATAGTTAAAATGATGATGAGAAAATATAAAGGGACATTGGGTCATTTGGCTATCACCTCACAGCCGCAGGTTTTATTACTGTTGCGCTCCTGTAGAGTTTCTCATTTGTTCTGCTGTCTTTGGAAAAATCTGCGAATCTATTGAGGCAGCAGAATTATTTGTATTTTCATTCAATTGGAAGTGGAAATAGACTTAACAGTCGTGTATTTTCATCGTGCTTCTATTTTTAGCATAATAAAACCACTCAACCATGCCTCAGCATGGCTCAGCAACGAGGCTAGCTCGAGCTTTGCCACTGGCCACAGCCCAGTTCAGATGATTCCCTTTTCTTATTTCCAGTTCAGTTTCATCTCTACAATTTAAGTTTTCAGCATTTCCATTTAAACTTTTGCTTTTAAAATGTTCTAATTTCAGCAGCAAATCTGCTAGAAGTAGAAGCACACACTGTAAAGTAGAACCAGTGTGTGTTGTTACTATGTTGTCATGTGAAGTCTGTTTATCTTTTGTGGTTAAGATAAGATAATACTTTGATTCCTGAGGGGAAACTCAGGTGCTGCAGTCAGCAGTTACAGGGAGTACAGAAATGCACAAGAGCGAAAAACAAGCAAAATACAATAAGCAAAATTTAACAAGGTTATTATAGATCATATAAGAAGTGTACAAAGTGAAATCAAATAGAAGACTTTAATAAAGTGCCAGAGTGAGAGGGAAAAGTCCTGAGTCTAGTAGTGTCCATTTATCCAGTGGTTACAGAATCAGCTGTGGATCTAATGTCCAGCTCGTTCTGTGACCCAGTGAGCACTCGTGGAAACATGAAGGCAGACTGCTGATCCAAAGCTGTGACACCAGGTGAAGCATGTCTGTCTGCAGGGAGCACGACAAGTCAGTGCAACAGCAAAAGCGTGGAGCTGAACCTCGTGCACTACAGTGCACTGCACTGCAGTGTAGTGTTACGTTAGTGTCGCAGGCCGCATGGGATGAGCAGAAGAAAAGCTAACTGCTAACATCACCACAGCTGCAGAAGCTCACATCAAACATGGACATATTAATGGTTAGTTCAGTGATGCAGAAAACTGATTCATCATCCTCCTTAATATCGTCTGGCTAAAGAATAAGATGCAGTAGTCCATACTATCATCCTGTCATTAAGAAAATCTGACCACAGCAAGGTCGCCAGGAACATGACTGTCAATGCTTATGATATGAAAAAAGTTGGTTAACCAGGAACAGTCAACTGAAACCTGTTGTCAGTAACATCAGTTACTGAACTGTAATACTGAACTAGGTGAGAGAAGTTCAATGTTGTGTGCAGAAACAATAGAGAGTGTTACTCCATCAGTAAATCAGTCTGTTTAAGGCTGTTACATTAGCTGGTTGTCACTGTTAGCAGCTTCTTCTGGCAGACACACATGACAGTATTGCAAGAAGATGATTTTTGAAGCCATTGCCAGATAAGTAGTGGTCCTCCCTCTGCCCCTGCACACTCTACGTGCTCCCTTTTCTAAGTTTTCACTGTAGTGTGCTCGTATGCGGTCGTCAGCCGTTCCTGCTGTGCAGCCTCCCTCCAGCCTTTGGACCACACCTTCTCAATTACATACAGCTTGAAAATCCAAATGGAATTTTAAAATGCCAAATTGTGCAAAGTGTAAATTTAAGTATCTCTTTTAGCCTTTCCATGACCCATGAGTTGCATATTGGATGTTTCCCTTTGCTTATTTCTACTTTCAGTTTCATCTTTACAATTTAGGCTCTCAGTCTGAACATTTCCATTTCAGCTTTTTTCATGGTCACATTTTCAAATGACTGTTTCCATTTCTTTCTGCTTTCTCTGTGTCCTTTTTTCCTTTTAATTATGGTCTGATTATTCCTGGTAGTGTAGTAATTGTGTAATCTTTTTGAATTTGTGAAGTTGGCATCAAAAAGGAATCAGATTGATGTGAAACTGACACTATGTTCAGGCTGCAGTACAGACGTACAATACAAACACCTGGGGTCACTTTTAGCAGCAGTGCATCTGGTTCAGCTGGTGTGGTTATTTGTTTTAAATGTTTACATCACTCCAACTCTGTTCTTCACAGATTGTCATCATTGAACACAAATCCATCATCTGTCCAGGTTACAACGCAGTCCTTCACATTCACACCTGCATTGAAGAAGTGCAAATTACGGTAGGATTTCAACTTAACTGTCAACATAACGCAGTCACAGATTGAAAGTCCTTACCACCGCGGCCTGGGTTCAAATGAGGCCCGGGTTCTTTGCTGCATGTCATCCCGTCTCTCTCCAGCTGTCCAAAAACATAATTTAAAATAAAGAAACTGTTCAGGAATGACCTGTTGAAGGGTTAGAAGACATGTGAACAAACACTTTTGGTTTAACGGATGGAGAAACAGGTGAATGCTTCTGATGAATACCTGTGTATGTACTGACATTCTGCTACTTTTGCGCTGTCTGCAGGCCTTAATTTGTCTGGTAGACAAGAAGACAGGAGAGAAGAGTAAGACACGACCACGATTTGTCAAACAGGACCAGGTCTGCATCGCCCGTCTGCGCACGGCAGGAACCATTTGCCTCGAGACTTTTAAAGACTTTCCTCAGATGGGACGGTTTACCTTACGGGACGAAGGTAGAGCTTCTGCAGACGCTGATTCATTAAGCTCCAATGAATATTCAGGGTGCAGCTTATTTTTAGCTGTTCCTGGTGAAAATAGCAGCAGATTAAGTTTGGTTTCACACTCATTTTCCACTCTTATTCCAAAGTATTTCAAAAATGTTATTTTTATATGGATCATCTAAACAGCATATCAGGGTTTGTCTTTTCAAATTATGCCTCATTCTGAATGCAGCATTTTCCAATGAAGATGTGTGATACACCCACATTAACCGAGTTTCAGGAGTGTTCTTTGGTCATGTGTACAGCGCATTAGGAATATGCATCTCAGTTGGGGTTTTACCCAAGTTTGCAACACACGGCCTCTTGCCCATCAGGTCTTGCACTGAATATTAGTGGATCATTCATTTTTATGTAAATGGATTGGAGTAGGAGTTGTCCTTTTCAGAAGGAGGGCAAAAACAGGAATGTTTTGTGCATGTAAACACAGTCAATGATGAGTTTGTTCTTAGGTTACTGGGCTCTCTGCAGCTGCTGCCTTTATGCAGACAAGCATGTCGTGACAGGACACATCATTCTGTAACACCACTGTGTGACTGCCAGTGGCCTCTGTTTCTGTCATCAGAGCAGAGCAGTGACTCTTCTCTAGAGAAATGATCAGCTGATCACCTCAGATCACTTCAAGAATTTCCCTGTCGACTGGTGCTTCATATGAGAGCAACATTTGAATCTGTCGAACTTCATAGTTATGAGCCAGAGCTCAGTATTCTGCTGTCAGTAGCTGAAGTACAGGAAGCTGCAGCTGTTAGCATTGAATGTGTTGGATACATTTAATTAGCATTAGTGTTGGAGTTTCAGAAGAAACTGTCGTGTTTCTACCTTCCCTGGTAGAATTGCATTAATTGTATTAGTTTTAGTGAAGCTGAACAGAAATGTGATGCTCTCTTTTTGTTTGCGTGTTTCAGGTAAGACCATCGCCATCGGTAAGGTGCTGAAGCTGGTTGCTGAGCGGGACTGAAGACGACTGCTGCCTGAGAGTCCTGGAGAGAAGGAGCGGGCGGAGCTCGGTCATAACCCGCCCAAACTGTTGTCAGCGGCGACGGCACCTCCCTGTCACGCCCCCTCTGCGTGCCGAAGAACAGCGTCAGAAAAAAAACTCATGTGAAAAGAAAACCTGTTTTTAAGCAAATGACAAACCAAGATGAAGTCCACACGAGTCAGCTTTCTCATATTGAGAGCTCAGCTATGCCATTTCAGGGTTAGCCCTCCCTCCACCTCCCCCACCTCCCGACTCTGGTCTGCTCATCATTACATGATTTTTTTTCTTCCAGATATTTTTGTTTTTTCTTGCTTTCATAAATGACAATGACAAATGGCAGAAGTTATATCTGTAAACAGATGTGGACCAGGGTTTTGCTTGGAATATATAAAATGATTTTCTGAAGTAAATTGCAAAAGAAATTGTTTGAAAGAACTTATCCAGTTGAAACCAAAACGTTTATCTTGGGTGTACATGTCTCCCTTTGCTTTTACCCACTTTTTGGTTTCTCATGTTGCGTTCTGGCAGTGTGCTTGAGCGTGTTCAAATGTTATTAAAGCAAACAACTATGACAATAAAATAATAAATTGGGAAAACAAAGCGTGTTCATTCGCAGAGCACATTTCAGTGTCTCGTTTCACAAAGTGCCAGTTAGTTACATGAAACTCCTGACAAATGGTTGCTTTCAAATGCAGTTTTCAGCTTTAAACATTGTTTGGAGACATCTCGGTGATCAATTGTACTCTTAGAATACTTACTCTGTGCAACTGGGCTGTTCCAGTAAATAGATGGAGACTATATTATATGTATCAGTCTGTATATGTGCAAGCTGATGGGTAACAAATGTCAATTCAGAAATACCAAATATGTTTGAGATCAGTCTGAAACAGTGTCACCATAACATGGTTTGTCCACCAGAGGGTGCTGACAAGGTTATTGTGACTAAAATGTCCTTAAGACTGCGTATCTTGGTCACTCAGAGTTATCTAAGGTTTGGCTGTGTCTTCTCTGCATTCTGTGCTCCATGGCTGGAGCACCTGCTGTTGTGCATTCAGCTGATCAGCCTTCAGGACGTGTGGATAAGTGACTGAGCTGACAATAGAAGCCGCCTCTGAAGACTCCTACCACAAGACGTATCACTCATGTAGGCTGATCAAGTCCACTGATGAAGAGCAAATACACCAGCAGGTGGTGTGTCCATGCGGCTCGCTGCCACAGTAAGTGATGATTACTTTAAGGTTTGTAAGGCAGCTGGTGTATATTTGAATTTAAAGAGGCCTTATTTAAAGAATTGCAGTGTTGTGTTTCATACATGCCAAAGATTTAATTGAGATTTTATTAAAGGGGATCACAGCTGATTATAACAGCTGGATGGATTTGTTCAGGGCTGTATCTGCTGCAGATCTTTTGCTACTTAATGTAGGGAATTTTTAATCAGAGTATTTTTGGATTGTTGTGTTGCTTCTTTTTTATCTGTAGAATTAAGACTTTCTGAAATTAGTGTAATTTTCTTCTGTTCTATACTGTGTATCATACGAGAATATCACTAATCCTCATGCAGATGGATTAGTTTGATGCTGTGGGTCTGGGTGCTGGGTGCTTGGTGAGCTCAGTGCAGTGGGTGTGGCTTTCGTGAGAGCAGTTGTCCAGCGGCAGTCAGTCTGTCATCACTGCCTGTCCAGCAGGGAGACACACAGAGAGGCTTTAGGTAAGTTGGAGATGACTATGTAACATTTTATAAGTTCATACTGACCTCACACTATTCCACACTCCTTCGGAAGTCCAGATGTTGTAGTTGTTCACAGTGAATTTGCTGTTGTGCGTGGTGATAGTTTAAATGGAGTTTAAGTGGAATTCAGGCACATTTTTTAGTTTAGTTTACAGCTTTAACAAGTTTTTTGTCAAAGTATAGAGACAGACTTACACATTACTGGTTTTCGGTCTTTTCATTGGATTTAATGGATTTGTGGATGATAAGAAAAAAATAGACGTGTGGTGTTATCTGTGGTGTGATGCATCTAATCTGTCCTCCAGTGTGAACATGCTCTCCACCGCAGTCACCATATCAATCATGGATCCTTCCTCCCAGGAGGTGGAGGACACTGAAGCCTCCACACCGCTTAACCCCTTTCAGCAGGATGGGTGTCCCTCCGCCGTCGGGGCTCCATCCTGCTGGCTCCTCTTCTTTAAGCCCATCGCGGCCATTGGTGTTGGCACACTGCTGTTTGGATCGGGTACAACCTGGTCCCTGCTCTACTTCACCCAGGTGGGTAATGTACCCTACCTCCTGGGGCCCCTGCTCCTCTCTGTGGGGTTGATGTTCCTGGTCACTGGCCTGGTCTGGATCCCCATGCTCAAACAGAGCTTAGAGCACCATGCACTCACCAAGGTCAATCATGGCAAGGGGCTCCAAGTGGAGCACAGACATCACTGATGGGGAATACTGGAACCACTGGGACTGATGAACCATCTGTTTTGAAAGCACAGAGCAGCAGTACAAAACTGTGTGACAATCATGGTTTGGGACAGACTTCTGATAAACATAATGACATCGACTTGCCTCATGGGTGTGTAGGATCCAGTGTTTTTTGCAGCTTGACCCAAACCAGGAATTTAAAATCAGGATTTCTCAGCCTCTGCTGCTGCTTCATTTTAAGCATTCATAATTTTAATTTGTCTCACCCGATAATCAGACTGACTTAGCATTTTGTTGCCCTTCATTATGCAGTCTGACATCATGTTCATGTCAAGGCCTTTTCTGTTTGGTGGGCTAATCAGTTGATGCCATTTTCACTGCAGCCAGGATTTTCGGGATACTGAGGTCATTGAATCTCCCTTCCACCAGAAAAAAAAGTATTATCTATCTAGCTGGCTGCTCTGCTTTATCGTGTGAATATTCTATCTCCCAACATGAAGGCCTCATTCAATTTGTTTACTATTATTATTATTAGTATTGTTATTATTATCTGTCCTTTCTGCTCTGTTTGGTAGTGACAGCTAGAGAAATACAGGGGAGAGAGCAGGTGATATGCAGCAAAGGGCTCGGGAAGGTAAGGCTGTGGTAAGGATAAAATATCAGACATACTTAATACATGGTATGTCCTCTGTGAGGTGAGCTACCAGGGTACCCCAGTCCAATGGGTTTTTAAATGCTTCATTTATTCTCATTTATCATTAAGAAAGAATTTATTTATCTCAGTAATGACCACTTCATAACCACTTTAAATCTGTCTTTACTGCATATCTGCACAGTGCCAGGAATCCAATTCTTTTTGGGAAATAATGAATCTTTATTTATTGGTCTAAAACGAATCAACATTGAATGTATTACTAAAGGAATAGCAGAATAAGCCTTTAAAACTAACAGATGATGTATAATTTTAACTGCCACCACATTTGAATGCCTCAAATTCCGAGAAATTTGGGGGTTTTCCTGTGATACATTGGTAGATCATGACAGTTTGTTAAACATATAGCTTCTTGTGGAAGCTCAACGGTAGGATTCAGTTTTCTTGTGATTCATAAGGAGAGTATTGTGATGAGACTTAGTTTTTATTTTGTTGTATTTCAGTGAAATCTCATCGCCCAGCCAGCTATTTGTTTGTTATGTCAATTTAAGACTTGTTATTCCTGTAAATCAACTTACAGCAATGCAGCCATGTCCCTCTTATTCATGCTCTGACTCAGAGAGATGGCGCCTCCCTTCTTAATGCCACGAACAAGCTCTGATTGACTACTTGCTGGCCAATGAGCAACAGC
This sequence comes from Chaetodon trifascialis, assembly GCF_039877785.1. Taxonomy (NCBI): domain Eukaryota; kingdom Metazoa; phylum Chordata; class Actinopteri; order Chaetodontiformes; family Chaetodontidae; genus Chaetodon; species Chaetodon trifascialis. The sequence continues at coordinate 3,245,888 of NC_092070.1, forward strand.
CACCAGTGAGCACATTACCAGACCTATCTAAATGCTTTTGTGGTTCCCCAACTTTACGGAAGTGCAATCTTACCTCAGTGGAGTAACCTTCAGGTGCTGTCCCTCCTTGTAACCAAATGGACTAAAACATGAAAAAAAACACTCATTAAGTTTTGATGTGTTAAACAGTAATTAGTGGAAGGCAGGGTGGTGCTTCACTGTGAGACAAGGTTTGAATGAGGCTGTGAATCCCTCTACATGTGAAAACCATGCATGCTGGTTTTAAAGAGAACGAGGGTTGTGGACCTTCTGGGTGGAGTCTCATATCTCCTGTGTTCATTTCTTTAATTGGTGAATATGTCAAATCTTGTAGTTGGAATTAGTGATTTTCTCTGACAGGCTGCCCATCTGTCCCATTGTGTCCTCGTTGGGTGTTTCTCTGTTATTTATTTATTTGTTATCTTCTCCATAAGCCTTTCTGCTCATTGTGGCTACTGGTGGGTAAATGATTTAGAACAGGATTACTGAGGCAGAGAAATGCCACGACACTCATCTAACTCTGATTATTCTGAGATCAACATGGTCACTGGTTGCAGAGCTCCCAAACTCCACCCCTGCAAACACACACACATTCACTTCAGCTTTGTGCTGTGGCTCCAGGCCAGAGACCAGCGAATGAACAGATCTGACCTAATCCAACCTGCAGCATGTCCATCTGTCTGTGTGCACGATGCAGATACAACAGAAAATATCCTGTCAGATAAAAGCTTTGCTTGTCAATACAATGCACTGATGCAAACATGTACAGTTCATACATCTTGACGTGGGTGTTGGTGGTCTGCTTTCAACCACAGCAGCCAACCATCACCATAAACAATATGACAGTGAGGGCATATAATAATCTATTCCATAATAATAATCGAATTAAATTAGACCAGATTCAACCATATCAGAACAATGAAATGTGGTTAAGCATTTAAACGGAACATTAGCAAGAGTGCAGTGCAAAAGTGTGAAGGGTTTTAAAGGCCAAAAGAAAATCTACCAATGCATAAATAACCACATAATTAATGGGTCAGTGAAGATCCTCGTTCATCAGGTCATGGTACTTCTTAGTGCTTCCAAACACCATCATGCATTGCATTGGAGTTGAAGATTTCCTGCATAGTTTATATTGTATTATCTCATTTTTCCTGGTAGTATGTTTCCTCACAGTGCTATGTGTTGTCACATTTGTTCAAACAAATGATCTTTAATTGCAAATGATCTTCTGTCTCTGTGAAATAAAACATCTTATCTCATCTAATGATGCCTCGTGAGCCTCTCCTACTTGCTGTGGTCTAGAAGAACAGCAGCTGCTCTTGTAATTTGATCCATCACTTGGGAAACCCAGTCCACACATTAAACAGTCACTGGCCTGACTCACACTTATTTACCAGGCTTACTGTTTCTCCTTCAGGTATGTCTGCCTCGCACTCAAGTCAGTAGCTCAGAATAAGGACAGAGCCAAAACAAGTGTGGCAGACATTCTGGATAACACTCGTGCGCATAACAATGCATCATAGTCCATATAATGTAATCCAAGAGGAAAAGAAGGACTCTGCCGGTCAGGTAGAGCTTTCAGCCCCTCCTCCAGTGAGCACTACGCCCCTCCTCCTGAGAGTGGGCCAGGCGCCTCACCTGGCTCACCTTCCAGCCGCTCTCAGACTCAATGCGACGGCACCAAAGCTCCGGGAACTAAGCAGCCACTGTCAGAGACCCCGGCGTCTCTCCGGAGGCGCGTGCTGAACGCTGACATGGAGCCGGTCCACCAGGGTCTGGGTCGCTGTGTGTGTTGTTTCTGGCTCGCAGTAGCCTTTGACATCGTGGGGCTGGCCATCCTTCTCCTCGGGGTGTTTGTGAACGTGTTTTTCTTTGACCTGCTCATCTACGCAGGCGCCATCGTCATCTTCTTCAGCCTCATCTGGTGGGTGTTCTGGTACTCCGGGAACATCGAGGTGCCCCCGTCGGAGCTGGAAGATGATGTGGGTTTGCTGAAGAAAGACAAGGGCGTGTTGAGCGGGATCAGCGGCGCGGTGCGGCGCCTCTCCGGCCGCATGACCAGCAGCATCCGGAGCTCATTCCGCAGGAACGGAGGGCCGTCCAGTAACCGCACGGGCCGCAGGCCGCCGGTGGGCCCGCACGTCGAGCAGGTGGCCGTTGCCATGGCAACGATGACCCCGCATGAGGATATCCCGCGCACATCTGTCTCAACCGTGGCGGGGGGTGACACAGAGATGCAGCACACAACACACACTTCTCCTATCTAGAACAGGCCCACAGGTGAGGCCTCGCTCACACAGTCTGACTTTATAATACACTATAACTAGAATTTTATCATGTCATTGCTTTTTACTTACTGTGCAGCTCTATTTTCAGTCAATCTTTTGTCTTTGTCTCATCTACTGATGATCAGAGGCTGATTCAAAGGCCTCCGCCAGCTGCCAGGAATAGAATCTGAAGTCTAGAGAAAAAATACAAAACGTTTTACTTTCATGTATTTTTTCATTTTCTTTTTATCCTAAAGACTCTCAAATCTCGAGATAAAAAAATCGTAAAATGTGAGGCAGACTGAAAGGCAGCAGCCATTTGTTGACTGTAAAATCCTCCTCACTACAAACAATCCATTCGTTCACTACGCTCAGCCTTTAGCCTACAAAGTCTGACTAGAATCAAAGTCTGATATTTCACCATTGGCAATAGATGGTCAGAAGACAGTATCAAAACTAAAACTGTTTTTGCTTTGTTGTTGTTATTATCATTATTATTATTATTACATATCTGTGAAAGTGAAGATCCAAACATCATCAAAGTGACGTTTATACTGTGTTTGTGTGCTTGGTGTTTGATCATTATGAAACATGTCTAAAGTTTATTGGTGCTACGGACACAAAAGGAATCATAGCCCTGTTTCAAATCTACTCATTTTCACAAGATTTAACAGGGTTCAATTCCATAAATTATCTTTATTTGACTGTATATTTCAAAAATAGAGGACCTGAGGAAAATCTCCTCCTCGCTCAGTATAACTTCTTTCAGTTTGATCTAGTTTAAATGTGGAAGTAAAAGGAGTATCTGTGTAAAGGCAGAACGAAATGTTATCAGTGGATGAATGATTAACCACACTAAAGGACGAGCCTTCGGTTTAAACAATAGCAGGCCTACCTGAAACTTACTTGAAAACCTCATCATCCACAGATTAATGTAAACATCCTGAATAGATCATAGAAAGGACTTTCTGCTCACCTCAAAAGCAAAATAGCTTTAATAATGATGTTCAATCCATTTTCTGCCCCACAGAGACTTGATGAGAGCCTGCTCCACAGTGTCTTCAGCTGGCTCCACTTCATGCTCACATTTTCTACTGTTTGTGTGTTAAATGAGGAATTATTAATAATTGATGTTGATAGTGTTTGCAGTTGTTGAGTCTTTATGAAATGCTTTAGTCAAATGTATATTTTCATAATAAATGTTGTGTTTTAATCAGTATGGCAGCTTTGATGCAGTCTTTCTGAGATCATTTGGCAAAGTTTAAATTTTGGAAATTCATAGGTTTGTACAATGTATGAAATTAAGCTGATAACCACAAGGACTCAACCCATCCTTCACCAAAGCATTTTTCCTACCCCAAACAACAATAAGCTGAACCAAAACCTAAACAAGAATGTGCGATGGCTTTTCTTACGATAACTGAAATTTGTCGTGCTGGATTAAATTTTTGTAGGATGACTGTCAAAATGTGTAATTGCTGGATGTCTCATTCTTGGAGTCATATCCCAGTTACTCAAGATAATCCATCCCTTTAAACGTTGACCATACGTCAATGCTATGTTCACAACTTTTTGGTTTAAGCAAGTGACTCAGTCACAGTAAGCAAGTAAGTGACTTAACTCATGAACCCCACAAATTACTCTAAATCTGGGCAAACCTGTGCTTTTGTCTTTCCCTCCCAAAGATAATTTGCTGAGAATATTATCTGTTGTGTTCATATGTTCAACATTCTTTGGCAGCTGCTGGATAACTGAAATGACTGGGATGTGGAAGGTGGCCATCCAGGACTGGATCAGGGCTTAGTTTATTATAACATGAATTCTAGAATTGTTACTGAAAGGCAACCCATTCCATGCCAATACAGTTAATGAATTGGCATTGGCCCTGATTCTGACTCTGATCTTCATTTAACTACTACTATAACTATAACCTAATCATTGCTGTAAATATATTAAATGAAGTATATCATTGATGTGCTGTTGGTTATATGAGACCATTTGTGTCAGCTCTCCATTCAGTGTCAGTCATAACATGTAATGACAGCTCCACACTGGTGTCTGTGCATCTGAAACACAATGGATACCAAAAGCCTACACCACTTTATAAACCATTTAGTATCCTGTTTTGAGGCCTCAAATGAAAATCCAGCAATTCAAGCATTCTTAAGTTTTATTTGAATGTATGAAAATAGAAAGCAAAGGTCACAGGTAGACACACCCTTCAGGTAGCAGGAGCAGCTTCTGCTGTGAGAGCAGACTAGCTGCTCATGTGGATTGAGTTTATGCTGTGAACCTGACCTTACTAAAGACTGATTAAGATAAGAAATGATGTATGTACTGGTTAACTGGGACTTACTGATCCTTCTAGGTGCTTATTGTTGCAGCAGCTAACATGTTACAGCAGGGAGAACAAAATAGAAATGCTAAAGTCATCAAATGAATGTGAGCTGAAGACTAAACAGGCTTTGATGAAAAGAATACTGCTGTGGCAAAAGAGGTGTGGATGGCAGCAGACTTCCTTGTTCCCACCCCAGTTCAGCTGATAACAAGCGTCAGTGTTTAACCTTTGGAACCTGTTGGCTTTATTATGCTGCTGTTTCATCTGACCGTGCTCTACTGCAATACTTTTGGCCCACATTATCGAATCTACATCAAGTACAGCAAAGTCCTTTCAACGCATTCAAGTTTGAGGGGGGAATAATACATTTACAACAACTTACATTATCGGTTCCAAAGGTGGAGAATGTACACAAGTATCTTCTATAAATTCACATATCCAGAAAATATGACATTAAATGCACGTCAGGGACATCACCATGCAACAGTGTCATGCAAAGGAAAAAATAAGGTAGCTGGAAATGGAAATGGGTTTTCCTGGTACAGAGTGGGAGTTTTACAGGATGAAGCACACTGAACACCACAGGCAAAAACCTGATGCACTGCTTCAAACAACAGACATAAAGTTGTCTATAGAGGCCATATTGCCAGTATTTATGAAACACTGGGGTCATGAGCCACCACATGCTCCCCCTCCTCCTCTGTGCGTACACACAGAAGCTGCCACCACACATCATGTAGTTGACCAATCACGTGCGGAGAGCCGGCTCTTAATAGCCAGTTCGTTCGCAACTGACACATGACTAATTCTTCTACCTGTTCCAGTGTTGGTGGGCGTTATCCTGGTAAGCCTGTGTGTGGCAGCGGCGCCTGGACCGTCTACAGGTGACATGGCTCCATCACACCTGTCTGAGTGTGTGGAGCCTCTGTCACACGTGTCCTGGGTGCCTTTCTCCTCTCTCTTTTCCTCTTTTTGTCCTGTAAACAAAAACAAACAGACCATCTGGTGTCAGCTGATGAAGAGTCTTTGCAGAGAGTGTTCATTCGCTCTCGTGCACTGATGTGTGAGCCTGTGTACTCAGGTAGTTTTGGTCCACTCCGGGTGTTGCTGGGCGTGGAGGAGTCTTTCTCTCTCGGCCTGCTCGTAGTATCTGGCCTTCTCCTCCTTTGACAGATGGACACTGTGGACAGACGACAGCACAGTGTCAACACACACACAGACACCAACATAAAAACACTCACAGACACAGAAAAATGCACACAAACTATTTTATTTTAACAAACTTTGATCATGTTTGTAACAGTGAGTGAGTCAAACATACAGAAGCAGCACATTTACTCTCTGACCCAGCACTGCATTCACAGCTGTGCTCCCTCTTCTGCTGACGTCGTCTTCGCTGATCGTCCTACTGCTGGTTTTCACGCTTTCTCTTTCTACAGAACAAAAACAGAGTGAGAACTCCTGTCACTGCTGTGGAAATGTTAAGAGAAGCACAATGATACAAGACGAGTGTAAATGTAACTTGTGTGTGCTGTGCTGTGCATTAAAGCCATTAACAGACACTGATTCTAATAATATTCATGCAGACGTGTTTGGTAGACAAAGAACAGACATCTGAAATCAAACAACAGCTGACAGAAATGAAATATAAGTGACTGTGATTTGATGATGAGTCTGGCTTATTAATGGTGACCACAGCCACAGATCAGCCAGTCAGAAAAAAGAGAAACATCCATTTTGATCCAAACTGTCCATAGCAAACTTACTTTGAGTTGGAGGTGTTGGGTGGAGCAGCAGCAAAGGCAGGTGGAGGGAAAACCTGTGGGACCTCATACAGCAGCTCTCCATTCCTACACAGATAAAGAGAGACAGACAGACGCGCCAGACAGTTCAAAGAGTGTGTGTGATGATGCAAACTGAAGCTCAGTATCTGTGTGTTAACTTGTGTGTGTCTTTGATGTGTGTGTTACTTACAGCTGTCCAACACAGCGCAGGTTTTGGGTGAATCCGTCAGGGAGCCTCAGCACTGGTTCATCTGGAGACACAAACACACACAGAGCAGGTGATTAGACAAGCTGCAATGGTGTCACCTGTCCACCAGGTGTCAGGATTTTGTAGGCGGCCCTGATGGTAAAGCTGGCCTGGAATGCCTCCATCTCCCACAGTTCTTTTCAGGAGCTCTTCCTCTTTTCCACTCCTTCTCATGCCATCCACTGCCCTTGCTTTGCCTGCACCACAGCTTGTGCACACCTTTCGCTTCCTCCTTCCGACGTACCTCTTGGACCACCAGCTTGCGTCTCTCAGCTGGAGTGGCCTTGTTCCATGCTGGTGTACTGGTCCCAAGGCCAAGACCAGTCCTCCCCTCCTGCACTGAAGCAGGTTTATTCCCTCCCTCTCCTCCTCTGTGGCCTTCCTCCATTGCTTCTTCAGCTGCCGCCTCTCCCTGGCTCTATATTATAGAGTATTTTATACTCATTTAGTTCAAAACATGTATGCGACAGATAGTTACTTTTGCAGATATGGATTTTACCTGAATTTAACTCCTCAGCAACATATAAAGTTGTAAAGTTGTTACAAAGTCATAGAGCTGTTGATTCAGTTGTGTTGCAGTATACAGAGAAGTGTTTGTGTTATTTAGCTTACCCTCACTGATATAAATGCTAACACTAAATATGGTTTGTAATGGATTACATGTCAGTCTACCACCTTCTGTATGTTGGTCAGACTCCAGTGCTCTCAAGCAGCTCCCGCTCCGACTCGTTCACTTCAAAGAGCCGACACATCACTAATTCCTCTACCTGTTCCACTGTTAGAAAAAAAACAGCGGCGCAACTTGGTGGGCGTTATCCTGGTAATTTCTCTGCATGAGATATACAAGGTGTGGCGTGTGTCTCACGCCAAATGCGTGAGACTTGAGCGCTTTGTTCAGTTACAGGTTTGTTTGGGGTTTTTTTAGTTTGTTTGTTTTTTAATGGAAGTTGGACATTATATTGAAACATTGACAGGACTGAAGAACCAAAAAGCAGTCAAAACGGTGCAAATGTGTAAAGCCTTAGGAATTGTATGAATTATGAACTGAACTAACTTGAGAAACCATCCATCCATCCATTATCTATACCGCCTATCCCTTTCGGGGTTGCGGGGGGCTGGAGCCTATCCCAGCTACAATGGGCGAGAGGCGGGGTACACCCTGAACCGGTCGCCAGCCGATTGCAGGGCCACATTCAAGGACAAACAACCATTCACACTCACACTCACACCTACGGACAATTTAGAGTCATCAATTAACCTAATGAGCATGTTTTTGGTCTGTGGGAGGAAGCCGGAGTACCCGGAGAGAACCCACGCATGCACGGGAAGAACATGCAAACTTCACACAGAAAGGCCCCGCCTGACCCGGGGATCGAACCGGCAACCTTCGTGCTGTGAGGCACGCGCACTACCTGCTGCGCCACCGTGCAGCCAACTTGAGAAACCCCTGAATATTATTTTTTTTTGTAATTAGTGTATATATTATGTATATATTTGTTCAGTTGCAGGTTCACTACATAGTGTTCATTCGGTTTCATCGTCATACTATACTCTGTAATAGTAATAGAACAGGTACTAATGAGTACTCCATGTTACTATTTTTGATGTTACAAATTTCAATCTTGTCAATAATATCCCGAATCCCTGAACATACTTAGAGCCTAACTGTTGCCTTATATAGACAAGAAAGAAAGGAAGCTGGCGGAGACAGACTGAACCACTAATGTGCTCAAAAGGCCAACCGGAACCTCGTATGGATCGAGTTTGTGGGAAGAGTTTGAATGCGACACCGGCTATCTGTATTCACTTCCGTAAACACGCGGTTCTCTTCCTCTGTGAAAATGGAACTCACACATGCGCTTGCCGATGTATTACGTAGTCGGGCATTTATTTTCAAAACATTGCAATAACTTTGCAAAAATCATTAACGTTATACTTCAACGTTCGCCTGTTGATGTCCCCGCCGAAGAAAAATGCAAACATCGTGTCTTCTCCTCCACAGCTTGCTCTTTTAGCGTGTGGACAGCTGGCATTCGAAAAACAAGCGTTAAGCTTTTCCCAGTGAAACATGGAGATAGACGGTCGGGACTTTTTGAACACTCCTCCTGTTAAGACTGTCAGGTTTGGAGGAAGTGTTGCGGAAACGTTAGCTAAACACAAACAGGTGAGTGGGAACGTTCTGTCGCAGTCATTTTACCTGTTGCCCCTTAAATAAGTTGCGCCTATTTAAGTGCTGCTCTTCCTGTTTGAAGGGAGACTCCGGTGACTATGAACTGCTGAAGCATCAGCTCGCTGATCCTGAGATAAAGGTACAGTTAAGCGTCTGTGTGCTCGTGGTGACCTGAGATCTGTGTTTTTGTTATTCAGTGAGCTCTCTCCTCTGACAGGATGCTCAGATCATCAACTGGCTGCAAGAATTTCGGAGCTGTGTGACCCAGCTGACCAAGGACCACGAGCAGCTCATCTACACTGTCTTGGTGAGTACGGAAGCACAAGAGACTCAAAGCTTGAAGAGTGCTTATTGTAGCTCATCGTATACACCGGCAGGGTGACAACAGCTGTCACCAACCAACACCTGTACCATGTTCACAGCTGAAATGTTTGGTGGATTGATCACTTAGTTTATTATTGATGAATTTATTAAGTTATTTCAAATAGAAAAGCCAAACATTTGCCTATTCCAGCTTCTCAAGATGAGAGATTTGCTGCTGACAATGAGACATTTGAAGATGTTACCTTGAGCTCAGGGGGAGTAATTACTGACTCACTCATGGTAATAATGCATGCTTATATTAGTTTTGGATCGATATGACGAGGAACATTCATAACACAACGTGCAATCACATTCACCATGAGAGAGGATGATTCATTATTTCAAGACAAACTGCAACAATGGCTGCATCTTCTGAAGCACTCGCCCACATCTTGGTCATTATCAGACATCCTATTTCTGTCAAAATCACTGGACAAACTCATACTCTGCCTGCATGCTGAAGCTCTGCCGTGGCTCTGTGTTTTTCAGAGGCTGCCGTGGGTCGGCCGAAGCCAGGCTGTGGTGGAGGAGTACATGGCCTTCCTCAGTAACCTGGTCTCAGCACAGACTGTCTACCTGTGTGCCTGCCTCAAGATGGTGGTCTCCCACTTCACTCCCAGTAGGTTCCCCTGACATGTAGTGAAATCTGAAGTTTAGAAAGTCCAATAAAATGATAAGGAATTCAAACTCCCCCAAAGTCAGATGTCAAAGTAGGAGAGTAATATGTTGGGTCTTGTGCATCTGAAGGCAAAGTCTGGCCATTGGTTATATAATGTATTTCTTTACGCTGCCATCAGTGACTCAAAGACGTGTTTGTTTCCAGAGAGAGTGATCATCTGTGAAGGAGGAGTGGATATCTCCGATTCAGATGATGAAGATGAGAGTAAGTGTCCTTGGCATGTTTTAAGTGATTTCTTCAAACATTCGATATTCTCTGTGGCTCAGGACTGTCGGTGTGTTTTCTATCTGATCATGGTGTGTAAGTGGTGTTTTGCTGCTTGCTAAAGTTTGGGGAGGTTGGGAGGGAAGGGCAGTAAGAAAAAAGGGCGTGTTAGTGAATATTTACATCTTTGTCCTTAAATTTTCTTGTTCATAAACATGAATTGACTCAACTGCTCCTTTGATTTGTTCAGACCTTCCCAGAAACTTTGATCAGTGTCACCAGGCCTTGCAGCTCATCACCAGATACGTCCCATCGTAAGTCACTTATTATTCTGGCAGTTTTTTGTCTTCTTGTCTTGGTTTTAATGTTTTTACTCACCAAATGTAAAGATTTGGTTTCATTCTTTGCTCCGTGCAGAAGCTGAAATGAACCAGCTATGAATTTTGAATGTGTTATTGTTCCTGACGTTTAATGTTAAGATTTAAACTCTGATTAAATTCGTCTCCAGTCCTGTGTGATGATGTGTGGAGCTGTCTAACATTGTGTGGGAATGAGATGGATTGCAGCTGTGCTTTACATCTGCAGTCTTAGCTGATACACTGGTAATTCAATAAAATGTGGAGATCGATGGTCATTGGCCACATGCTTAGTAAATATCCCCCTGTGTGTTCTAAAACAGCAAATTGTCTTCTCTCAATGTTAATCTTTATTAGGAAAAAGCTCTTTAGCAAAGTATAATATATGTGTAAGAGGCAGGGGAGACAATAACTCCTCTACACTCTAGAACTAACACCGTTTGTGTAGGAGGAGGTGTACGGTAGAATAACATGCCATCCTTTGTCAGAAAACCAGTTAATACATACATGTGAGTTTATCTACGCAGGGAATGAAATTAGCACCTGCCAAATACAGAGTAAAGGTTGACTGTGGCAGGCGAAAGATCACCTGTCGCCATGACAGAGCAGGTTTTCTTATATTATTAAGTTTGCATGATAGATTCCATATTTCTTCCATCTGGTACCACTGACTCAGAGTGGTCGGTGGAAATGTTTAGTGACCTGCCACAGTGGCAGGAGAGGAAGAAAAACTTCATTTCAGATGATGCATACACATGTATGCTTATGTACAAATGAATGGACATATGTATTATTATTTTCCCCCTTTGTTAAGACTGATTTGCTTTAGTTCATTTATTTGAGAGTAGCAGCTACAGTCATGGACGAAAGTATTGGCACCCCTCTGGAAGTGTTGGTTTTCTAGCAAAAGTCGCACACTTTGGGGGTTTTTGATAAAATAGCCAAACCAGGATCATTTCAGTAACTTCACACAACAATTGATTTCCCCAATTCAACACAAAATACCTCCAGAATGCTGCGGGAAATGAAAACTGCATGGTCACAAGTATTGGCACCCCTTCACAACAAGTGTCTTTTGTACTGATAAAAGCACATTTCTCTTTGTTAGAATCTTGTGTTGAGGTTGTGGGTAGTCAGACTTCAGCTCTGGTAGCATTCCTGACAAATATCAGTCCACTTCTAAAGGACTAGCATTACAGTTCAATGGATTTCTATGGAAGGCATGATGTTTTCTCCTCGAATTTCCAAATATTTCAATAAATCAATCTTCTGCCTCGCCTTTTACTGATTTACAATGCCAGAGGAAGCAGAATAGCCCTGCAGCACCTGCACCCTGCTGCAAGATACAAGATTCTAACAAAGAGAAATGTGCTTTTATCAGTACAAAAGACACTTGTTGTGACGGGGTGCCAATACTTGTGACCATGCAGTTTTCACTTCCCGCAGCATTCTGGAGGTATTTTGTGTTGAATTTGGGGAAATCAATTGTTGTGTGAAGTTATTGAAATGATCCTGGTTTGGCTATTTTATCAAAAACCCCCAAAGTGTGCGACTTTTGCTAGAAAACCAACACTTCCAGAGGGGTGCCAATACTTTCGTCCATGACTGTATGCTTGTGACAGCCAACAGAAATCCATGTAAATAAACAAATATGCCATTTCACTCATACCTGTAAAATAAACGGTCTGTATTTATATCAGCAGTATGGTCTTCATCAGACGGTCCCGTCCTGTCCTAGTCTTCTGCGTTGTGCTGTAAAGGTTTGCTCTTTTCTTTCAGCACGAGTCACTTTCTGATGCCCATTCTGCAAGAGAACTTCCCCTTCGTCCAGAAATCCTCCAGAACGCTGGTAAGATGCTACTGAAACACACAGCTCACAAACAGACACGGGACAGCTGTGATTATTGAACTGTGTCACACTTGAAGGTGACCTGGGTTTATACTGACATGAGCCTCGAACAGCATCAAGTCAAAGAATGTGACGACCCAGAAAACACAGTTACTTCAGCGACATCAGGAAACAGCCAGAAATCAGTGCTCCGCTGATCAGAGCAGTCAGACAAACAGTGAAGTGTGGAGAAGTGACAGCTCGGTCGCTGCGCTCGCCACAAGAGCATTCTTTCAATTTTGAAAACGAGGTTTTGCGTCTCAGACTTGACGCAGCTGACATATTGGAACATTGTCACGTACAGCACAGCTTCTATCTGAACACGTTTCCTGTTCTGAACAGTGAATTCTGTGGTGCAGTGTTTGCACAGTAATGTTCTGTTGATTGATATTTTGTTGTTGTTTACAGGAGTGTTATGTCCACAACCTCCTGAGGGTGACCACGTACATCCCGTCAATTCGACGAGACGTGCTGGAGTTGATCATCGGAAAGATGCTCAAACTGGATGTAAGTGGTTAAACTCCAAATAACTGTAAACACAGCTGAGGTGCTTTCAGTTTGTGTGTCTCCTGTCGGTAACAGTGTGTGTGTTATGTTTCAGGTGAGTGCATCCCGGTCAGACATTGAGGAGGCAGAAGAGAATGCAATGCAAAACCAGAAGGCAGAGGAGCAGACGGAGGAGGGACTCTTTGACATGGTAACAGCAGCGCTGGTTTACTGATGGTTAGGACTATGGGCTTTGAACTGCAGCACATGACACTAAAGCTTATCACAGATGTAGTACTTTCTAGATAAAGAATAAAAGATGACAGGCATCATACATCGAGCCGTTACACCACAGGAGAGTTCATAGATGACTACGCAACCAGCCCCAAACAACAGCTGTGGGATGAAGCACAAACTCTCAAGAATCTCAAAGAATTTTCAACAAAATAATACATTTGGAACATATTTAGCAAATCAACTTCAATGCAATAGAGAGAAACCACTCATAACATCAGTTACAATCAGCTCAAGCCATAAATGAGACTTTCCACACCTTGTATCTAATGTGTATTCCCCCCAAAAGAACCCCCACCCAACAACTATTCAATTGTGTATAGATCACGTTTATCCACAGGTCAATGCTCCATTATCACTCTCTGAACTTCACTCTTCTCTTATACGAAGTATGAAAGTGGACCAGATGGATTCCTCTGCTGGATCCTTCTTGGAGACGCTGAACCTGCTTTTCCTTTAGATGGTAACCCTCTAGTTCCCCCATAGCGTTTGACAGCACTGATGTAAACATCATCTCCAAGTATTAGCATCCTGGTTTGAAACAATAATTTAATCCACAGTGACCAAACCGGCTTTATCAGGAGACAGCAGTCCACTAACAGCTCGGCTGACAACACATCCACAGTGTAACCCAAGAAAGACAGCCGTAGTTTCACTGGACTTATATGAAGCTTTTGATGCGGTAAACTTCTTTTCTGCGTCCTTCACAAACGGGCCTTTGGAGAGTTGTCCATTGACTAGAGAACATATCATGAGATAACTACAACGTACAACTACATGAATTCTGTGTAGGCAAAAGAAAGGGAGAGTTATGGAATGCTCCAAAATGCTCAGCTGTTCACGGGAAAGGATGCAGTGACGTTCACCACTGCATGAAAAACTACAGTGTAAGAGGTGAATATAGGTGAAAAGGGTTGTTATTTATGTTTTACACATATACATATATACATCTGTGGTTAAGAATGAAAGGTCTGCAAGAAAGTAAATACTGTGTGTGTGTGTGTGTGTGTGTGTGTGTGTGTGTGTGTGTGTGTGTGTGTGTGTGTGTGTGTGTGTGTGTGTGTGTGTGTGTGTGTGTGTGTGTGTGTGTGTGTGTGTGTGTGCGCGCACGTGTGCATGTGTGTGTGTCAGGATGAGGACTTGTCAGCAGATCACCCCTCCAGGATGGCTGTGACGGCCCACCCAGTGGCTGAGAGGCTGGACACTCTCATGGCTGTTCTGATGGCTTATGTCAAGGATGTCTGCCATGTGAACGGTAGCTGAAAACACTTTATGGAGGCTTTGAATGAGTAAAATATGCTTGAAAGAATTTCACACAACACGTGTTTGAATCCAGGAACATGTCAGTGTGTTGTCTTGCAGCCTTGTGCAGCGAGTGCTCTTGGCTTTGCAGTGTCACCCTCTACACTCCTCTTTTCTCTGTCAGGCTCTCTTCATGTAGAAAGGACTAAGGAGCTATACCGCGATCTGTTGACTGTTTTTGACAAGCTCATTCTGCCAACGCATGCTTCCTGTCATGTCCAGTACACACTCTTTTACCTCTGCAGCTTCAGACTGGTCAGTATTTCCCTCACTCACAAAATAAGTTCTTTTTTCTTGAAGTTGTTCATCTGCTTTAATGCATACACTCCTGAGATGAGGTCTCTCCACAGTCCTGTTTGCCTTGTATTTTCTGTCCCAGGCCTTGGCTGAGGCCTTCCTGGATCACCTGTGGAAGATCCTGCAGAGCCCCTCTCAGCCTGCTGTCCTGCGCCAGGCTGCTGCTGGATACCTGGGCAGCTTCCTGGCCCGAGCCAAGTTCATCCCTGTGCTGTGAGTTCACTCTGCTGAAGAAGACACGAAGGCAGCTGCAAGTCGAAGTGAGCAGTTCATTCCTCAGTAACCATGTTTAACCTGTTGTTGTTCTAATCCACTGCCCCCCCCCATCCCCCCTCCTCCAGCACTGTGCGGGCCTGTCTGGACCTGCTGCTCTCCTGGATCCATCGCTACATTGACAGCCAGGACAGAAGCGACAGGCAGGCCTGCTGTGACATCAACCTGCACGGGCCCTTCTACACCGCCTGCCAGGCCGTCTTCTACACACTCATCTTCAGACACAAAGGCATGCTGGAGGGCAACATGAAGAAAGGTACACATCACTGATTGATTATCCATGATCATCATCAAATCAGTGTTTTTTTTCAATATCCCAAATGAAATGTAGATTTGGAACAGTTGAGTCCCACTGTCCTTGTGTCTATGTGTCGGTCAGGTCTGGAGTACCTGCAGAGTCTGAACCTGGAGAGGGTGGTCATGTGTCAGCTGAACCCCCTCAAAGTGTGCCTGCCTTCAGTCAGCAACATGTTTGCTGCCGTCACCAGGTACGGCCTGTCTCTGCTCTGTCATCAGCTCCAAGCGTTGGGCATGATCTGTGCTGATTGGCTGTCATTGTAGTTGTGACTCCTGGTTTCTGACCACGTTCTCAGCAGCTGCTGCGTTGTCTGTGTTGTCTGTGTCTGTGTGTATGGCGGAGAAGGTCGCACATTAACTTGAAGTGCACAAATAAAATACAGGTACCTCAAAACTGTAAACAAGTATGGTACGTGAGTAAATGTGCTCAGTTACTTTCCACCACTGCCAACTTGATTTTAAATAGTACAAGTGTTTGAAAAGCTAACAAAGACGCCTCAGTACCTGAATCCAGATGAAATGTCATTTTGGAATTGCCAGATGACGTTAACACATCCACTTCATGACCAGTCTGGAACCAGTGTTGAAGTCCTGCATTAGCTGTCACGCAGACAAAGGCAGGCGGGAATGTTGAACACTGTCGAAACATCAGTTCAGTGGTGGACAGTTTGACAGCATGAGAGAGTTAATGGAATCATTGAATAAAGCCAGTGTGAAGGAAACCGCAGCTCTGCACCAACATGCCCCGCACTCACTTATTACGACCGTTTCCCATCCCGATCACCTGCTGGCTCTTTGTTGCAGGAAGTATCAGGTGGTGTTCTGCTACACCATCATAGAGAGGAACAACCGCCATGTGCTGCCGGTGGTTCGCAGCTCTGCAGGGGGAGACTGTGTGACCACCAACACCAACCCTCTGGACAGCTTCTTCCCCTTCGATCCCTACATGCTCAAGAGGTACGCTGGCTCTTTTTGCTATGCAATGAAAAGTGTCTTTGGGCAAGACGGTGACCTTTTTACTCTCTAATGTCCTTTGACTCCATTTTCCCCTCAGCAATGACCGAGTGGAAATTTTTGCTGAAATTACATGGATATATTTTTAGGAGTCAGACGCTGTGAGGGGATTCTGTAGAGGAGGTGCTACATGTTTCAGTGGGGTGTAGAAAAGGCAGGGATTCAAGCAACAGGATCTCAAAGATTGTGTGTGTGTTTGAATGTGTGTTTGTGTTGTGTACAGGTCCAGTCCACTGATCGAGCCTCTGTACCAGGTCTGGGAGGAAATAGCAGACGCGGAGCTGCTTCCCACCAAAGCAGGCCAACAGGTAACTGGTAGATGGACTGTATTTATACATCGCTTGTCTCGTCTGACTCAGAGCGCTTTGCACCACGTCAGCACTCACCCATTCACACACACACTCACACACTGGTAACAGAGGCTACCATGCAAGGTGCCACCTGCTTATCAGGAGCGATAACCATTCACACACACGTCCTGTGCAGTGTATATAACATACATATATATACTGTACAGTTAGCGTATGTGTTCATATCAGAAAAAACACAGAACTGAATGACTGATTGCACTTAAACTGTGGTTGTTGTGGTTCTGTCAGGGCTCGAGGGAGGACGAAGATGACTTCCTGTGTGGGGAGGCGACCCAGACAGAGTGCATTGTGGGAATGACACCCAGCTCCTATGACTCAAACCTCCGCAGCCCGAACAGTGTGGGCTCACCCCCCATCACCTTCCAGAGACCGTTCTAGCCCCTCATGGTCTGTCCTCTTCTCATGGACCCCACCCTGGTTTTGACACACGCTCTCTGCTCTGATGCAAGAAGCTTGTGAGGAGCAGGCGTCGCTCTGGAAACAGGGTGGGACCTCTCCCTCCCTCAGCAGACAGACTGGTCCTGATAATCCACCTTTCCTTTCATATCTGTGGACTCAGACACAGACTGAACACATCAGCCTGTCACATGTCAGGATTCAGGTTAGCAGCGTTGATGTGGCAGCATTTATTCATATAAGAATACATGAATACAAAAGTTTGTTTAAATTGTTTAAATCATTAATAACAGTTCGGGCCATGTCGACACACACAAACGCTGAAGAGCAACTGAGATGAAAGCAACAGTGTGAGCGAGAGAGTCTGAACTCTGTGTAGACTACAAAACTTTCAAAGAAACATCTGGGAGATCTGAGATGAACGTATGCTTTGAATGCACGTTTGATCTGTCACGATGTGCTCAAGCAGGTCTGAGACATGTCTTCATCTCACAGTGGGCCGTCTCAGATGCTATGACATGTTTCATTTTCACAGAATACGCTTGTAGCTGAAGCACCTTGGAGATGAGTGTGAGACAGGACGACTAACCAATGAAAGTGCTGCAGGAAACTGCACTGATATCACTACTGCAGTAAGAGTCATGAAACAAGCTTCATGGGAAACAAAAAAGAGATGAGATGACTTCCCAAGATGCATCATTAATATGCAAAATAAGCCACCACAACCAGCAGAGAGCGGGAGCAGCAGGTCGAGCAGCTCAGCACGGAGGACGCAGAGGGTGGAGGCTGGTGATGGTCACAAAAAAGATGCAGCCTGTTGTGATTTTCCAGCTCAAATTCAAGTTTGTCGACACAAAGCACAACCTGCTGCTGAATGCTGCTCGGATGGATTTGATTTAGGTCTGTCCTTCAACAATACTCACATGCTCACATGTACTTTGAAAGAGCACTTTACTCCATGAGACCTCCGCAGTCTGAGTTAGATGGATGAAATTGATACCTTAAAATAATTAAAGCTTGTGTTAGAAAAGCCAAATTTCTGTCTTGTGTTTCTTTGCTGTGCTGCGATCGAGGAACACGAACACAAGTGAGACAGTTTCTTCCTAACAGACCTCCTTGGGAAGAAACTCAGTGGATGTCTTGCTCTTATTGGCCTTGGCTGTGCAAACAAAACATGAATTTTGTTTGCACTCACTTTCATTGGAATTTCTTTAAGAACAGCTACATTGCAAAACATATGGACAGTAGAGTGACCAGCAGTGCTTTCAGTGTGCATGTGAGTATTGTTTTAAGACAGACTATCCTTTAAAACATTGAGTCTTACTGTTCTCCACTTCCTTCTAAGAACTGGTTTTAGTTAGGCTGCCTATTGTAATTACTTTATGTTGACTTGTTTTTTCTGTTTGTGTGCTGTGCTCCTCTATGACATCACTACAGTTGTGGATCTCTCAAACTGAAGCGATTTTGTCATCAGCACACCTTGTCTGAGATCAGCCATGTAGCACAGTGACCCTGAGGATGTGACAGTCTTATATTCTGCAAGAGAGTGCAGGTTGTTACACGGCTCATGTCTAATTTCAGACACCGTTTTGCTACTGTTACCAGTGGAAATAAAATGTAAGGAAACTGCAATAAAACCACAGTGAATCCAGTCATCAGTTATTCCTTTAATATAAAACAGTAACAGAAAGATATGAGGCCACACCAAAGATGCAATCTGGTTGAAGTACAGGGCGCGTCAGTATTTGTGGAAGCATCTGCAGCTGTCCCTAGAAATAAAATGAATGTTCCTGGTGGCCTATGACTGATGTCTGCCTAGACTCTGTGACTACCAAACACAAGTTTACACAGCAGGAGCTACAGTAACAATAAAGCCACTCCTGGATGCAGGAGCCACATCAACATGAACCATGCAGTGATACAAAGCCACAGATGACAAACACTGCTCAAGTCCAACATCTCTGAGTACTTCACTCTTTGCCTTTTACACATGAATAGTGGCACAAGGAGAGTTAGCAAGATGGAAAAAGGGACAATGGTGCTTTTTTTTCTACTTTTTTGCTCAACAGTTCTTCTGTGACAGAGCAAACAAGTGATGGTGTGTGACGGAGGCAGATGGCAGTGAGTTATTATGACACAGGAAGAACACCCAGCTCTGGATTGTCCTTTATAGGCAAACAAGTCCCCCTTTACATGCAGTCCATGGAGTGAATCGTGTGTGTGTGTGTGTGTGGTGGGGGGGTAGAAAAGAGGTCAGGGAGGAGTATTAACATGGTTTACAGCAGCATGTGTGTGTTGTGGACTCGGTCATGCAGCTCCTTCAACACCACCTGCCGTCAGAGTGACTGAAACGTTTTATTTGGCAGAGCACTTCTCACAGAGACTTCTGTATATATATTATGGTCGAATGATGACAGTCCTCGGGTCACGGCTGAGTCCATCATCCCACTCTGAACCCTCCAGAAAGATTGGGGAGTATGGAAGACACTACTTTGATGTGTGCAACAAGCTTTGGCATTAAAACTGGCTTTGTTGTGTTCAATCTGTTGCTGTGAACTAAGGATTTGAATTCATTGAAGTGTTGTTATTTTGAGAGGGTGTATGGGATGGTGCCCTTTCTGTTGACTGGGGTGTAGTCCACGGTGGGTTCAGCTGCTCATTCAGCCTCTTCTGCCTTCCCAAGTCCTCCCACGGCCCTGTCTGGCTCTTTGTCGCTCACATATCATGAGGGCTGTCATCTGGGACTGATGCTGCCTCCAGTGCACTGTCTAATGCTGCAGGTCAATTATAGGAGGACAGAAAAAAGCTTTCAGTGCACACGCTAACAGTAACAATCATTTGTCATCATCGCTTAACTTTGCATTATATGAAAAGGAGAGGAGCTTCTTTAGGCAGAATCTCTGTAAAAATGTCATATTTAAATCAAAAATGTACCTTTATATTGGCAATATCATAATCCTCATCCTGCTGAAGTGTCATAAAGACAGTCTGATGTGACATAAACTGATGTACTACAACATCCCACCAGCTCCATTAATTTAGATATGAGCCTCAGGTATGCTGATCATAGTGATTTTATTCTATTGAGCTACTGAGTGTCCTTCACACCATGCTTCTAATATCAAGGTCACCTACGTGCCTGATTCTGACTTTTTCTGGATAGTAAAATCAGCCGGTCTCAGTCCAGCACTGATCCATGAAAATCAGCTGCAGATTTGGTACTGACAGCTCCTCTAACAGCCAATCAGGCCAAATCCTTCCCTTTTCCCCCAAAAATATCAAACACATTTTATCACAGAAATTGTGGTGTGTGTGTGTGTGTGTGTGTGTGTGTGTGTGTGTGTGTGTGTGTGTGTGTGTGTGTTCCAGAGTATTTCAGTCTGCCATCTGTACCTTTGTCATCAGCAGTGAGGGTGCAGACTCCTGCCACCAGCTCTTTGGCCTCCACAGCCAGTTGGAAGGCAGGATCAGGAAGCGGTGACGGGGTGTCAGGGCTGTCAGTGGCTGGAGACGACCTGTTGCTCCTGATATACATAACACACACACACACACACACACACACACACACACACACACACACACACACACACACACACACACACACACAGGAAGAGTGGTTACAGCAGGACTCTTACTGCAGAGCTGTGGGTAACTAATAATGTGATGTTGAGCAGTTGATGATCAGAGTCTCGTACCAGCCCTCTCCTCCAAGCAGACTGGGTGTTGTCAGCACTTTGTGGACGTTCTGAGGACAGAGACAAACAAGAGAAAACCGTTGTCATATTACCACTGAACCAATACAGATGTCAGGTCTTCATGTGAAAGCAAAAATGGACACGTCGAAATTCTGGAGATCAAGGTGTGTGATGTACAGACAGTCAGCCTTTCTTCACAGGACAAAACCCTGACTTCATGTCAGATTAATCTTACGTTTAGTGTGATGTGCATCATGCTGTCTGCTCTTAATTACCACTTACAACAAATCACAGACCACATTTCTCAGCTGCTACCTTCATGTCACACTATTAGCTCTTCATTTCTGTGTGTGTCACTGCTCTAATTACATGCTGTGGGCAGCTGTAGTAAAAATATCTCATTTAATACTGAATTTGTTCCATGTAGTCCACTGGTTCATGGCAGCAGGCCTTCCTAGTATTGTTTGGTAACAAAGCAAGAGTAGGAAAATAGAATCCATATGTATGAGTCGCACACATAAACCAGTCCCACCACTTTGTAGGAGTCAGGGAGGGAAGTCCACACACCTGGCCAGTTCATCAAATGTTGCAGAGAGCTGCAGTGTATCTTTCAGCCACTGGGGGGCAGACTGGTAGCACATATTTTCATTGGCTATCTGTTGAATCCAGTGTATGAGAGTCCCAGTCCACATGGATTATGAGATGTGACAGAACACATGCTGATTGTCAAAGAGACATTTCCCATCTACTAACAGTATTACAGGCTGATTAAGTAATTAATTACTTGATCAAACGCCACAGGAAACCATAAGGAATCATTCTAAATATAGAATCTCCCAAACAAGCTGCTGGCACAGATGTTGCTATACGCCTGTCAATCCTGAATTTGAAACATGCCTTCAGAGATCTGCAGCTGGGAAGGGGATCTCTCTCTGCTGAGCTGCTCCTTCTCATAACTAACAGGACTATTTGCAGTGGCAGATTAATCCTAATTTGGGGCCCTAGTGAGTATTTCTCGTAGCAGTAACATATCAGCCTTTGGACACACACACACAATACTGTATAGGATAAATTCATTGCTCAGTGTCTCTGTGCATGGGGTCTGCTGACAATAAGAAAAATATAGAATATCACCTTATCCTTTGATAACACAGTGATAAGTATGGCTTTGAGTTTCTACATATATGCAACAGAAAAACCGTCAGAGATGGACAGGGGTGTGAGTGTGTATTAAAGTTGTACCTGTGCAAAGCCCAGCAGTTTCTTGTTGGAGATCTCAAGCTGTTTCCGGCTCAGCTCTGACTTCTTCAGCTGGCAGTCGATGGTTGTCAGCCTCCTGTTCAGCTCCTGCACGTCCTCCTGACAAGCGCACATCACACACATCCAATCAATTATTTGTGTCAGTGAGAGCTCAATAACCGCTGTAACATTTGCCATATGCAGGCATCACTTTCTGAATTTTTTTTTCATTAGCGGCATCCTTAGCCAGGTCCAAATTGAAAATGTGCATTTTAACGGTGGGTGAAAACGCACGTATTGTCGTCTACATGAATGCAGATAACAAACAGCAACTTTCACTCTGTTCTTTATCAAAGGTCTCTACAAATGCTGTGTCTATAGAGACAATAGTCAGGATTCCATCCAAATGTAGTGTAAACTTTAACCAAAGGAAATCTCCATCTCCACATCCGTCCACTTCTGTTATGTGAATAGTAGGCTCATGGAGATAAACAGTTGATGGGGCTAATTCTTCAGTCAGGCGCCATTAAACCACTGCACAAGAAGATGACACAATGAGCTCAAACGACTGAAAGCCACGTGGAAAACATGATGGCAATGAGCTCATTTCTGTTGGTTTCATGTATTAATGTGAGGAAGGTCGCAGTCTCGTCATTACCCCACACAGTCTGATGTCTTCAGCTCTTCACTGGAAATGATGAGTGATATTTAAGTCGCATGCCTCATGAATGTCATCAGTTATTCCATTTTGTTTCCATTCCGATTTGTCAGATTCTGCTTTTACTGATATGCCAAATTCCCCCTCTTTTCACATAAAACCAGGTGAATGGGAATGCACTTAAAGAGCAGTTATATAGAGCAGACAACTTTCAATGTGGTCTTAATCAAAGGTCTCTACAAATGTTGTGTCTGTGGAGACAAGGAGGGATTAACAGGGGAGAAACAATGCATAAGGAGGGAAGAAAGGAATGAAAGGAGGAAGGAAGAAGGGGTTGAAAAAAGTTCATGGTTGATCAGACCATGTATTTAAACTCATCTAACCATGTGATCATGTGCTCAGCAGCTGTCACATTGTTTTTTTGGACCTCAGAGGAGCATATTGAAGAGGTCTCAAACACTTGCTGTCCTCATTTCTGTTATTCTCTCATTATCGTCGTCACTGGATATTGCTTGATCTCACAGCTGTTTCCTGTGAGGCTGTGTGCCAGAGTACAGGCAGAGGATTTACCACCTGAGATGAAAAGCCACAGGTAGTGAGGCAGTAAGCCTGAGAGCCAGAGGAAATAAACATAAAGCCTTCCTTTCATCAAAGCAGCCTGCTGAAAACAGAGGAGGCACAGCTCTGTGGCTCAGTCGGCAGGCTGTTGGAAATGCAGCTTGATGTGTTTCACAGAGATGTGGCTCCAAAAGGAGGCGGCACACTGATGGTGCTGCAGGGCCTCCAGCTTGTGATGGAGGATGGAGGGAAGAAAGAAGAAAGGAAAAGCTTGGCTCAATGTTTTTTAAATTCCACACGATGGCGATGGCTCTGGTCTTCGCTCCATTCAGTCTAGAGAGGTTGTTCTTATACACAGCTACTTTTGCTGCAGGTGATACGGTGCTCAAAGTGATGCCATCCTCCAAACACAACCGATTTTTAACAAGTCTAATGTCTAATGCCGTTTACCAGAACGAAATCTAATATTTGAAAGGGCATACTTTTATGAAAGGAGACAAAACCTGGTGAGAAAGCAGAAGCATACGTAAGAGCTCTGTAGCAGCTAGCTGAGAACTGAGTTTGACAGCAAAAGGGACGAACACATCCGCAATAGACTGGCTGTGGACATCAGAGATGAGGAGATGTCTCAGAAGTCATCCAGTAAATGCGCTGGTCTGAGGAGGTTGCTAAAAAAATACACCTCCAGTCAAACCCACCAGAGCAGGTGGCGAACGTTAACAGCAGAGATGATGATGGGAGAAACACAGGAAAGGAAACACAGCGTGAGAAACAACAGGCGCCCCAAAGCTCCCAGAACTATGATGAAAAAGAAATGCCCTGCTCTGAAGAGTAAATGAAAAAAAGTGCAACAATGAGACACGTCGTTCCAAGATACTGGACAAGTTAACAGAGAATATGGGACAGTTTGAGGTCCTGGGGGAAGCCCGGGCAAATGGATTGTTACTCTTGACATGGTCGTCAAGCTCAGAAGTATAGGCTGGCTCAGAGAGAACACTGTCTGCAGAGGCAAAGAATATGCATTTCCCATGTATGTGATTCAAGGAAAGAGCAGCTGTTCGCTCAGTCAACCAGAGGCAGTTAAAAGAGGAGAGTGGAGCATGTCCGAACTGTGTTCAGAACCAGTGGCCTGCTAAAGACTGAACCTGTTAGAATCATTCTCAGGGAGGATGCTCAGCCCGGTATAGTGCACTCTGCTAGACTCATACCACTGCCAGGAGCAGCACTGTTTGGAAGAAGAGGGCGTCACTGTGAAGGTGACACAGTCCACAGAGTGATGTGCCACTATGGTCCCAGTACTAAAGCTGAACAGAAAAGAGCTCTGATGCTGTGTAGGCCTAAAGAAACTCAATTGTGCGGTGAAAAGTATGTGCAACACACAAAACAGAGGAGCACAACGCTGCTGTGACAGTTCAAGCTTTTCTGAGTGACCTTCCACTTGTTACACGTCAAGCAAACATTACATCCATCAACCCTCCTACTTAATTTGCATACTGAGAGTTGATCAAAATACGAGCAGAATGAAGATAACCAGAATGTTTCCTACTATCAGCTATAAATGCAAAGGCCTGCGATCAGATTGCCAAGACACAGATTGCACAGAAGACAGAAATAGTTAGAGACCTGCTTGAGACTGACTTTGGTGGCCTCCCCTCCGCGTGCTTGCCTCTTACTGGCCAGCTGGTTCTTCAGGTCTTTGATTTCAGCCTCCAGCAGCTGGATGACCTCCTCGTAGTCCTGCTCTGCACTGCTGGCCTGCCGCTGACCCACCTCAGCCTCAGCTGCCTGCAGACGGCTCTTCAGACGCATGTTTTCCTCCACAGTCAAACATGCTTTCTGTGAAGTGCAACAGAATGTTCCGTGGTGAATATATTCCTGTACAGCTACGAGTTGGATGCAACATAACTCAGACACTTATAGCTGACTCTTTCATTCTACATATCTGCATGCAGCATGTCTCCACGTCTCTCACCTCTGAGGTCTTCTGCAGCTCCTCCTCCAGGCTTTTCTTGCTGTGCTCCATGTCCTTCAACATCACCTGCCAAGAGAGGCAGCAGATGAAGCCCAGGAGGTTTTTACAGCTGTAGTCATCAGGTCAGTGGGTCTGAGCCTTCTGTAGCTCGGTGAAGCCCGACTGAATAACAGAGGAAACTCTTCCTTCTGCCCTCATTCACTTAATTTCATTTGGTTAGCATAGACATGTGTCAGTTGTTTTCCAACTGAGCTTTGGCTGAGCTTTTGGCCTTTTTGACTGACAAGAAGGTGATGATCATCATAACATAAAATGCTGTTCATGCCACATGTCGGATGTGCATTCTGTAATGACTTCACTACATCGTAGTTTTCATTGAAAACTGCTGTAGGACAGTTTCAGTGGCTTTAGTCAGACAAGGCTTTCTTAAATATTGTAGGGAGTAATGGAATTAACGAGGAGTAAAATGTCAAGGATTACTGTGAAAATGCTACAAACATACAGCTCATTTTTGCTGATTGTGCAGAAGGCTAAAGTAAAACTTGACATTCTGCTGGCTTAGATCTGCAAAGTTTCTCCACTGTTCCAAACTTCTTTCAGTCTGGAAATCCTACTCAACAAGTAGTTGAGAAAGTTGCAATTGTTTGATATAATTTTAATTTTAGCTGTTTGCAGGTCACATAAACTTTATCAAGGACCACTTTGTTTGTGTGTGTGTGTGTGTGTGTGTGTGTGTGTGTGTGTGTGTGTGTGTGTGTGTGTGTGTGTGTGAGTGAGTGTGTGTATGTATGTATGTGTGTGTGTGTGTGTGTGTGTTCACCTTGAGCTGCTTCATCTGGGTTTGCAGCTGCTTCACCTCTGTTTGAAACTGCTCCATCTCCTCACTGCTGTAGCTGCATTCTGATTCATACGTCTGCACAGACACACACACACACACACACACACACACACACACACACACACACACACGGTCACATGGTCACACCTCACTTCATTTCATTTAATCTGTAAATGAGTGGATGTGGTAACCTGTGAGAACTGCTTACGGGGGAGTGGAAGGCCGATGTGTCCATCAGACTGGCTGCTTCGTGATAGGAAAACATGAAGGGACCCGCCCCTAAACCCAGCTCCTCCAGGTTCTCCTGGAAGATGCTCCGGGTGGCCTCCACGAAGTCTGAGAGTCAACAGACAAGCACAGATCAAAATGTTTCTACTGATGACAGAAAGGCCAGGGGTACCATGACCGGCAGAACACCAAATGTTACATGTACTCGTTTCATACAGATGTTAATTATTTGACATTTAAATCATTTGGGGAATGTTCCTAAAATGCACTGTCCATCTGCATGCTCCATCTCCCTGTCAGTAAACTAGGCTACTGCTGTTATCTTTATTAATGCAAAATAGAGAAAACTCGTGATCATGACAGCAAACCATCTGAGAAACAATGTGTGGAGGCATTTTGGATTTGACATCACAGATGAAAAAATGAGAGATCAAAGAGAAGCTGTTTGCTGATTGTTAAATGCAACTGTGTCAAAGTCATGTTCGCTTGTCAGTCAAGTGAGCGGAGGCACTGTGACTGAACCCAACCCCACTTCTACCACACAGTCGAACAGGATTAGGCCATGTGGGCTGTGTTGAAATGAACTGAAACACATTATGATTTCATTGGTTTAAAGATAATAATTTGAAAAAGTAATTATCAGTGATTATTATCAGCACTATTGTCCGTCTCTCTCTCTGTGCCACAAATACACACAGAGAAATACAGAGATGTTTCGTCAGTTCTGGAGTTGTTGTTTTGATTCTGTGGACGTGAGGCACCAGTCGTTCAGATACTCCACCATGTTCAGCACAAACATACTTTCCATGTGATTTCTCGTTGGGCTGAATGTTGTGAAGCTGTTTTGTTTCTTCACTTCTGGTCAGTGGGGGCTGACCTGCCTCAAACATACAGTTCAAGGCTCTGACGTTCCTGTTACCTTTACACTGGGTGCCATGTTTGTTGCTATAGAAACTTACACATGACTTTGGTGTTCCAGAGTTCATTTACATATAATTGAAAGCTTCATATCATTCTGGTGTCTGGACTTGAGACCATGAGAAAAGTCAGAATAAATTGATTTTTAGCTGTTGATGTTGATTTGATGTTTTGTGTAACTTCAAATGCTTTATATCTATATCTATATATATATTACAGGTGTGTTACAGGTGTGAGTATTGAATACAGTTATAGAAATGCTGCACTGCCCATTTGTCTGCCCGGCTACAAACAGACAGAGCTCCCTCTTGGTTACACAGTGTGACATAACACACAAGTGACACAACCCATAACTGACGTGCCGCCGTCACACGGAGCCTGTGATTTGACAGGATTTCAACACAGATATTTCACCTTGCTGTTGACAGAAGTGGAAGCGTGTGTGTTTCTGTAGCTGTGCTTTACCTCCATAGGCCACAGTGCCTTGTGGGTCTGTGGTCAGACTCTGTCTCAACTTCTTCCTCTTCTCTTCTGTGACATCCAACCCAAGGAAGGACAAAGCCTGTGAGACAGAGACAGAAAGATGGACAAGAAGATAAAAATAAAGATGACACCGGGACATATTTTTAGCATGGTGCATCAATTAAGAAGAAGAAGCATGCACATGTCATCAAACTGCAGCGCTCTGCAGATTGTGTCGTTTGTGTTATTGTGCAAATCACCACCCTTTTAAATATCTCGGTCACAAATTGTTTGGCATTAAAATATTTGCATATGCAAGGTTTGGGTTTGTCTATTAAAAGTTGTTGACATAAATGGGTTGGATAAAATATTCAAAACATCTCTGAGCTAAACACAATACAGCTCAACAGCAGCCCACACAGCAGCCTCCAAAATGTCATGCAATCATACAGTTGAACCCATACCACTGTGAAACAGCAACCTGAACAGAGACGGTTCACAAAGGGACGATTTACTGCACCAGCCTCAGCTAGGTGCAGCTGAGTGTTCCTCTTCTTTTTAGTGTCAAACAGAGAAGTCTACAGACGTTCTACATTTTGATAGAGTCAATAAATCCAAAGCAACAATGAATGTATCCTCTTACGTATTGTATGTAACCGACACTGATATATCTTATTTTTCTGTACCACAGAGCTCCATCATTGTCCAAAAACTAATAAAAACACAACAATGAGCCACACGTTTGCATTGAGTCATAGCCAGGATTTTAGAATTTGGTCCAAATTCACTGAGCACAACCCCAGCCATCCTTAGAATCCTTTTCATGGTCTATATTTATGAAACATATATGAATTCTAACAAAAATATACTACATCAAATGCTTTTAACATAACTATACAATTATACTTTAAGGCTTAAGTCCTCAGAAAAAATGAAATTGACTTCATCTATTGCTGATGAAGATCATGTGACATGATTAAAGTCCCAGCTACTAAATGGACCACAGACAGGGTGTGGAGGTGGGACTAACAAACTGTTGGATTGGATCATTTCATAGGATTTGTTTGTAGCCTCATCCCTTCACCCTTGTGTTTTGTTGGCATAGTTTTAACAACTTCATTATTTGGTCCTCTACCGCTGAATGTGTAAAAATAAGAATAACAATTGCAAAACTGACCTTTTTTCTTCAAATGTTTTCTTTCCTACCCTGCGTGAGAACTCACGTTAGAGTTCATATAAAGCTGCAATAACAGAGGTCCCAATGGAATTTCTGGGGATTAGGGACGATAATGCTGTGTACACAGTGCTGTCAGTCAATCAGAGAAACAGAGCAGATGGAAATCCATTGTATTAACCAGGTTTTACAGTTTTCACTACAGTGCTGGTCTCTGAGAGCCCAAACAGTAGTAATGTGTCATTTTCTGTAGCGGACTTTTAAAGCATGTCATCATTCAAAATCACGTTCACAAGCAATTTTCATCAAGTATGTTTTTTTTGTTGTTTTTTTTTGTTAGCTGTAAAAGAAGATGTATCTACAATCTGGATTTAGGATTAACTAAACCACCGATATAAACTAATAATACGGGAGCTATAGACACCTTGGTGCGTTTGGTCTCTGATCCAATGGTAAGATTTGGTACGATTATACTTATTATACTCTGATTTAATGAGCAAGTATCAACTTTTAAAGTGTTCATTTCTCTTTCCAGTCTTCTTTCTATGGCTTTTTGTCCTTTGTGACATTTCCTCGCCTATAACAGTAGCTCTCAAAGCTAAAAATATCCATAATCCATCTCACTCTGTCTCTTCTGCAAATGAGCCAACAGATCAACAGAGAATTGTCCCTGCATTCAACACTTAAATCCCATTAATGAATTGGTAGATTAGGGTCAACCTATGGCTGAGCGGGATGTGGCCAAATTAAAATCAAAGCTGAATAACGGTAACAAAACTGTACAGAGGGCAGAGATGGAAAGGCACAGAATAAGGCAGAGGGAAACAGAGACCATCAGCAGAGGCATGTGAAGCTGGAGGGCAAGGGTGAGAGGGAGAGCAGGGAGAGAATGTGCTGATAGGGTAAAAATAATGTACAAATGAAGAGCCCAAGTGTGATAGAGCAAGCAGCAAGAGGCTGCGAGAGAGAGATCAATAATTAGATGAGGAGAGAGCTCGGGGGGTGAGGGGGAAAAATGCTACAACTGTGGAAAAAGTTGCAAGCGTGTTAATCCCAATGAGAAGAATCATGAATGTAAGTCTGCTTCATGAAGTTTCCTTACAAACCTAAAGTGAATGCAGAAACATAGTGAGAGCAGAGTTTTCCATACAGGTCAAGAGAGCTCTGAATGTTTGGATTCACCACGTCTCACGCATGTTAGACAGCGCTCTCCACCAGCATCATTCAGAACACTCAGCCAGGGATGATCTTTTGGAAGAATGCTGTTCATCCCTCCAGCAGAGTTGGGATGGATTTTCATGGTCCCCAGGCAATAAATCCTTTATCTAAATGGCAGGTTGCCATTAAATTTACTGAGCACATTCCTTTTAACACCTAGTGACCCCATGACCCTTCCATGTTTACCCTCCTGATAATAACTAAATCATCAGTATATTGTTTGTTCCATTCATCTTTTCAGGCCATTGTCATTTTTTCCATTAATAAAGAGGACAAACATTCTTACAGCAGCTTGTATTACAGTCATTAGGCAAAAAAATACGCTAATATCCATGCATGATAAACAGTGGCAGCTTCAGTTATGGTTGTATTAGTTGTAGACACAAATCCCCACATTATACCTGTGTTAAATCAATGCCGATATGGTTTATCTGATCACTGGACTGAATAAGTCTTATTTATATTTTCATCTACAGTACATGTACGATGAATCATGTAAAAGTTTTGATCTGTGAAAGGGATCAAGTCAGCTTTTGTCAGGGGGTTAAACATTTCTCCGGGAGGAGGCAGGTTTGGTCCATCATCCTCTATCTTCATGTAAACGCAGTCTGATGTATTTTATCAGTTAGCTCAAAGCTAGTTACACAGCTGTAGCTCCTTGGTAGGTCACAATTAGAACAAACATAAATGACATAAACAAACAGGACAGATCTACTAACAAGGCCTGTTTAACGGAGGTGTAGTGCATTCATTGTGAACCTCATGATCTCACAGTCACAGTTCATATTAGTATTACTCTATGTGCCTTTGTATGCATGTGTCTTATTTTCCATTAATCATGTTACATATGCTCTGTTGTAGCCACCCCAGAGAGAGAGAGAGAGAGAGAGAGAGAGAGAGAGAGAGAGAGAGAGAGAGAGAGGGGTGGATACATGCACACACGAAGCAAATGAACCTAAAGCATGAAGCAAATGCCCACAGCTTGAATAACCCACTCCACACACGCTTCACACATCAGGATACATACATGTAGCAGGCTGGCTCGAAAACTACTTCTCTGACCAGAGGACTTGACTCACCAAGTCTAACTTGTCTGATTTGAGGCGTATGTAGGGGTCCAGTGTTATTTTAGGTTTGGCCCCCGTTGGCGACCTCTGGCTGGTTGAACCTAAAGACAGAAGGAGGAGGGAGGAGGGTAGAGAAAAGAAGATGAAGAGAAAGGAGAAAACATGGTTGATTTTTGTCAGACAAGTTTGGGAAAGCACTGACTGGAAAACTATCTAATATAGAAAAAAATACATGTAGAAAATATATTTTTGTATGAGATGTCGAAGCCTTTAAACAGAATGAAGAGAGAATGTGATGCAACAGGCACCTAGTAAACAACAGGAGGAGAAATATCATTGGATAATCTCTAATATCAGACTGGATGGACAGTTACTCTCTGTGGATTTGGTGGAAGTGAGTGGTTGTGGTAATAAGGGAGGTGTGTTTGTGTGTGTGTGTGTGTGTGTGTGTGTGTGTGTGTGTGTGTGTGTGTGTGTGTTTGGGTGGGAGGATGAAAAGCAGATGATTAAAAAGAGAGGAGTGGAGGAACGATGGATGATTATATAGATGAGAGTGAGGGGAAACAGTGAGCGAGGGGAGGGCAGACAGCCAATGCCTAATATTAATTTGATGAGTTTGTCTGTCCCAGATTTGTGAGTCTGCTCGCCGTGGCAACAGGAGCCTTTCGTCTGTGTGTGTGTCTGCACACCCCCTGTACTAGATGAGCTGATTTCACAGACTACCCCGCACCTCCTCCTCATACCACCCAAAGGATTTGCACTAACCCCCACCCCTGACAGGTGGTGATGATTGACAGACCTGCTGTCGTGACAACAGACGTACTTTAAACACTGGTTACACCCAGATACCACTCCACATCATACAATTTGTTGTCATCCTAGGATAAAAAAATATATCAATTAGGCTTTTTTCCATGTGACAATGTGCTAATCCTTTTTGACTCCTTGGAAACAATAGAAAGACAACATATTAAATGTTAAACCTCATCTATTTTATCATTTTTTGTAAATAGTGCTACAGTGAATTTGATGCCAGCAACATGTTTGGGACAGGGGCAACAGTAGGACCCCAGGTGATAATAGTTGTGTGCAAATGGGGTTTCACACATATTAACACAGCTATGTTTATCCCCCTAACAGGATTGAAGACCTCTGATGACCAGCTCCCCTGCTGTGTCAAACAGGTCAAGCAGTGCATGAGAGGTGGTGTAAGAGAGAGATCAGGCCGTCAGAGAGGTCAGGGCGATGAGTGTCTATAAGTGTGTATGAGCTAATGTAAAAAGGAGAGAGAGGCTGAAGTTAAAGGTGTGTGTCAGTAGCAGGAAAAACAAATTTAATGTATCTTCAATCTTGCTTCTCATAATCCTGGAAACTACAGAGAAATGATTTATTGTCATGAAATGATGTAACTCTTTTGTATAAAATCATATAAAGCCGGTATTTGTCTCTGCTCACCTCACCACAGGCTGCTGACATCTGTCATGGCTAGCAACTGGCTTAACCAATAAGAGCCCGGAAGGGAGCTAAGTGGTCACCTAGCACCTAGGAAATAACCTTGACTGTGGTAATCTGGACCAATAGGATTGGGACAGGCTGCCAGGTGGCTTTCAGCTGGGACCCATGGGTGACCCTTAACATTAGAGCTGCTGACCTTTAGCAGAAAGATGTTTTTATGTGAACTGATTGGATCCCAGCAAAAACATTTGTTACACAGTCATTAAAATTCAAACTTTTACTAGAAAGGGAAATTACTGATAACTAAAACAGTCGAAATACCATCGTAGCCATGCCTCCATAGTGAGTGTTATCAAGCATCATTCATCCCAACCAAGCAGATTTATGAAAAATAGATCCTCAGCTGTTAGACTGTCGTTACACTTAATGTGCTGGAGTCAGTCTAAAAATACTCAATATCTCCCCTGCTGCTGAGAAAGCCTTCGATAAGGTGGGGTGTCCATTCTTGATCTCCACCTTATCTTACTTTGGCTTGAACTCTAATTTCATTACATGGGTAAAATATTACATAAAAAACCAAAGGCTGCTGTGATGAAAAATGGAGTGCCGTCGCCCTTCTTTAACCTCTCTAAGGGGACACAATCCATTTTCATAATCACCCTCTCCTACCAATTGTCTCTCTTGCCAGTAGCCTCTCAGAATCAGTGATGTGTGCATATCCCTCAAGTAACACGTATTTAAACTTAGACACACTGTCTTGCTTTTTACTTTAACAATAAAATACTCCTTTATGCATTTCTGTTGGTGAAGCTTGAAGCGCAAAACTCTGCATCAACTTTTGTTTTCCTGACAGTCGCCATGATGCATTGATATGATTATTATGTTATGTTCAGGCACAACTAGGAGGGACATGTTAGTGTAGCATTTTATGTTGTTTTCTTGATTTCCTCTGTGCTGAAGGAAGGTTTTTTTTCTTAATTAATTAACTTTTTTGTATATCTGAGTTGCTTTCTTGTATTTACAAATTGCCCTGCAGTCCGAATCAAATGGTGTCACGGGCCCGGAGGTCAAAGGTTGCCCACCTCTGCTAAATCACGTGGTGCCCAGCCTGTTTGGGCACACAAGACAGTAGAGAGCAACGATACCACGATGATCAAATCAGAAAATAAAATTTACAGATCTACGAATTCAAATAAAACATTTCAAAAGAGCAAACTGACATAACTGAAACAGTCTGTTATGAAGGTTAGAGAATACTCTGTATTGCTTTTTTAAAGTCTTTGCTAAAGTCTCATCATTCAACTCAACATACTGCCTTGAGACAACCAAAACAAAGCATGATGGTGAATTTTTTATATAGCACTGTTCACTGAACACGGGGCAATGAAATACAGAACAAAATTCATCCTCATGATCACAGAAGCCATTTGACTTTGTGGCTTTAATTAGAATGTGATTTCTTTGGCTCATTACAGATATCCTCCCTCCATTGTTTCTCCCAAATACTGGAAAGTTCTGATTTGACTATGTTGATGTTAAACTGTAATTAGTTTCAGAGAAAATGTTGGAAAAGCTGTGGAAGGATGCAGGAGTTGGGAGAAATGTACGCTTCTCACATTGTGTAAATCATTTCTATGCTGCTAAAGTGCTCTGGATTTAATGCTAAACATATAGCACCAGTCAAACCTTTGAACACGCTGCCTCTGATGCTTTCCTTTTCATTAATTTCTACATTGTACATCAACAAGGAAGACATTAAAACTATGAAAGACCAAAGAGTTTTATATTTTAGTTTCTATCAGATCACTACAGATGAACATAACCTCCTACAAAGCTTTAAAGGATCAATGATCCCAATAAAGATGATATAATACTTCCATTCCACTAAATCAATTAATTATTTAGAAAAATCTCTTTTAATTCTGATTAATCATCCATGAGCTGTGTTCGCTTGGGGTAGAGACAGCTTCATTTGTGTTGAACAGCAGCCGCTATGCAGGAACACTGAGGATGAGATGAAGGATGAACCGATCTGATCCATCACAACACAACTGTCATGTCTTTTCTGGCTGTCGCCTTCTCCTCGACTTGTTCATTGTGTCCTTTATTCAGACGCCAATACAGAAACAGCAGTGTTAAAAACTGAAGGTCAACAATAAACTACACCCACTATTATTAATGCGGGACTTTTTTATGATCCCTCATATTCCTGTGAACTCTAAGACCCCCTGCTGCATGGCAGTGTTTCGATTAAATCCCACTGTGTCCGCTTAATCTCTGAAAGGGAGCACATGTTGTTCATTCTGGGATGAGTCTGATTTCAGGGACTTCAGTCTAAACTCTGGTTTGGTAGGTGTTTAATAGTACTTGGAGGGTTATTTTATGGCATAGCTGCTTGTTGAACAATATTATACAAAGGCAGTCTAATAGAGAGAGGGGTGGACAGTAATGGTAAAGGGAATGAGATGTGTTAGTGTTATAACCAAGAGCAGTGATGGGCATAGAGAAAACAACCACCAGAACATACAGAAACTAACGGCTGCATTATTATGTATTTTCTCTTGTCAAATCTCATGAAAACATAGCCCAGTAATTTCTAGAAAACAGCTGCTCACTGTAGTTTTTGACAACTGTTCCTCAAACTGGAGCAGCAGTACATTTGTTGGGGACTATTTTCAGTGAAGGTTTAATCCACATTTGGTGATTTAGTGAGAATTTCCAGCAGCTACCTATCCCACTGTGAATCAGCTGTCCACTGTGGACCCCTACACAGGTCTCAGCAACAGAGGCAGAGGCACAATATAATAAGGAGGAATAAATACAGGAGAAACAAAGAGAGAGTGTGTACAGTGAGGTGTTCTACCTGAAATGTGAATATCTGGTGGGCAGATGTCAGGAGAAGATGAGGACACGGGGGCTGGCTCCTCTGTACAGATCTGCAAAGAACAAACCACAAAAAACCCCCGAAGACAGTTATATTAACACTCACAAGATTTTAGGTTTTCCAAAGTTAAAGCTTTGAAGCTGCTTTGGCGGGACAGGTCTGATTTGTCAAGGAGACCTTTGAAGTGATCGTGTCCTGCTGTTGTACTGGAAATACTCATTCATCAACTACAGCACATTATAGAACAGAGATCTCTGTGGAGGCTGGAGTTTGTCACAGGAATCATTTTAGACTTTTACACTGTAAAATCAGCACAAACCTCCTGTGCATTAATGAACGTCATGTAAACGAATCATCTAAATTGCAAATTGAGAATGATATGTCCTTTGGTTATTCATGTTTTAGTAAATTTTAAAATGGAATCTCAAGATTAAAGCTATTTCAAAATGAGTTTTCAATTCCATTTTAAAATCCATTGATTATAGAACAGTGCAAGAACAACACTTGTTTTTTTAATCCAGTGCAGTTTGCTGGCTGAGAAAAACCTCTAAACTTTCAGCTCTGTTCACCAGAATCATCTTTTATCTTCCATCCCAAGCTGATAAGAGAGCCTAAGATGTGTTTCACAAACCCAATTATTTTTGGCTCACTGTGAAATACTGCTGTTGCTGTTATTCTATTTGTTTCTATTGCTAGATGATATTACAAAAATGTTACACGAGCTGGGAATCCACTGACAGATTGTTCACAGCCTTGACGCACTGTGGTATGTTTTTCATGTCTCGTATAAAGAGGAGCTGACCTCAGGTGACCTGATGTGGACTTTTAAACGTCCAGAGTTGTAGTTGTTGCCTGCAGCTCGTTGGATCCCGTTGTGGAGAGATGTGCTGCTTGGAAAAAGTCCTTTCCCTGGGATGAAGGCTATCTCCACTGTGCTGTCTTGGCTGGGGACACAATGAATACAAAGACATTAGTATGTACACAGTGATGGATATACAAGCTGAGGGCAGAGCACTGAATACAAGTACAGCTGACTCATTTCTACTCTGATCACAATCTGTCCACAGAGTCACACACTTCATTCACTGTGAGTTACTCAAAGAGCAACTGGATACACATGCAGCCCTCACCTGAATTTGACCTTGTTCAGCATGCTTTTGGCCTCCTCGTGGGTCACACCTATTAAGGACTCCTTGTTAATGGCAATGAGCTGATCTCCAGGTCTCAGACGTCCATCCTGCACAACATGGAGACATTTAGTCACGCTGAGCTGAACAACCACACAGATGCAGTGTTTTCCTGTGTTAATGGTAAAGTGCTGGGATGTTACAGTGACTCTCAAACCTTGTGAATAACTATTTGCATATGAAAATTGTGGCATATTTGCATATTTTACAGTGACTTTGACCAACATTGCTCTTCATTAAATACGCGTAAACCACCTCCCATTTGGTGAGATACTTGTACTTCTTCTTCTTTTTTTAATGCCAGGTGCCATTTGAGTGAATGACTCCTCCTGAATAGATGTTACAACTAATGTTCTACATTCTGCCACCTGCTGTACCAGATGGGAGTGTAGCAAACAGTCAGTGAAGCATGCCATCAATGTTACATGAGAAGGGTAAACGAGAGAATCTCACAAAAAATGGGAGGGTTGACAGGTCTGTCCCTTATGACTGATGAGCAACAGGGGGACCATCCTCTCGCCCTTCCTGTTTACTCTACACACCTCTGACTTCAGCTACTACTCAGAGTCATGCCACCTGCAAAAGTTTGAAGGGGATGACTGTGGACTTCCACAGGGCTAAGCCTTCTCTGACCCTTGTATCCATCCACTGCAGGATATCTAGATGAGTCACTCCTGCAAATACAATAGGCTAGAGTGGGCTGGGAACACAGGGGCCCTCTGCATGAAGGGCCAGAGTCAGGTATACTTCCTGCAGAGGTTCAGAGGCTTGAACATCTGCAACAAGATGTGGCAGATGTTCTGTCAGTCTTTGGTGGCCAGCACTTTTATTCTGCCACATTCTAGATGGAGAATGAGGGACTCTAACAAGCTCAAGAAGTGAAATAGAAAGGGCGTTCATTGGAAGAGTTAAGCTGGACTCTTTGGAGGCAGTGATATAAAACAAGATACTACAGTTTACAGATACAGGTTAGCATCCTGAGCTTCTCCCACCCATTCCACAACACGCTGGTTGAAAAGAGAGCATCTTCAGCCAAAGACCTGTACCCCCAAGGTGTTCCACTGACTGGCTCCCTTATCTGCTGGTAGCCATCAAACTGTTAAACCCATCTCTGCTTTGTTGCAATATGAACATGAGTGGACTGGGAGACTGCTGAGGTTCTTAATGGACTTGCTAATTGGACTTCATAATGCTATCATCTGTTACCAATTGACCTGTTTACCTGTGGAACGTGTTTTTTGAGCATATATATATGTGTATACATATACACACACGCACACACACACACACACGTATCTATCTATCTATCTATCTATCTATCTATCTATCTATCTATCTATCTATCTATCTATCTATCTATCTATCTATCTATCTATCTATCTATCTATCTAGTTTTGATGAATGCATGGCTGCATAATTCCCCAGCTGACTCATCCCATACAGGAAATCACAGTGCATGAAATGCTACCTTGCTACCTATGCCACACAGGGGATTAAGAGTTGGGATTTGGAGGAAATGGACAACCTGCCTCCATAAGCACAAAACAGGAGGTGAGAGAGTCCGTGTCAGTATATGTTGTAATAGAGCCAGGTATTAGTGCACAGTGTTGAGTGAGTTAAAGGGACTTAATGACAGAGTGGACATACAGGTTTGCTTTACCATGCCCTGTCTCTAACACAGCTGCATGTAATCTTGCTATCCTGTACCATTTTCCATCTGTTATGGGGATTTTGAGTGTGTAGGTCAGTGAAAAAGAAATGGGCCAAATGAAATCTCTCTCGCCTCATCCATGAGAACATCTTCCAGTACTGATGGTGGATAGAGATGTCTATGAAGTTTAAAATGATTTGCTTAGTCAGAACCTTAAAAGTGCATGCATACAAGAGTTCACGTATACATTTTATACTAGTTATTAGCTGTGTGAGTGCTAGAACAAATAGCCAAGAAGCCCCTGAAGCTTGGGGGGTATCACATTACTGGCAAGTGGTAATGTAGTTGTGCATTTTTTGAGAAAAATCACAAACATTTTGCATTTTTCCTGCATTCCTAATGATTAAAAACTCAAGGAGAAACCAGTGCCATGGATGTGGGAAGTAGGTATGCAGATTGTTCTCAATAACTTAGGTTATCCTTGCCATTCAAATGAATGCAAAAACATGAATATTGCACCATTTTGTATGAGGTCACACACACAACATCTGACCTTATAAATCAGTGACAGTCAACTGGAGGCCCGCTGGCCACATCTGGCCCATCAAAGCTTGCCCAGCTAACATTACTCATGAGTGGAAGAGGCCTAGTCCATCCTGAGAGTGATTAGCTTGCCAACCCCTGGCAACGAGCCAAAAAGTCTTTAATTCATAGTTCACCCACTCTATAGAATCAGATGATTCTCCAACTCCATCCTCTGTATTCTGTGGACCCACCGCACACATCAAGCTGATGCTTCGTCTTTGATGGGAACATGGCCGGTTTTCTCTGAGTAAGGCATGTCCTTTATTTTTAGGGCTTTTGCCTGGGCACTTTTGTGTTTCCAATGCCAGTTTAAACGTGGCAGGTTGTCCTGAGTCAGCTGATCACGTGCCTGAAAGCTTCTCAGTGGGCTGCAGTGACACCAGGTGGGCTTTGACATCATTCATGGAGGATTCAGAAACATGTTTAAGTAGTCTCGATCATTCCGTAAGGCAATAAGCAACAGATGCCAAGAAAAAATTGTAACAACAACCTGAAAAAGCATGATGATACACACCACCAACAACCATCACACAGTCCAATTGTAAACAGCACCGAAGAGCGTGCTGCCTTTAAATGTTGTTGACTCAATAGAATCAGTCACAGACACACATTCAAAAGGGAGCCCTGTTGTAATGGAGATGCAAATCTCTGCTGCCGGGCTGACATGCCGAATCAAACTGAGTCAAGCCAAGCCAGCACATGTATTGTTATCAAAATCCAACTTTTATTACGAGCAGAAAGTCACAATAATCATACAAGACATTTGTACATCTTGTACCAAAATGCACAAACCAGCACTCAAACAACTCTCTACAGGGATCAGTGGATATTTTCTTAGCCCTGAGGTCCTCTGATTCACCAGCATCTTGAATTCAAATGATGTAAAACCTTGCAGGACATATGCAACAAGAAAAATCTGCTTAGAAACAGCTTTCTCCAAGCATAAAAATACAAGTGCACATTCCTGTATTTTCTGTCTCTCCCCTTCATTCTCCTTCTTTCTTTCCTTGTCGTATTGCCCACAGTTGACAGTGAGTGGGTGGACAGAGAGGCAAGGAGGATAGGATTGGGGAGAGAGAAGCAGAAAAGCTGGAGAAAAGGAAAAAGGCAACATTACAGTCAGTGCCAACAGGAGGGGTGTATAGGATTCTTTCAGTACACGTGTCAACTGGATCACTGACCACATTCACATGCACACTAATATTCTACAACTCCAAATCTGACAATAATCCTGTGTATCCTATGCATTTATATTTATCAGGTTTTAGGAGAATTCTTTGCACAAGTACATACAGAGTATGCTTGCTTCAATGCTCCTCAAGAACTAGGGCTATGCTCCACGACTGATAGCCAAAACAACAACAAAAACAAAGTCCAAGTTGCAATAAACTATAATTATCCTTGAACAGCAGGACAGTAAACTGTGTCTTGCTCTTATCTAATCAGTCAGCTGATACACATTATCCTTATTTGACAAACTGGAGCATTGCATTGACGAAGCCTTCATGTTAACGACACAGCATTCATTTGCTGTTACATGTTAAAGGCCTCCTGTGAGGTTGCAGTGTCCAGCACTTGGTGCCTTGTTTCCATCAAGTTCAATTCAATTCAATCTTATTTATAT
This sequence comes from Chaetodon trifascialis, assembly GCF_039877785.1. NCBI lineage: Eukaryota > Metazoa > Chordata > Actinopteri > Chaetodontiformes > Chaetodontidae > Chaetodon > Chaetodon trifascialis. The sequence goes on from NC_092070.1 coordinate 3,286,348, forward strand.
AGCACCAAATCACAACAGAAGTTGTCTCAGGACACTTTCCACACAGAGCTGGTACAGAACAAAGTCTTTATGGTCAACAAATGTGTTCCCTATATTCCCTGAGGCAGAGGCCAGTGTGCAGAGCTCATCCATCACGTTTAACAGCAACTTGCCATGAGGAAAAACGGAACATTTACTTTTTTCTATCACACTTCAATCCTTATATGCTTCCACTAGTGCACTCCTGAGCAAGATCTTCAGCCCAAAGCTAGCCAGTAGCCAGTCTTAGTGAAAAAACAATCTGAAAAAATAAATAAAAAAATAAATAGATACGGAACGATCAGTAAATAAAATCATCCTGCTAACAAATGGTGTGTGTGAGCATGTGTGTGTATGAGCGAGTGTGTGTGTGTGTGTGTGTGTGTGTGTGTGTGTGTGTGTGTGTGTGTGTCCAGTGCCTAATATATTTTATTCTTCTAAGCCATAGAGCTCCATTGCTGTCCAAAAACTATTAAATATACACTGTACTGTTAATGGAAACACTCACTAAAGCAGTAAATGTGGATTAATACACTGCTGAAAATAACCACCAACAGATGTGGTATTTCCTCCTGTTTGAGCAAGAACAGTGCACTGCACAATGAGCAGGTGTTTTAGAAAATTACTGAGCCTCTAAAAAAATATATTTGTTCCACCAAAAACATAAATCTTTAAAAAAAAACTCAAAGTGCTCCACACAAAGTAAGGACTGCAGGTGCTGTAGCATGTGCACATCTACCAGTAAAGACAAAATCCTCTGCATTGTAATATGTGTGTGCGTGATGGGGGAGCAGCCGCAGGGTGATGCCCTATGCGGAGTCCTTGCTTGATGGCTGACCTTCGTACTTGGTGTAGTGTGTCTGCTCTGGGACTCTGGGACTCCTTTAACAGAGCAGCGCTGACACCAAAACAACACAAATGCCAAGAAATATTCAAGCAGTGTTTAAAATTCTTTAATCCAGCATGAATTCCTAAATATTCAACAGGATTTAATGAACTGACAGTATTGTTTTTGCCACCTTATGGTAATCTCTTCAGTGAGTCAATGTGACACTTCAGGTAACAGAGGAACACTGCCTACATTCTGTGCCTTAGAAGAAGCAAGGATGGCATAGTGTACTCTCACTGAGCACTACTGGTTGATTTGTTTATTACTGATAATATTATTAGAAGTTGCAACCTTTGGATGATGCCGCCTCTGAATTGGGACTCAACCTATTCAACCTTTTCAAATAACACCTATTCATCAAAATCCAACTTTCTTCACCATGAGCTCTGATTTGCAATTTTTATACATAGCAACAATTTATTTCAAATTGCATCACATTTTCAGAAAAACTGCTGCAAACTCAGTCAATCTGGGCCTCTGTAATCACTCAAAACCCCTCATGATCCCGGTGTGACTGACTGTTCTACACTAATGAGCCATCTTATTGTTGAGAGGATTCCTTATGAATTCACACAGTCTTAGATGATGATTAGGCAATTTAAATCCAGCAGCTGTGGGCATCACTTGATAGTGTTCATGCCTTGTGTTGCTTAAGCTGAATGCACAACAGTTTTTGAACTATGCTCCTCCTTGCTTGTTATTTTTGAGAGTTTGCAATTTTCCAGATAGCTACCTGTATTCATTTGTACATTAGCCATTGAATGCTTTGATGACAAACACAACCGGTGCATTTGCTTTGAGACCAATTAAAAAACCTGCACAGAGAAGACCTAGACAATGAATCTCCTGCCTTAAAATGTTCACACTGCACAGGAATTTATCACAACTGACTGTTACATCACAACAAATTATAAGCATCCTTTAAATCACTTGAAAACTCAATTCAAAACGGTTACATTTGAAGTCTTTAGATTCAGATTTAACCATGTAAAGCACCTTTACTGAGTAGAGAGAAGCTAAAATAGCTCTACACTACTACTACTACTACTACTACTACATCTGTGCTTCTTAACCTAATATTATTAACCTAACAAGCAGTGTTGGCTCCTGACAGCACTCAGCCAACTTAATTCCCCATTAACACTATTTCAGAGGCAGTACCAGATCCTTGTGATGCAAGACGAACAGCAAGATTAGCTGCAGTAACCACATCCCTTCATCAACTGTCAGTCAGGTAATGTCTCCAATACAAAAGTCAAACTGTTGAGGCAGGACAGCTGAGTTACTCTCAGCTGAAGATTACTCTCAACATTGAGTCAATCCAAAATCACCACTCATTCCTTTGGAGGGCTGTTGAATTAAACGTGTTTTAAAAGGTCAATATGAATGTTGAGGATGTATTTGGTATTGCATTACATTATGTTTTGGGCAGGTGGTTCAATCCCTACAGTTAATATGTCATTTCTCTTATTATGACAAATATGTAATTTCCAGTACTTCACTTAATTTCATAACAAGAAAAGTCCTTGTTGTCAAACCTTTTCCGCTTTGGAAACAAGATTAAAAACTAAAAAAAAAAAAAAAAAGAGAACTAACAATGTGATGACACGTATGACAATTGTCCCTGTCGAGGAACAAAAACTCAGGGATAATGTGAAAGATGAATGATTATATGTAGGAATCAACTGATGAGTAAAAATGCATTATCCTTTCCCAAAATACTGTGACTTTTGTTGGTTTACCTGCTGCAACCAACAAGAAGCATCTAGCGGTTCAATCATGTCTCAGCTAGTGATGTTAGCCAAGTTATTTTATTCCTTTCAGTTACTTTAAGTTAATGTTACTTTCAGCTACTGTTACACATTTTCCTTAAAGACGAATACTTAAAATTAATCAGCATCAGCATGTTTGAACTCATGAAGCACGTGTCTGAATGGTCACAGATATTGGTGACCACTACGTAGGTGGAGGTGACAGACTTACTGTATGTCCACTGAGACAGCTAGCCACAGAAACAGGATCAGCAGGCTGTGACCTGAGCATGGCTCAGCAGTATTTTACACTAATCTGAGGCCAAAGCTGCAGAGGTCTGCTCATGCACTCTGGACTTGCCTTCTTCCTCCCTCTGTCTCTCCTCCACCTTCCTCCATCACGCTCGCTTAATTTCCCTACAAGAAGTCCCTCAATGCTGCACTGCATCCATCATGTCATTTATCCAGGTATCCTCGTGGCCCCTCCATAGTGCTCACGGTACACGGTGAGCATACTGAACTGAATGTGTCAGGTTCCTCAAGGACCAGTATGATTCATACTGTTGTTACCACGCTGTAGATAAATTGTTAGCTGCAAGTGATGCAGCATGCATTAGTTTTAAAAATGTTTGTTTTATTACAGAATTACTGCTAAAACTACAATTCTCATGAAAATTCATCCAATCATGGACACACTACCAAAACAAAGGGAGGTAAAGCCAGACACGATCAACCATAGTGCATGGGAGTGTGTCGGCTGGTTGTGTAAGAAGGCATCTGTTAGCTGACATCTAAAATAATGTGTATAAACCAGTTATAACTGTTTGTCCTTCAAAATATTTAATATATTATTTTTGCTGAGTTTGTTAGAGCAAGGCCACAATTTTCCTCACTGGACATTTTTGATATTTTCAGACTTTGCTGTTTTGTTTACACAGTAAGAACATCATTGTATGGATTGGAACAAATTACTCCCTTCCCATCACCCTTCTCCTTCAACATCTGCACATTTGGGATTTAATTTTATTTAACTTCATTTCTTACCCGGTGACAGTCTCCTCCAGATAGCACCTCCTGGATGAAGACAGCAGGGCCGTCGGGCCTGTTGGAACCTCCTCCGATGGTGATGCCCAAACTGCTGGATCGTGCCACTGAAATGAGCTGAATCACCCCTTCGCCTGGATGACTGAGAAAATGCAGACACATAAACAAGTCGATCTTTAAGGTAAAGACAGAAGGCTCTATATTTGTGAATGAAGGAGCTGGGCATGAAGCACAGTCCAGTACGCAGTGCCCAGTGTGTCAAGGGAGTGCAGGCCCACTTTTGTTACTTTTGGATCCGGGGTGTACTGCAGGCTTGGGGAGCACATTAACCTTTCTTATGCCTCCATGGCATTATTGTGGCACAGTTTGATGAGCCAACTGATATTAACTTATCTCAGATATATCTGTATTGGGGCGGCTGTGGCTCAGGAGGTTGCCTCATTTGATCTGCACTGTTGACCTTTTCTGAGCAGGCAGGATGCAAATCTGCAAGCCACAATTTTCCAACTCAGCCCCTTAAAAACAGGAGGGCAGTGTCATGGTTGATGTGAATCCTGTAGAAGCAAATCTTACCTGAGGGAGCGCAGCATAGGCCCACTGCTGTTGTACATGTTCTGAGAGCCTGCTGGGCTCAACAACAAAGGACTCTGGGAGCGAGATGAGGAACCTGATGATGTACTATCCAAGTAGCGGCCTCCTTTGGAAAGGCAAGAATAAAGAACAGAATAATAACACAAAGCAGAAAGAGAGGTATTATAAGTCCAATTCCCAAAAAGTTGAGATGCTGTATAAATCCTAAATAATTAAATACTGAAATTATTTGGTAATCCTTTTTGACATATCCTCATTAGAAAACAGTACAAAGAAAACATATTTCATGCAATGATTGCTGTAAATATATGCGTATTCTGAATATGATGACAGCAACATGTTCACAAAGACATTGGGACAGGAGCAATGAAAGACTCTCATTGGCTACTGTAGGATGTGGACATGACATGGAAGATCCTAACTCAAGCCAAGCATGCTGTCAATTGAAATGTCTGAGTGCAGCAGCCATCTTGAAACCAAAACATCTTCAGCATCTTAGAACAGAGGAAACGTAGAAGATCTCATTCCTGGCTTATTTGAAATGATAAACCAGGTAGCTAGTGTTTTGAATGACATGTTACTGGACTGGATCATCTGGACCTTTGCCAATGTAACCAGATTGTTTTGATCACTGGATTACTATGAGACTCCATAGATGAGTTGCCACAATTCCATAAATGGTTGTTTCTTACTGTTGATTGTACCTGCTGTCACCAGAATCTTAGCGTTCCAACAATGTATGGCAACAATGTATAACTACAAACTGAAACGCAGCGTTTATGTCAACAGACAGGCAGGCGGACCACTTACGACTCTGGGGTGTAAAATCAAGAATTGTGAAAATGGCAAAAAGAGAGATAGACACTTCCAGATTATCTAATTGTTCAGATGAGGGTTAGGAGGCAAATTTCATTGTGTCTAGTGTTCCATATGGAGAACAGGGCAGGGAAGACATTTTTCACACATTTCAGATACACTGTACTGAAACAGAAGTCTGTATTGTCCTGTTAGACATTGCTTATTACTGAGTGACATGGAGCACTGACTAACACTGATATTCGACCAAAACAGCCCAAATATGCATCATTTGCTTTTCTCAGCTGCTGCCTTGGGTAAACATCTACTTCTTTGCTGTTCTCGATTTCAAGGGTAAATCTCATTGTTGGGAGGTTATTCAAACAAATCAGAGTAACAAGTCCGAGCAAAGCGATGAGTCATTGGTGTTCAAATTAAGACTGACTTCAAAACTTTGTCAAGTCAAGGCTGAAGTCCTCAGATACAAGTCCAAGCCATGGGACTTCAGTTTCTCCACATCTTCATGTGTCTGCCACGTACAATAACTCTGCCAGTTTTGGTGTTTTACCAGACTGCAAAGAAAGCAGATTTTTGCTGTATATCAACAGGATGACCATAAGTCCATGCCTCCTCACTCTGGAGCTGATGTACTCTGATGTATCAACACCATCCCCACAGAGCACACAAGACTGCACACATGCTGGAGCCATGTTTTAACAAATCTGTACCAGCTGGCTGCCTCCTTCTCGACTGAAACAGATGTTGGCAATTGTGTAATGGACAAATGCACTTGTCATAAGGCATTTTTAAAGGCAGACTTATTCCATCTACCCCTTAGGCTCAGTACGCTGTTGAAAGGTCTTTTCTTTTTTTTTTCTTTTTTTAACATAAAACAGTACACAGACATAATGCAGAGAATTTGTGTGAACGCAAAAAAATACAACTTCACATACATTTAAATGAGCAGAAGGTCTGCCCACATTACATTGCAGGTACTGCTTGTGGAAACAAAATGATGATGGCAAGCAAAGGACTATGTAGGACATGCCTACCCTGCTGGATGGGAGAGTTGCGTGTTGATCCTGTGCTGCCATTAGATCCATACTTCTCCAGCAACTCTGCAAATTCTTTCCTATTCAGGGAAAGCAAAAGAGAAAATGGACAAGATGGAAATATGGACTGAGAAGCAATTGCATTGGCCAAGACAATGTCTGAACAGACGAAGCTTGAGTTGACACGAAAAATAAATTCTGTTGATTTATGAAATCATAGTGGTTTTCGTTTACTGCACAGAAGAAAAAGCTACATGATGATTACAGTGAGATAAAATATTAGAAATCATGACAGTGGTTACTCTATCACTCTATTCACAGGTGTTTAAACTTCATTTCAGACATCTTCATTCTGCTGGATCTAAAAGCGTTCAGTATGTTGGGGACCAAAATTTGGAACAGCTGACCACATGATACATAGACACCCAAAAACAGTACAGATGTGAAAACGTTTTTAATTACAAGAAACAGAGCAAGCAGAGATCAGTGAATTTATTTAATGTTAAGAAAAAGCACTACTTGTTTTTTTGTTTTTTTTTGCATAATATCTGCAATAAGTAAATATGTGTCACATTTAAGTGTGTAATATGTATGAACAGCAGACTTTGTTGTTATCGTGAAAGTTATGGAAACCTTATTATTAATGTCACACTTCAGCTGTAACACCTTGTTTATGCTGCATGCTATTTCTACTTTTAATAAATTCTTAAGTTTTGCATGTCCCTTTCTCAAGATGCATCCAAGCTGTGTTTTTATGTTTGGTTTTCCAAGTTGTCCTCTTGTTAACTGCTTTTATATCACAGACTGCTGTTGATTGGATACCAGTTTTTCTAGTTATGCACAGAAAAATCAGGCAAATGAAGAGTAACTTAAAGATAAATATGGGTTCATTTGGTAAGAATATGAGTCACTTGGCATGTGGTGTCACTCAGATAAAAATAGTTAATAGTTAAATCGGCATATTTCAGTAAAACTCAGTTTCAGAGGAAAACAATATATACTGACAGGAAACGGTTTGTCTGAGTCCTGTTTTTGCCACCATGTTGCTGTGTTGTAGATTATCATCTACAACACAATATGAGATTCCCTGTGGATAATGGCTTGAATGTGGTGTTTCTAAGCAGATTATGATAAGCAGTCACATTGGCTCTGTGGTAAATAAGGACAAAAATTGTTCTTGGACAGCAAAAAAAGATGACCTCAGGCTGCACCTCTCTCATAGCCAGCAGCAACAGATGAATGGATGAAAGATGCCTCCAGCAGGGCTGGCTCACTCATGCCACACTGAAATGACGGCGAATAATCAGAACAATGACGCAGTCGTTACGTTGTGACAAACTGTCACACTCATTCCATGCGTGCTCCATGTGTCTGTAACACATGTATTAGCTCCTCAGGCATTACACTGCCTGACAAAACCTGACATCCAACTTTAAAGGTACCTTGTATTGTCACTGAAAAGAATAACAAATGGTGTTTACATTGGACATTTCTTCTCAATGTGAAATTTCTGTCCCTCACATCATTGTGTGGGAGGTGCTCCCGGAGGATGGGGTTGTATGGTCCCTGTAAAACCGGAGCAGGAGCTTGGTCCGCATTGCCGGCGGCAAGTAAGTTGGACCTGTTCCCGGTGCATGTTGGACTCCGGCAGGGCTGCCCTTTGTCACCGGTTCTGTTCATCATTTTTATGGACAGAATGTCTAGGCGCAGTCAGGGGCCGGAGGGAGTTCGGTTCGGGAGCCGGCAGATTTCGACTCTGCTTTTTGCGGATGATGTTGTTTTGTTGGCTCCCTCGAGCCAGGACCTTCAGCATGCACTGAAGCAGCCGAGTGTGAAGCAGCTGGGATGAGAGTCAGCACCTCCAAGTCTGAGACCATGGTTCTCGACTGGAAAAAGGTGGCTTGCTCCCTTCAGGTTGGGGGAGAGTTCCTGCCTCAAGTGGAGGAGTTTAAGTATCTTGGGATCCTGTTCACAAGTGAGGAAAGGATGGAACGTGAGATTGACAGGCGGATTGGTGCAGCGGCTGCAGTAATGCAGTCGCTGTACCGGTCTGTCGTGGTGAAGAAGGAGCTGAGCAGAAAGGTGAAGCTCTCAATTTACCGGTCAATCTATGTTCCTACCCTCACCTATGGTCATGAACTTTGGGTCATGACCGAAAGAACGAGGTCCCGGATACAAGTGGCTGAAATGAGTTTCCTCCGCAGGGTGGCGGGGCGCTTCCTTAGAGATAGGGTGAGGAGCTCTGTCACCCGGGAGGAGCTGCTCCTCCACATCCAGAGGAGTCAGCTGAGGTGGCTCGGGCATCTCTATCGGATGCCCCCTGGACGCCTCCCTAGGGAGGTGTTCCAGGCATGCCCCACTGGGAGGAGAACCTGAGGAAGACCCAGGACATGCTGGAGTGACTATGTCCCTCGGCTGGCCTGGGAACGCCTCGGGATCCCCCCGGAAGAGCTAGAGGAAGTGTCCGGGGAGAGGGAAGTTTGGGCGTCCCTCCTCAGACTGCTCCCCCCACGACCCGGCCCTGGATGAAGCGGGAGAAGATGGATGGAATGGATGAATGGTGAAATTCCTGTTCTCTTTCATTATTATCATTATTCTCTTCTCTTCTATTCTCTTCTCTCTCTATCTCTTGGTATCAAACAGACATTATTGACATGCATGTCTAAATCCCTCTCTTTTTTCCTTCTGTAATACATTAAGATTTTTATGAGTTATCTTAAACTCACACATCATTCTGTCCGATCAAATGTGATTTGGGGCCAGTAGCTAACACTGGCCATCATATAAAACTACCTCCGACCTGTTAGCTAGTAAAGTACTATCATTGTACAGAGGAGCGTGTCAGGGTGTGAGCTCATACAGCTTACACACTTTTCCAAAGAAAATATGTTTGAGGTCTAATTCACTCACCTCTCCCTCTTCTTCCACCTCCTGATAACAGTGCAGATTAAATCAAACCCCTGAACGGTTTGATTCAAACCTTCTAGTATAGTCTAGTCTACTTCACTAGTTCTAGTTCCATTTCACTCAGAAATAAGGACACTGTTTTCCATGGACTTAGAGGCCTCACAAACATGCCAAATGCTTTTTCCACTGTATCTCATTAAACAGGCGTGGCCAACCATTTATCTCCAAGAGGTACATGAAAACAAAGAATCATACCAAGAGTCCTGTATTTAAGTTCAAACTATTCTGTCTTCAAATCTGTGATGCAGGGCACCTAGAACACAGGTTTACCAAACTGGCAACAATGAGATCTGACCACAGCGTTCGTTATATAACAGGGTGCACTATGCATTCTGCCATGGAAGCAAATAGCTAAAGCATATTTCTTCTATAAACTACAGCAACAGAAACACTTTGTCACTTAAACATTAGCATGTGAAAGTTGTTCATGGGTTTACGTTTGTGTCTCAATACTGAGTGTAGGATGGGACATTTTGAGAAAAGTTTTTTGCATGCACATGCATACAGAGAGATCATGAGACGTTCACTGTGCATCCTCACTATTCATCCTCATACAGCACAAACTCTCTGTGACTCATTTCTAAGCACTTCACAGTACATTTTGATTCCAGGAAAGATTTTTTCCAAACACATAAATCCATTTTTGTGGAGAAGTTGTTATGACACGAGGACAATTTTTCATGTGAATGGGACATTTATGACAGATCAAGAGTCAGTCTTCTCTCATACCTTCTTGACAGAGTTAATATATGACAAACAAACTGAATTTCATCTTGTTTGTGGTCATGAATTTGATGTGGTTGAAGCAGGTTAACCTTTTGTCAGAGTAGGCTTTACTGCAGTTATGATAATAGTAATGTGATTTGATTTTCCTATATTATTTACCAAGGCTCTCACAGCTGCTCAGCATGCTGCTAGTGCTAGTTTTGATTTGTTTTGTGAAGAAATCTGTTTGGGCGAGGGGGGGGGGCTCACAGTCATAATCCCCCCTCCTCCCTGCCATCCACTCTCCTCCCCTCCAGCTCCTTTGCTCTGGCCTGCAGGGTAGTTAAAGCACAGAGCACAGATTAACACACAAGGCTCATCTCATCAGGAGTCTGCCCTTGGTTAAGCTCTCTCCCTTCCTGTAGTCTGCTGTCGTTCCTCAGATGGGGGGTGGGGTGGGGTGGGCTAAGGCTATCTCACTGCTGACTCCATAAGAGTAGTAATCACCTCGAAACTACACTACAGATGACTTTCACATTATAACCTTCATCATCAAAACATGCCACTCGTCAGCACTTTGCTCACATTCATGCAGTTCTACATATTCACACAAGGATCTGCCCAATAAATCCACAGGCTGCTACTCGCTGTGTCACAGAGTTATTAACACTATTAACTTCTAATTTCTGACACACATCCTCTCTAACAGCCGAGGTGTAAATCCTGCCTATGTCAGAGTCTTTTCCCTGAGGATTACGTACAAAAATGCCACATTTTTTAGGAAATATCAGGGCTGACACGTACATGTGCAACAGTCTTGCTCGTCTAAATATGCAAATCCACGACGACCTTTGTCAACTTTATATTCAGGATGATGTTGTCTGAGGTGGATTTGAGGGGAAGATGAGGTCTGCTATGCTGACAGCTGGCACTGACCTTGTTCCCACCAAACTGGCTGTGGTCAGATTTAGAAAGCTGGTTGAACACTAATACTACAGGCTTCTGTCATCGGTAATGAAAGCATTGCCATGTGTTACACGTATATCCATAAAATAAGATCCATAAGATATGAATATAAGAGCAGCAGCATCTTAAGACATTACAGCTAAAGAAAAATGATCCATGGTTGTTTCTGCTTCTGGTCTTCTTCGTGGTCACACTGGCTTCTTGAGTAAACAACAGTGTTGACTGACAGGAAACTCATCCAGTGGAGAGCTTTGGTGACATCGTCCTGCATCATCAGATGAAAATCTTATTCTGGTGACGGACAGGAAGACATGCTGCACTGATGTGTTTATTTATCTTCTGAGCTCAAAAGCAAATAATGGATTATGAGCATATTCATCCATGGCTGCAACCGGATCATATGTCATGATTGTTTAAGTGCATGTAGAAAGCAGTTTGGAACATAACATTGCAGGGGAGCCAGAAATTTGAACAAAGCTGAACTATCGCAAAAAGGCTTTTAATCTTGGTTGAGATGGGAAAGTTGTATGAATAAAAGTCAAATGTGGCAAAGTTCAGTGGAAACAGACTGTGAGTAAATGATGACATACTGGAAGCTGTGAGTTAAACTCAAGCTTCCAGTGAAGAGATAAGGACTGTCACCTTCTTCACATTAATACACACAGAAATGTTTCGGACTTGTTTTCTACACATCTCTTCATCATTTCAGCTTTGACTAGAACTCTTTTTACATCTTGTTGTCTCCTCTTCTTCTCCAATGGTTTAATGGCCCCCAGCTGGAGAATTAGTGGCACCCACTGTTCATCTCTATGCACCAACAACACACAATACACAACACACCTCTGTTTGAACTGCTTTTCCCTTCCTGATATGACTGCATGTTACCATGGTTACCACAGCATCCTGCATTTACAGATCACGTCCTACAGTTCAAATGTGGTACAGTAGGTTAGAGGGTTTACAATCTAATCCTGGACTATTTTCAGTTTGGAGAAAAGTAAACTCAACATTATGGACTCCCTGACTCACACCGTAAACACTGACATTTACTCACTTTGCTTCCTCATCTCTGGCTATGAGAAGGCGCATGTGATTGGTGGCCGAAGCGGCTCTCAAGACGTCCACAGCTCTGTAAAATAAACAGAGGCACAAAAGTATAATTATAATATTGTTAGAGCATCACCGCAGTCAATCCTGTGGTTAAAACAATGATACAGCAGTGAGACTTGGACTGGACTACCTTTCACTTGTGACTCCCACTAGACTGTCCCCGTTCACCTCCAAGATCTGGTCTCCTGGCATCAGGTTTCCTGTCAGAAGTCAGAGAAATATCAACTGATTTTTGTCCTTTAGTACACAGAGGAGGAATCAGCTCCGAGAAGAACTTGTTATACAGGATCAAGCAATGGTGGGAAAACATTTCTATTTCTCAGCAAGGCGATGACGCCTTGGACAAAGGTAAGAGGACCAGAGGATTCCCTGTGTGTGGCTTAGAGAGAGAAAGCAGTCAGGGATGTCCTGACAAATGGACCAAAGCCAGGGATGTCCAGAGTCCTTCAAGAACGCTTCAGCACTGGAAGACATCTGACAGCAGCAGATAAAACTGAAGAGGAGCGATGAACATAACATGGCTCAGGTGGGCTGTGGAGTCTCCAAAGCAACATTCATGTCTACAGCCCAGCTCTTTTTTCTATGACACCCACTGTGGTGAACCTGGACACTTTATCCACATCATGCAGTGTTCCTCAGCTCTAAAATTATGGCAAGATTGCTGAAGGTACAAACAGACTGGATAGGACTCAGTCTTTATTGTGACTCTGAAGCCAGAGGTTTCTCATTTGTAATTTGTTTTTTGGGTTATTTGTCTTTGTTTTTTCTGGTTGATGTCTGGCTGTCTTTGTTTTTTCTGGTTGATGTCTGGCTGTCTTTGTTTTCAACACTTTATAAGAGACTACCTTGTCAGTATGTGGCATACTGAATATCACGGTCTTGGTTCAGGGATATTCTTTTCCACACTTGTATGGCTTGAGGTGAGCATGAGAGCTCTCAAGTTTCCATTTTTTTCAAATACACTTATTTTTCTATTAATGTCAGTTTACATATATTCATTCTCTCAAATGCTGTTGTTACATGCTCTAAAATGTGATTTACTTTTTCACTCTTTTATGTTTAGTTTTTTAATTACGTGTAGATATTTATTTAGCCAGGCAGATAGCTTCTCAAGAAGCACTGAGTGTGTGTGTGTGTGTGTGTGTGCGTGCGTGCGTGCGTGCGTGCGTGCGTGCGTGCGTGCGTGCGTGCGTGTGTGTGAACAAGAGGTAATGATTATCTTTGTGCCGTTTGAATATACTGTGCTGACATGGCAGCGGTTGGGTGTAAGTCTACATAAGGTTTGTTGGTTATTCTTGCTGACGATGCTGCTTTATTTCTGTGAACTTTACGCACACGCTGAAAATATTAAATGCAGTCTTGTGATGGAATTACAAGTGTGAGAATTCTTCACAATAATATATTCAACTGTGTAGATCTGCTACACAGCCAAAACCTCAAGGCTAACATGCACTACGACCAGACCCTCAGGTCTTTGTTCCCTCCAGCAACCTGCTCATCACTCCACCCAGTCCCGACCTTTCCCCCTCCTGGATCTGTGATGGTGGGATGAACTTTCCTTCTCAGTCCGGCCTACAGTCACTTGAAATATCCTTAAATGTCTTTGAGAAACACTCCACATCCTCCCAGCTCCTGTCTCACTCCTCTACTTTTCTGGAAAGCAGTATCAGACTTTGGAGATAAGGATTAAACCTCTGTGTGACCGACTTCTAGTCTCTGCAGCTTTACGCGTTACATTTTTCATTTGCATTTTCAAACATTTAGCTGGTGATCTAATCTAGTGAGACTTTAAAGGCACAGAATAAGTAGAATAACTAAGTGTAAAAAAAGAATGAAACCAGATCCACTAAAGGCAGAATGTGATATGTATCAGTGATTAGGCGTCATTGATTTATTGTCTACATGCTGCAGGGCAAAGCCCAAGTGACGGTGCCCTCTGATAAAAACAAAACAATTGTGCTTTCAGTTGTTCTTTTTATCTTCTGTATGCATGTGTGGTACTGGAAAACAGCCTTCTTTCAGACATCTAGAATGCTGCCAACATCTCAGATGTTTTAAGTGAAGCAAACAGGTCTGGTGTAGTGGAAGTAGTGAGCTGCTGTTTGTGTACACTGAATGAACATCCTCAACATTACTTTGATGGTGAACTTTATATGAATGTCACAAATAAAGCAGTTCTTTGTTTCATCCTCTCATCTGTGCCCCGTATCCATCATTTATGGCACAAAAAAAGTAGGCCATGACACTGTGGTGGTGTGTTTTATTCATGTTTTCATACTCACATGAGCAACACTCCAAAAATACTTGCTGTGTCACTCCAGAGGTCATCAGTCTGTCAGGATTTCCACTGTGTCTAACATACACTTCAGTTCTAGTCCTTATTATATCACTCAAGACATTCTCAGCTGTCCTTATACAGCAAGATTTTTACTAATCATTCATTCATATTTACCATCTATGAACACGTTAACAAGGTTAAACACTTTTATTTCATTAAATGTTTCACAGCAGCTTCAAGTATGTGGTATAATCAGACCTGGCATATGAGCGGCCCCCAAAAGCTCGGGCCCTCCCACATAGGAATTAAGCCCTCCGAGGAGAAATCAGCATTATTATTGTTATTATCATATCGGTGCCAGTTATGTCACCAATGTCACGTTCTGCCATGACAAGAAAATGACATGAATGCATGACTGCCATGATAACGATTGATAATATCTTCAAAACTGCAAGTTTTACCATTTTTAAATTGCTTTACTGTTTATTTTGTTGGCTAACTTGTTGAATTTGGCTTAATCACGTTCCACAGCTAATGTGCTGGTAGCATCTTCAGCCAGCATAAGTCTAACTGTTTAAATGTTAGCAATAGTATTTCTGTGTGGAAATGGACATAAAAAAGTGGTTTAGCAACAAGAACACCTCACCTAATGAGGATGGTCACTGCAGCCACGCTACAAGAATCTGCTACCACAAGCGGGAAATAGCATTGACATTAACACCAAGCTAGCAATCACAGCAGGAACAAGTGCAGGTACCACCGTGCCATCTGTCCTGCCACCTCCTCTCCTCTCTCCTCCACCACTGCCGTTTTTGCCACCAGCAGCTACCTCAGAACCGGATGGCAGCTGTGTGTCTTGGAGAATTATGCAGTGTGATTCTAGATCATCTCAGGCACTCCTGGATAGTTTTCCAGTTCAGCTCTTCTTAGGGAGGAAACACACTTTTGCAAGTGCATAGTACCAACAGAGCCTGGCTTGAGTTCAGTGTGAAAGGCGATGCTGCGTACTGTTTCCCCTGGAGACAGTTTAGAGCTCATGCATCATCAAATTTAACATTTGCAGTTAAAAGCTGTTAATTGAGCACCAATGAAGCATGTCACACCCCTGGAAAGCTCATTTAATTTGACTTTCTTTTGAGAAAGACCTGGCCAAGAAAGAGTGGAAAGACAGTTTACCGAGGAGATTCCATTAACCTGGAAACGCTAGCTGCAGCTTTGTTAGGGCCAGCCGGAGCCACCGTAGTGTAGTCAGTAGCCACAGTGGTATTAGTCTTACTATTATCATTAACTTTTTGTGAGTAGTGTATGTTTGCCAATATTGAGTAATAGATATGTGAGAGAGTAAAATAAAATGTCCCCTGAGCTGCATGCTGTCGTAGTCTTGCTTGGTTGAAGTGTAGTGCTGTCCATGGTTCTGATGCAACTGTCACTATGTCTGCTTCAGTGACTTTGTTTTGCTCTAATTACTGACTTAGACCTCTGACTGTTTGTGTATGAATTAAGGTTTAATAGTGGGGTGACATACATGATTTCAGCATACTTTGCCGTAGCGTGGTTGCATTAAAATGTCAAAAAAAGAAACTTTGATTGTCAGGACTTGCTTCCTCTGGCACCAGGACTGGATATAATTGAAGCAGCCAGTAATGGTTATTAAGTTTCACCAAAAAATGTAGCCAGAGACAGTAACAGCAGATGTCTTATATAGTTACAGTATCTTTTATATATAGTATATAGTCCAACTCAACAGTGACCACCAAAAGTTTTCCAGTGGGACCGGAAAATGTCTTCAAGTCATAAGGAGTGAATGATAGTCACCACTAAACATTAAACCCCCCGGTCAGTTACAGCCTGGTAAGTGATACCTTCTTCACCATCTGCCCCACAACAGTATGAGACAGAAATACAAAGAGCCAGAAGAAGGAAAAGGGGAGAGAGAGGCTCTGTGGCTTTCAGGTCAAGGACAATGCACATCAGGTGTCTGATGTCCGATTCAGGAAACCTGCATAGACTCCCAAAAATGTTTCCTATAAGAATCCATTCATGAATAGCACTTCATCTGATTTGCAAATTAGTACAAGTAAAATCCTCAGTGAGTTCACACAGGGACAGGAGACCTCAACAACATATTCACTCCCTTTGCTGGATGGGATGAGGACAATCACATGTACAGTGCAGAAGTTCTTTTCTGGATGTAAGTGCAGACCAATGAACCATAACAACACATAACAGTCCATTGTCACTTGTACATCTGTATTTTCTGGTTCCAGTAACTGACAAAGAAGACAATAAACCAAATCCTGGCATCAAAACCAGCTGGCTGATATCACACACAGACTGCAGCCATGTTTTCAACAGTCTGCAGTCTGACTTTCTAACAGCGGCAGAGAGAAAATCACACATCATCTACTCTCCCTGCAGCATGACAGCTTCTGCACATCACTTGATCAGTTTGTTCAATAACGGTTATTAGTGATCTCTCTCTACATATCAGAACGATTAGCACAGGAACTCTGCAAAGCTGCGTCTTATCACCTGACTTCTACATTTTGTACGCAAACAAAAGCCAGAACTCTCAGCCAAATCAGACTTTTAAATATGAAAATGACACAACATTGCTGTTCGGTTTTTGTTTTTTGTCTGATGTCTGCAATGCCGTTTGGTAGAAAGATGGTGATTATGGTGTAAAGATAATACAAAGCTGCATAGGCTGCACCAAAAAGGATTCATTCTTAAATCATTCTATACTAAACTATTTTGCCAAACGTTTTACCTAACGAAATTTAAACATGTCTTTAAACTTCAGTTTAGTTTTCACTCTGAACCTAGATCAAATTCACAATTTAAAAAAGGTGGACCAGAATCAAGTATCAAACCAAACTTTGACCAGAAGCTTGAGGATCGGAGGGAGCAGACAGGAGGTGATATAGGACACAGCAGTCTGAGCTAATGATCTAAACCGTTTGTTCCCATATCTTTCCTTTTGTGGATTGTCTCTCGTGTCTCTCTTGTGTTAGTTTTTGCATTTTCACTGCATAATGCCTCTGTGTAATTGCTGCTCCCCTGACTTGTCTGGATAATTGAATTGAAGTGACAGAAGAAAGCCCCGGACATCAAGGGCCCTGGGAGGATACAGTCCTTACCATCACTTGAAGCAAGGCCACCTGGTAAAATCCGTTTGACATAGACTCCAAACTCCTCTCCAGTTAACTCCTTCACACCACCAATCACTTTAATTCCTGTTGGGAGAAGATAAAAAAAAACACTTTTTCAAGGTTTTCAGTTTTCTTTTCCTTCAGTGAATCAGCAATCAATCCTACAAATCAATGATGATGTTTAAGACAACATTTGGATTTAAGTGTTCAAGATTGTCATATTCATATTCCCTCCCCTGACCACACAAAAAGTATAATATAATGCTCAACTCATCAACCAGCGCTCTCACTAATACCACACCATAGAGTTTTGGATTTTATCACTAAAACCACCAAATACAGTATGAAGTCATCAGATGCAGCTGACCATGTAACATTAACTGAGAGCTCAGTTCGATTCATTCAACCTGGAAGTCACCACTTCATCACTACATGTCCATATCACCATTCCAGGTTCCACAGTGAAAATCTGGTAAAACTCCAAATGGACTAAATGCTAATTGCAGTACATAAATGAATAATAATAACTGGGTACAGATGGGATTTTAAATGTTGTGATCTCAGGGGAGTGAGGGGAAGGTCAGTTGTCAGCAGATGCCTTTTTATTGGTATATTGCTGACAGATGAGGAATGGGAGGGTCATATAAGTCAGCTCTCCAGTCATTCTTTGATTTCAAGGGGCAGTACTGGCACCAAACTTTCACTGAGGGATCCAATCCCTGATCCAACACTTGTTTTTGGCTTCATTGGTCAGTTTGTAATAATGCTTACAGGACACTGTTAACGTGGATTTGTAGCTGTGCTTTAAGGGGTCACAGTGGAGCTTCAGTGGCATCATGCATCGGCTTTGTGGTTGAAAATTTCTGATGCTGGTGGAGTTTGTTGGTGTAGACAACATTAAGCACGATCATCACTCTCTGCCACAGTGAATGACAGGATGTGAACACAGCGATTGTACTGGAGTAACTTCATAAGCTGTACAGTCCACCAAGACTAAACAGATGGGTTGTTGTAACAGCGATGCATTCTTTTTCTCAGGTATGTACTGAAGTGCAGTTGAACAGTGATGCAATCATTTAACTGTGAACTGAACAAATCAGTGACAACAAGTTCTGAACCGAACTGAAGTGACAATTCCACTGAGCACCTCCAGCTTGTATGTGTGTAGCTCACTGCTGCTGTGTGTCACAGAGCAAATGAAAGAATGTAACCACAGCCACTGTGGGGAATAGAAGCATTCATTATTTAAATAAAAAGCTGTGGTGCTATCTGAACTTTAAATCAGAATCTACTTCTGCAGGCCCTTTGTGTCGCATATAAACCCGTATATTTAGATATGTTCAACAGCATGAGGGAAAATGTACTGAATTGCCAGTTTTTAACCCACTCATGCAACTGCAGTCAGTAGGTTGAGAATGTCGCACCTCGTACTAAAATACGTTCCTGCGGCTACAGTGGCCACTGTGCTATTTAGCCAGGAGTGATGTATGGTATAAATAGACATACCAACCAATGGAGTAAATGAGTGGTAACAGTTGCTTCCTGCTCACACTGAACACAACACACTTTAATCAGATTACCTCTATATTTCTGACAGTACTTCAGATCCCCCCGCCCCACATGTTCCATCACTGTACTTGAAGCGACTGCACTAAAGTGACTGAAGCCTTGCTGGTGAAGTCTCCTTCATCTAACCATTAGATCAGGGCAGCTTCAGCTTAAGGCTGCTGTTGGCCTGTTACCACAGAGACAAAATGGTAACGCTAATTGGGTCTGGAGCAAAGTGGTGCATGTTAATTACCGCCTGTTGGAAGAATGGGGTTTTAAAGTTCCCTGACTCAGTCCTCTCTCCCTTCATACGCTTCTCTGAGGAAAAAAGTCTCTTGTTCTTTTGTTCAGCCTCAAAGCACTCTCCTCCCCCCGCCTATCATCAGATAAGAAAAACATCATTCTTATGCATAAGCAGCTGGAGCAAATACAAAAGACATGTCTCCATTCCTCCTGTTCAACGTCACATTTTGTTTTCCAAATCCTTTTCTGTTCATGATGCATCAAGGGCATGTTTGCTTCCCAAGGATTAAACACTTTAAGATCTTGTAAAGATCACAAAATTTAATGTGATGAAAACACACAGTTGCTTCTAAAAATGGTTTCTAATACCGCAGATCACACAGGGATAAAAAAGAACATGGTCATTGAACAACAGAGTGCTATCTGTGGACATGAGAGGATGGAAAAAAAAGCTTTTTTGAAGTCCATTCAGACAACATGGACTGTGACGGACATGATGTTCACTATGAACACTGTGCCCCGTCCACACGCTGAGGTGGTGCAGCTTTCAGCTGCATTAACGCAGAGATTAGCATGTGCTGCGCTCAGCGGAGGACAGCCCGAGCGTTTGCTACAGTGTGCTCAACAGACACTCCGTCTGCAGCTGTGGAGGCTTCAGATGTACAGTGAGGGGGTCTTTAAGCTTTATGTATTAGAACAGTATGTACACTGGCACGTGATCAGGTTGGATGACTATAAGCGGCTTTGCTTCTCACCTGTGTGCTGCTTTTAGTACTGTGGGTCCACACACACACACACACACACACACACACACACACACACACACACACACACACACACACACACACACACACACACACACACACACACACACACACACACACACACACACACCTTCAGCCTTTCCTCCACCTCTCTCCTCACATGCTTTGCCTTTCATGGCTATGCTGTTTAAGTACACAGTAGTCATTCTATATGTTCATGCATCAGGAGTTCATGCTGGTGTTGATGCAGATCAATGTGTTTTTAAAAACCCTTGAGGGGTGAATTTCTCCTAATCATCATTTTCATGCTAGTCATGTTTAATTCTTTGTTGATGGGTGTTTTGTCTTTTCTTGATAACTGTCATACTTAAGTTTTAAAAACAATTCCATTGACATCAGTGACATTTATATCTCAGCAAGTGTATGCAATACAAATACTGTATTCTGCAGAATACTTGCAAGTTGTGTCTCTGCCTCAAAATGACTCAGAGCTGGAGGAAAGTGATGAAAGTAAAATGTTTCAGTCCTGTCCAAACCTTCCAGCCACCCCAGATCCTCACTGACATGCCTCTTTTCATGGTAAACAGACTGCACACATTGCTTACACATTGCTTTCACCCAAAGCGCTTTACAGTGTGCCTCACAATCACCCCGATGACAGTGAGCTCCATGCAAGGCATTGCTCTAACCATCGAGAGCAATTTGATGTTATGACACGATACGTCTTAAAGGGAAAGCAAGAAAAGCAAGCTGTGATGGGGTACATTTTCTTAATGTGGAGCTGTTCCGCTGTCAAACATATTTCACATGCTCATTGGAATGTAAATTCTGCAAAATGAGTGTGTAGAAGTGCAATATGTGCAGCAGCATTACGTAGGGATTAACATAAATATATATTTAAAAAAGTTGAATCGGGGCAAAAAAAAATAGCACATCCCTGAAATAATTCAGCTCATGTACAACTGATGAGTTCAACTTTGTAACATCATGGATACTTTTACAATAGTTTAGATATTTCTGACTATAAATGTGCTTCTATGTAAAGCAGGATATTTACAGTTTGACTGTAATTGTATTCATGCATATGGGCTGTTTGTCCTTGCGTAGGCACAAGCTCTACCAGCATGCGGGTGTGGAAGTGAGGTAAGGATAAAAACAACAGCAGCTCCCTGCATTCTTAACCAAGCTGAGTTAAGTGGGTTAGGGCTTTGCTACATGACCTACTTCCCCTCCCAGGCAAACACACGAGGAAACCTACTCTGCATAGAAAAGCCCTTTAAAAGTAGGATTTAAATTATTTCAACTATTCAAAATCAGGCTCCGTTGCAAGAGAGTGGAGGCTGATGGTGCACGGCTGCAAATATTATGTTTTTAATTAAACTGAGCATGTGGTTTGGACTTGAAATGAATTTCAATTATTGATTTAAAATACTAGAGGATTCATTTTTTCTGAGATGCCACACCCCTCATCCCTAACAAGTGCTTTAACAAACTTACAAACAAACAAAATTAACTGTCAGAGCTGCAATACCAGCAAACAATAATAATAATAAAAAAGACCTTTTAGCCTCTTTCAGCTCATTGCTTTGCCTTTATCACAGACAAGTTTCTTGTTCTCAGTGCTCACATCAACCTACTTTCCAGCAGCAGAAGGCAGCTGTTTTAAGAGAAAAAACCTCTGTTAACTGTACACGACCTGCTCAGCACCAAAGAACACACAGACACAGGCAAAGACAAGCCGGTGAACATCCTGAAGCCTTCAGGAGCTCAAGAGTCAGATATGTATGTCAGGAGGTGGTGGTGACCAAACCAGAGATAAAAGGACATGAATGTAGATCCAATAGTGATTCTCTTGGACCTCGACTCATCAGGTGGACATAAACATTACAAATGATAATGTTTTTCTGTGTCTGCTAAAGGTGTAAATAGGCAAACTCTTTGCTAACAGTTTGATATAATGGCTTTGTTAACATCTTGCTCTGCTGCCCCCCAGTGGCCAATATATTAACAATGCTTCAAAGCGTTTAACATTCCAGCAATGAGCATGTTAAAAAGCATGTCTTCATCCCCTTCTGTGTTTACTGAAATACTACTGCACCTTATTGAAAGCTGTAACTCTAACCATGTGCTTATGACCACATCCCTCTAGATCCTGTCACCTTGTCTTGACTTGACATGTCCAACTTTTTAAAGTACATTTCAAGATGTGTATTTAAGTTGTTCATTAGATTTGTTGATGCACACATACAGTATGACTACTCCTGAAACCATTCCGGAATATTTTTAGTGTGAGGATGACATGCAGGTGGACAGGAGTATATTATCACACAATCTTCAGCTTTTGTGCCAAAATCAAGAGTTTTAGCTGTTTGTGGATGATTTGTGGATTTCCATGGCTTATGATGTGTGTTGGTGAATGTGAATTTGTGTGTATTTCTTGTCAGAGTTCATGTAACATTGTACATCCGATGACGATGTGTACATGAACACCAACATGTCTTGCTGATTGTTCTTTTTAATGGTCCAGTGTTTCAATAAACCTTTTTGAAAGAAGTTGCGTACCACAGACAGTGAGAGAGATGAGTGGACATTAGTACCTGCAGGCAGCAAAGTTTCTGCATGTTTACTTTAAGAAGACATGCCAGGACAGAAGTATGTATCCAAACTTACCCAGGCCATTCTCACAGTCTGTAAACTCCATGGAATGAACAGCTCGGTCCACTCCATATGGACCCATTAGTGTCCTGTTAGAGAAAGAGGGGTGAGGAGGATGAAGAAAAGAGGGAGAGGGTGACAGGAGAGAGGAGAACATAAGTACAACACAAACTTTGAGAGATAAACCTCTCAGTTCCAAAGCCACACAGTCAGACTGCGACTACTCAATGCGAAGGATTGTTTGAGTGGAGTCTGACTTTGTGGAGAACAAACAGCCTCTCAGAGCGCTTCACACTGGAGACACTTGACAGATCACGCTCATAGACCAGACGAAGACAAAGAGTGCACCTTGACAAGCGCTGCAGACATTCATGTTTAATCAACAGTGTCTGCCATGCACTGATAAATACAAGTGAGCGTTACATGACAAAGAATAGAATAATATGATATTAGTCACACTATTTTCATTTGTAGTTTGCAATGCAGGAGCCCATAAAGTTCCACAAACCTGTGTTTTCCAAAAATCTGGATTTGGCTTTTGTGTTTTATGTTTGTTCAGCTGCCTCATCTACTGTATGTTGGACTAGTTCAAGAGCAAAACAAAAGCCAAATCAAATCAAGGCTACATACTGAATTCTAACTAGGTTTTGAATCTGCAGTGTATTTGCACTGCAAAAGTACACAAACAGTCAGTGCACACATTAACAAAACCTGCTTTCTGAGTTTCAATGGAAGCTATTTTCCTAAATGAAACAGAGGAAATGCACATAGGTGCCAAAAATGAAAAGTAATTATGGATGGAGGACAGACAGTTGCAGGAAGAACTCAGAAAACAAAGAAAAAACTATTGTATCAAGTACTGAATCATTTCCAGTTGCTATAAACCAGTTTAGTGTATTCATTTTTTGTAGACTAATTGCAAGCAGCAGACTACAAAGATTAGCGTATAGGATACAGTAGATACCATTAGCATGTGAGATGAAACTGGGGCACAGCTGTTATCAGACTTGTGCAACTCAGACCAGTCCAACATGTGAAACCAGCATACTGCAGCTGAGTGACAGCAGTTTCAGCTCTCATGACTCTTTCTGGCATGCTAGTGTGCAATAAAAAGGTGAAACAGTCCCTGTAATTTGTGTACAAATACAGTAAATCTTTTGGTGAGACTACTGTTTTACTGACACTGCCACCAATTCCTGAGAGGTGCAAATATACACCTCCGGATGCAAGACTGAACGAGAAATATTCAAAGCATGTCACTCCTCCATGTACCTTTTTAACATTTTTATAGCATCCAAATGCAGAAGCCTTGCTGGAAAAAATATTCTGTTTGTAGCTGAGTCGAACAGGTTGTGTTGGTGTGTCTGCTGCTACTGCCTCAGACACCAATCTATCCAAGAATGAGACATCTATCTTTAAAACTGAGTGAGCAGGAGACGCAATGGCAGACTTCTTTCTGACAGATGTCACCTCTACATATGTTCATTTAGCACATCTGAATATGCTCGTGTTCAAATCTTTCACTGACTGAACAGAATTCAGAGATAAAGCATAGAGCAGCCTTTTTTTTTATGTTTTTTTATTCTTGGAGGAGTGGATCATATGGAGTTTGTCTGTGCCAGCATTTACCTCCTAGTAAAATAGAACATATGTGAAGTATTTTCAATGAGTCATGTTTCACACACATCGACTATTATATCTGTATATGACCTTGTTTTGTGTGTTATGTTACTTTTGGGCACAATATTTTTGAAATGAATAATATTGGCTTTGGTGGTTTACTCATGTTCGTTGATGCATGGTGCTAATCAGCAGTGCAAAACGTTGTATTAATATACATGGTGTCCAAACTGCTAGTTCCTATATCAAGCTAGTAGTTTGATTATGGCAGTACACAATGTCTGAATATGACTTCATCTTGTCTGAGCATACTGGCTATAATAATAATATTGATGTATATAATCAAAGCTGATATATAACACTGCCTTGTATATACATACTATACTGTAACGAACGTACAACCACAAGAACACTGCAACTACTGCGTCTGCATTTACCCCAGAGAGAGAAAAGATGAAAAGACCAGCAGCTACAATTTAAGATAACAGAACCTTGTTACAAAAAAATAACCTGGAGATCTAATTCTGTGCAAAAAGCTAATGAAGATGCTGTCCTCTTTTTAAAAAGAAGCAAAATAAGAAGGACCTTGGTCATTTGTTCATACAGCATTAAATGTTTGCATGTATTACCAGCATGGATGGGTGGGCACACAAAGTGCTTTGACCAACAGGCGAGGGACCAGTAATCTTGCCATAAACAATGCTAAGTAGTTTAAATTGCCTTCACTGTGAATCATTTCTTACAACAGTACTCCACAGATTTAGCATTGAACTCCCATAACATTGTCGGACTCACAATGAACAGTTTAAAAAAAATCAATGTAGCATATGTTTTCTTCTTCCCTGTGAAAACATGTTGTCTACATTGCCCATAATGCAACTTGACACCTGACAGTTAAGTCAGAGATTTAGGCCCCAAGCAGAGATGAGGAGCAGGCTACAGAGATCTGGTAAGCTCATTTCTTTCTAACTACACACCCTCAGATTGTTTTCATTCTTCAGCCCCAACTGACGCTGACTCAAGTGACATCACATGAGGACATTCATCTGACTTGACACAGCTCCGTCTGGAGACACTGAAGGCTTTGTCCTACTTTTTCCACAGTAGTACTGCCCAACACCTGGAAACACACTTGAGATCCCCTTTAAACTAAAGTTACTAGATAATCAAAACTGACAAATAAACTATTTTGTGATTCAGGTATGAGGCCTTGTGGAAAAGAGCTCAGAGGACAAACATAGGTGACAAAAATGTCCATATGGATCTGAGCTGCAGGTCCTAAGAGACCTGATCTCCAGATACTCCAGGAGGAGGACAGAGTGATTCATATCATGTCTCCCACCAACAGCTAGTGTTTGTTTCTTTTAACCACAGCCAGTCTTCTCCTAACATTAACAAAGTGCTTTTAGCTGCTACCTTAAGTTGCCAACAATCTCACTCATTTCTGAGAAGTGTTTGTGTCTGTCGACATCCGCCTCTTTAGCTGCTAAACGCTCTACTGTGTCCAGCAGCTCGTCACTCGCTTTGTCTGTGTGTTGTTTGGTGCTGAGCAGGAAGTGTACAGAGGTTTATCAGAACTTCTTCTCTGAAAACAGCTGATGGATGATGATGGTGAGAGATGGGTGCAGGATGGAAAACAAAAAATGAGCTACAATAAGAGCTGTGCAGAGCTAAATGGAACACAGAGACAATGATAGTTCTCTGTCTTTTAACATTACACTCAGACATTTGATCCTGTGTCAATTTAGAATATCAAAGAGTACAACTTTAGCTTCAGAAAACAGAACTAAGAACTCTATGAATCTTATTTTCTAAGGCTAATTTGTAACAAGTTTGGCAGGCATTGACAAACAATGTCACCCTGCTGATAGGGACACCAGTTCTAATTAAAAAGTTCATTTTAAGGATAGTTTACAGATTTGCACATTTTTAAGATGTCTCGATTTGAACTTAATATTTGAACTTAAAGTTGTTTAATTTAGTTGTTGTCTAATACAATGAACTGTAAATGTCATTTCTGCTTTATTTTTCTGGATACTGGTATATAAACTAAGCCTCAGGGAATGTGCCACAGCTACAGTAAGTGAGCTGGAATAAAACAACAAAGTTCAGTCATTAAAGCATCTTGCAAGCGTCTTGGTCAGCCCTCGCACAGTGTGCTGTGGGTAATCTCTTGGAGATGAGGTTGGCAGAAATTATTGTAGTATTACACAACAGTGCAGCACAAGAACTGCCCACTCTGGTTTTGCCCAATTTTCCCCCTCCTAATCCATTCAACACCAGCTCGAGCAGCAATTTAAGAACACCCATTTGCTCACACTGAACACCACTACAAAAGGTGGTGTAAAACACTGGAGATTAACAAGATAAACCAGTGCACACTGAGGTCTGTTGTTAATCTGTCAACATTATGAGCAACACTTGGTAAATTTAAGAGATTATCGTGGTCATATTTTGGAAATGGAACGATGTCTCCTCAGTCGTGTAACTTAGAGTTCCCTGTCTGGTTGCCACCTGAACAACTAGGACCATTATCAATATTTCATCTGCAGGGAGTTCATCAGTGGCAACCTGACACTCCCACTGCTGTCAGGGAAACAATGAGGCTAACTGAACTTCAAATGAAACCACAGCCAGCAGCAGAATGTCCTATTCATAACATGTGAAGACAGGAGGAAGAGTGTTCTTCGTATTCCTGTTGAGAGTGATACTCTCACACTAAGCTTCCATTCATGTGCACGTGATCAAGATTCACACAATCACAACTGAGCCATATTCATGTTGTTACTGTAGTTCTTTTACTTTTTGTTGCTGTTTTTGCAAAGTAAAGAATTAACTTTCATAGTGAAAATGAGGTTTTGATTTACATTAACAACTTCTAATTAAATACATGGTATGTATTTTGATGGCCTAAAAAATGGTTATATGCATTTACCCTCAGTTCAGTGCTTTGGAAGATGTTTTCTGAAAACTGCCTTATTTACATCGTCTCGCACACATCTTTATCTCCTTTTATATTGGCACATTATTGCCTTTAACAGGTCATTAACACCACCATCACTGTATACATCACATCTGTTGACATGAATGTGTATTCCTGTGAGTCAGAGCACAAGATGAAAACAATCAAGTGATCCTCATCCACACACTGATTTACAGCACCACAGTCTAAATTTCCACGTGATTCAAATGTTATTTACTTTATTATGTATTTTACTATTTCATACAAAGCAGGTAGCGAGATGCACTGAGCCATCTTCTATTGCACTGAACATGAGTCTTACTGTACTGTTTGATTGTAGAAACTTTTGTAACAAAGCAATTAAAATGTACTACACTATTAGGAACTACAAAAAAAATATTTGCTTTAGCCAAATGAGAGGCTTTATGCCCTCATCCTGTGGTTCTAGTCCTCTCTGAGGAGATCATCCACTATAGTCATTCCATTTAATCAGGATGATTTGGCACTCGAGTTGTAAACACAAAGATAAGCCAAGATTTCCTCCTTAATTCCTTTTTAAAAGTTGTTGTTCTGGCTGGGCCTAACACTCTGAATTTCCTTCAAGTTCCAGCTACAAGTTGTGATGATGATGATGGGCTATCATCACATAATACATGGCCTCCACTTACTGTGACATGATGGCCAAAAATATTGTCATGGGCTCAAGATTCCTCCACAACTACAACAGGACATTGTTGGCACACAAACAACACACTTGTTTGTTTGATTGTTGGTCTAATATCTGCTGTTTCAGGCCTGCAGACCACAGGACTCATCGAAAAAATCAACAGCAGGTTAATCACAGATGAAAAGAATCATTAGTTGCTCCTCTGATAATTACAATTTCTGACCACAATGTCAGACAAATACTTGGTTTGACACAGACATTTTAACACAGTTTTACAGATGAACCCTAAAACTTGAATAATGGAGCTTGATTAAACACGTTTAAGCCACAACAGGAGGAGAGAAGAGAAGGGCGACGAGCCAAGCAGTCCTCAGCTGATGTTGTTGTTTGTCAACAGATGAGTGATAGTGGGAATGCGCGGGGAGCTGGCTGTTGCCCTGACGTGTCATGTGGACTTATTCGGAGTTCATCCGTTTTCTTCCACCTGACACTGCTTCATCTGTGCACCGTTAGACGAACTTTTTCAAAGGACACTGTCAATCAAACGCAGCCTCCCAAACACAACCGCGACTGTGCGCGCGCGGCGCACGAGCGAAGACAGACGACAGATGGAGACAGGTCTGTACTGTTCCGTGGATGATCCCCAAAATAACAGCAGGAACAAAACACGCTCACAGACACGCGGAACAGCTTGAGCCCGGGTCCTCTACCTGCGTGTCCCAGTCAACATCCACAGGAGTGCATCCACACTCCGCGGACCACCGCAAAGACCCTTACAGCAGCACCACGCTTACGGCTTTACCGACACATCGAGCCGTCCTGCCATTAGACACTGTTTTTTCTTTACGTGCACAAACCTTTACATTTCACTTGTTCTGAATAGAGGCAGTAAACACCGCCGCTACAACGTGCACTCAACACCTGACAAGAGTATGCAGGCAGCAGCGTCCAGCGGGGTCCCGATCACACACACCTTCCACACACACACCCCGTTTCTCCGCCTTACCTGCTGATGATCACTGCTCCTTTATACATGACTGAAAAGGTTGGCATGTTGACATGGAGCCGCTTCTCAGGTAGGACGAACGGACGGACGGAGCTTCCCCAGCCTTCAGCCTTCAGCCCTCAGCCTTCAGCCACATGCTGGAGCGTCTACACAGGCTGCCTCTAATTCCAGTTCAGCAGACTGTCCGCTCCAAACATCTCCACCTTCACCCACTGATTTAATCTCTTACATAACCAAAGTCGCCAAAAAGTGAAAAGGGCCACAGACAGCAGGGAGGCTCTGGATGAATCTGGAGAGGTTTGTCACATTTTCTGTCATCTTCCTCTGCCTGTTCCACCTCAGCGAAGCTTTATTTGTTGCTAGAAACAGGAAGTTGAACTGGAAGGGATAGTCTCAGCAAAGCCTGTCCATTCCAGAAAATTACTGCTATTGATTATTAGACTAGTCTTGTTTTCACCAGTTACAGTAAGTATGAGGAATATTTCACCAATGTGCAAAGATTTATCTAGGTGGCATTGTTGGAATTTCTTTGTAATACTTACCATCTAGAGCTTATTAAAAAAAATAACACACAATTCTGGATATAGATGACATTATAGAATATATAAAATGTTTAAATATAATCAAATATTTCCTCTGTGCAACTGTGCAGCCAAAGAAGATTGTAACAGAGCAGGAGGGGCTGGGATGCCTTCAAACACATTAATGCATAAATACCCGGCTCTCCATTTAGAAACAACAGTTTAATCCTCAGTGGACATCCATTACTTAGCATTGTCATTTGTCATTCAGGCTTCAGAGCATCTGTGTTTTATTGCTGCTTGTCCAGGCTGCGACTAACGATTAAGAGTCACTGTCAATCAATCTACTGATCATTTTTTGGAAAGACATGAACAAGTTCTTCCTGTATGAAATGAAAAAATAACAGAAGAACTACCATAGTGGTAGGTGGTGAAATGGTTTTATTATGCTAAATTTGGCTCTGTCTTGCAATTATGTTTCTCTCTTGATTTGTGGTGGTTCCTTCAAATCTATGGATTAAGATGGAAGTTGTTAAGTGCTCCGTTAAGGTAGAAAAGTGTGACTAAAATGTCAGGAATTTAATCAGGCTGGGATTCAGAAGAATTAACAGTTACCATGTATGATGGTCAAAAAGTTTTTCCAGTAAAACAGTGTTGCCAGCTTCCATACTTCTGCTGTGACACACACTTCCACCTTCAGTCTCACACTGCCCAAACAATTCTCACACCAAAACACTGCGACAGCAATAGAGATGAACAGGTGAGCATGGAAAGGTCAAAGCCTTTCTAGTACAGCAAAAGTCAAACCAAGTAACACTGGTTACATACCATAATCCCAGATTCTATCAATATAGGGTCTACCATTACTCTCTGATTGGTGCAGATTAGGAACAAAAGTCACCCCAAGATGAAGTCAAACATTGGCAGCCCTGATAAGATAAACACACACATATTCTTATTCATCAATCTGATACGATAAAGTCAGCAAAATGTTTTAGTAAAAGTAAAAAGCACTGAAAAAAAAGAATTTTAAAATGACTGAATATTCACATGAAATAGCACGTACTGGCAACTTTAATCAGCCTGAGCCCACATACATCTCCTCGGGATGCATGTGTAGGTCCATGCAGACTAAAGATTCGTTTAGTACAAACACGAGTTACCAACATTTGTACTACCAAAGCTAAATATATGTGAAAAGTTCCTAGAATACCACATCAGCTCAGCGTCGCTTCATAATCCCTGGCATGCAGGCACAAGAAATATCTGCTGGTTTATCGGACTGTGAAACAGTTGAAAACATACCTTGCAAAACCTAGAGGCACTTTGAACCTTTGGAACATGTCTGTTTTAGTGGAAAGGCCTGGATGTCTGATTCTTGTTGTTAACATTGGCTCTGCTTATTCCGTCATGATGCACTGCAGCTGCCACGCACACACTACATGAAGGGTGCCAATTGATGAGGAGATGATAAGCTTATGGCAAGGGGATAATACACACAAATCCATATGGCACAACAATGTGCTAAATATAGGCCTTTATAATAGGGCTACTCAATTACTGCACAGAGCCATTACACAACATTTCTAACATTTCAAAACTATACACACACATTAGAGCCTACTAGTTCATATTTTATACTATATTCTTACTTGTTTGCTTTGGTTACAGGAACTAACAGCTGTTTAAGTGACACCTGTGTGTGGCACTACATCTAAGTCATGCCTTTAAAGCTGCATTAACTGAATGAAAGATTTTCTGTCTTTCTATGGCCACTTGGGGGCAGCAGAACAACATTTAAAATCAACATTAAAATCAACCTGAAAAGCTGACAGTTTTTAATGTTCAGGTGAAAATGATGTGACGTTAGCATTCATCGTGTTTCTGGTCATAGAACAATTAATTTGTTAGCTGGAAACCAAAACAATGAGCTAAAATAGGCTAAAAAGCTCCACAGAGCTGGTGAGAATTATGAGCACACAGTCATTTGATCCGTTGTTATTAGTGCTGCAAAAATATTGCGTTATTAACACGTTAACGCAAATCAATTTTAGCGGCGTTATTTTTTTTATTGCGCGATTAACGCTCTTTGTGACATAGTGAACTTGTAGTTTTTTTATAAGGTGTGGCCACTGCTAGTAACGTTACAAAAACTACAGGATCCGATTGTAAACTGGAAACAAAACAATAGGCACGCCCCACGCACGCGTTTGGTCTTGCCTGCTCGCTAGCTGTGAAAGAGTAGGTTACCGGTTCTTGTGGATGTCAAGCGTGAAACGCCGAAATGGATGCGAACAAGGATCTGGATGGAAAGTTCAGTTTCAAAAAATTGCCAGATGGGTCGACTGACAAGACTAAAGTTATGGTTTAACCATGGTTTAACTGCACTATAGCCTGAGTCCTAGTTTACAATGATGTGCACTTTGTAACTTTATTTTGTATCACCCTGTTTTGATCCCTTAGAAAGGGTTGTTTTTTGTAACCAAGTATTTAATTTTTTTTGTCATCTGTTCATTGACAGTGTCAAATTGTGTGAGATTTTGCTTCAAATGTGAATGACTACTCAAAGTGAGAATGTTAGTGTGAAATAACACTACACATTGCTGTATATATATATATATATATATATATATATATATATATATATAAACATTTGGACAAAGCAAGCCTACTATGACATTCATGAGATTAATTGCGATTAAATATTTTAATCAATTGACAGCACCAGTTGTTATTATGAATTACTGACTAGCGCAGCTTAAAAGACATAACAAATCAATCCATTGGACTTCAAATGTTGAAGATGTGGAGATGTAGTGTCCGCTGATGGAAGAGGACATATTTGAGGTCAACTCTTCAGAGGGTAAGACAGCCTCAAATGTGGCGTTTCTTCTCCAGGTCACTATGATGGTGCCTTCTGAACAATTTTTGTTGTGTGTATGGGTGTTTGTAATTTAGCTGATTGAAAAATACATATGAAAAACACAAAACTGACAAACAAAAAGTAATACAAGACTCCAAGAAAATACTTATCAAACACTGGGGGAACAGCGTCTGAGTTCCTGCCACCTGATATAAGGAGTGACTACAGGAAAGGCTGTTATATCTATTTGCATATTCCTGATCAAAGCCTTCATTCTATCATATTTTGTTTCATAGCGATGGCAAATTCTGTGTCTGTTGGAGCCACCAGACAACGTGCAGGTCTGAGAAAAGTGCAATAAAGTTTAGAGCACTGTTTTACTGTCAATGTTAAGTGGTCAACAGAGTTTTGATTTGTTTTAGGGTGAAGGGTCAAGGGAGGAGGATGAGAAGGATGTCTATATGTTCAATGATGCCAGAAGTAAGCAATGAAGAAATGATACAATAAGCCCCACTTGTGTGGTGAAGTGCTCATAGTGTGTTCTTTTCCTACAGTTACTGGCTGCAGGACCCTGAGACCTTCAAGGACCATCTCAGACTGGGACCACAGTTGACAAAAGTGAATATTAACAAATGAATACAACACAACACCTAGGCCACTCCAAACAATAATGAAACTTGTTGCTGTTGTTGCTATGGAATGCAGAAAATGTAAAGACAGTGGCAGTGGCACGGTGGAACAAGTGGTAACACTGTCGCCTCACAGCTCGAAGGTCCCTGGTTCGAATCCCGCTGTGGCGTGTCCTCCACCATGTCTTCAGCCTGCTGCTCGAAGAAAAAAGGGCCTTTCTGTGTGGAGTTTGCATGTTGCATGTTCACCCGGGGTGAACAGGAGAACATGCCAGAAGATCACCACCTGACAAATGGTGACGAAAGAGGATGGGTCCCCGGGCGTGGGCACCGGCATTGGCTGGCGGCTGGCACCGCTCCTGGTCTGCCGCGGAGGAACGGTGGACCAAGATGAGTCAAAAGCGGAGAAAAATAATTTCACGAAGCATTTCAGTAGTGGCCTTAAGAACATTATCTAAGTGGGACTGTGCCTCCACTCTCCATACTCATTGAGCTGTATGTCATTTTTTTCCTCTGCAAGTACGCTGATTGAGTGCTCTTTAAAAAAGAGTGAAAATTCTTGTATGTCCACACATACTTTGCCAATAAAGCTGATTCGGATTCTGATTTCCTATTGGCAAAGTGTGCCTCGTGCGGATCAAACAGATACTTTATACGTATACTGCACATGAGTGCAGTCCAGAGCCCCGATAAGGGTCAGAAAAGCTACAAAAATAAAAGGAATGAAGCCTACAATTATCACCTCCAACACTAACACTCAAAAATATTTCCTACAATTAATGCTTTACGAGCTGTGATTCCATTAAAGACCTCTTTTATGGTGAGAATTCCTCTGCAGCCAGAGAAAGTGATGAACACATCGAGAAGTCTGTTTAACGACAGGTACACCACTCAAACAGAGCAGGAAATCAATGCTTTGCCAATATTCTCTCCATCTCTAACTGTGCACAGAAATGTGCTATTGGCAAAAAAGTGAAGTGCAGTGCACGCAGTCTGTGGGACTGACTGCTTTGTTGCGGCATGCACGATTGACAATATGTTTCCTTAGTAATCTACAAATATATGCAATTCCCTCTCTGAAGACCCTGGAGGACACACCATGATGAACAAAGACGGACACGCAGTTTGAGGTCCTTATTTACAGACCTTTACTTCTTTCATTAAAAAATAAGCTAGCAAGTTTGTTAGCAAGCTAATTAAGCTAAATGCTAGCACCTCTTGTCCAACATAAAACAGACCCATCCTCATCCACATTCTCTCATTTTGGATCCAGTGTGGTCTTTCACCTCACTAGATTTGCATTTTTTATCCATCATTTTTGTAGCTTCCTCTAGGTCTGGCACTTGGTTGCTGCCTTTGTACAAAGTCCTGACCTCACCTTGCTGTGCTGTTATTGGCGGGGGTCTACACACCAACTGTCCAAAGACTGCAGCCTAGAAACGTCCTGACCACAAAAGAAGTGGATAAGAAAATACAGAGGGCGGGGTCTCTGCAGATAAAGACACCACCACACACTGCTGGTGGGTCATAAGTGAAGACTGAGAGGGATGGCATTTGTATGAGTCTATACATTGTGTTTTAGGTAAATACTAAATAGATCTGTCTCTAAGATCTTTATGTTCCCAAATGAAATGAACCATTACTTCCGATCACAGTGGTGCCACTGAACTTATTTTAGCACTGTTTCCACACCAATCTACAAGCTACACACCCTCTCAGCCAGGGTTTCTGATGTTTACCCAGTGGTTAAGATTGGAAGAAGCTGGAGGCTGTCCAGCCTCTTACCTAACCCAGCCGTCTTGTCCTGACTCCAGACACAGGCTTTGGGAGCGCAGATGTAAGCCTGGCTGACACATGACTTCTATGGTAGCCAACTCGTTGTCACTGCTGTCATCTCATTTGGTAATGCTGGCCACGTGCTGTACATGACAAAAATGTCCCTACATGTACCCCGGCAAGAAAATTATTAGCAGAACTGGATGGCCACTTGAGAATATGGGATGGAGGTTTGAGAATAACGGATGAATCATGAATGAATCATGTCCGTTCAGCATATTTGGTTGAATTCCATATCCTCAGGTTTTTTGCTGTACCACTAGTGATTACTGCCCACACACATCGAGGGTGCAAAGTAGTTTAACATGATGGACTGGTTTTGCATGTGTGTGTGCATGTGTGTGTGTTTGTGTGTGATGATTTTACATCAAAATTTCATCATATTGGTGTTCTAACACTTACACACCAACATGCCAATCGTTCTGTGAAATAACAGCAGCAGGACAGAATGAATGATAGAAGACCATCACTCCCACAGCAGCTCACTGACACAGAGAGCCTGACATGCTGTTGATTTACTGTAAGTCACATTAGCTCAACAAACTCAATCATTTGTCATTTTTGTGTCAAAAGATGTTGCTGTTGTGTCTTTACACTCAAATGTTTAGTATCGGGAAACTAAGGAATTGACTTGTTGCGCACATTTCATTTATGTATTGGTAAATTTAGAGGGGATAATGTATACAATGCTGTACATGTGCCAGTGTTAGGCAAAAGGCTATTTTCATTTGTGTCATTTTTCATCGAGTTCTTATAACGTCATTTTTGGGAGGATATCAA
Source organism: Chaetodon trifascialis (assembly GCF_039877785.1). Classification (NCBI taxonomy): domain Eukaryota; kingdom Metazoa; phylum Chordata; class Actinopteri; order Chaetodontiformes; family Chaetodontidae; genus Chaetodon; species Chaetodon trifascialis. Next base: position 3,321,760 of record NC_092070.1, read on the forward strand.
GTCATTCCAGGCCAAAAGTCTCAAAGACCAAGCAAAGTCATAAGTCATTAGTGTTAAAGTCAAAGTTGAGTTGCACATCTATTTTCATTTTGTCAAGTCAAGCCTAAAGACCATCATCCAAAACCCAGAGGCCAGTGGCATAAATCTCTACAGAAGCAGCAAACAACAAACTCTGTATGCACAGAAACTGAAATAGTATATTTAATATTGTCTTCAGATTTATAGTCATGCATATGCTTAGTTCTGTTTCATGTGATTGAGATGTGCACAAGCACAAGCCTGATTTATGCATCCACAAATGGATGCAGACATACCAAATGCTCACTCACCAGACCTGTCAATGACAAAAAACTGAAATAAAAAGAGGAAGTGCAGTTTTACAGACTCTGAGGTTTTCCAACAGTGACAGGAAAGCTGTCATTATGTTTGAGCATAACACAACTGTGGCTAAGAAGGTCTACTTGTAAACTATGACCAGTGGTGACATCTTCGTTATTCCTATTAAACATGAGAAAGACAATCAATTATTCATTGAAAGTTTTAGTGAAAAAGACATTACAAAGTGCCTCACAGTGAAGGACAGAATGAAAAGATCATTAACACAGGAGAAAACTTGAAATAATAAATGTAAAAAAAAAAAAAAATCTAAATATGACTGATCGAATTCATCACTTCTATAAGTGACTATTTAAAATTAAGTTTACAAATGTAGCTGTTTGACATTTTACAGATGACTGTAGAGTGGAAAGTGTGATGTGTGTGCGTGTCATGGTCTGACGTATGCATGAAGGGCACAGTGTGTCGTTGCGTTCTCCTCTAGAGATGCCAGTTTATGTGTGGTAAGTGTCACATGCATGTTTTTATGAATATGCATCATTCATACATCTGGCTCTATGTCGACAGAAGGTTGGTCAACACACGCTGACCCAGTTTAACACAGGTTTAAAGCTCGTCACTGTGATGGTCTCCAGGGTAACCCGCTCTGTTGCAGGGGAAGTGCTGCCTGACATACATTACGGCCTTTTTAAGTCAGAAAGATTTTGCAGAACTCTTGCTTGCAATAAAGAAACAAAGAAAATGATGGAATAGTTGTCTGCAGCTGTGATACGGGGAACACTTGTATTACATTATTAGTATTTATCATTGATGTAAATAGAAAGATTACACTTTCTGCTTTCTCTGTACAACAAAAGCTGTGAAGATCATCATGGAAGATTTGCTGCATATGAGGCAGTTGTTTTTCCGCTCATCATCTTTCAGCTTTTCAGAGGGACATGACTCTCACTCAAGACCTTCAGCCTTACATTGATCAGCAGCTTGGTTTTGTCTGCTATCCATATTTCATATTATACATTCAGTGGTTTGGTGTGTTTGTGTGTTTTTCAAATGGCAATCCAATGTTTGGGGTAAGCCACCTAAATTCTTTCAATGAGCGTTTGATTTGGGTGACTTGCGTTTACTTTGATCAGTCACTGCATTACATAACATATGAAATCCTGCATTTTAAAAAATCTAATACCTAGAGAAGCTTAGCAGTCCTTCAAAGCGTCTCACAAAGATGCTTTGAAGAACTGAAGGGTGCTTTAGACCTGAACCAAAAAGCTAAAGGCTGCTGGGTGTTGTCACATATCCACACACTGTTGAGGTTGAGAATTTTGGTTTTTGGTAATGTGCTTTGGGGTGCCAGGGTCTTAAAATACTCATATTCTTCTTAATTTTGAGGCAAATGTGCATAATAAGTGATTATTCTTCAATCACAATCTTGTTGAGTAAGCATCACCTTTGTTTTGTGTTACAATCCAATAAGAAGTAATTATTTAAAGCTGCATTCATTGAATTTTTCTTTTTTTTGGGGGGGGGGCTATATGTATAATGTATGTAATATAATGTATAACTTATTTAGTATTGAGGATTTAGTGAAAAAAAAAAAACTATTTGATTGCATACTGTCAAAGGCTGCTATGATTGATTTAATAGATGTATACACCAAAGAGAAATTTACAGTAATTTTAAACCTGAGTCTGTTTCATTTTTCAAATATGTAATCCAGACTATTGTTGGTTTCAGCAGGCTGTCATTTGTCATTCAGCGAGATGTGTCTTTTCCCTAAATGTTCCTTACAGATTTACTGAGACAAAACAGGACATAAACAGAGCCTGGAAGTGTTCTCGGCTCTCCCAGGGGATGCATCACTGCTTTTAAACTGTAGTGAATCACCTAATACATTTTGATCTGTTTCATTTATTCGGTAGATTTTTCTGCTGCCTACTTTGTAAAGTCAGAAGGTGCTCAAGCACAGGACGCCGGGACTCAAATGAAAGTTGAAAATTTAAGGTGGGAGATTTTCAGAGACTGATGTACCAACACAGTCGAATCAGTGTTGGTGCGAAAGAGAGTTTGGATGTCAGTGAGACTTCCCTGAATAAATAAAGGATAAAAATGGTCCAAACCCATTTGAATTAATTGCCGACAGCGATATGCCAACAATGATTCAGGCTCCAGAGATCTGTTGGAAATGACATATGTGGTGGCAGCATCATGCCGTGAGCAGCTACTCTGTGAATCCCTTGTGCATTCATTTGAATGGCATGCACGGAAGGCGAACGCAGAGTGCAAACGAACTGAACGGCTAATGGGAGGAAATACTGACCATAAATGTAAGTAGAAAGGGGATTCATATAATGACACTCTTACAGATTAATATTTGAAACTCAGAAGATTTACTTAGCTAGCATGGGTATCATGAACGGCACACTGTGAATTTGATTGTTTTTCTGTATGAAACAGTCCTTAAAGCTGGCACGTCGCAGTATCCTTGAACAAACTAACAATCTGCTCCCAATCATAGCCTATCATCATGAAGAATAAATAACTTTGACAATCAAAAATATTGGTTACTCAGCTATGACAGACTGGCCTATTTAAGCACCTCTCAAGCCTCTGCTACATGATTTTCATCATGTGATGAAATGAATGAACATTGAACTGAAAGAAAGGAAATCACTGTATTATCCTTTAAATGATTGATAGGATCAAACATGCCAACACCGAGTCTCTCTTAAACCAATAAACACATTTCAATAATACATGTTCAGATTGCATATGCACATTACAGCACTCCGCCATGTATTAACAGCATATATGTCTTCCTCCCCAAGACACACACACACAGAAGCACACAAGTGCTTGTCACACACCGAATTATTTTCTTCTTCTTCTATTTGGCAGCCATGGCAACAACCATTTGCCTCAGAACTTTAATCACTAAATCTGCACAGTGGGTCGTTATCAGATTATGGGATTATCCAATCCACACTGAGAAATCAAACAGGCCCAGACCCAATCACAGAGAGACACATGCTCACACACATACGCAAACTTATAACTCTTGTGTGAGCATGACTGTGTGTGTGTGCATGTGTGTGTGTAACTGAGAGCATTACAAAGAACAGACTAAAACTACAGAGATCACTGTCAAGTGTTTCCAGTTACAAGGCTGCCCTCTATAGACAGGAAGAGAAGCTGCAGGTTCAGTGAACAGAAGACATCTTAACAGGTCCAGAGAGATCCAGGCATCTGGGTTCCTGGGAGAACCCCAGCTGGACAAGTATGTAAAGGTACCTTATGGAGTTGCTTAAACAAACGCAGCTATGTTAGCATCTAATGTTTCTCATTAAAATGTGCTGAATGTACTTTATTTTTTTGATGTGCTGTGGGAGAAAGAGTTACTCACAGCTCAGCAAAACATTGCCAGGCTGGAACAAGGGTTGAGGGAGTGTTGGGGTGCGCTGGTTTGCAGAACATATCTATGTCTGGTTGTGTAGACCTGAATAGCACCACTAACGCAGTTCTACTCAGTGTCAAATACACTGTGGTTTTCTTCTTCACTATGAAAGCCTCCCACTGGTTCGCCAGCGGAAAACATTTAATGTGAGGCAATGACAGCAAGTTGTGTTGGCATCAGCAGTAATTTAACAGCTGTGACATGGCTGAAACAATCAGCTAACATTAAAGTACAGCTACTATGTGAATGAAAGGGAACATAGAAGTGAAAGTGAACTCCAAACTACAAATATTTAGTTAGAAGCTGGATCAATCAAAAGAGCAAGTAAATGTGATTAGATATCAATGTGAGGGTCTAAAGCGACTATTTGAGGTCTGTGATAGGAATTTGAGAATTCCAAGTCTAAATATCCCAAGAAAGGAACATCATTCCACCTCTGATTCATGATGCTAGAAGCCTTGACAAGACTTGAGGTCATGTAATATACAACGCAGAATGCATTGAGGAGCAATAGGTGATTCTCTGAACCATTTACAGAGTCTACATGAGCAGCAGCTGGTGGCTGGAGGAGGCGGAGAAAAGACATGGGCTCAGTACGTTCGGATCAAATCAATACTGTGTGCATATGGGATACTACCAGCATTCATCACACACACCCTGCCACTCCCTCCTGACCTGCTATAACTGCTGTTCCTGTCATTTCCCATTTCCACCTGGTCCCTGTCAGATCGCCTTATCATCCTCACTTCACTCCAGCCACTTCAGCCCTTTGCCTGTTGCCCGCCTGCATGATCTTCTGCCTGTACCTCGTACTTCTGCCTTCGCCTGCCTGAATTCCTGACTCCTGTCTGCCTTTTTACTGAGTATATACCACCTGTCTACTTGGTCTCTTGTCCCTTTCTTGATATTTGAGTTACTTTTGTGTCCAAACCTAAAAATATATTTGAACCCCGTGATTTTAATAAAGTTAAAGAACAAAAAACTACAGCTCCCATTTCACCAGAGTGCCTGTGCACAAACTACACCATCTTAACTCTCTGTCTCTCCTTCATCCTGATCCATGTGCACTCTTTCATTTCTTTTCAGGCCATGCGATTTACGGAAGGAGACTTTCAAATACTGTATACATTTCCTGTTTTATATACTCAATTAAGACAGCTACAGAAAAAACATTCAACGCTGTCTAATGTGTTTCATGCACTTGCCATAAGGTTCTACCTTCAGAGTTTAGAGATATTGCATTGGTGTAGAACAGTGAATCTAAAAGGGATTAAGATTCTAATACCTCTTCAAAAGTCTGGCCTTTACTCTCCCACTAAGTGATCAAACCAGGACAGGACCAGAATGTATGGTGATGCTTTGCATTTGTTGTCCAGCATTGCCTCCAACAATCCGAATTAGTAGTTCTGTGTCACATCTGCAGAAGAGTCAACAGAATCTGTCGCTATGATCTCTACTGTCTAAACAAGGTCTTTGCTTCTCAGGTATCAGTGTCCTGCTGTTGTTACAGCCATGTCTAAATTAGCTGTTGCCACTCCACTAGCCTCCTCACATGATTAACCCATGAAGGACCAGGGCTTTTGGGAAATGGTGTATGTTATATGCAACTGAAAACACAGATATTAAGTAAACCACAATATGAGCTAGTGAAAACATGTATCATCCTCATGGTTATGTTCTAAAGTGGAATTTTAGTAATTAGCATGATTCCAAATGTCAATTTCTGAATGAGGTTTTCTTATTTCTGGAACACAGCCTGCAAGTTTCACTTTGGCTCTCTATGGCATCAGCACTACATCAAATATCCAAAGGTGCATGAGGCAGGTACCAAATCACTAGCAAGTGATGAAGCAGTCATACACAATGAAAGTCAAAGCATTTGGTGGTATGCTCCCCACAGACAAATAAAAAACTCTAAATTGTGCATCCTCTTTCCAAATAATCTGACTAAAAACCAAAGTTTTACTCAAAAACACACATCAGGACACATGACAAGGTCACAGCAAACTGACAAGGCAGACAAGACATCCAAATAATCTCCCTGTGTCCTGTATGTTCTAGAAGTTTTCCAATAGATTTCCATTCACCACAGTCATTGCTAAACTTACACTGATGATGGAGTCAGCAGTGAAATGCTTTTCTGGAAGTGAGGGGACACAGAATGGGGGGGTGGGAGCACTGCCTCCCGTGGAGCCAATGCTGGCTGTCTATATAAAACAACCTAAAGTAATACACAAAATCAAGTCTAATGTCAAGCCTGTTTCATTCATGTGGGTGCCTTTATTAATAAGTGCATTAACAGTTGCGCTCTCTTACTGAGGCTCTTTTCTTTCTACCACTTTCACTTTTTCTTTTGGTGAAGGTTATTGAAAGATCATGATTTCAGTTAAGTTTAGGCAACAAAATCCATCAGCATCGTGAAACAATTATTCTGTGATCTTGAGAAATAAAAATAATCAAACCAGTGGCCTCTTCGGCCTTCAGTAGAGAAGCGTGGAAAAACAAGAAAAGAGTATCAAAGGCTTCTCCCTGCTCTGAAATACTAATTAAAAGTATTACCAAGTCTCTGTTTGCATTTGCATATTTCAAGGATAAAAAAACTCCACTGCTGCGTGCCTATACAGCTGATTACCAGAGGTTCGTCTGGGATTATTTCCGTAGTGTTTTTCCTGCCTCTCTCTTCATTTTCCAAGTAGATTTATTTTGTTTAAAGTTGGGTAAATGTTGGCTTTTGAAGTAGAAACCTCTAAACTACAGTCACGAAGGACGAAATCACTGTATTAACATTAACCATTTTAAACATCATGTACTCTTGACCTTTCTAGCTCCAACTGAGGACCAACTTATTTCTGTTTTTCACCTACAAAAATGATTATTACCCATGTTATCTTGAATTAAAACAAGACACTTTCCTCCAAATAGATGTTTAGAGGAATAACAATTTCGTTGAAAATGCATAAACAAGCTGGACAGATGCAGGTTGAGAAGAGATAACATGCATTAGAGATTGTGTTTGCTCCATTTAATTTCCTGTGAGTACCTGCAGATTTTTTTTAACTGCCATGTAAGCGGATCAGAGGTTAAGTAGGACCAATGTGATAAAGAGGGAAATTGAGATTTAATGGCAACACATACAGACAGACATACAAAACACATATGTATGTTTGCACAAGGCAATGTAACCAGAATCAGATGGTGTATAAGTCGTCCATCAGGTCCTCTCACACTGCGAGATATCATCACGCTGATCCACTTTCACTGCTGTCATAGTGTTTTCTTCAGCCACAACAGGCTGAGAAAAAGCTGTAATAAACCCAATGGACATGTACACTACCTGCCAGACATTTTTCTTTGGAAAAAATGAAGTGAAACAAGTGTGAACACTGGGCTCACAACAATGGATTCCAAATGAACTGTAATGTTTCTTTGTAACTGCTGGATGTGTAAATACATCATATCAACAAAAAAGCTCCTGATATGCCAGTACTGTGTTCACAGTAGTTCAGTTCACAGACTCATAGTCTACAATTACATAGTATGTGCATCAAATGCAACATGTCATCAGTGAGCAGTGGTGGAATGTAACTAAGTACATTTACTCAAGTACAGTAATTAAGTACAAATTTTGAAGTACGATCACGAAAAGTTGACTTTTTAGAGATAGGTGGTTCTCACAGGACATTACAAATATATGAAGATCTTATGGAATATGATGCATTGATTTAGATTAAACTACCCATCAGCATACAAATGAGATAAAATTAGCTCAGCCTCAAACATCAACAGTGGCAAAATGCAACATGCACATAAATGCAGCAATAGCATTCATTCAGAAACATCAGATATTATAGAAAAACTTTACATTTTGCTCACAATATTTACATTTACTTAAGTAAGGCTTTGAATGCAGGACTTTTACTTGTAGTGGAGTATTTTCAGTGTGGTATTCTATTTAAGTAAAGGAGCAGAATACTTTGTCCACCACTGTTAGTGAGTGAACCCATCCACATTGAAATGTATTTCCGTGCATACAGTACAACAACATGCAAATTCAACGGCGCAAACAGATGACACTTTTGGAAATAGACATGTGCTGAAGTGCAGCTTAATCCAGATTTGTGAGAGGCTAGCCTGCCATAAATCCATAAGAAGAAGAAGAAGAAAAAAAGAAGAGAATGGAAACACAATGTGCAACACTGATTCTGAACGTTTTTTCATCAGAGGCATGTTTCGTATGTTACCAGTCCAAGCTACTTTTTCTATTTTTTTGTACATTGTAGATTACTGCTGAAGACATCAAAACAATAAAACAACACATGGGACAAAAGGGTAAACGAAGCAACTGGAATGGTCTTCCAACAGTTTCTGTATACTGAGCACTTGTTGGTTGTTCTTCCTTCACTGTGCGGTCCAACTCAACCCAAACCGTCTCACTTGGGTCAACATTGGTTGATGGTACAGCACTCCATCACTGTCCTTCTTGGTCAATTAGGTCTTGCATAGCCTGGAGGTGTGTTTTGGGTCATTGTTGAAGAACAAATGATGGTCCCATTACGCACAAACCAGATCAGGTGACATGTCCCTGCTGTGGTATGGCTGTGGTAGCCATACCGGTTACGTGTGCCTTGAATTATGAATAAATCACCAACAGTCTCATTAGCAAAGTGTCCCATCACCACCATCACCAACACAGCTCCTCCTCAGTGTTTCGAAGTGGGAAACATCCATGCAGATACCATCTGTTCACCTTCTCTGCGTCTCTCATGGACAGTGGCTAGAAGCAGAAATCTCAAATTTGGACTAATCAGACCAAAGTACAAATTCCCAATGGTCTAATGTCCATTCCTTGTGTTTCTTGGACTGTCTGACCCACTGTCGTAAAGTACTGATCAACTGTCATTTCTCTTTCCTTACTTAAGTGGCTTTTGCCATAATGCTCTCTGTAACCTCTGCACAACACAGCTGATATCAAACACATTAAGAAGGCAAGGAATTACACTAATTAACTTTTGATGAGCAACACCTGAAAATTGAAGAGCATTCCAGGTGACTACGTCATGACGCTGACTGACACAATGCCACAAATGCAAAAAGCTGTCATCAAAGTAAAAGGTGGTAATGTAATGTGACACATTTCAACTAAAGACTGGGAAAGTTGTGGAATGCTCCAAAAACACCAACAACACCATTCCACAGGTTAACAGGTTCATTGGTAACAGGTGATAGTATCATGACTGGGTATGAAAGGAGCATCCTGGAAAGGCTCAGTCATTCACAAGCGAGGATGGAGGGAGGTTCACCACTTTGTGAACACACGATTGGATAAAAGATATTATTACATTGACTCAGGAATACTTTGGAAAACTATTGTTTGTAAACACAGTTCATTTGCAAATGACTGCATTCTGTTTTTATTTGTGTTTTAGGCAGCATCCCAGGTTTATTGGAACCAGCGTTGCAGAATACTGAAGTATTTTAATATCTCCACTCTGTATTATTATATTCCAATACTGTCAGCTTCAAAGCTTTTGAAAAGAGGATACATATAACTAAATACAAACTGACTCAATTCTAAGCTGAAACAGGGAAAAGTGGACATTGAAATCCATAAGTGAGAGCTTTCTTAATTACTTAATTGCCTTCAATTGAATGAAAGGCATGGAGCTCATCTCAGCTAATTACAACTGTTAGGGCACGTAGCAGCAGCCCACTTACATTCTCTCATTTCAAAAGAAGAAAGAGAACAGGACAGGACATCTTTGATGTCAGACACCTTTTTCCTATATAGACACAACAGACCACTCAGCTTGGTAAGCAAACACTGATAGGTTGAGGGGAAGAAGAAGAAATCAGCAACAATCAAACTTCCCTGGAGGCAAATCCAGTCAGCAGTCTGCTTCAGGATCCACATCTTCTGTGGAGAGAAAATCAAACCCAAGGACTCATTCCCAGCAAATCGATCATCACCAGAGGGAATGGGGTGAATTGGTATCCCATTACTGCACATTGATTTTACCTGACAACGAAGAATGAAGCTCATTCTCACAGTGTCTGTTAAGAGTCTGCAAAATGTAAGAGACAACTCCAGAAGGAGTTTAGAGGGATATAGTAAAATGCCAGAAAGTACCGTAAAACATTTCAACATCCCTGGGCATCAGATTAAAACACTAACACAAAGGCACGGACACACTCCCAAACAGACTTTGATGACACTAGTTCGTACACTGGATGTCAGCGAATTCAGAGAGGTCCACTCATGTGCAGTCCATGTAAGCATGGCCATAAATTCAGGGCCACCAACATATGTCTGCAGGAATCCTTGCAAGAAAAGCCAGATGACAAAATTTCCATTACATGGATCTGGCTGAAGTGATCATGACTTCAGATGACAGGAAGCAGAGTAAATGCTCTATTATTTTATTATTATTTATTATGTCTTTCCTATTCTGTACCCTGAATCCTTTTAAATTTTGCCATTTTCAACAGTGCTTCTTAACACCTGTGAGGGTGAGCAAGAACATTCTAAGTTCTGGAGACATCTGTAAGATGTCATGTAAGTCTGTTGCTGTGCTCATTGACAACTCAATTTGCCCAAATCAACCAATCAAAGCTTTGTAGGCAGGATTAAGACAAGTGTAGATGGGTTGGATGCTGCTATATATATATATATATATATATATATATATATATATATATATATATATATATATATATATATATATATATATATATATATATATATATGATGGGTTAGATGGGTTGGATGCTGCTATATATATATATATATATATATATATATATATTTAAATAATATATTAAATAATAATAATAATAATTTATTTATTTATTTATATTGTTATATATATATATATATTGTTATATATATATTGTTTTATGTAAGTCCCTCTACCTTAAAACCAAAACAGAGTAATTCTCATCCCCAACCTCAAATCTGCTAACATGAACACAGTATGAAGCTGAGAGAATGAAGATGATGATCAAGGGCAAAGTGGCTTGTCTGATGCACCTCACACATCATACAAAGTGGAACATTGTTAGCATAAATACAACAAATGATCATCTTCTGTCATTAACATAAACTTCATATTATTTTCAATTAAGTGGTGTGATCATTCAAACAGAAACAGAGTTCCTCTACAGAGATGGGAGAACCAGCAGACCTTCATGGAGCATTCAAATGAGACAACCAGGAAAATGTTTATCAAACAGGCTGCATTCATATAGTGCTCTTATCCAAACCGCTTTACAAGTTTCCTCCCAGTCAACCATCCACACAGTCCAATGTAAGGTGCAGGTCTTGGGGTGCAATGTCTTTCCCAAGGACACTTCAACACATAGACAGGAGGACCTTGGGATGGACCCACCTACCCTGTGATTAGTGGACAATCCGTTCTACCTCCTGAGCCACAGCCGCTTTCTGGCCCAAATGCAAAGCATACTTAGAAAACCAGACACTGCTGATCACTTGGATCATGCCACCACAACAAGCAGGATAATCAGGCTTGAACAAACAATGAATGAAGCTTAATACAGAGACATCCCTAAAGAAATAAAGCACATGCAAGCACACTACTTAAAACCAGGACAAAGACTCACCTTTCAGCATGACACCCAAAGCACCCAGCCAAGTGGCTTTAATGTCCCAAAGTGGCCCGGCCAAAGCCCAGACTTGTACCCCACTGAGAACCTGGACAGACTTGAAGATAACAGTTTGTCAATGATCCTAATCCAGTCTGACTGAGGATAGGAGGCTCTGAATTGGTAGAAGCGTAACTGCGAGAACAGGAAGATGTAGGAGCTACTTCTAGCCTTAGGTTGTTCTGTGAATACAACCCCTGATCTCTCTCTTAAAAAAAACAAAAAGAAAAGAAAAAATGTCTTGTTTATGTTGAACTTGGAGCTTAAATCTGGGATAATGCCAAGATGATACCTCAGATTTAATCCAGGGAGCAAATTATATCCTCCAGTATATTATTTTCATGGCAAAAGTAGTAAATAACATAACCCTTGGATATCAACCTGTAGTTGGTGAGTGCATTACCATCTAGGCTGGATTTCTTTAGTAAAGGTTTTACAACAGCTGTTTTGAAGGTACCTGTGACTGTCTGTTAGCACAAATGTATTTAAGGTACAATCTTCAGGCATGACGAAACACTGTCAAACACCCATGTTAGAAATGCTGCAGGTACAGGGTCAACACAGGAGGTGGACACGTTCTTCACAGTTTGATGTAGAGAGCTGTGGATGGGTGGGGGCGGTGCTAAGAAGCTGGTCAATACTAGAGAATAATTTTCTAGAGTTCCCAGAATTCTCTGTAATAATCTTGGAAAAGTAAGACAAGTCATAGACAGTCATGGCCTCTTTGAATGTATTACAGTGAACTGGGAGCTCAGTTTTCTTTCAGCTGCTCGACAGATTCCCTTCCTCCCATTAACACTGCTGTTGTTTAACCGTCAGTCGATCCCTCGTCTCTCACTCAACCTTGAGTAAGAGTTGTAACTGACCTGTCTTATCTACTGCTTCTGTGATTTCTTACGTGTCTCAGAATGCATTTCAGCAGCCTCTTGAGAATTCATCTGTTCACTTTCAGCGGAGACAGGAATTAAAAGCGGCAGTGATAAGTACAGTAAATAAAAGTAAGGTAAACAAAATAGGACATTTTGTTCTAGACTGGGCTGTCATGCTGTATTATGCAATTCACTGACCATGAATTAACGGGAAAAGAACAAAGCACATATGTACATCATGACAATGTGTCCCACATGAGGAGGTGAAAGATGCTAAGGCCAGGTGACTTAATGAGAGCATGTTGTTTTCCTCTGTCACAGCAGAAATAAAGTGATGTTTGCTGCCACCAGAGGCCTGAATTCCACAGGACAGGAGTCGACTAAATAACCTGTCAAATTGCATCCAGTCACACCTGCCACTGCTGTCACAGCCTGTGGTCACTTTCACAATAAAAATCAAGTCAAGGACACCAAGCCGAACAAACAATGTGCTATCTGTGAGGTTTAGACCAACGCTTTAGAGAGACACTGTCACTGTTCTAGATCTGTGTAAGGTCGAATATTTTCATTCCAAAATATTTACACCAGTGAAGAATAGGAATCCTCTCCAATGAAATCACACAACTGATTTGTTTTTCTTTTAGGTGGGTGGGAAACTCATTAAGAAGAAAAGACCTCACTGAATACCCTTTACTCAGTTCAAAGTGATAATGCTTCTAACCCTTCCTACTATGTCTTGTTGATTTTATTGTTAATAATATATTTTTCATTTGCCAGTGAGTAATTGCCAAAAACAGTGTTTCAGAAAAAAACCTAGGAGAAATGAAATACTATAGTAGGTTTGATAGTATAAAGCCTTTTGGGTCATCCCTCACTTTTTAAAGTATTCTACTTGTATGTCTGTGTGTTTTAGTCCTTTTACTCCTTCCTTTATTCAGTACATCAGTTCAGTTCATGACATTACTGCTGACATCTGCACAGCGTGTTGTAGAGTTTTTGACATGTAAATGTTTCACTGCCTGCATGTAACCATTAGTTTCCATTTGTTTCTGTACATGAAACCATAAGCGAAAGTAAATAGCCTTCAACAGAGAACCATGAACCCTACAGTATTGGACTACCTGCTCTACTTTCTGAGCAACAGCAACTTTGTAGCTCACTATAGTAAAAGATGATTAGGTGGATATTAAGCAAACAGTGAGAAAACAGGGTCCATTAAAAGACATCATCACAGAGTTATATCTGAGATGTATTGAACATTTCACTGTTTAGGCCCTCTGCTCCATATTACACCTGGACTTTGGCCTGAATACACCCCCTATGGAATTCCATGTCGGTTCATCAGTGAATCATCACTCTGATTTGTCCAGGAGGTTTTCCTGCCTTTTCTGATCAGTTTCTAATAGCCAGCTTGTGACCTGCTTCTAAATGTGGTCTCCAGATTCCTGCCACAGTTCTACCTTCTTATCCACCACCTCCTCCTTTCCCACATGCCCAGCTTTAGCCAGTCACCAGCCAAAAACCATCTGCTCCCCGTCAGTCCTCCCCTGCCAGTGCAGGACTATTCAGTCCATCCTCACACACCTGCTATTCTACAATTCTCCATCCCCACTATCTGTCTCCCTGCCAGTTAACAATAAAGCCCAGCCTCTGCCTCTGCCTCTGGGTCTGTTCCAGAAAACCTTTTTCAATCTGAGACACGGTGAGCTAAATTTCAGGTTACTAATTGCTGAGTAAAAGTACACAGCCCATATATGACATTAAATCAGTCACCTGATCAAAAAATAATACAAACATGCCGTAGTCACAGCAGAAACCTCCTTCCATCATATCAGAGGTTAGTGAGACTGACAGCCTAATATGTCAACTTGAACAAAAGGCCAATACTGGTCTGATGGTTCTGTCTAACCCCTGCATCTCAAGCCAAAAGCAAAATATGAAACTGAAGTGGAAGAGACACAGACAGAAAAAGAAAAGACCAGTGCTTGCACTCAGCAGAGCGCCATCTGTCTCACTGCCTTAACATCCTGTTTGATCTGTGTTGGCAGCAGCAGTGTGTGATTCATACTCCATGCATCTCTGGTCAAATGTTTTGGAATCAAACTTAAGAACCATAAATGAGGACAAATGAGATGAAAACATCGACACTAACAGGAATGACATTGACCTGCTGTCCGTAGTATGAACTGCAGCCTTTCTGCCATTATGCTATTGATAAAGAGTTCAACATAGTACCAGAAAGTTGCCCAGTGACATCATGGGCAGACTCTGATATTTGTTTTCTAATATTTCAGATAACCATCAATATGATGAATGATTTTCTTCTTATACCATAATAACATTTAGTACTTACTGTATACACAGTCCCTTAAACCACTTTGATACTTAGGGTACTTTCAGACAATTCAATCAAGCTGAGTGAATTTTGTTCAAAGTCAACTTTGCAAAGTGGAGCAACCACAGGACTGCATGATAGTATGTGATTTAGCATGAATTCTAACTATGCTATGACTGAACAAATCTGCTGATCATCAGCCTTCCCAGAGCTCCTAAGCAATCCATAAATCAGTGATCTATACAATTATGCAAGATCATTTGTTAATCGTGTTAACACGTGTGTCAGTACAGATTTTGCAAAGAGAGGCCTGTTTCTACCTCTTCATCGTTATGACAGATGAGGTCCAGTTCCAGTCTCTAATAATGCCTGTCATCTGCCATTTCTCCATGAAGTCTTTGTGACACCGGAGAGGATAAACACACACCAGGTTCAGTAAAGTGCAGCATGGCCTGTATGTAGCGCTGATGATGTAGGATGACTTCACCAAAACTGTTCAATGAATGAGTTATCTGTCAGCCCATAAGACTTCATGGTCACTCCTCTTAGTTCATTTGTAATAAGAATTATAGAAATGGACAAGAACTAAAAGGCAACAGCAGACCAAACAACAGGTGTGAAAGCATTTTTTGAGTTTTTGAATGAATACTGTCCTAAAATAAGCACACACACACACACACACACACACACACACACACACACACACACACACACACACACACACACACACACACACACACACACACACACACACACACACACACACACACACACACACACACACACACACCACAGTGATCACTGCTACACATTCTCCATGGCTTTGATCCCAAAAAAGATTTTTCACTTTGCAGGTGGATCACCTGGTGGATCACAGACCACACATACAGAACCCTCGCTGTAATGGTCATTTAAGAAAGCTCCAACTCTTCAGTCTTTTAACACACACAAAGCATTACTGCAGCCACACAACTCAAGAACTATTCAACTATGACTCTCATGACAGATATGCCACTACAGGTAGGTATTGTATTTTTGCCAGCCGCAACAGCGTGGCTGGCTATTGTTTCCATCCTGGAGTGTGTGTGTGTGTGTGTGTGTGTGTGTGTGTGTGTGTGTGTGTGTGTGTGTGTGTGTGTGTGTGTGTGTGTGTGTGTGTGTGTCTCATGATGGCAAAATGTGGTCCTACAGACACCCATTGCAGCAGGAACTAGCAAAGAAGCAGTTTTGAGTACTTTGCAAGGTGACTGTCTGCCTGCCTGTGTACAGATTTTGTCAATGGAATAGCATCACAACCATGCATGATGTATAAATCTATAAGAATCAAAAATAAAGATTGCCATGAATAACTTCGCAGCCTGTCACTTCCTTCTTTACACAGCCTTTGGCAACATTTACACAATCCTTTAAGGCAGGCATTTCAGACATTCATTCACATCATTTAAAGTATTTTGAAGTATTCAGTGCATAATCACAAATTTAGAATTTGATCTACACATCAAAAATGTTCATTCCACATTCTCGTTCTCCTGTTCTGTATCAGTCTTCATTTACGTTTACTTCAAGCAACCCAGACAATCTGACCTCACTGACCTGACTTCCTTATCAGATTATCAAGCATCCCTCCACACCACCGGCTCTGCCTGTGTCACACCTACCTGGTCTTAATGGTGGGGTTCATCCTGAGTGGAAACAGTCCCAGGTCTACGTCTTCGCTGTCAGGATTAAACTCTAGGGCTCCTGAGACGTAAATCAGAAAGTAGTCCCAGAGCTCGGGTAACTTCTGGGAGGAGAGAATCATGAGGGAAACTTTAAGGGTGGTTCTGTTTGTGGGAGAGGAACAGACAGCTGTCATCCAGAGAGGGGGGCACCCAGCTGTATTATATCACCTCCCTTCAGCTTGCCTTTAAGCGCTCCCCGCTGAGCCAGCACCAACAGTCCACTCAGCACCTACATTTAGCTGACTGACTCCTCCCCTCAGGACAGGAAACAAGAGCAAAATGAATTCACCCTCCCAAACTGCCCTACTTTCCCATGGGATCACTCACATTTCATCTTTATTTATCTATATTTAAATGGAAACCATTGTGTTCCTGGCAGAGAAGTAACTGGTCTAGCTGTTGCTTTACTGACTGTATTTCCTGTTGGGCTCTAAATATTGTGTCATGTAATCCTATATGGCATATCAGCAAATGAACAATAATAAATCAGCCAGTGTCAGAGCATCACATTGCTTAATTTTGTCAAGGTCAGTATGACTGAATTGAATTTAACCTTAAATGTCCTATTTTACCCTGAGTATTTACTGACAGGGGAAAAGGTGCTAATATCACTGCAACAGTAAAGGTTTTGCCAAAATTAGCACAGAGATAACACCATAACCCTAACTCCATGTGCGGAGTGGCTGAAATAAAAAAACAGGCAAAAATCAACTATACCTTATGTCACCACACACACACACACACACACACACACACACACACACACAGGCTACGCAGGCGCGCACATGCACAAGGTGTGCACATTCTTTATTTGATGGAAATAAATTGTATCGACAAATATGACCATTTTCAAAAAAGAGAGGTTAGACTACAGGCGACACAGCGCGAGGCTGATGTGGCTGTATATGATGAATCACACAGGTCATCTGGTGCATACGACACACACTGTCTGATAGAAGGAAACTTAATTTTAAAAGAAAGCCAAGCAAAAGAGTGATGATTCCACGTATTCGCCGCTCTGTGAGGCAGCTGTAAGGAGCCAGGTTTTATGAAAAGAAGATATGTGCCGAATTTATCAGGGGGCGGGGGTATTGATTTGGAGGGTTTTCAGTAAAGTTTAAGGAAACAAAAACAACAACAACAAATGGCGTTGTGTATTTCACTCCCTCTCCAGAGCGGACGCGTGCGCCGGGGTTGACCCGAACTTGGTCTCTGTTCACGTACCAGTAAATGAGCGACAGTCCGTCGAAACGCTCAAGTTCTCTCCCCCGCTGCTTCAGCAGAGACATATTATCCAAATGTGGTCCAGGTGTTCAGCCCCACGCTGCTGCTGTCAGGTGTCACAGTAGAAACAAAGTGCCGTCGTCCCACAAACGCATAACTCTACCCGCTCTTCAGCTGGCCTCGCGCTGTGAGGCTGACTCTGGTGCCTTCGCTGACTGCGTGGATGTGTCAGCATTCATTCCCCTGCAGATCAATGAGACGGACACTGCTCGACGATAACGGGACGCTCTGTCGGCCCAATTCTAATCTGACCGACACGTGGGCTTTTTCCTGCTGACTGACCTTAAGCCATCTGTTTTGACAAAATTTCAATGCCGCACCGCAGTCCTCACAGTCCCTACTGTCCGTGCAGCAGGCGAAGCCCGTGTCTGTGTGCTGTTACTTGACCCCTATGGATCAGTGCTGCTGCATTCAAGGTCCGTTTAGAAAAACAGTCAATAAATCATGCCGGGAAAAGAAGTCTACCTGATAGGAAGAATTCACGACGCCAATTAATGACGCCACTGACTCAGATTTTATGAATCAGTTGTCACTTGGTTTGTGATACTGTAGACTAAAAGCATTTTTTTTTTTTTTTAATTCAATTTAAAAAGGCGTTAGACATGATAACATAACATAGTCTACTTGGAATAGTAATTCATCTTTAATGTTTTTTCTTAAAAAAAAAAAAAAGTTCAACTTACTTGTTAAAATATCTTAAAATCATAAAAAGTTAACTGAAAAACTTGAATCTATGAATATGCAAATATTGCTCACCTGAAAAGCTGAACAACTATTATTATCATTTGAAGTACCATGACCTGGATGAATGACAATCTTCACAGATCTTTCTGTACATAGTTTCTCCTGACAACTAAATGCATTCAAGAGCAGCTTCCAGCATATCTGTGCCACAGTGTGGAATCAACTGGATGGGTCAACGACGAAGCAACTCATCTACTGGTATTTAAATGTAAAATGAAATTCAGAAACCAGAGCCTTGATAAGCAGACAAGCATTTTGTTTGTGTGTTTAGTTGTTTTGTTTTATCGTTTGTTTCAATGTCTTGGAATCTCTGGAAAGCAGTATTGATACTGCATGGATTATTTTGGCAAAAATAAGGAGCAGCAGAACTTAGGGATGCCCCTGTGCAGAGGCAGGAGTAAGCCACACACACATGCACATGTCACAAGCAGGTCTCAAGACTTAATCTTCAAGTCACAACCAGGTCCCAAGTTACTGCTGTGAGAATTAAGCAAGTCATAAATCAAGTCCTATGAAATTCCACATTTAAATCAGTTAAGACAGTAGTCATAAAAGAGATAAGTTTTATTTCAGCATTAATGAAAGCAGTTGCACCCTTCTTGCACACTATCTTACTGATATTTAATGATGCCCCCATGTGTCCTAATTCAGTCATGGTTTTGAGTACAGAGGTTATAGTCAACAGACAAGGCATTGCTCACAGAGGTTTATGTGTTCTGCGGTCCACTGCATAAGTGCATTGAGTCTCTCCCTGATTCCACCTACTCAGCTGATAGACTTTAGAGTAAGACTTCGGCATCATTATCCTTCGATGTCGGCTCTTCCTATCATTGTGAAGCAGAGTTCACCAACTGTTGGATTGTTCACCCACTAATAGGGAACATGAGCTGGGTTTAGACCATTGTGAGCCAGGCTACTCTCTACAGGGCCTAGATTGTGTCGATCTAGACTCTGTAGAAATTTGACCTTTATAAAATACAAACAGTGGTGGTGCAAGGCAAATATAGATAAAATCTCCATATGATCACATGGAGATATTGTATTGCTCTACAGAATACAAGTTGCTATATATGGTCTCTTGCTGTCCATGGTGCTGAAACAAGAGGAAGACAGGGACAGAGTAGCCTATGTGTCACTGTGTATATGTGTCACAGAATGAATCTTTTTCTTTTCTTTTTTTTTACTCACCTCTAATTGTAGAGCAAAGACAAAATGCCCAGTACCTTTGTCATATAGCGCTCCATGGGACTTTAGTTAGTTTAGTGTTACAGAGGATTCCATTGATATCTTTGCCAAGTGACCAAGTCTCTCCTGTCCGCAGGTGTTTCTCAGGTAACAATACTTTTCTGACAGGAAAAAGACCTCCCTGCAGATGTGCTTGTCAGAGGTATGTTGAGCAGCAGCTTGCAAACCTCAGATAAGGCAGTGGTTAGTCCATCTTTAGGAGGTGGTGGCTTGTAAAAGAGGGCTTCCACATAGATGACCTGTAGTTTGTTTCTCACTCCTTGTTCATCAAAAAGTGGTTAAGTCTCAACCAGCTGAGAGAGCTCATGGCCAGGGAATCCTGCAGGCTGGGAGTAAGTCCCAAATAACGCATTATCCAGGGCATGAAAAATTCATGCCTTCATGTCTTCAAATCTTTGTGTCATTTGCTTCACAATGCCATCAAGTAGTTGGAAAAAGAGGCATTGCTAGGAATCCACAGGGCCTGTGTCCTTTGGTCACCATCTGTACTGACGCCTAGCTCAAAATCCTCTGAGGCGCAAACGGCTGCGTTTGCTGTATTCTTGACTCTTTCATCACATTTTCTATTCGATTCTTGTCCAGCTCTTGGTTCTGCCTTGTCACTTGTATTGCAGCTGTTGAATCTAGTGCCTCGTTTATCCTCAATCATCGAAAAAGTTTGAGTTTGAGTTCAAATGCAATATGACTTTGGGACTTTGAATGCCTCTCTAGCTGCCTGATCTGTCAAACTAGAGGCAAAGCTAGCGTTAAAGCAAGTTTAGTTTCCATTTCCCTTTAGTTCTCGCATAATTCCCATCACAAAAAGGAAAAATTGGCAAAATGGCAAAACTCCTATAAGACACAGCCGTGTGAATAGTTCCTTTGGCCATAAAGAGAAACTGCCACTGTTTAAAGAAGTCCCTTTCATAAATGTGGTGCAAAACTTTCTCACAGAATCTGTTCTCTCAGATTTCTTTTCCACCTCAGCAGCAGAGATAATCATTATGGACAGGAATGCTAACAATCTTGTCCTTACAAAAACAATGTGCATCATGCTTCCTAACTGATGTGGTCTTCCTTCTTACTGTGAGTATTTTCTTGACTCGCTTCTTCATCAAGACTTCGCCTTCTTCTGAACCTGATCTTCACGACTTAACTTCTCTTTCAACCTGCTTGCATGCTACATGACTCTCCCCACACTGATTACACTTGGATTCTTTTCCACAGTGTCTCCCACTGCATATTTCCAACAATGTCTGCAGTGATTGGTTTAGGGAACAAAAGGCCTTCTGGAGAAACTGATATGATCCAAGAATATTTGGGCAGGATTTCTGATTTAAAACTATACATAACAGAAGTTCTGAAATGCTGAGAACTGTTCTGGAACCAACTGGAATAAATGCATGACTTGGTCTCTTTTTAAATGCAATGTAATGTATTGGGCGATTATTATATCTCTCATTTCAAGCCTTTTGTAATATCCCTATTTGCACTGAATTCCTCGATTTGGCTGTAAATGACCCACTGAACCAGCACATCCTTGTTTTCTGAATTTCATTGGCAAAACAAAGGGTTAGACATCGGTTGTCAACTGGCTTCACCTTTTCACAAAAGAAGATGGTCAGGCACTTTTCTTCAATTTGGACTCTTGTTGACTATTGCAGGCTGTAGATATGACATGGGAGATCCTAAAAACTCAAGAGAAGTCAATCAACCTTCTTCAGTTGTGTCTGTGTCACTCATCTAACAATGATTAACACTAACTAGATTTACACCAAAATTTGTCCTCGATCCACTTGATCCATTTTGACTTGTTGTTCCTAGTCTGTTTTATTCCAGCCCAGTGGATTTCTTTGTCACTCCCCCATCACATCACTGTAACTTAAAATTCCCTTATTCCCCCCGATTTCTTCCCACTGTTTTTTTTCAGTCTCATCTACCTCCATCTTTCTTTCGCTGTCATTCCTCTTTGTTGTGTTGATAACAGATAAACAGCAACTTCCTCCTGTTCTCTAACCAAACGTGCATCATGATGGGCAGCTACTTGCTGAGTGACCTCTGAGGACACCATCAGGTACCCAGCCTATCCCTGCTGTGCGGCGTTTATTGTCCAGCTGTCTTTAGAAAGAGTATCAGCGCATTAGGAGTCATTGCTGCAGCTCGCAACAACTCTGCTGTTTATTTTATATTCACAGCTCCCAGACAGGATCATAGCTGCCTAAAGACACCAAGCTTGTTCAGTCAGTGTTTTCCTTGGAATTTCAGTGTTTTAGCAACCAGGGGAGTTAACATTCTGCAACTGAAAACTTACACATTGTTTATCCATGCTGCTGTCTTTTCGAACCTATGACACTATACATACATACTCTAATACATCAGTGTTTCAAGAGCTCTCCTATCAGCCACCAAGCTACCAGCCTCTAGTCATGCTGCCCTGTCCACAGTCCCTTGTTCAGCAGTCCTGTCGCTGGCTTCCTGTTCAGATCTCCAGCTGCTGGTCCCTGAACCCACACTCCAGTCTCCAGTCTCCAGCCCTGCTCTCCAGCCAAGCAGCAAGTGTCTAGAGCAATCCTTCCTTCATCACCAGTCTCCAGCTAAATCCCCGGAGCGGTTCGTCTTAGCCACCGGCCTCCAGTCCAGCCTCTGGAGGGGTTCAACCGTTGCCGCCAGCCTCCTATCCAGCCTCCAGAGGGGTTCCATCTTTGCTGCCAGCCTCCTGCCCAACCCTCTGAGTGGTCCTATTTCACTGCCAATCTTGCCTGTCTGCTCAGCTTCTGGGCCATCTTCCAGACCAATCCCGAGTGGCTGGTTGTCCTTCTGCCCGACCTCTCAAGCAGTTCCACCCATCTCTCCAGTCTCCTGTTCAAACCTCCTGAGCAGCACTGCCCATCTCTCCAGTTTCCTGATCATCCTCCTGAACGGCTTTGATGACTGGTCATCCTCCTACCCATGACTCAGCTCTTTGGCCCAGCCACCTGGTTGACCTTCAGACCTGCTCTGCCCTACAGTCCTGCCCCCAATATGTCCATCTAAGGTCTCCAGCTCTACCCCTGTTCAGTCCTCCATTCTTCAATGGAGGTAGTGGAGAGCTACAAATACCTGGGAGTTCACCTTGACAATGGATTGGACTGGAAGTGTAACACTGAGGCTGTCTAGAAGAAGGGACAGAGAACATTCTATTTCTTGAAGAAGCTTAGGTCCTTCAATGTGTGGAGCAAGATGTTGCAGATCTTTACCAGTTTGTTGTTGCAAGTGCAGCATAGAAACTGAATAAACTGGTGAAGGCTGGCTCTGTGCTGGGCACTGCTCTGGAGGCCTTATCATTGGCTGTTGGGAAAAGGATGTTGTGCAACCTTCTCACCAAAATGAATTTAATGTGGGACTTCATGCATTGAACTTTAGTTCTCTTAGTAACTTTGCACATCCAACTTTAATTTGCACTGTGAGAACTCCATCTTATATTTAATTTTAATCATTATTATTTTTTATCCAGTACAGATATATGTTACCATTACCACGGATATAAAGTTGTGTATATTTGCATGTTAGGACTGTTTGATCCAGATAAAAACCACTGTAAACATACCATATAAGGTGTGGTGATAGAATCAGTTTTTGGCAGACAATCACATTTTGGCATGACACCCTTCAGGGTTTTTTTTAGGATCCCAGCAGTCACAGACAGTCAGAGTAGTGATGGAAGGATGCTATGATAAGTCTCAGCCCTCAACACAGTCTGAAAGGACGAAAGCTGAGCCACCAACCATAGTAAAATTAGACTCAACACTACATCAGTGGCTTAAGAGACAGGTTGGGTCTGGAAAATGGAGGTTTGCTGGCCACAGCTGAGCAGCAAACCCATTTCACATGTGTGAAATTTTATCAATACATGTTTAAGGTTGATCTTAACTTTCAGTAAACCTTGTATTGGATGTTTGTCTGATGCTATGCATCATCCTAGCCTGGCTAGATGGAGTAAGTTAAACCTCTGTCCCATATGCTTCTCATCAGGATGTCTGCACTCCAATCTCCTTTTACCTTAATCCCACGGTGGAACTGTGAGGTTAACAAGCATCAGCATTCTGACTCTCTTGCTTGTAATGGCTGCAGATAGGATTGGGGACAGAGAGCTAATCCAGTCACGTCCAAGGTGATGTCCCTCTCAAACCCAACCACTTCAGCATTTGATGATAACTGTTGACCCTAAAACTAAGCAAACTAACAAGGCCTTCAAATGTTACTTGGCAGTCCTTAACAAAAATAATGAGTACTGTATAAAAGCTTTCTATGGCATCTTTTGTCTGTTGTATGTCCAGTTTCCATGAAAAAGTATCAAAAAAATATTGATGAATTCTGACAAATTACATATTTATAGTCTATTAAAATATAAGTAACTGTGAGTGGTGTCAGTGTTTCGAGAACAAAGACTATGACAGCAGCTGTATGTGAATCCTAGTGAGTGTTAGTCCAGTAACTTCCAATAAAGTTCAGAACTGATTACATTTGTATATATACACTGTAATATATTCTGCCTATTATTATTGGTAATTGCAGTTCAGGTTCACAGAATGGTTTTAGTGCTTTGTGGATGTCTATTGTGCCTCATGCTCATTGAATGTCAACTCATCAGAAATCCTCTATGAGTTCATCAAGTCAATCTGCAGTCTCCTGGAGGTAACTAAGCAGCTCAGCTGCAAAACTCTCTAAATAGGCTTACGAGTGAACTGGCATGGTATTGGGTCTCATTATAAACACCACAGGAGGACAGGCAGCTGGACATGTAGCACCCTCTTCTGGACAATTTCATAACTGCTGTTCACCTGCAGTTCCAACACACAACAAATCAAATGGAAGTCCTAAAGAACAATGTTGAAAGAGATGACAAAACACTAAGAGAATAATGATGTGTGCCTCTGTAAAATGTATCATAAAGTTTAGAATTACTTGATCCAAGAGCCAATATCATGAAAGGATAAAACATACAAGTCAAATGGAGTGGTATCCAGCCTGACAGACAGGTGTGTCAGACAGTCTAACCCTGCATAAGACACTAATGTATTCCCAGACACCGTCATCTTGTTGAAAATGCAACATTTCAGTCATAGACCATCATAGACTGCTTGATGAAGATGTTAAGACTGAATTTTCAGTCATAGACCTTCTGAGCTCAAAGGTCCACTTACTCACTTCCAGAGATTTCAACCAAAGGCAGATACAGGTGAAAGCTGAAGCTGAAATTTGAAAAGATTTATGTTACTACATGGACCTATGAATTTTGATTAGTTTGTTACATCTCTTTGGGGTCTGCATCATGGAAAAGGTTTTTGTAGGCCTGTTGTAACAAAATTATTTGCACAAGTGATGGTAAAAATGATATAGTGTCCGCAATTAACAACTACATATCGTATCATCCTTTTGAATGGAATGATTGAACACATTGAACACTGAACACATTTTGACAAGAAGCTTGGTGAGAGCTACTCAAAAATATTTCAGTGGCCTGACGTTGATGCTGTATGAAAGGTCAGAAGGTCAGCAAAATAAGGAGTAATCAATCTTTGGAAAACATGAGTGTGTATGCTAGATATAGTGGCAACCTGGCCAGCAGCTTTGACCTAACGTGGCAAAAAACACTGGTTTACCTGTACAAAATAAAAATGACTACAAGGAAGGAGTTATTGCTCAAGTTGGCAAGCAGAGCCAACTTCTATAATTCATTTTCACTTTTTAATCTGATGAGGATAGCTGGCTCTCATCTTCTTTCTCTGCTTTACTTCTCATCATCAAATGGCCTTTTGACCCCACGTATAACCTGCTTTATAGTGCATTGTGAAGATGCCATTGTCATGCAGTCATGTTCAGTGAGGAGCAGCACTCAGTTTGCAGTGCAGTGTTTCTCTCCTGTGGTGTGGGGCTGCGAGAAAGTGCCCATCAGACACAGGACACAATTATCACCCTAAAAAATTCAAGATCTGGCTAAGCAGGTTGACACAAACAGGTACACACACACACACACACACACACACACACACACACACACACACACACACACACACACACACACACACACCTCTGACATGGCATACCAGTCGGAGGTGTGGTTCCTTCGCTGTCAGGTTTCAGGTGCACAGAAAGTGGGATGGGAAGAGCAGGAATGTGATGTGATTCTTTCCCTTTATGCAGCACACACTCATCTAACCTTAATGAAGTGAGTAAGTGACTATTGCCCTTAAGCAAGGCACTATATGTACCAGAGGAGTAACAAAAATTTAAGGTACAGTCTTTTCGCTTCCCATGGATTTTGTAATCATAATCTGTTTTTGCAGTTACATTGTGGGGACGCATGTCATGTCCAGTGCACAAGGTTCACTGTAACCATATGTCAGGTGTACAGCAAGACTTGCTTAAAGGAACAGTTCCACATTTTGGGAAATACGCTTGTTTGGTTGTTAGATGAGAACATCGATACCAAATCAGCAAATTGTCAGCTACTATTTTGTAGTTTTTGTATGGATAGGAGGAGTTTGAGGAAAACAATAGGAAAAGGAAAACAAAATGTGTATTTCCCAATATGTTGAACTATTCCTTGAAACAGGTTAGGTGGTTAAAGCTAGCTCAGTGACTCCCCCCCCCCTTGTCTGTTGAAAGGACAGGTTACCCGGGGATCCAAGGGTGGCGCTTGTTATCAGCAACTCTCCATTCCCATATTACCCAGTAAGGAGCATATGTTAAATTGCTTTTGTGCCATACAGGTCCCCACATAAATGGCTTTGAACTCCCGGCTTCAAAGATTTCTTATCTTGAGGTTAAGGATTAGTTCAGAGAAAGCTGTCTGATTTGTAGCAAACTTCAAATTGCAGCGTGTCCCCTAGGCGTTGAGATTAGAGTTCAAGTATGAAGCAGCTCTCCTACAGGGGTAAAGGGTGCACTACTATTTTTAATTTATGTGAAATTGCACAGGGAGATATGATGTCAGATTACTCTTTGCAATAATTGCCATGGGATCTGTAATGACCATGATGAGTCATTACCTCAGTTTAACATCTCATACAAAGGAAGGCATCTCTTACAGAAGAGCATCCACATCACTTTATTTGAACCAGAGAGAAGACTGGCCCCTACTGGCCCACAAACACCACTTCTAGCAGCAGCATAGTTTTTCCCCAGAGGTCTCCCATATGAGTACAAACCACGCCCACTCCTACTTCAATCTTTTCAATCATTCAGCAGAAATAGGGCACATGATGGTATGACTGCAGACAATGACCCATCAGCCAGGCGTTATGAGACAGGATGGAATTCAAAGATGTCCAAGGGTGGGATCAATCCCAAGGTGAGGATGTAGGTATTCCAGTCAAATGGCTGGGCTGCTTTGACCCTAAAGTGAAGATGGCTGGGGTTAGGCACTGAGCCCAAATAGTTAGGCTTAGGACAACCCATTGGTCAGAGGACAGGACTAAAAGTGTTCCAAGAAAAACAAATGGACACTGAATGTAAGACAATACAATGGAGTCATGGTTCAGGGGTAGAGGTAAGGTTGCACACCACACACCAGCACGCATGTGGTGTTGGTTTGGTGACAGACTGTAACCAGTGTTGGCTCTGTAAGGCTTACAGCCCGGACAGACACAGCAGCACTTTCCTGTCAGAGGGGCTTTGTTGGGGTTTTGGAGGCTTTAGCTTCTGCTGGTCCCAGGACTCCCTAACACACACACACACACACACACACACACACACACACACACACACACACACACACACACACACACACACACACACACACACACACAAACAGACAACATTCATACTGTAGGAGGATACTGTCGAGTATTCTCCTTTCACAGACTGTTTTGTAAGAATTGTATTTTACATGAACAATCTATACAATGCCATAACTGTGAGCCAATGATTCATCTAAATGATGTCTTGATAGTGCATCCTACTGTGGACTTCACCATAGATACACCAGGTGTTTCCAGTGATCTACTTCATTAAAAATAGCAGTGCTACAGAGCAGAAATATCATATTACGAGTAAAAGTCCTGCATTCAAAATCTTAGAAAAGGTAAAAGTACCAATTCAGAATTACATATATTGTATTACTGGATTAGAATTACTGATGTATTGTGTTAATCACTTTAATGTTACAGCTGGTAAAGGTGGAACTAATCTCATCCATTTCATATACTGCTGGGTAACTTAATCTAATAATCATAATTCATAGTTGATTCATATTCTGCGTTAATCATCTGAATGTGCAAAGTGATTAAGCATCTTAAATGAATGCAGTGAAGAAAATGTACAATATTTGCTTGCAAAATATGAGCATGAGTAAAAGTATCAGACTTTGCCCTCCACCCCAGCAGGAGTGGAAGTATAAAGAAGCATAAAATGAAATATTCAAGTATGTTACCTTTGTTAGTTTAGTTACTTAGTTTATACACACTTACTTCACTGATACACCAACTTTTCCACCTTTTTTTCTGCAGACTCACTAATATATAGTTTTATTATTTAGTAAAGCTCAATAATTTCTGCTGCCCACTGCAGCTTTTATCAAACATTACTCAAACAGGAGTAATCAGTGCATTTGTTGGGAACCATTTTCAGTAGCAGATTAATCAACATTTGGTGCTTTAGTGAGTATTTCTGGCAGCAAGACTGTGTTTGTGGGATGGAGTTCAAATAAATTACAGTGTGTGTGTTCATAGTCATGAAGGAACATGTCACCCAGTGCAGCAGTATGGCTGACTGCTTTGATTATCATAGTGTTTGGACAGCAAAAGAGCTCTATGGCACAGAGGAGGGAAACTACCAGGCAGAAGGATGATGTTGTTTATTGTGTTACTATGCTGTATGCTGCATTACTGAGTAATAAATGTGTCCTCACCTCAGCATGGATAATACGCTAAGGGTGGAGTGGTGGGGTTGCCGGCAGACTGCTCTAACAATGTTAAGCAGTATGGGCTTGGCAGGATTTTGACGTGTGCATGAATACAGAATGTGTAAATCATGGTGGAAAGATGTTTGTTTGAAACCTGAAGAGTGGGTCACTCCTGCTGCACACACCCTTCACCTGCTACAATACTGGTGAAACTATTCGGCTGCAAATACCTCAGAGAAACCGCTGCCTTAAAGAAAAATGTTCAGCAGGTATTTTATGCTACCACAAGCTAACACTTTGGTTAAGTTCAGGAACAGACTGTGGATTGGTTAAACACTGAGAAACACATCCTGTCTTGCTTTGTGTCATTGTTGACTTTTCCAGTATTTAACAGGGATGACAGGCTTTCCCAGAGCTTAAGCAGGTGCTTTGGGCAGCCACAACATGACCATAAATAAGATGTTAAACAAACCTTAGTTCCCACATGCAGATATAGGAGAGCTAATAAAGGACATAGTTTGTGAATGTTTTGCAAAGACATTTAATATGAACATGTTGTGACTTCACAGGTATGTTCATGAACGATGTTTACTCATAACGGTGAAAAACAAAACAAGTCTGACTTGCAGCACATTTACTTGCTGTTGCAAGTTACTACTAAATAAACATAATTAGTCAGAGACAGGGTTGACATGAATATCTGCAGCAAATATCATTGTTTCATTTAAAGATGAATAAAAGGTTGTAATAAGAAATAAAGAAATGATTCTATTTGTTCAAACACAGAGTGATTGAGCTGTTAATATGCATGTGTGGGAGAAAACAAGAATGCACTTCATCACTATCTGCTGCTGATTAGCAAATGACCAGAAGAGGAGTGATTGCAACAACATGTTTTCTTTTGCAGCTTTCTGAGTTTAGACACTGATACAGACTAAACTCAGTCACACCTGCCACGCCTGAGCTGCAGTGTGAGTCTGGAATGACACCCACACCCTGAGCAATTCACCACTGATGTGTCTCCTCACACCCGTGGTGCTGGTGCTGCAGTGCAGTTTGAACAAAGAATCTTTTACTCTGGTCACCTGCTGGACTCCATGGGAGGTTTGTTTGTTTTGTTTTGTTTTGTTTTGTTTTGTTTTGTTTTGTTTTGTTTTGTTTTGTTTTGTTTTTTTTAAACTCAAGCTCTCACAGCTCATCAAGCTGATGTACCAGCAAATACCTAATATTTCATTTAGTAGCCTGGTTGGGTTTCAAATATTTTTCTCTGACTTTAAAGCTACTTGAGGTGTTAGATTTAGCAAAAGTCAAAGTTAAAAATGTTAAGCATGGCAGGGTAGTGTTACTAGAACACAGCCATGACACACACAACTACAAAATGCCATTAGTAGTCACCTCAAAGACTCCACCACTGTCTGGCACCACCCCAAGTAACAATGTGTCTTAAGGTGTATGTGTCATTCTTGTCATACCTGCACTGAACCCACCTCCTCCAGGTAATAGAGCTCGAGGTGACAGCCAGACACACCTTACCGCTACCAAGGTCACACCTCCCTGGGGAATGTGGACTACGGCCAAACAAAGGCATGAAAGCACTTCTGTTTTCTCCATGTCATACCTGCACTCATTCATCCACACAGTAACAGTGCAACATAAACACCTGCCCACATTTTCAATGTGTCACTCATCTGGACAGGTTGTGCATAAAAGCTCATTCAAGCTCACTTTTCTGTCTGTGCATGGACAGGCATATACATGAGAAATGATGTAAAAATAGTGTCAGTGAATCAATGTCGCATGCATGTTATTCATAGAAAAACTATGTCAGAGAGCTGGACAGAAAGCTCAGATTCAGGCAGGAACAATGTGTTTTTGTCCAGTATGTGAAGTGATCCAGCTTTTAACCCTGTCAGAGATAACTAAAGGGCAGGAGTACCTGCACATTTTGTCCACACAGCAACCACCAGTGCAGGCCAGGCAACCCTTATACCCTGAAAGTGAGAGTTCTCTTTGCAATCCTTTAGTCAAGCTTGTTCAAGGCCAATGTTGGTCCTCATCTGTTTGTTGCAGAGAGCTACCAAATGCAGTCAGCCCTCCACCTTCATATCGGAGGCCATGGTACCAGTGATGAATTGCCTTTCCTGTCTGGATGAGGTGCACAGAAATCCAGTCATTGTGACTTTATTGCAGCATGTCAGTGCAGTGATTGGACACATTAATCAGCTGCTTTGGACAGTGGGACAAAGAATGCACAAAGAACTGTGGACATGGACAGGGAAACTACTCATGTGGTAATTAACACATTTAACAATAATGTAAGAAGACACAAATATCTTGTGCTTTATTTCATTGATCTGTGCTCTCGTTTCTATAGTCATATGCATATGGATTTGACTGGATAATAAGCAGAATCATTAAAGATCAAAGCAGAGTAACCAAGCAAAAGCCACTGAGGGAAACCAACACCACATCTCCCAGCATGCTTGTGGGGAGGGACGGACTGGACAGAGTCCATCTGTCAGCATGCCTGGAATGGCGTGAGAAAGTTAAGGTGGAAGGCAACGCTTGGACTGCTCTGCTCGCCCTGTAGCTGAACAATAAGCACATGAGGGTGAATGTGTGTGAAGAAGTTATGTTTTTGTTGCCCCCCCCCCCCCCCCCCCCCCCCCCCCCACAGACGTTACATGTCAGGCTTAAGCAGTCAGCAGAGCAGTACTTCAGAGGTATGTGCAATCCAGGAAAGTTTAGCAGCTGACAACCTGCTGACATGTCTCACTACTCTCTGTGCCTTGTAGCAGCAAATGAAACGCAGGCCAGCTGAACTGGTCCTGAAGTATTGTACTTCATCACTTGATGAGCCCAGGCAGCGTGTCAGCCGCTCCTGATGTGCTCACCATCAAACTGTTGCAGTACCAGTTCAACAGTCCAGACAGACATTCCAGTCATAGTACAGTACCTCCATTAGCCTCCCTGCCTACACCCTGCTGGAATGCTTCACCTGTCATCACAAAGACAGACCACCTCTGCCACATAAGCATTATCTGAAGAGCAGCATGTCAGCTTTGAAGACAGGATCAACCCCACAACCAAACTCCCATCATGAAATGGAGACTTTTAATCACAATGATGCTTTCTTTATATAAAATTCAGAATAGCATATATTTACAAAAATCAATGAAGCTGATGAGGTAACATGTTAAACATTTGTTTTTTTTTTTAGAATCAGTGTACTTACCTTGTAAAAGACTGATTTAGTGCAGACTGCAGACAATGAGCAGCATTAACATGGAACTTCACCTCTGGTATATTATGGGTCAAATTCACAGTTTTCTCCATCTACATTAAGAGAATTACTCAACTGTGTTCCCTGTTACAATGTGTAAATGTTTGACTACAAATGTTTCTTTCCTGCCTAATATCTGATTTATTGCTTTAATACTGCTGTTGCAGAAGTCCCAGTAAAGTGGACACATTAACAAACCAACCCACCACTCACAGTGCTGTGTCCTTTTTCATCCACCAACAAATGTCCTTTCAGGTTATATTTTGAGCTGCCGGTATGTTTGCAGGGAGGGATTGGCATGATGTTAATGTTTAAGCAGAGGATGAACTGTACCCCTCAGTGATCCATCAAATCCACTGACTCTCAGCCTTGTATCAGTAGAGGAATGCAGTGGGGAAGGGGTTAGCGGGGGGTGTCACCCCTGCACGATAACTGTTTGCTTCAGATGACATGAGATAAGTGCAGTTTGGTCGAGTATATGGGCCGTTTGAGATCATTTCAGTTTGAAGCTGCAATGACTGTCTGTTGATCTGTTTCCTGCTGTTTGTGTCAAATCTGATATATTCACACTTTGAGCCTTGGAGTGTCATCTGTCTCTAAATCACTGTACTACACCCTTATTACCAAATCAGAACCATACCCATGGATGAGGCAATGCATTTTTACCTGCGTATGTAATTCACTTGGCAGATGTTACTGTCCGTCAGCAGGATAGAGCAAAACCACATGGACCATCTATGACAAATGTAAAGTCTTCATTCCTCTACCTGTCTTTCCTGTCATTGTGTTCTGGTCTTATGCATATTCAAACTCCATTGGGCAATCTTGTTTCATGGAGCCTCAGGCTTGGGTTGGTCTAGGCTTTGTTTTTCCAAATGTAATTTATTTATTATTCCATCTTTTGTCATGTACTAGCTATCATGTGTTGCATGTAGATATCCAATGGCCTGTGAGAAGAGAGAGAAACAGCGTGTCACGAAAGCATAGCATTACTCTGATGAGCTAACAGTCAAAAATGTGGAGAAAAAAAAAGAGTTTCTGGGCTTGGGTCAGGCTCCGGTCAGGCTGCAGCGGAGAAAATGAAAACCTGTA
Organism: Chaetodon trifascialis; assembly: GCF_039877785.1. Lineage (NCBI taxonomy): Eukaryota > Metazoa > Chordata > Actinopteri > Chaetodontiformes > Chaetodontidae > Chaetodon > Chaetodon trifascialis. The sequence goes on from NC_092070.1 coordinate 3,354,639, forward strand.
CATGCAGGTGTGAATGAACACAGAGCATGTCACAATCACAACGTGATTCGGATCATCAGGAGGGGATCATAGTGTGATCCGATTTCAGTGGAAATGAATCCACCCAGCACGTTAAAACGTCAGCTCACTCCACCTTTTTCTTTAGCTGCCCATCAAAAAGCCACAGATGAGCTCTTCCTCTGCAAAGTTACAATAACTAGAGCCCAAGCATTGCTTTGGGAGGCTCTCAAGGTGCCACTACCATGTGCAAGAGTAGGGTCACATGAATGCCAGCCAGCTGCACTCGTGGCTTTAACTACCTTCTTCTTCTCTGGAGTTTTTTTTTAAGCTTCAGGTCAAGCTGGTATGAACTCTGGGGTCACTGACTTACTATAATGAGAACAAACAAAGGCAAGCATGGGCAGTTAGATATAGCTGCTGACAGCAGGCAAATGATTCAAACAGTCAAACATGAAGAACAAGAAGCGCTTTATTAATCTATCACACGCATGCCTGAAATCCTCACATACGCCCACACAAGACTTTTAGGCATTAGTGGAGACATGTCAGAGTGCTGCTGCCCCGAGAACTCTCTTTGAATAAGACGTCCCTGTGAAGATGGAGCACAAGAAGAATCATTTGAATAGGTTTAATGAGCTGAAATTCACAGCTGAAATTCAGCAGACCTTCTTCTTTAACACTCACTTACACTTTTCCCATTTTGCCATTTGCATGCAACAAGAGGAGGAAAGAGTGTTATGGGAAAAGAAATAACTCAGCACGATACTGTTGATTCCTGAAACTAGACGTGAAAACATGGAAAGAAACACACACACACACACACACACACACACACACACACACACACCATTGTTTAGGGTCACACCCTTGGCTTTTTGTTCCGGCTCTTCCCTCCAGCTGATAACAGTCTTTCCTTCCACGGCTGAGAGGTCATGGCCGTCAGCCCAGATGCTGAATGACACTGCTTCTTTCCACCAGAGGGAAGAATGACCCTGTTTGAAGAAAACTCCTTAGAAAGCTTCAAATTAGACAACTAAAATTCCTGGTGTTCACACTGGTCAGCTCTAGGTTCAAGTGCTTTTAATTGTTATCAATTGAAAAAGATAGTGAAGCATATTTAGACTGTCAAAAGGCCTTCAACAAAACAAAACACAGGGCTGTGAGTGAAGCGGGGCGTGTCGCTGCAGGTGCTAGTGAGAAGGTTATGCTTAGAAGATTATCACATTGGAACTGATCTCTATACTCTGTTGAAGCAGGATTTGGTAATTTACTGAAAAGCTGAGCCAGAATCACTGTCATTGCAGACTAGAAACTTCTCTTTTTGACCTTAGCCCTCTGCAAAGGGTTTTCTTTTCTCCTGTATCACACAAACATGTATATGTTTACTTAACAGGGAAACTTCTTCGTCATTGTTAACTACGCTCAGAAGTGCTTTCACAGAGCTCATAGCCCAATACACAATCATTTACTGAATGTGTACAAACGGACTGGAAGCCTAAAAGGATCTCAGAGTGCGTGAGATCCACCCGCCCTGGTGTGAGGACATGTTGATCCTTTCATTTACTGTGGAGTGAATCCCTTTCCATGGCTTTGTTGGGGGGATACAGTATAGGACTGACAAGTCAAAAGTTTAGAAAACTTTTTCCAAATCAGGGAAAAACAGACTGGACATGCAAAGAGGAAGTGTGAAACCAAAAACCAAAATGTTTCAGAAAGTAGGGCCTGTGTGTTTCTGCAATACTCACTGATGCATGGAAGCACTTTCCCACAGTTACAAGAAGCAGGGGTGGTGTTGCCCCAATCATTTTAGCTTTTTTTGTTTTGTGAGGTAAATATTACGCAACTCACTTTACAGAGTAATCAGCCAGGAGTGGGCACTTGTAAGACCAAACTGCCTGACTGAGCAGCCCATTTGCTGAAGGACCCTTAAGTTCTTTGTTGGAGCTCTTTGCTTGAGGCCAGCTGTGACCGTGCAGTGGACTGAGGGGCTTCTCTGACCACTGCTAATGTCAGTCTGAACACTAAACTGTACTGCAATGGGCAGTCGCACGAAGACCACACGGAGCTTTGGCATTGGTGGGTTCTGAGGAAACAACAGTGCAATCCAGAAAGCACAGTTTGAATAACAGTTTGAAAGATTTACAGATGTCAAAACACTGCACAGCAGATCAGAACATCAGGAGGGATTTCAGTTTGGCAAGTTATCACAGTGACAAACATTTGATCTTGCTTCTCAACACCTGCGATGGACACAGTGGAAATGAGGCACTCATAAAGTAGTCTGCCAACACTTGCAAGTATTTGATCTGGTGATGCCATTTTTGCAGCAGCGCTAATGTCATTCTAAAAAGGGCATGACCTCGGCGTGGGATGATGCTCTGAAGATCCGCTCTGTCCATTTGCACTGTGGGAAAGGCAGGGTCCACTTTTGGAATTTGATTGATATCAACCTGTGCTGCTTCAGTTCACCACTGTCTCTTAATCTGTCAGTGCTCAGTGTAAAGTCCCAGTGCATGAGCTGAGCCGCTGTCTGGGTTCTTTATCTTTGCAGTTCAGTCCGTGGCCTAGTTCACCCAGGAATTCTGATTCGTAGTATCACTGTAACACACCTTGCACTGACTGAGACACACACACACACACACACACACACACACACACACACACACACACACACACACACACACACACACACACACACACAAACAGACAACATTCATACTGTAGGAGGATACTGTCGAGTTTGACTGGTTCAGCCGGTGTAGTCTTGCTGCCACACCCCCCAGCTACAAACCATTCTCCCACCCACCCGCCCACTCGCACACACACACACACACACACACACACACACACACACACACACACACACACACACACAATGCACAGATTACTTAAGGCATTCCCACATTGGTCTATAGATTCATAATTGATCTGTGTTAAATAACATCTTTATGCCATATATCCTTGCTGCCCACTCCATAGCTAATGACAATAACTGCATTCATAAATCCATGAGAAGCAAAGGTTTTTCTGCCACACCCTGTTTTATTTTGTTGTGTACTTTGAATATTTGTGCCATAATGTCATGCACTGCACTGCAGTGGCTGCAGACACCGCTCTGCTTTTCTTCTGCAGGACATGAACTCTTTTGAAATGTGCTCATATCTCTCAGCCACAGTGTTTATTTTGATCCTGTTTATTTGCATTGAATAAGCAAGCGTGTGTGTGTGTGTGTGTGTGTGTGTGTGTGTGTGTGTGTGTGTGTGTGTGTGTGTGTGTGAGTGAATACCTGGGAGGCGGGGCCTGGCGCACAGGTGGCCTGGCTGGGTGTGATGGGGGCGCTGCTGCAGCTCCGGTGTGTGTGTGTGTGTGTGTGTGTGTGTGTGGGAGGGGAAGCTCTAACACTGACAAGCTGTGTGGAATCTGACACACGACACACACACACGGGAGGTCGGGACGAGCAGAGGACACACAGCTGAGGTTCACCTGCGCCGCTGGGATTGTTTTCTTATCGGAAGCCACTGACAGGTGACCTGTCACCATGTTTAAGAGAAAGAGCAAGTCCACCGCTATCACGCAGCCAAAATCACCGTAAGTAGGAGACTTTCATTTTCAACCAGCTATGGCGTCTTTTGGACCTTTTAGGTCCTCGTTAGTTAAAGGTTCGGACCTGCTGTGCCAAACTTCATTTAAAAAAATGTCACTTTAAAGTGACCTTGCTTCGCGATAAAGTGGATTTAGCTGTAATAACTGCACCGAACTCCTCAGTCACTCTTAATTGCGGGAGCAGCATTATCAATCAGGAGCGAGCTGTCTTAATCTTTTATTGTTGCTTCTGCACAAACTTCTTGTACTAAATTACACCCTAGTGCATTAAAATGTAGAAATAAATGAGGCTTAAATCTAAGAAATGAATGCTAGGTGATTTATATACATGCCGAATTTAACATAATATTCTATTTGTTCACCAAGCACCTCAGGTTTAATCTAAGTTATGGTTAATTTAGTGTACAGGCAAGGTCATTTAGATGTTGTCATTTTTCAAAAGGAGTATGGTGCGTATTCTGAGCATGCAATCAGAGAACAAGGCGTACCCTGTCGAGGACTAACTGCAAACTACCATCGACTGTAAAACTGAGCTCTGTGGTTCATGATTTAAGATAGTTTTAATGCACTCAATGAATTGTTGCGTTTAAGACACAAATGACATGAAATTGTGAATTAGTTTGCATAATGTGTGCTTGAAGTCATGTGAGGGTGTGGTTAATAGGCACTGTTGTAAAGTTGCAGTAACAGGTTTGATAAGTATTTGGCTGTCTTCCTCAGAAAGACAATGTGTGAGAAATTAGTTGCGGCCTCTCCCTCAGTGTTTCTCCACCAAGCTTTTTTTGTCTTTTCACTGCTGTTGTGCTTTGAAGCTGACATTTCTCTGTTTTTCCACCCTGAAAATGACCAAGTCATTTAACCAAATGCCCCCTTCAAACAGCTCTGCTGAAGGAAGGACACCTTTAAAGACAATAGAGCATAATGCTCCCTGTCACTCAGCAGGCATCAGAGAGCCATCAGTAAAGTGTGTTCCACCCGTCTCACCTGCCATCCAGAGGACAGGAACAGTCCCTCTTTCTCTGTGGGACTCCGAGTCTCTGTACTCTTCTATGCAGTCACTGGTTTCTGCTCATTAGGCAACAGCGAGGATGCCTGAGAGGAGATAAGTTGATGTTGTAGTGACTACTTTACAACTTCTGTACCATGATAACCAGCGACAGATAGTGATGGAATCTTAATGATACAGCTCCCCCACTTCACTTCTCCATGCTGCTCTTCTTGTCAGCTTTTGGTTGTTGCATGTTAAAATAATAATAATAATAATAATAATAACAATAAAACAAGGAAAGCTGTGATCTCAGGTATCTGAAGAGCTGTCAGTGTGACGCAGGCTAATGACAGGCTCAAGTTGAAGCTTGGGATCCACAGATGGCCGTATCACCAAAGCCCCGGAGCTGGGGATTAGTTCCTGTCTTTGCATCCAAACAGTAATAAGGTGCAATGCTAGTTTAGGCCTGTTACAAGGTTTTAAACTTGAAATCTCTTCATAGAAAGTTGGGTCAGAGAAAGTTTAAGACAGGCAGCGGTTGTTTGGAAATACAGTTCCTCTCCTTATCTAGACATTGATGGATTACTGAAGAGGCCTAACGGGCACAGCTCAGTGATTAGGGAAGCCTCTGGTCTGCAAAAGGATGTAAAACAACCACAAAGAGAAGCGAAATGACCACGGAGAGACTCAAAGAGACTGTAAATGATGCGGCTGCGTCATTTTCGATCTGTTGATCTTGCTATTATGTAATAAGGGTGGGGGTCCATTTCAATGTCTGTGCCTAGCATTGTCTCATAATCCATTGGTGCATCATCAGCAGCATGGATGGAGGGCAGGCAGCTGAGACAGAGCGGGCTCGGGGCTTTGCTGTGACGCTCTCTGACAGCAGCAGCCTTCCACACCCACTGTGACTTCGTGCTGGAGCTTTCTGGTTCTAATTTGACCCTCTCCCTGTGGAAACGCTAGAGTCATGTTTCTCAAGCTAGCGCTCCAGTGCCAGTTCCTTCCCAGAACCAACATAACCACACTGAAAACACTGAATTAGAACCAGTGAGCCTCCCTGGAAACTATTGGCAGCATGTTTGGAGCTCACAGTACATGGCAGAGCAGGTCGAATCATTGTCGCTTTATTATTTTCAGATGTTTAAATTACAGTAATTAAAAAGCAGTATTCTGAGAACCAAAACAAATAGCTGTTTGTAGTTATGTAATGTGAAGCTGTTCATTTTGAGCAGTGAGTGGGACTGCTAAACACTCAAAAGACCAAGGCAGGGCTGTTCTCATCTGTTCGGAATTTTACAACAAAAACATCTCTGCTGTGAAAACCGTGAATTTACATACACATGTTCTGTACACACCAGTGGATTTTATCTTCTAACAGCCTGTAAGGAAACAGTCATTTAATGACCTGCTGATGTTCTTTTTGTCATCATGCATTGAGTCTTGTGGTAATGATCCAAAGACAGATATGAGAGCCATGCGGTCTGGAGAGGTGTGTGCTTACACAAGGACCTGTTGGTTTGAGGGTTTCAGTGAGGAAACAGAACTGGATGTGTTTGCTATCCTGGGCTCGTGTTCTAAGATGACAGAAAAGCCCCTCAGGGTGTTGGGCCTCGACATTTAAACTACAAGCTGCCGCAGAACTCTACTGAACATGCCAGTTCAAACTTGTTCTGATCTTGTTTCATTTCCAAGCCAGCAGGGCCGCCTTGGAAATGAAAGCCAGCGTCCAGCGTGCATTCAGCTCATGTTATGGAGGTGCTGTACAAACAGTGAATAGGTGTGGATGTGCATGTGTGTGTGAGGAGATGGATGGTGGATTTGAACTGACAGACATGGACTGTCGTGACATATGCGTGCACGCACACACACACACACACACACACACACACACACACACACACACACACACACACACACACACACACCAAAATAATGCAAAATAATAAAGGCCCCTCTGAAGGTGATCTAACAGACAGTTGCTTCCTGTGCTTCATATTAACATTCCCTACATACATTGAGTGATTCATTGCTTTGCATGAGCACTTGAACGTGCACTTTGACATATGTAACACTGACTGATAGTAATCACAGTAATCGGACAAGGCGTGTCTCCTGCATGATATGAGGCTAAAACCAGCTGGACTGGTTTCCTTTACTTAAGCTGTGTGTTATAAACTTGTCAGTTTCCTATTAATGAGTTGATCTCTGAACTCAGGGAGCACAACATGCAATCATGCAGATTAGTGTTTTCAGGTATGTGATGTTATATATTATGATATTATGTTTATTTGCATCCAGCAGGTCGGCCGCAGCTCCGGCTCTGGTAGTTATTTTGATTCTCAGGAACAACATGAGTCACCATCTTGGTATGAAGAGGACAGAGGAAATAAAGTGTTGAATAGAAGCAGTTAGATTTTGACTCATCAAGTCATTACTAGCTATAAGATTAACTGAAAACTGTTGTGCTTTCATATATATACATATACATAAATACATGTATATGACAGTACAGTGATTAGGCTGTGAATATTATGGATGTCCTGACTAACGTTTTTCACCCTGATTCCAATCAGAGTCTACTAACATCTGGAATCTGCCACTACTGAAGCTGATCTGATGCTTGTATTCACCTAATATGTGTCTGACACTTTAAAATGACAGCTGCTAAAGTCTAACTGGAGAGTGTGACTCCTGAAGTTGACATGATGTGATCAGTTTGAGAGAGGATAAGTCTCTCAGGTCGTACAGTGATCTTTGCAGAGTGGAGCTTCTTCCCTCACAGAGGATCTTTGGCTGACTGCAGACACCGGCTGCACACAAACAGCCAAGTTTCATTTTCTTCTGTCATCAAGTTGCTTGTTACTAGTTAATTAACATCAGCACATCCGATGTGAGCTGCCACCACCATTGAACACTGGCTAATATGAGAGGCTGCTGGCTGACAGGAATGTTTCGTGCACTGCTCTCTGCTGATGATAATTAGAGCCAGAGTTTAGAGAATCCATGTATCTTGCTAACCTCACTTTTGGCCATATGTTGTTTTTGGCATGGAACACTGCTGTCAGGTGGCTGTAATGACCTTTAAAACACGTGCAAAGACAAAAACATCACTTTCTTTTGCTTGTCCAAGGCAACTTACAATAATTACATTCAGACAGGAACAAGACAACTACATGTGAACAACTCGAGGACATAACAGACCCAGTTCACCTGTCTGTGTTTGTCTTCCAGCGCTCCGTCCACAGAACTGAGTGCCCTCATCGAGAAGCTGCAGAAGAATGCTGATAAAGTGCAGAAGAACATCTATGACGTCGAGCAGAACCTCAACAAGGTACCATCTGATTACAAAGACTCTGAAAGGCCTCAGAGATCTGTTAATACTGACAATTTCCAAATACACAGAAAATGTACCAGTTTGATAAAAACAGACAGAGGAATTGGAGCAGCAGCCGAGTAGCAGTCAGAAACCAAAAGCACGGGAGCGTACACTGCCAGTGCTGCCACTGCCTTCATTAGAGCCTTCATTAGACTGTGGACCCCTCTGCTTAGTAAACAGCACATCTGTCAAACACTACACCTGCACTTTATAATGCAAGCTTTCTGTTTGTGGCCTTCAAGCCCACATTGTTAGTACTCTGATGACATCAGCAGGGTTCAGAAGAGCAAAGTAGCGTTTGGGTTGTTTTTGTTTTTTTTTTCCATTCTTTATTTTGTTTAAGGAAAAATGTTGATGACAGCATATGTCTTTCTCACCGCTAATCTCACATGTCGTACATCTAAAAAACAATGTTATATTTTTGTGGAATGTCGCAGGTCACCAGACCTGAAGCAGTGACAGCTGTGACTGCGTGGCCAGGCGGCATGCGCTGTAGCAAGGCGCTCCAGTTTTTGTGTTTTTAGCAGAGATGCCAAACATTAGATTTGATTAGAGCACTCACTCATGAATTCAATAATCAAAACTACAGCAAACAAACAGTCATAGGTCATATTTTAATACGAAGCCTCATTTTCTGATCTGCTCCCACTTCCAGTTTGTCCTGATGAATCTTTTGCCATTGCTGTATGCTGTTAAAGGCAGAAGGACTAGCATTTCCTAAAAAATACTCTATATACTCAGACAAAAGTAATCTCTCTCAGTTGTCACATATGGGCAATTAGAAGTGTATGGCAGTGTGTGTACTTTCTTATTTTGCTGTGTTCGGGATGTTTCTGGGTGTCAGCCTTTGGCCAGTGGGTGTGTAGGCCCAGCCAATAGCAACATGCAGCATGCGATGATGACAAGTTGCCAAAACCACAACTGACAAATTCTGCTTGTTCTTTTTTTTAATGCTTTTAATACTCAATACTCAACACTTCCTGTATCTGTTTCACAGTAAAAGTGGACAGTGGACCCCTTCATTTCTTAACAAGCCTTCTATTGTGAAACATTTGCAGAAACTTATGTGGAAAATTGAGTGGCTTGCACTGTTCCATGGTACCTCAAATGTAGCTACTGCCATCTTGTGGCTCTTTTACGTTACTACAAAATACAGTTTGGCTGAGACGTTATCATATATAGATCCAAAATTTGAAATTTGACTGAAATTGGACTGTAACATTTAAGATGAGTAATCCATTACAACAAAGTGTTGAAAAGAGCATTATTATGTTGAATTTATTAAATCAAAGCAATGGAAATTGTGAGGACTTATCTACTGTATTTCCTCCAGTCTTCATTGGTTTGCTGCAGCTGCCTCTGGTCATTACTTAAGACCCGACTTTTATTTGACTTTATTTGAGGAAATATAGTTAATCCCTCACGTAAATAAACCCTGCCCACATATTCCTTTCCCTTCTGAAACCTGTGACATAATTGAATTTGCTCTAACTTCTGTTTCACTGTGACTTTAAGCATAAAATATTGAATAAAGTAAAAAATAGAAAAAAAAAGAATTCCACACCATGTTCAATCACTCATGAAAACAATCTTTTATATTTTCGACAGTGGAGGGGAGATTGATGTGTGTTTATTGTGCTGCTGTTTGTATTCACCTTACACGAAATTGTGGCCATCTTTCTTACCTCCAGTGTGTTTTTCATGCAGGATGTGAGTAAGATCAATGAGGGGAAGCAGCCTCTGTATCAGGATGACACCAACAAGAGAATCCTCAACTCCCTGGAGCTGCTCAATTCCCTGGATGAGGACGCCGTCAGTGCCAAGCGCCTCCAGCATCCACAGGCTGAGATGATAGAGCAGGAGTGAGTACTTCTGTACTGCTCCTGAGCTTTTTCCAATTCCTAAAGATTATACTGTGCTAGGTGACAAAATATGTAAATTACAATATCCAGGCGTTGTGTGCAGGCTGCACGCACAACGCACAACAGACACTGTTTTTTAAATTCTCAATAGCATACCTCTGTGACAAAGAACCAGGCCTTTATCTGGAGTGTTCTTATACTGTGTAAGAGACAAAGCTTCATTCCTAATTCCCCTGTTTCCCAATTAATGCAAACTCATCACTTCCTCCAAGTTTAGCTGTTGTCTGGTGTGAAAAATCAGGAAATGACAGTCTCAGGACAACAGGTAAACATGAAGGAAGTGTTGAGTTTGCATCAACTGGGGAAAGAGGGGAAATTAGAAATAAATGTCACTGAGATAAATGAACCGATACGTGACAACTGACGCCAATCAGTGAATGTGTTTGTGTTGAAGGAGAGTTTGTGAGCAGCAGAGTGAGCGTGACGTAACTGAGCCATTATAGCACGTCATTTTCACCAGCCCGACGCTCTTATGAAGAAATGTCATTGCTGTTTGTACGCACAGAAGCTGTGTTATCTTTTCATGCTGAGTTTAATAAACATCACTTGTTTGTTGTGTATTCAGCATGAGGCAGCTGCGTGACAGAGTGAGGAAGCTCAGAGAGGATCATGATCATATCTACCACCTGACCCGCACTGAGGGGAGGCCCACCATCAACTGGGGCAACATGATGGATGAGAAACTGGTAAGAGGCATATCTGTGAGCCCACACAGTTCATTTTAATAGCAGCCAGACAAAGTTAAGTTCAAACTGTTAACATGTAGTGGAGTGGACTGAAGCCTATTGTTTTGTCTCCCTACCAGGACAACCTGAACAACAAGGGCTTTGGCCAGGACTTACCATCTGTGGAGAATGAAGTGGAGGAACACAACATCTTCCAAAGCGAGGTGGAGGCTCTGGCTCCACACATCTCCAGCAGTGGAGACAAGGTACAAACAGAAAACCAGAAGTGGCTGAGTGACGTCAGGATTTCTCAGTTTCATGAGTAGTAATTATCATGAAAGTGTGTTAGTTCTTTGAAATGATCAGTTCAGTTGGATATTATGGGTTTCAATGCTAACAAACAGCATTAGCAACACAGAACTTAACACTGACCAGTTCAAACTGGTTGCTGTTCTTTTAGAAAACAGTGTTTATATTGAAAATAAATCGCACAATTGCATATTATGATTACAAGCTCGCACAATTTCACAGTGGTGTGCAACAGGCGAGGGGTCTGTATTGGAAATCCTTTGCGACACATGACCCTTATGTTTTTTACCTTGTTCTCATTCTCCCTCTTTTCTGTTTCTTCAGGAATATGTCAGCAGCCTCCAGATGAAGTACAACAAACTGCTGGTAAGCAACCCACACACACATTCAGTCTTTGGTTTCATCAGTTTCATTTAAACAAACGGCATGTCGCCGGTCACATACAGAGGCCTGTTCCATCTCTCTTGCATCATTGTCCAAAAACTATTCTAAACTTATCAGTGAGTCACACTGTTGCGCTGGGTGACGTGTTCCTTCTTTATCATTAACACACACACACTGTCATTTATTGAAGAGTACAGTGAGCTGCTGATTTAGGAAATGACTGAGTCTTTTTTGAGAAATGAAGCTATGTGTCTGTGAGCTGTTAGCTCCATGTCTTCAGTGGATACCAGTGGGCTTAGCGCTGAGAGCCACAGACAGGCGTGTTGTTGGTTTTGGTGCTTTTATTGGATTTGTTCTTAATAAGATAAGTATAAAATAATGCCAACCTTATCCTTCAAGTTAGAAATTAAATGAAAATATATTAAGTAGCCAGTAAGTCATCCAGCTAAAGTGGTACTGCATCATGCTGTTGTTTGCAGCCAATGTATTAGATTTTAAAATCTTTAGAGCACATGGTATGTTCCACAAACTAAAACCATTGGAGTGCCATTAGAGTACTTTGAAGGATGATATAATCATAAAAAAGCCTACACATAGGGCTTTTAATGTGACATTGTTGTTATTTAAATCACTTAAAAGTTTAGCAGTGCTTATATTGTTAAATATTTACATTTAAAAATGTGTTTTTCTCCAGTTAATTTTGTTAGCTAGCCCGCTGTTTGAAATTCTGCTTTTTTTTCTTTCCCTCTGTCAGTCCAACTCCACCATGCGTCAGCGCAACCTGCTGAGCCTGCGGGATTACATGCAGCGCTGCACCAATGAGCTGTACTGGATGGACCAGCAGGCTGATGAGAGGATCAACTACGACTGGAGCGACACCAACCTGGACTACCCCGCCCGCCAGAGGCAGTATGAGGTAGCTGAGGGGATGGACGCATATATGAAATGAACAGCAGTGAATACAAGGATGGACACTACCAAGTAAATACAATATGATCCACTGTTAACTCAGCACATCTGTCTCACCCCGACAGAACTTCATCAGTAAATGTTTGGAGTCCAAAGAGGCCACCATTACCAAGCTGAATGATGATGGAGAGAAGCTGATTGCCGCTGACCATCCAGGGAAGAATGTTATAGAGGTACAGGATTATCTATGTACTGCACTGGGGGGGGGCATGAGGTAAAGATACTGCCTGACATGAAAGAGACAGAGACATACGAGTACCAGTCTTACTAATGAAAATAACCACATATATGATTCACCCCTTGTCTCTTTTTTCTTCATGGTTTTTAATTTGCTGTATTCCTTCCTGTATTTTTTCTTTTACCTGCCGGTTTAGCCATACATTACTGTGTAATTCATCGTTGTGTTTTCTGTGTAAAGCACATGTAGTGCTAGTTTTAATAAGTGCTACACAAATCATTATATTATTATTGTTGTTTACCAGGCTCACATGGAGGCAGTCCATGCTGACTGGAAGGAGTACCTGAACCTACTCATCTGTGAGGAAAACCATCTCAAACACATGGATGAGTACAACAAGGTTCGAGACACAGATGGCAGAATTGTACCCTGCATATTCAAACACATGCAGACAGGTAAAGCTCACCCATGTTGGTGTGTGTATCTATGTGTGTGTGTCCAGTACAACAAGGAGGCGCGTGACACGCAGGACCTGTTGAAGCGTCTGGATACAGAGATCAACCAGAAGTACAACCCAGAGTTCAAAGATGTGTATCAGATGGAGGGTCTGATCAGGGAATTAGATGTGAGCATTTCTTTATCTGAACATGGACACATCTCCAACTGTCAGTACCACTGCCTCCTTCAACAACACTGGAAAATATGCTTTTCTGTGTGTGTGTGTGTGTGTGTGTGTGTGTGTGTGTGTGTGTAGGACCAAGCCAAGGCCATGGACCACTTTGATGAACGGGTCAAAGCTCTTCAGAAGCGCAGCCTGCAGGTTTTGCCTCTGAAGTATCGCCGGGAAACTCCGCAGAAGCTGCTGCCCATTGAGGCTCTGTGTGAGTTTGACACAGATGAGGTATGTATTGCAGAGTTACTTGTCATTTGTTCCTCATTTCTGTATGCGAGAAACCCAAAACCCTTATTTCCAAGTATTTCATTCTTCAGTGTTTCCCCCAAAAGCTTGATTCTGGAAGAGATGTTAGTTCATTTAAACTGAGATTAGGTTTAGTCATAATGTAGTCACACACAGTTCAACAGCAGGTACGACTGAATTCAGAGCTAAATTCACGTAAGGTGATCATCTCAGAGAATGTTAACCATCTGAGTTACTTTTCTTATTCAGTTTAGTTATTTTCAGATCAAAAGTGAAGAAATATATCTGTTTATCTGTCATTCAATCAGTCCTTTCTTCTGATTTCCTAACTGTCTTATTTCCTCCATATTTGTCATCTCATTGTCTTTCTGTGCCGCACTGACCCCATTTCCATCTTATCTTTATTTAATGTTATTTTTTCTCTGTCACTGGCTGTCAGTGCTTTAATCCCAGGATGCTCTCTGCTATCACAGTGCATGACTAAGCACTCTCCCTTTGCTCTGCCTTTTCCTGTAACTTTGGGGTTTTGTAGTGTAATGTATTCAAATCCCCTCAGAAGAGAGCCCAGGCTGAGACTCTGAGGGTGTTATTTAAAAGCCCTGGGATCAGAATACAGAGGATTTGAAGTCTGCCCTTTGACTAGAGCTAGAGCCTTTGGAGCTGTTCAGCTTAGGTGTAGCAAATCTCCTCCTGTGTAGGTTGTCTCTTGACCTCACTCATTCCGGGTTTTCAATTAAATGAAACTAAATTTACCTATTAAAATTCTAGCTCTGTATTACACTTTGAATGGTGAAGTTTAAAATGGAATTGCAACATTTGTGTTAAAAACTTTTACTTTTACCTAAAAGCCTCTTTAATTATTAATCTGTCAACCAAAGCTCTGTGTTTTGTTGTCTTGAATGTGACTGTTTTTGATTAAACTGTGGTCTAATAGCAGATGACAGATTGTAATTGTTGGACGTATTCAGGGGCAGATTCTGCGTGGAGAAAGGTACACTCTGCTCCGGAACAATGGCACCAAATGGGACGTGAAGGATGTAGCTGGACGTAAACTCACTGCCCCGGCTGTCTGCTTTGTGATCCCCCCCACCGACCCTGAGGCAGTGGCCATCTCTGACAAGTGAGTGTGTATAAACATGTACATCCATGTGTACGAAAACTACATTCACTGGATGACAAACTCAGTTGTATTTTATTCTAATGCAGTAATAATAGGAATAATCGTTTTTTGTGTCGTGTGCTTGCAGCCTGGCCAGCCAGCAGAAAGCCATCAAGCAGAAGATGGCGAGCAGCAAGGGAACTCTGCTGAAACGTTTCGATGAGCTGAAGAAGGAGAGTGGGACTGGCACAGCAGGTACAGGACAAATCCAGTAATGCTGTATTTCAGATTTTGTGAAACTTGTCATGTGCTAGCATGAGCTAACAAATCTGAATCACCAACCAGGCACAGTGTGAAGCCCCTTGCTCACTGTGTGGCAGTTGGTTTGTGGCAATTAGACAATGTGTAATTTTGTTTGATGATTCAGGAATATTCTCTTCTAAAGCATATTCTGCATTAAAGGTGAAGGTTCTTGCCGTAGGTGAAGTGTTATTACTTGTCCCTGTATAAAAATCAAGTTATTAGTTCCATTATGGCATCTGATACTGTGCTTATATGGTGTATAATCTTAAATAAGCACACAGCTACAGCAAGCTGGTGTCTATATACTATTCCAAAGCAGTCAAGCAGGTTCATTTGTCCATGAGGCTATATTCTAAAAACATACACAGTAAAATTATCTAGTGTGACTTCAGTGTATTCCATTGATGAAGCTGCATTACCAACCAGGCAAAGTGGACAACAACCCCACTTAGCTCATGTCTTAAAATTCAGTATGGCCAGTAGTTTAGCCAAGATCAGCATGTGTTGAATCAGTGAGCATGAAAGACATTTCAAATGTCTGTTGGTCTTTGTAAGTGAATATCCAAATAAAATGTTCATTAGATAAATCAATTAAAGTCAGAAAATACAACAGTTAAGTTTGGAAAGACAGTGAAGTAGTGTTGGCATTGAAAGGATACTTCCGATTGATTGAGATCTTGGATCAAAGAACTTGATAATATTGTACTCACCATATGAATGGCTGAGATTTAGAAACAGTGGAAAAAAAGAGGTCTAACGGGGCAAGAAACACAAGCTGTTAAATGAGCAGACAAACAAACCCCCATGACAGGTTACAAACCCACTCCCTGCTTAAACTGTACTTACTGTAGTGCACACTCACTTCTCCTATGCAACAAGGGACTCTTATCCCTCACTCACCGCCAAATATAGTGTTTTAGTGTCTGACTGGTCATGTTTCTTGTTTGGCCATAGCCATAGTAACAGCCCAAACTATGAAAATAAGACTCATGTTGTGATAAACTTCAAACACCCATTAAATTCTAAAAGCAGTGCTGAGTTAACAGCTGCTAGCTAAACTTTCATCCAGCTATGACAGGTTTGCATGAAATTGGTCAGTAATTTAGCATGGAACAGAACTATTAGCAACTTGCTGTCAGGCAAAGATTTTATTGGAAATCATATGTGGAGGTCCTTTATGACATGTTTTACAGCCTACCAGAGCAGTCACCCTGCACCACTGAGGTATTTAGACGACTCTAAATAATGAAGGTCATCATTTTGTGTGTGACTATGTGTGACCTCAGACAAGCAGGAGCAGCAGTGCCGCCAGCTGATGGCCGGTCTGGATAAGGTTGTCAGTGACCTGGACAAACAGGAAAAGGCCATTTATGCTCGAGTGCGCCCACCACTGGAGCAGAACAGGCCACTGCAGGACAGCGCTGATCGCCTGCAGGACATGAAAGTAATAACTTCCACTTCATTCTGTCGTTGGATTTAAATGCTGTTTCACACAACCAAAAAGCTGAGTGAGTGTTTGTGATTTTAAGAACTTGCTAACCAAGACGTTTCCTTTCAGGACATTTCTGGTGCTGTTAGCAAGATTGAACCAGAAAAGTCCTTTAAAGTGCAGGAAGCACAGAACTTCCTGGTCTCAAACCCAAATTGTGCCAGCGCTCCTCAACTCCACAGCAAGGTGGATGCAGCCAACAAGAAGTACACCAAGGTCGAGCAGCTTCTTCAGTGCTCCCAGGAAAAGTATGAGAGTTTATATGTATCTCAGTATCTCATTGTCTGGGGTTGTTCTGAGAGTATTCCTTATATTTGTCTGCTTCTGAATTGCTTTTAAATCTGCTTTAAATGGATTCAAATCAAGTGTGTTGAATGACATGCATTTCTATGTGCCTAATAACTGCACTCACCTTTGTTTTAGACTGAAGAATTCCAACCAGCTGGAGACTTCCCTTCAAAATGGAAAGACTTTACTGTCCTCCTATGAGAACATGCTGGCCAGGGAGGAGGTTGCTCCAGCTGATGTCTCCTCAATCGAGAAAACACAGCGGGATCTTGCAGTAAGATGGCTCTTTTATTTTTTGCCACACATTATAATGACATCCCACTATGACTGAACAAAGGTAAATGGGACATTAAAAGACTACAAGTACTATGGAGCAACATATTTATCAGCGGATTTTGTTTGTGTGTGCATGGGCAGGACAGGACACACATTCCTGCAGATGGTTTTGTGCTATTACACTGAGCAACATTTGGTGAAAGTTAACAATGTGCCAAGAAAAAGAAGGGATATTCCAAAAAATTACATAGTACATAGAAAATCCGAGAACTTTATATAGAACCTAATTATTTTGGTTTATATTGTCCTCTCATGGGGCATATTCTTAAATATAGTTGTGCTTAATCAAATTGCCACACATTCATTGACACATAAAATACTTAGGGCAGGTGACAGGTGGGCTGTCAGTAAGGACTCAACCACAACTTTGCCCCAGAGCCCCATAACAAATTAATTCAGCTACGTATTCTGCACCTGTCACTGTCACTGTCATCTGCATTACACTTTCTTGAGGAACATATTATTGAGTATTTGACTTATTCTCTCTTGTTACTCCGGCAGGACATTGCATCAGACCTGAGGTCCAAACGGTCAGTTATCGCTGAGACAGAGCAGAACCTGCGTTCGGCCAAAAGCAGCTGTGAAAACATGGCCACCAAATTCCAAGAGCACTGCCCCGACATTGAGAGGCAGGAGGCGGACGTCCAGAAGCTCAACAAGCGCTTGAACAACCTCAACAGGCAGACTGATGCCAGGTGAGAGAGTCAGGACAGGAAAGGTTCACTGACATCTGTCCGTCACTAATAATTGGTAGAAATCTGAGCATCACTCAGCAAAAATGCATGTCACATAGACCTAAACATAAGATGTCCACAATGATCTCTTTTGCTGTGTGTTGCAGGTCTCAAAGTTTGCAGAGAGCCAAGATGGGGTACAACAATTACCGCAATGATTATGACAGTCTGAACAACTGGTTGTCTCGTGTCCCAAACTACGAGCCCCGTGAAACTGATGACGTGAGACAAGTGGAGAACAAGCTGAAGAATCAGAGGGTGAGAGTGACAAGCAACAGGGCGATTTATACTCCGCATGTTCCCTGTGTAGAGGAATATTTTGTCAGTGGTGCTGTAGAAAAAAGCTTATACAAACTTCTCTGTTTCCTACAGAACCTCCTCTCTGATATCGCAAGAAAGGAGTCTGACTTGAACAATGTCTCCAAAAATGCCAAGCTTTACCAACAAGCTGTCAAAGTAAGCATTCTACATTCTACATTAACTTTTACCACCACGTCACTAGTAGTTGCAGAAATACAGTAAGATGAAAGTTTGATTAATGGTTTACTTATTCTCCTTATAGGACTACGAGAATGAAACTGAGAAGTTCAGATCTATCCTTGACCTTGAGGATGGAATTGTATCTCCGACATACAAGAGGAGCCGACTGGAATCACCTGCAATGGCCGTCAAGGCAGAGGTGAGGGCCAACAGCCAAGCTTTCGTGATATGCCACTGTCAATTCAGTCAAAACATTATACCTATAAAATCTATACAAGTGAAACAAATTACATTGAATTTGAATAGACATGAGCCAAAAAGTTTGTGAACCACAAAAATTACTTAAGGATTTACTGTACATGCTTTCCATAATATGTTATTTCATTATTTACAGGAAGCTGCTATTGAGGCTAAGTTTACTGAGGTGAATGCTGTGAACAAGCAAAAGCTACAGAATCTGGAGTTTGCACAGAGTCTTCTCAACCAGGTGAACTATTTTCACAATTATATTAATAATTAATAATAATAACATTGAAGACAACAATACTAATGAAGATTGTCCCTCTGTAGCAACCCGACACCAATATGATCCAGGCTACAAATGTCCAGTCAGTCCAAGCTGCTGCCCCAGGAGAAGAGCCTTGGAGAATCAGGAAGCAGCTGCAAGATGAGGTCCATAGGAGGGAGCAGCTAGAGAAAGAAATTGAGACTATACAGACTGACATCTATGTCCTTGAAGGACAGAAGCCCCAGGACACAATTGTCAAGAAGGAGCTGATCAAAAAGGTTCCTGACCCCCAGCTAGATGAGGAAATCTATAAGGTCCAGCAGAAACTCTCAGAGGAGCGCCGCATTACCCATGTCCTGGAGAACGACCTTGAGGTACTAAAGTTGAAGCTGCGTGGCCTTGAGACAGAGGTCAAAGAAGGGGCACAGCAATACACAGTGAAGGAGGTCCTGCGTATAGAAAGAGACCGTGGTCAGGAGGAGGAGATACGCAAGCTCCGGGAGGAGTTGGATGAGCTAAGAAGGCAGAAGTCAGTGAAAGACAATGAGCTGATTCAGATACAAAAACAGGTGACACTGCTGGCTGAAGAGAAGAACAAGGAACAAGAGGTAATCACTGAAGAGGAGGTGATCAAAGTGCAGAATGATCCCCAACTTGAGACAGAGTACCGTGTGCTCCTTGACAGGAAGCAAAAGGAAATGGATGGCAGGAAGCAGCTAGAGGATGAACTTCAATTTCTTCAGGAGAAGCTCAGAAGGATGGAGAAGGAGAAAGCAATGGCAGAGGAAAAGATTTCCATCAAGGAGGTGCTGAAAGTAGAGAAAGATCTAGCCTTTGAAAGGGAAGTAGAAAACCTCAGGAGGCAGTATGAAGATGAGAAGGCCAAACGAAGATCATCACAGCGAGAAAGGGCTGATCTCCAAAGGAAAATTAGCAGTCTAGAGGAGGAGAAGTCCAAAGTTGTTGTTCAGGAGAAAGTGAGAGAGATTGTCCGCCCTGACCCTAAGGCTGAGAATGAGGTTGCCAATCTCAGGCTGGAGCTTGTAGAGCACCAAAGGCGCTCTAAAGATGCAGAGCTCCAACTTAGATCCCTGCAGGATGAGTTGACCATGTTGAGAAATAGAGGACCTCAAGTGGAGATCAAAGAGATTATCAAAGAAGTCATCAAATACAAGACAGATCCACAGACTGAAAGAGAGCTGGAGAGACTTCGCAATGAAATTGTTGATAAAACCCACCAGATTGAGAAATGTGAGATGGAAATCCGCCAACTTCGTGATGAAATTCAAACATGGAGGGACACCAAACCCCAAGTGCAGACTAAAGAGGTGGTCAATGAAGTGCTACAATACAGGGAAGACCCCAAGACCAAGGAGGAAATTGAGACTCTCAAAAAGAAACTGGCTGACGAACAGAAGAAACGACTCGACCTTGAGAGAGAACGGTCAGCCCAAGAAGAGAAAATCAGACTAAAGAAAATTGATCTGTCTCAGGTCCGTGAGAAGATTGTTCAGCAAGAAGTGGTGAAGATGGAAGAAGATCCTCTCCTCAAGTCAGAGTGTGACACCTTCACACATAACATCAGCAATGAGCAGAAACAAAAGGAGAACCTGAAATCGGAGCTCTACCGGCTGCAGAGACAAAAGGCTGACTTGGATCTGCAGCTGGAGGAACTGGAGCGTGAGCGCAGGGCAAGGCGCGATGCAGAATTGGAAATCCAAAGGCTTCGAGTCAGACTTAATGAGCTGGAGATCCGCGACAAAGAAAACCGTGAGAAGGTCACCGTCAAACAGAAGGTAGTCCTGCAGCAGGATCCTCAACAGGAGAAGGAACACTCCATCCTCAGACTACAGCTTGATGAAGAGAAGCACAAACGCACTCTGCTCGAAAAAGAATTGAATGCCCTCATCCAGCAGCAGCTCACCCTGGAGAAGATGGATGTGAAAGAAAGAGTCGTCCGTACTGAGAAAGTACAAGTTGAGAGGGACCCAGAGGCTGAGATTGAGATTGAGAACCTAAGGAGGACTCTGGAAGATGAGAAAAGGAGAAGGCGAGAACTTGACCAGGAGTTGGGCACCCTGACTTCCAGGCTGTCTGATATGGAGTTCTCCAACACGAAGTCTTCTAAAGAACTGGAATACATCCGTGATGAAAGTAGCCGACTGCAGCAAGAAAACCATAGGCTGCAGAATGAAATCCGCAAACTCCGATCCGAGATTGAGATCACCAGCAAAGAGACCCGGCTTATCACTGAGTCTGGAACAAGGGAGGATGGAAAGAACCTGGAGTTGAGGCTTGATTCACTGCAGAGGGAACTGGCAGAGCTCAAAGGCATAACCTCCCAGAAGGATGAGGAGATTGAGAAGCTTCAGAAGAACCTGGCAGCAGTGAGAATGAAGAAGGAACAGAGGGAGAGCCATCTCCGTAGGTCTATTGTCGTCATTGATCCGGATTCAGGCAAAGAAATGCGACCTGAAGAGGCCTACAAACTTGGTCTGATCGACTGGAAGATGTTCGTCAACCTACAGAGCCAGGAGTGTGACTGGGAGGAGATCACAGTTAAGGGCCCCAAGGGAGAATCCTCTGTTCTTCATGACAGAAAATCAGGGAAAAAGTTCTCCATTGATGATGCGTTGCGTCTTGGCCACATCACAGATCGCCAGCTTCAGCAGTACATAAACAAAGAAATCTCCATCCAGGAGTTTGGTGTAATGGTGTCAGGCAAGAAGTGAATGCAAACATGCTAAGAGGGTGCTTTTTCAGTTTAATCCTACAAGATTTACTCTGTTTCATCTCTGTTGATTAAAGATTCCCTTTCACTGTACTTCCATTCAGATTTTAACATTATGGTGACTTGGCATTATTTTGTACTTTATCCATGATTCATAAATGCACTATGTATTTATTTTCTCAAGCATATTCAGCTTTGTGGTACTAGCTTGAATATATGGATATATATCGTTACAGCCAGCTATTTTATGTGCTTGGAAAAGTTTGCTCAGCTGAGCTTTAATTTCTTACACTGGGTAATAGATTAGAGAACATATCTTTGATTTCATATTGCTATTGAAATCCACAAGGGTAATAAATGTTTCATTTATATGTGGGGTTTTCCCAGGTTTATCTGATGTGTGCTTGGTAAGCTTTAATAAAAGTCAAATCAAAGTGGAAAAATTGTAGGTTTTTTGTTTGTAATTTAATTACAGTGAAACATGGTATTGCTGAGGAAAATTAACATTTATTTTGGTGATGGATGTCCAATAACTGAGTGCTCTCAGCTGCAGTCTCACTATTTGCAGGAAGTGCTAATAAAAATGCTCGTAATAGTAATGCTAATACGACTACTACAAGTAATAATAATAAACGTTATTTAAACTTTCCAAAATTACAAATTGCCAATGTGAACTGTAAAAATTTCCCAAAACAGTTGTCCTGGTATTCTAGTGGTTATAGTGTAATAGTGACATTCCCCAGTTTGATTCCCGCCAGGGACCCTTTGTTGCATGTCATTCTGCCTCTCACCTCTTTCCTGACTTCTTGTCACTTCTCTCTTGTCCACTGTCAAAGAAAGTCAAACATGCAACAAAAAACATACTTTTTTTGAAAAGGAAAAAAAAAAAAGGAAAATAGCCAAAAGAAGTTCACAACAGAAGTTGGAGGTTCCTCTCTTACATACTACTATATTGCCTTTGAACAGTTCAGCCAAAATAGTGTCATGACATATGAAACTTCCTCAGAATACATTACTTATTGGGCCTGTGTCTCAAGTAGTGGTCTGGTCCTATAATATTTTTACAGCTTGATATTGTGACATCGGTGTATAGGTTTGTTTGCAGATGACGTCACATTGTTCTTTTGTTGTGGAACCGCAGATGGAGGGCCAGAAGTGGTTTTCTGCATAGGAAGCCCTATAACACACACTCAAAATGCCTGTTTTGTGTCGTTTACGTTTGCTCAGATCGATCAAGTCAAGGAACCAGCCGGAGCTTTTAGTTAGTACCAAATGTTGTTGTTTATAATGGTGTAAATGATGTAACATTAGCTATTGTTTTAGGTCTATGGTGATAGATTTAAAGTAATGGCTACAAGTGACAAGTGTTAAATCAGTGTTAACGGTTTCACGTGACATCTTAACGTAAATAATATACCTGTCCTGTTTTGAGATGATCCACATCTTCAGTGGCATTTTATTAGACCTTTACTAGTGATTAGCCTAGCAAACAACATTCAGCACTGTGGCACTGAAGGTTTGCTGCTAGGTTAATCCACAGGATGCATGTCTCCATAATTTTGCCTGCTTTCAATGTTTTCTAGAGTACAGCAACGTCTGAATGAGCAGGTCGTTAGTTATATCTACTGCCTTTAATTCAGTTGAAAAATCACTCTTTTTCATAACTTAAGGGTCACATCCAACATATGTTCTGATTTCTCTCATAATAGTATTAAAATATATTTGTCATAATGAAGAATCTCCTTTGAAAGTGTTATTAATATTATTAATGATGCACTAATGTATGTATAGCTTTTTAAATATAAATCTCAAAGTAATTATAAACTATGGTTGTCAGATGACTAAGTGGGTAAAAAGTACATTTTCTTCTGATATTTAATTCTAGTAGTAGCATAATTAAAATGTTCAGGTAAAGTTCAAATGTATAAATGAGGAAGTGGTGGAGGTTTGGAGTTCTAATTGAATACATTTGCAGTTTTTTGTGCAGTTTCCATCCTCCTCCTCCTCATGACAACTGTGACATGCTTAAAAAAAAAGCTAATAAATGGACCTTGAGTTAAGATTGTCAAACTTACCAATGGGAGAAGAAGAACTCAGATCTTTTATTTAAGTAGAAGTATGCCATAGTGTAGAAATACCCTGTTAAAAGTCCTGCATTCACCATGTAGCATACGCTAAAGTACAGGCGTATTAGCATCAAAATGTAGGCCTACTTAAAGTACCAAAAGTACTTAGTATGACCAGTTTCAGAACAATGCACATTATATTATTGGATTACAATTATTAATGCATTAATGTGTACTTGACTATATAAAATACAGTCATGGGAAAAAATTATTAGACCACCTTTGTTTTCTTCAATTTCTTGTTCATTTTAATGCCTGATACCACTAAAGGTATATTACCTGAAGAATACAATGAACACGACAAAAAATGTAGCTGATTCCATAATACTTTATGTCCTATTTGTCATGCTTAAGCTTAATTGTAGTCCCAGGGTATATAAGAGGCCATTTCATGTTATAAGCAGCACTGCACATGCAGAGGCATAGAGTGGTTTCCTGCTTACATTCAAGCCGTAGCACAACTCAGAGGTTGTCAGCTCTCACATACTGTAATGCCTAAAACAAAAGAATTATGTTAAGCCGCAAAGGCAGCCATCTTGGCACTGCTGGAAATTGGCATGATGAGACAGGTAGCCAAAAAAATGAAGATCTCCAAGACAGCCGTTCATTATACCAAGAAAAAGCAAGCCAAACAGAGTACTACCAAATTGCTAGCTGGTCGAGGCAGGAAACGTCGTTCTACCCCGCGAGAGGACCGTGCACTCATCTGTTCCTGTTTCAGGAATCATTGCCAGACCTCCAGGGACCTTAAAAATGAGTGGGCACTGTCGAGATATGTGACTGTTCAGCAAGGACAGTTTGAAACCGACTTCTTGAAGCTGGTCTGAAGTCACACAGGGCACGGAAGAAGCCCTTCATCAACGAAAGGCAGAGGAAGGCCTGGTTGCTCTTTGCTGGGGATCACAATGATTGGACAGTTGATTGTTGGGCTAAATTTCTCTTCAGTGATCAATCCAATTTTGAGTTGATGCTCACTCCAGCCAACTTACTGGTTAGGAGGAAGCCTGGAGAAGCCTACAAACCAGACTGTCTTGCCCCTACAGTAAAACATGGGGGTGGATCAGTGATGATCTGGGGTTGTTTCAGTATGGGTGGAACAGGGCAAATGCAATTGTGTGAAGGGTGAATGAACCTGGTCACGTACAGGGCTACTCTTGAAAACAGTCTTCTTCCATCAGCTGATAAACTCTTTCCTGACTCAAATGACTGGATTTTCCAACAAGACAATGCTCCTTGCCACACGGCAAGGTCAGTTAAAGCCTGGATGGAGAACCAGAACATTGGAACCATGCCTTGGCCTGCTCAATCACCAGATCTAAATCCAACTGAAAACCTGTGCAACATCATCAAACTCAAAATGGAGAACCACAAGCCCCAAAACAAAGCAAATTTGTGTGAATTTTTGCAACAGGAATGGGCTGCTGTGACAGCAGAACAATGTCAGAAGCTGGTGGAGAACATGCCAAGATGCATGGCTGCAGTCATCAAAAACAATGGTGATGCAATCAAGTACCAACTCCTGTGTGTATCATGTGACTAACAGACAGAAAAGAAAACATGGAACGCCTAAAAGCACTGTTTTTGACAGTACAATGCAAGTAGTAATCTCTTTTATCCAATCATGTATTCACATAGTGGTGAACCTCTCTATCCTCACTTGTGAACAGCTGAGCCTTTCCAGGATTCTCCTTTCATACCTGAGCATGATACTATCATCTATTACCAATGAACCTGTTTACCTTCTTGTGTTGTTTATTGCTTTGTTGATCAGTAATTAGCTCTGTTTTTGTAATTGTCCATATCTGTGTTCTTCTTTTACTGTAACTGACCTATCATGAATATTGATTTAAAATTGTTTCTTGATTTTAGGTTGCTAACTTCACACCTGATCAGGGACTACAGATAAAATAGACCTGTGGAATGTCCCAAACCTTTCCCAGTCTTTTGCTGTTCCTGTCCCAACTTGAACGAAACATGTTGCTGCATTAAATTTAGGATTAATATATATTTAGAAAAATCAATTAAGGTGATGAGGTCAAACATTAATTATATTGTCTTTGCACTGTTTTCAATTGAGTATGTCAAAATGTTTTTTTGAGTATGGTTTTGTCTTTTCCCTCATCTATCTATCTATCTATCTATCTATCTATCTATCTATCTATCTATCTATCTATCTATCTATCTATCTATCTATCTATCTATCTATCTATCTATCTATCTATCTATCTATCTATCTATCTATCTATCTATCTATCTATCTATCCACGTATATTTATGTTATATTTCATCTTATATACATAAAAATCTTTTTGTACAGATGTGTTATACAGATGCTAATTGTGCAAGTATTTGATGTTGCACTGCAAGAGTACCTTAATTTCCACTGAGATATAGTTTTATATATATAAAAAAGACCGAACTCTCTGAGACCAAGGGAGCGTAGAGCTTTTCGTCCTCCCACAGATAGGTGGCGGTAAGTCCTGTTGAAAGCATCTGAACACAGCAGCACACAGGATATGCTACAGAAACTGATCTTATTTGAAGTTAAAGCTTGTTAAATATTAAGTTCAAATATGAAGCATATATGTAACTGCCACTATATGAAACTATATGTAACTATATGTATTAGTTTGTGGGACTCTACATCTCTTTTCTTTTTCTTTTTATTTTGGTTTATAGATATAATGCATAGTTTTGACCTTCTCTTTCTCACACACACACACACACACACACACACACACACACACACACACACACACACACACACACACACACACATACACATATATATATATAATTATTATTTTTATATATATTTATTTATTTATTTATTTTGTTTGTTTGTTTTCATTTTTTATTTTTTTCGTGTGTGTATTAAACAGATGTGTTAGAAACTAGTTTTTAACATTATGCAAAGTAGTGATAAAAACAGTAGCGGATGTTACATAGAGAGGAAGGGCTTGTCCTCACATGTGATTAGTGGGTGTGTGTTGTCTTTTCCCCTCATTCAGTGCGACGTTTTATTAAAGTTGTAAGATGGCGACGGTGCATCTGAGGATTGGGGACCTAGTGTGGTGAGATAACCTTTAGATGTTGTTAAATGCCTCCTTCTCTTCCAAATGATGGTGTGCTATCTAAAGTAGTGGCGCATTAGTTCGTTTAACATCAGCGTTTCATGTTGGTGTAAACTAGCCGTAATTCATGGAAGTATCCGTGTTCTCGGCTGGTTGATGGTCAACCCAAACAAATTGCCAGCCAAGCTGACTCAGCCAGCAGCCGTCGTTAAGTTAGCTGCTAGCTAGCGGACAAGCTACAGCAAAGCAGAGGGGTTTGCATCGCGACGAAATTGTTTTTCCTCATTCAAACCTGTCTTTTTTCACGTTAACGTTACTTTTAATTGTTGCGCTGACTTGTTATGAATAAAGTCTGACCATACACTCGTAATTTTCTCGTGTTGTAGAAATGTTGTGGTTTGTGACGAGCTTTCCTCGTCCCGTAGCTAAAGCGGATATCTGCTGTAGGTATCTGTTAGCTCGCGGCTTCCGTGTCAACTGTTTGAACTCTTTCTCTGCAGACGACACACTTTTGTCTATATTGTTTTGTGAGTCTCAATCAAATTCATTTAACACCGATACGTGACTTAGCTCGGTTAGTTATTTGTGTGTCAAAGTGGTCGTCTCACGTTGTCTTATAGCACCAGTTTGTGTTTCTCATGGTGTTTTTTTATATATATATATATCATCATTACAAAATGGCAATACATACACAGGAGACAAACTTTCGCTGCGCATTTCTTACTTCTAAATAAAGAATCTTTATCGGGACATTTCAGTAACGTTACACCAGCATTTGTTTCCCCCATGATGTCTTTTAGATGCCTAAAGCTGCTTTGAACGTTTTAAACGCCTTGTTTTAAACCCTGACAGCTGTCACACTGCTGCTCACTTGCATTCGGCCTCATGTATTTCTGTACTGTTTGTGTGAGGTACATGAACGTTACTCGCCGCCAGATTTGATGCATCTTTCACAAACACTGCAGGCATGTAATGTGGCAGGAGGACACGTGTTTACTACTTGTGAGAACACATGGCAAGAAAGACCACTGACTGGAAAAACTGCATGAAATATTCACTTCTGATCACCTCATGTAACCTCAACAATATTAAACATGGTGCACCTCAGAGACTTGGTATCTCTGCCCTTCAGTTGTATCATGCTGTAAGATTTTAGCTATTTTGTCCATGCTCTGCTTTCCACTACCTTAATACAGTTGACCTGTTTTGGAGTGCTGCTGTTCTCACTCAGTATTTGTTGTCTTGCAACACACGCAGCCGTACTAGAACTTTGATCTGAAACTATCTGATCAAAGAAGAAGTGAACAAGAATAATAATGTGGTCAGACGATTGCTGCCACATTTCTGTGCTTGACAACACTTGATATCTGGTGGCATGGGCTTATTTTGAAACCTGAGCAGCAGGTGGTGTAAATTGGTTAGCTGAATTTGAATGGGGAACTACATTAAGCATCATGAACATGAAATGATCAGATTCATGGATTATATTGGAATGCATTAAATGTCCCACTTTTCTTTCAGGGGGAAGCTTGGTCGTTACCCGCCATGGCCGGGAAAGGTAAGGAGTGAAACCAAGTCAATGGCTGCTTCAAAGCATAAGAAACATTTGCATGACAAATCTTATGCTAATTTCGGACCATAATATTTATTCACATTTCAGATAGTAAGCCCTCCAAAGGACCTGAAAAAGCCCAGGGGCAAAAAATGCCATTTTGTGAAATTCTTTGGAACTGAAGACCAGTAAGTCTGGATTGTGAGGTACCTGCTCTGACTGACCTTGCATTTCGTTCTTCATTGAATAAGACATGTGTTTCTGTGTGCCTGTCCAGTGCCTGGATCAAAGTAGAACAGCTGAAGCCCTACCACCCCCACAAAGAGGAGATGATCAAGATAAATAAGGGGAAGCGCTTCCAGCAAGCGGTTGATGCGGTGGAAGACTTTCTAAAGAAAGCAAAGGGGAAAGAACAGGTAATGGGGTTGTCCAATAACACTTAATCTGCTTTGTGATGTACCCAGCATTTCTAAATAGTTCTGTTTATCCCTCCTCATCCAAAAACCCCTCATTACCTTGCTTTTCTTTTCGTCGACAGCTCAGTCAGGCACAGGGGGTGTAGAAAGGCATACAGATTTCTAAAAAATGATTAAGATAAGGTTTCAGGTTGAAGTATGATGACATGTAACCCTTAATCACACGACACAGGCATAACATTTTTCTGTTGGGGATGTGAAATGTACAGATTCCAGTTTGAAAATCTCCTGAAAGAGACATCTTGAATGTCTCACTGACCTAATTTATGTAGTGTTTTTGGTAAACGTATTCCTTCAGTGAACCTGCCATTTGTTTTAAGCCCCTTTTCAGTCTACATAAAAGAACCAGTGCTGCCCTCTAAAATGTTTGACTGTCAGTCAAAGGATCATCATTTTCTCTGTGTCATTGTTCATTAAGCAACACAACACATCGCAGACAAAAAATGTTTCTTAACAAAGTCATTTCAAATTGTACAAACCGCAAAACTGACTGTAATGGATGCTTCACGATGCTGAAAAAGCCCAAAAGCTAAATGAAAAAAATGGTGTGAGGAAAATAGTTGTTGCCTTTAGAGGAAACGATTTGAAACACAATCCTGTCATACAACACGACTAGTTCAGAAAAAGTCCCAGAAACTCTCACACTTGGCAAGAGCGTGTTTCATACACACTTAATTATGGCTATTGTCACTACATAGCCCAAGAAACATGACCTATCTTAGCAAACCGCTGCCTGCAAGTCTTAACAGCTGAATATGTATGATTAAATGTTGCTCATCATAATTCCTGATTTTTGTGTTATTATTTGTTAAAAATGGTGAAAGCCACACTGAGAATGTTAAAAATCTGCACTTCTATCTATTGTTAATGAGGCAAATGTGAGTGTTAATTGTGATATTGCCCAGCCCTGCTGTTGAGCCACAACGGCACACCCAAAGCAAACAGATGCAAAACGTTTTTGTTTCCAAACTGATCGAATCAAATTAACAATTAAAGAAGTGAAACTTTTCTCTGTGAGTCCTGCTCTTCCCTGCCTCCCTCATGAAAGATTCTTAGGTGTTATGGTCCGTCTGAGAAAATGTTTTTTCAGTTGGACACATTGTGCCTGTGGAGGCCATCTGCCCACCAGAATGAGGGCACTCAACATTTGGGAACTCAGAGCCGTGCTGCATTCATGCAGTTGTGAGACTGCTACAAATGTCTTGATGTGCAAAAAGAGCAGCACAAAATGATAATCTGTGTTTTTAACAGAACTCAGATGGTAAAGGGGACTCAAAAGGAAAGAAGACGCCCAACAAGCCACTGAAAATACTGGAGGAGGATGATGAGGATCTCAGCGCCCTGAAGGACCCCTCTGAGAAGGTTAGTCAAACACTGACAAGTTAAAACAGTGACCTGTCAAGCATAAGTTAAATAACAGTTTACTCAAAAGACATGATTTACAGACCGTTAACACGTCCTTAACCTTGTCCTTTTGTCCATGGTGCATTGAGCCATGCATAGAGCCTTTCTTTGTCTGGGTCTGGGGCTTGTGCTATGGGTACTAGTACAGCATAGGAATTATACAACTGAATTATCCAACTATACAACCCCCCAAATGACCAGTGCTGTGGATGCCCTGCAGTGTGGCCAGTTTGTCATATCCTGTGTTAAACTGACCGTTGTTCCCTTAAAAGAAACTTGCAAATTTCCTCATTCAACCTACATGTGATGCAGCAAATAAACACATTTCCCCAATGTCGCCATCATCACGCTGGACATCCACAGCTGTGCAAGATTTCTCCCAGTCTGTAAACATTAACAACTGATTTGCTAGTGAAACACTGCGTGGTGTAAGTGTTAACACACACGTTTTTAAGTTTACAAGCATATTGCTGTACAGCTGACTGCAAATGTACAACTTATTAACAGAGAGTTGCTGTGAGATCTGACTTGACACTTGTCTGTATACTGCATTCAGTTAAGGTCAATTTAGGTATGCATCATGTGTTAAAATCTGAAAGGACGCAGGAAAGTCACTGTTGACGTGCGATAGAGTAATGTGTTTCTGCAGATGCATAAGGAACGGTTAAGAATGTCATATTTCTTAAAGAGAGTTTGGCATAATGTTTTCCCTGCAGAGTGCAGGGAGTTTCCCTTTAATTCAAATACTGTATGTACATTTCTAAACATTTGGCACCACCACAGAAACACTACATAACTGCTAAAGTATGATCAGGCTGTCTGACATTCATTGACTGTGGTTAGTTATTTGTTTGATATGAGTTTGATGTACAGTCTAATAACATGTGTTTGTATTGACTTCTGACAGTGACAGAACAGGCTAATTATCAGCCAGTTGTACTCAGTTTGTTACGGCAGCTTGCAGTAAATGGTTGCCCTCTGTAAAGGTATTCGCAGCTCTGGAATAGTCTTAAGAAGTGTTGAGTTTAGTTTCCCTTACAAAGTCTTTAACATTTCCCTGGCCAGCTGTAGGCAGTAATGTTTTTTAGAAATGGTTTCTGTATGTGAGTGCTTGCTGTCAGGGGATGTTACACAGTGGGGTTATTGTCATTGTGGATTGTGTTGCTGGAGGCTGCTCAGTCTTTTTTGTAGACTTTCAGTCGGCACCATCAGACTTGCAGCAAATTTTGTCACTACTTCCAGCTACACAAGTTAGGATGCTTATGCACTCATAATGGACAAGTGTCAAATTTAGCAAATGGTGAAGCCTGTAGAAACGCTAATATAATACAGTGGAAACTGAAGAAGAAGCTTGTACCCTAGCCTTACTCAGTTCTACATTTTTCTTTCTTCATAGTATTTTCCAATTAGTTTCTACACACAAGACATGCCAACCGGCATTATACCTGCAGTAACAGGTTGCACAAAAGGGCAGCAGACACTGATACTGATATTGATACTAGCCCCTTTTACACACAGATCCTGCAGTGCTGCTGTAAAGAAGACCGTCTTTATGCTGGCTTTGCGTTTTTTACTCAGAAGCCCAGCATAATACCACAACAGTGGATGCAGAACAAGCCAAACAGGCGAGATGTGTAACAGTGCCAGTTTCTGGTGAATTTCCGCAGATGTCAGTTAGGCTCTGTTACTACCTCTGCTGCTGGTTTAACAGCTGAGCAACAATGCCCCCCCACCGTGTTTGTACGTTTTATTTAGAACTGTGAGGCACAATAATGCTGCAGCATTCCTGCCTTGAACAGGCTGTGTAAAAGGGGCTACTGTCACAGTGCCATACCTTCCACATCAACATAGTTACTCAAAGGACCGGCTCACCCAAATTACAAACAACAGATTTCCTCTTTTTGGTTTGATTTGTCCCGGCTTTGAGAAACCTGTCTATCTGAGATTTCTGCCTCCGTCCCATCACAGTGGAGGTGAATGGAATATTACATGTGGCCTTCAACACTGTCTTCTGCTCATATGACAGCGAAACATCCCCTGCTAAGGCAGACATGGACCTGTACAAATTCACCCTTTGATTTAGGTGAATATGTGTCTCTCTCCTCCTTAAGGACTTAACTGATTCTGACCCCGAGCCGTCCACTATTGAGAGGCTGGGGGCTGGACCTGGCTCAGGATTCAAATGGGAAAGCAGTGTAGGTGAACTCCCCTTCCCACCAAGCCTGCCTTGCTCTTCTTCTACCTTCCCTTTATCTTTGGCTTTAATCACCAACAACTGCAGACCTTCTCCTTCTGACCTGTTTGGTGCGCACTCTTGGCTACTGAAAGCATTAGTTTGGTGTGTGCTGTTGAGATGGTCACCAACTCTGTGTGTGGAGGCTCAACAGGAAGCTGAGACTTGGTTCAGTTGACCCAGCTTCCTGCTTTCTGTGAGCGTCTCGGAAGTAATAAGAGCCAACCTGCTCCTCGGGACCAGGGTTGATGACCACTCTGAATATAATGCTCTTAAACTGAGTGAGTGAGTGAGTGAGTGAGTGAGTGAGTGAGTGAGTGAGTGAGTGAGTGAGTGAGTGAGTGAGTGAGTGAGTGAGTGAGCGTTAGACTGTGTGTATGTGTGAGATTATAAGAGTTTGCGCGCGCGTGTGTGAAAGACAGATTAAAGAAACGGCACATGACCAAAATAAAAGTTGAGCCACGAACTGTTGATCTGTTTGTCAGTGGAAACATTTGCTGCTGCAGCTCCAGTGCATCAGCTTTGGAATTTCAGTAACAGAATAAAATGATGTATTGTGATTCTAGAATGCCCAAAGTTACATCATTCTAAGTCATTTTTCCATAAAGGAAAGAGTACATCCTTCCTGATTTGTAACAGCTCATTTCCTTCTTTCAGTTGGTATTCTATGCAAATTATTGACATTTTATTGAACTACAATACTGCAACATAGTGAATAAAAGTTCTGCCTGTTGTAGATTTGATGGGCATGTTTGGCTGCTTTTAGAAACCTGTGAAGGCTGCCTCATTGTGTTGTACATAATTCATCAGATTCCACTAACATGGAGAGAATCAGACAGTGACTGGCTTGATCATATTAATGGACTGGAGGTGATCATATTAATAGAGTTGTGCTGTACCTGAAGCATTGGTATCAAGAACCATCCAGTTCCAGAGGACGACTGTCTCCTGCTTAATTATTTCAGTTCATTTACAGTTACTGGCTGGAGGATATTCACAGCAGCAGCACAGCAGTCAGTGTAGAACCTAAAGTAATGAATAGGGAGAATTCATGGAAGTTACCTGTAACTGCACAGGCCAGCCATCCCACATACATGATGTAAAATAGTAAAACTTTGCTGTTAACGCACTTCTAGTTCCTTTCAGTAGCAAACTGTTCTTTTGCTGGGTATTGATGTTAGTGTTGTAAGAGTCAGCCAAGGTGGATAGCAAACAGTTTTTTTGTTTGTTTGTTTTTACCTAAATGGTTTGTGCAGCAGTTGAACAAATTGATGAAACTCTCCGGTTTCTGCTATATTGTACAGGTTTGACAAAGAATTTTAGACCATAGATGGAGTCACTCTCACCAGAAGCTCTCAAATCATGGCAGCGTGTATAATGAGTCTCATGGATCCCTGGTGTGTCAGTGCTGTGTGGTGTAGACTCGAGGCTTTCTGCACACTGTATTCTGTGTCAGGTTAATGCATATGCAAAGAGAAGACCGTGACACTGAACTCCTTCTGTTGCAGCCTGTGAAGGATGACCCACATTTCCATCACTTCCTGCTCAGTCAGTCTGAGAAGGTAAGAGGAAGTATGCTGCTCAGTGTTTTGACATCTGCACCTATGTTTTTTTTTCTTTTTTTCTAGTTACAGGTTTGACTTTCATGTCTCGTCTCATCTGAATGTGCCAGTTTTGCTTTAATCAGATCAATTCAATTCAATTCAATTCAATTTTATTTGTATAGCGCCAAATCACAACAGAAGTTGTCTCAGATCAATAGTGATAAAGATTTTCACCCCTCTCCGCAAACACCCAAGCTGAGTATAGAGAGGCAGTAGTGTTTCTCATGGCACCCCCCACCCGAGTGGGCCCAGAACAGTTCAACTGAAGCAGCCTGAGGCTACACTGATAAGTTCTTTGTCAGCCTGTGAGGGTTTTCCTCAATGACATCTCAAGCTTCAGCTCTTCATGTCCCTGGGCACAGATCCATGCTTCAGCCTAGTGATTTGTGTTCTTTGATACCACTGAAATAAGATAAAATTGCAGTTACAAAATATACCAGAAGAGCAATTTCTTCACATTAGTACTAAATAGTACACGATGTTGGCACCGATGTTGAAACCAGTACTAGATGTGGCTGATCTGCTTTAAATGCCGTTTTTTGTTTTTGTGTAGCTGTTTTTTAGCAGATTTTTCTCCCTCCGCGCCGGTGACAGTCTGTATATCAGCCTGTCCCGTTCTTGTGAGTGTGAAATGTCAGGAATGCCAGGAAGAAATTTCATTACATTTGGCACAAATGTCCATTTGGACTCGAGGGTGAACTGATTCCATTTTGGTGGTCAGAGGCCAAAAGGTCATGACCTCTCAAAGCACAAGCTTGACCGTAGCTCAACATGTACCAAGGCTGAATGCTGACTGCAGTCAGATGCAAGTCCAACCTGAAGCCCCTTGTGACAAAGCCCTTTCAGTTTTCTTTACTTTGTAAAAACAATCGAAGTGAAGCTGATGTGAACTTGCCATTGTGGTGTGTGTGCATGTAGTATAGTGATCATCTCAAGTCTGTTTGCTGTCTGCCCACAGCCTGCCTCATCAATGGAACCCATTAGCAAGCGCCTGAAGATCATTGAAGAGGTAAAGTGACCAGTGAATTTTGACAGAACAAGCCAGTTAGAATGTTGCACCCTTTTATGGATTAACCTTAATCAGATCTTAAACTCTTCTCTTTTACAAACTGATTTAAATTTTAAACTTAAGGATCAATTTCAGGGAAACATTTTGCTGAATGAACACTCCATAGCAGAGGTACATTTAACTTTCCCTCCAGTATGAAACTGACATGGTGCTTTTGATTGTGCAGGACACGGGGTCAACATCTATCCAAGCAGCAGACAGCACAGCCATCAATGGCAGCATCACACCCACAGATAAAAGGTATGAACACACGTTGACTGCAGCCTTACAGGACATGAACCAAAGTTGAACTGAAAAACAGATGACAAAGTTAACACCCTCGAATTACTGTTACTGTGTTTCATACTGAGCTTCATGGATTTTAGCTCAGAGCACAGACATATGAGTGCTTATTTATCATTTCAGCCTCAGCATGCTCATGTTTTGATTTGTTTGTTCTTTTTGGTATTTGCACTCCAGGATAGGGTTCCTGGGACTGGGGCTGATGGGTAGCGGTATCGTTTCCAACTTGTTGAAAATGGGTCATGTTGTCACAGTGTGGAACCGCACAGCAGAAAAGGTACTGTAATGCAACACAGTCTTAGACACTCAACTTTGAACGTTTATTACTAGGGCTGGGCGATAAAAACGATAGCGATATGTCTCGCGATAGACACGTTATCAATATCAATAAAAAATGCGTTCGATAAAACATTCGATAATTTTTTTTTTTTCGTCGGAAAAAACGTGAAGTGGCGAAGCGAGGTTGGTTGCATGAACAAAGGCACTCGCTCTCAGGTAACTGAGCAACGTAGGGAGAAATCACTGATCAGTGAGAGAGACACGCTAACACGCCAATCATGTAACATTATCAAGTTCGGTTGCGCCGTGTCGTTGTCTCATGTGTGATGCTTCGCGAGGAGTGAGATGAGAAATAGAAAGTGAGCGCTGCAGCGAGCGAAGAAATTGTCGATAAAAAGTCAGCTCGTCAGTATGGAGTTTTTTGGATTTTATAAGTCGGACCGTAGTCAGACCAATGTGGTCTGTAACTGTGGACTGTCGTCCCCACCAAGACCCGTAACACCACAAACTTATCTAACCACTTTAGCCGCGCTCACTCTTTGGAGCGCAGCCGTATTCGCCAACGTCCGCCAACCGCAGCACCACCGCACAAGCAGCTGACCACCATGCAGAGGTATCTGCTTCAGTGCCTGATGACAAATCATCTAAAAGGCACAAAAACATAACGGAGGCAGCGGCATATCATATAGCTAAAGACATGCTTCACTGAGCACTGAGGAGAAGCCAGGTTATAAACATGTCTTACACGTGCTTTTTTTTTTCTTAAACACACTTGCAATAAAAATATAATTGAATAGTTCATGTATGTTTAGAGTAAGAAGAGTGACTAAAGTTGTTCATATGTCTAGGCTGGTTTTATAATTCAGTCAAGTCTACCTCAGTTTCTGCTATGTTTCCAAAACACTGCACATATCTGAAAACATTTTATTCAGAAGGTGAATCAGCTTGTGAACTTCCTGCACTAAACCTGCAGAAAAAAAGTTCTCAGGTTTCTCTCTTTTTACATTTTTACACTTTTTTTTTTTTAACATTTATTATTTGAGTGTTTTCCATGGTTGTGTTGACGTTTCCTTTCCTTTCTGACACACTTATATCGCAATAGAGTTTTCAGCCATATCGCCCAGCCCTATTTATTACTGACTGTGTTTGATGAATGAGCTCTCGTCCGTGATGTGTTGCAGTGTTAGACTGATGATGGCGCATTTGTATTCATGCCATAGATGTTTTGATATAGAGTGAAGTTGTAGAGTTCTAAGAGGAGAAACTGAGCTGGAAGATAAAAGTGCGGGGAGTGAGTGAAAGATGTAGATCAGAAGACCTCAAACAAGGTTTCTCCAAGCACTGGTGGAGTCTTGACCACCTCGGTTCAGTGAAGAACCTGCTGAGGAGGCACTACTCAATAAACATGCTATTAAACAGGGAGAACCACAGAAGGATTGTGTAGGTCTGTGTTGGCATGCTGCTGCTGATTCATTAGAAAATGACTCCCTGCTGTGTTCCAGTGCGATCTGTTCATCCAGGAGGGTGCCAGGTTAGGCCGGACTCCTGCAGAGGTGGCTTCCACGTGTGATATCACTTTCTCCTGTGTCTCAGACCCAAAGGCTGCTAGGGATGTGAGTACTATCTCAACTACAGTGTCGCAGCTTCCAGTGAAAGTGTGACTCACTGTCTAATGGATAAAAAAAATGGGCGCATTTGTGTTTGTGGCTCTCCAGTTGGTGTTGGGACCCAGTGGAGTGTTACAGGGAATCAGGCCAGGCAAATGCTACGTAGAGATGTCGACTGTAGACCCAGAGACTATCACAGAACTATCACAGGTAAATGCAAACACACACTGCCACACACCGCAGTAGCCACAATCCTTGAAAAGTGTAAACAACTGAATCCTAAGTACACCCTCAAAGTGAGTGTGGCCTTTCTTCTCCATCTGAAGTACAGACAGTAGTTGCAGTTATCATTGGATTGTACTGAAAGTGTTCCTGTATCAAATTGTTTGACTGTCAGCTGATCACGTCGCGGGGTGGCCGTTTCCTGGAGGCTCCAGTGTCAGGAAGCCAGCAGCTCTCCAATGATGGAATGCTGGTCATCCTGGCGGCCGGTGACAGAACAGTCTACGAGGACTGCAGCAGCTGCTTCCAGGCCATGGGCAAGACCTCCTTCTTCCTGGGTATGGAGGCTGTACTCTTACACGTCCTGTTGGATGCACTGACAATAGTTTTAACAAAGACGAACCTCTGTAAGATGATGAATTGCCATTTTTAAGCTTTGGTTTTTGAAGGAATTAAACAAATGAGATATAACATGTAAACTTTTAGAGGTGTTGGAAGGTGGATTTTGGTTTGGACAGAGCCAAGCCAGCTGTTTCCCCCTGTTTCCAGTCTGTGCTCAGCTAAGGTAACTGGCAGCTGGCTTCAGCTACATATTTTATATACATATGAGTGGTGACAATCTTCTCATCTAACTGTTGCCAAAGAAAGAAAAAGGCTAATTTTCTGAAAGGTTCAGTTATTCATTTCAGGTTATGTGGGTAGATTGTGTGTTTGACCTTGAAAATATCTGTCAGATCTGAGTCACCCTCCAGTCTGTATGAATGTCTCGGAATGCTGTCAGATGGCATCAGATGGTGTATGCATTGTTGTAGCTTTAGCTGCAAGTTCCCTGCTCTGTGGCTATACCAACAGAAATGTAGGCATGGACACAGTGAGGATGATCGTCATTTCGCTGTGGAGACGGTCGCATAGTTCAGTTTTTGTGTTTGTGTGTGTGTGTAAAAATGGACGTATGTGTTTTCAGGTGAAGCAGGAAACGCAGCGAGGATGATGCTGATCCTCAACATGGTACAGGGCAGCTTCATGGCCACCATTGCAGAGGGGCTAACCCTGGCCCAGGCCACCGGCCAATCACAGCAGACCTTCCTGGACATCCTGTGCCAGGGCCAGATGGCGAGCACCTTTGTGGACCAGAAATGCCAAAGTAAGCCAAAGCAAGTTTTAAGTTGTGTGTTCTGACTTGCCTGCACCTTGCTAACGTCTTGTCGTGTATTAACTTTGTGTATTTGTTAGTTCTTTTTGCTTATAATAGCCTTTCTTCTTGCCTTTTCCAGACATTTTACAGGGCAACTTTAAGCCAGACTACTATTTGAAGCATATTCAGAAGGACCTGAGGCTAGCCATATCCATGGGTGACATGGCCAACCATCCAACCCCAATGGCTGCAGCTGCCAATGAGGTACACCTGTGTGCTTTTGTTGTTTTTCAGGTTTACACTGCTTTTTGTATGCTCATTTTATATCATCTTATTTATGTCTTTATTTTAAACCATGAACGGGTGACCAGACAACCTGCCTGCCTGCTTTCAGTACTCTCGACTGTACGTTTTGAATGCAGACAGGTCATCACAGTTGGATTATGTTCCTTATGTTTTTCCTGTTAGAACGAAAGTTTGAATTTGATTAAAAGTAACAGCCCTATTTGAAACAGGCTTGTATTGGACACAGGGCTTTATTCCTCATTTCCTTCCTTTCCCTGGTCAATGCAAACTCAAGTCAAGTCATATAAAACTGAAAATTAGCTATTGTGATAATTAATTTGTTTTTTTTGTTTTTTGTTTTTGTTTTTGCCAAACACGAAGGCTTGTTGCTTTTCTTTGTTTTGTGTTATTGTGAAATCAACATTTCAGGGGTTTTGACTTTTGTTCAGATGGGCTGGGGTTGTTGTTGTTGTTGTTGTTGTTCTTGTTTTAATCCATCCTCCTCTGACATTTTACAGGCTACTGTGAATGAATAAGTCAATGATTTAAATGTCAGACTCACCACTCTATTGCTCAGTTACACTTTCAGCAGAAATACCGTTTTCATTCTCTAATTAGTTCCCATCACTTCCACGATGCCATTTTTGGACCGACACTAAGCTTCCATCAAAGATACTAACATTTCCTATGTAGATGTTTCTTGTTCAGTCTTCAGTGGCACAAAGGGCAGAACTGCTCCCCTTCCTGGTGGGTTTTTGATGTGAAACATCTGCAGGAAATGTCAAGTTTTACTGACTCTAGCTTGATAGTAATAAGAAAAAGCAGCAGGGTAGTAATGATCGGAAATAAGTGATGAATAGTGAACAGTGTTCCTGTTATGAATACTGAGCCATGATTGTCCAGCTGTTTATGGGCTTGTGCTGGCCATTATTTGAATATGACTGAGAAGTTATATATTCATGGTTCATAGAACATGGACTAAAACTGTCTTTTAGTTCCACCAGTGTGCCAAAAACAAGAGTTAACAATGGTTTGACAAGAGATTTGTTAGCGTGGAGCTTAATAAATCGGGGTATTTTCCTGACAGGTAACATGTTCTATAAGGGCTTGTATTCTCAGCCAGTACAGAGGAAACTGGGATGCACTCAGAAATGTCACTTTCTACCACTTTAGTATCGTGTGGTGTATTGAAATATTCTCCACTGAGACTTTCTTTCAACCGCCTACAGTAACACTAATTCTTTCTGACAATGAAAGGATAAATGCTGAAATAACAATAGGAGTGAAGCCAGTGAAATGCAACTGATTTTTTTTTTTTCCTCTTCCTGTGCAGGTTTACAAGAGGGCTAAGGCACTGGACCAGTCAGACAATGATATCTCTGCAGTCTACAGAGCCTACATTCACTAGAGCAAGATGTGACCTATCCTCTGGACCACACAGTCTTTAATCCCTTATTATTTCTCCTCTGTCATGTAATGAGTTTTTTTTTTTTTTTTTTTAAATTCTAGTCATTTTATTTCATTTTGCCCCAGCGCCAGCCATTTTACCTGCCCACATAGTAATTACTTTGTTCGAAGCAACCTTGAGCATTGCACTGACTGTCCTGGAGGAATATACGCTGTAAGAGTGCTCCAAATGAGGTTGTACTACTGCACTGCTGCAGCTTGCTGTAGGCTTAATTTGTCTGGTTTCTGAAAAATGGTGGAAGTACTGCAGGGTGTTTGGCAGGACGTGGGGTCCAGTGCCACTGTGAAGAGCGGGGTGTCCAGCTCCAGTCAGAGAAATTGCTGTCAGGTTTTGTGGATGCATAAACCCTAAAGATTTTTTTTTTCATGTGCAAATGATGCATTTATTTAATTGAGTGTGATTTTGCTTATCTTTTAAATGTCCAGAATTCCGTGAGAGAAAACACCAAGAACATGCCACTGCATTGCCTTAATATTGTAAGCCCTCAAGTCTTTGGATAATAGATGTATTTATTTATGTTTCTTTCCGTCTCTTGGTGCAGTTTGGCCATGGCTTGTTTCTTATTTGACAAGATGATTTATGCTTTTAAGTTGTTAATGATCTTTCTTGAACAGGTAAAGGACAGAGCAGCAGATGTGTTGAAGCCTTAAAATGCAGTAATTGGTATTTCTCATGGAGACTTGAGATTGCCGCTTTTGAAACCCTTCATTCTTGTGTTTGGAAGAGTTCTCATTTTCACTGTTTTTCTTTTCTTTTTTTAAATATATTTCTCTGAACATGAATGAATCCAGTTTTTGAGTTGCTTCTTAACTGGAGCTAATGATCAAGGCCCAACATCAACCATGTTGTCTTCCTGATAGTTGGAGCTAAAAATTTGCAGCTGGGTTTGGAATGGAATGAATACAACATGCTGAGCTCCACAGAGAGAAGCTGGTTTTGATGGATTGGCATCACATTAGCCGTATCCTAAAAACACACACAGCTCACTTCAGCTGTGGTGAAATATGGATGTGTAACAATCAGGGCCCCAAACCAAATGTTGACATGGATTCTGCCTCTTATTTATTTATTCTTACATTGGCTTCAAACAGGTTTCAGGTCAGATGAAGGGAGGGACAGCAGGTGGTCACATGATGGGGTTGGTTTAGGCGGGTGGCGATCTGGAAGTCTGGTAACTAACAAGAACTGTCAGTCCAGAAATCCCAAAGATTCAGTTTGAGCTCATTTCAAAACATAGTTTGTCTCTAAAATATCCAGCTCACTTCACATCTTGGTCGCAATTCTTTAGTGAACAGATTTAAGGGATTGCTACCAAAAATATGCATTATTTATATATATATTATTTATATATATTTATGCATTATGGTTTGATTTAAGGATGACATTTCTCGCTCAAGCGTTTTTCAGTATCTGCCTCAAAAATTCACAACTTGGGTCCAAATTGAGTCAGTCGAATCAGGCCCGGTGGTGTCCCATACTGTTAGAGCAGGTCTCAGGTCTGTGCCAGCGTCTCATTACCAAGTGTGACCCAAGGGGCCGCTCATCACTTCTGATGTATGACCGGTGGAAAATGAACTGAAGTTATCTCCTGCAGTGTTTTTGTGTTCTGGATCAGGTCTGATTGTCCCCGAGTATAAACCAGTGGGCTCTTTTTCTAAAATTGATCAATGCACATGGGTTTTTCTGTGGGTCCATTTTGAATTCAGTCCCATGAAGACCTCTACTACGCAGCCTAAAACAGTCTACATACATATGCAGGTGCAAATGACAATGCCCGTCATATGCCAAAGAAACATGGCGTGGTTGTGCATACTCAGCCAGAGCTGTTCTGTCCCCAAGAGGGTGAGACAGCAGAGTTTTTACGTCTGAGTTCTGATGGAAGGACAAATCAAGCAACACAGCTTTAATCTCTTTTTGAGTACTCTTCATTCCACCAGTAAAGCGGCAGCTGTGACAGTGTGAAATCATCCTCTAAGGTGTGTGATTACATGCAGAGGAAGTTTTGGGTTTTGTGCTGTGTTCATTTTCTGTCTGCTGACCCACAAGCCCGCTGTCCCCACGGTCAGCGTGACCTCGAGCGACTTGAACACGAGCAAGCTGTAGCAACAACAGTGTGACATTGAGACCCAGAAAGCAGAACTCGCTGTGCACCGTCATGAATTGTAAATGCTTCCTTGCAGGAAAAGACCTCATGAAGGTTTTTTTGTTTCTTTGTTTGGTAAGGCCCACACTTTTTATCAGTTTGTAAATGAAGAAGTTTATCAAAACAATCATTTTGTTGCATCTTAAGCATCTAATGTCCCATTTTGAAAGATTTTCTGTTTGCCAAACAAACTTTGTTGATGGTTTTTCATTTGGGTTCCCCTCACACACTCTAGGGTTAAGAACTGTTTTTAGAAGACAGATGTAAATAGCACATTAGGTTGACTAGGGTTTCTTTTATATCTACAGTAACTGGGATTAATGAAAACAACTACTTTTGGTTTTGACTCTGCAGAGCAACTGTATAACATCTTTGTGTCTTAATACTGTAGATTGTTCAGTTGTTCAAGTGTAAATGGTTTATTAATATGTGGCTTATATAATCTGTCTTATCGCATTGAAATGACAATGAGTTGGATCCTGTGATGGAAGGAGGGTGTAACTTGTTTTGGGGGATATTTATGATTTTGTGTACATGTGGAAATATCAAGACTTTTGTGCTGTTTAATAAATCCTCCTGATTACTGACATGCATGTCTGTTGATCAAGTGTTTTATACATGAGCTGGACTGTTAATTCCATTGGAGCTCTACTGTTTGCCACTCAGTGCCTCTCAAATCCAACAACCGTTGCTCTGTGTCTCAACACTTTAGAACTACTCAGTTAGTGGCTCATGGCCCCAAGTCCACTGGTTCCTACTGAGCAAAGTAATCTCTTAAAATAATTCAGAAATATACAGTGTCATTTGTTAAAAAAGGTTCAGCTGTCAGCAAGCAGCTGGCAGCCATTAATCGTACAGGAGGAAACAGTGCATTGTTATTTTCAGCGGTGGATTAATCCACATTTGCTCTGTTGAGTATTTCAGGCATCATCATTGTGCGTGTGTGAAGTGATGGAAACACCACTGTGTGTGTGTGTGTGAGAGAGAGAGAGAGAGAGAGAGAGAGAGAGAGAATTTGTGATTGAGTCAAACTAAACTACAGTGTGTGTTCATAGTTATGAAGGAAGATGTCACCCAGTGCAGCAGTGTAATTTTTTATTTTTTTTATTTTTTATTT
Organism: Chaetodon trifascialis; assembly: GCF_039877785.1. NCBI lineage: Eukaryota > Metazoa > Chordata > Actinopteri > Chaetodontiformes > Chaetodontidae > Chaetodon > Chaetodon trifascialis. Next base: position 3,397,999 of record NC_092070.1, read on the forward strand.
TGGACAACAATGGAGCTCTATGGCTCAGAGGTAGAAGATATATCAGATTTTGATATACACAATACTTTTTTTTTGTATTTTGGTCTTTTCATGGCATGTGTTGACAGTATGAAATTAACAGTATCACCAGCTTTATGACTTGAAGGACAACAAGTGTGAACCTATTGACTTTCCTCCATGTTGAGGTGGGGCCTCCTCCCCTGAAGGTAAGAGATACGCAGACTTCAGATATGCTGTAAATACTGGAGTGAGTCAATGTGCTAAAAATTCTTAGCTCGACAAAGAACAGTGCACGTGTGATGTGGTAATGTATTTAAGCCTGTGATGGCTTTTCATGTTTTCTGTGGTGCTGGAGTCACAATCACATTACACTTTAGTCTGCTACTTTTAACCAGACCTGAGTTTAAAAACTAGATGTGTGGAGTTTGGAAATGAGGCAGGGAAGGTCAAACAAAATGTGCTGTCAAGTTGCATTATGGGAGGTGTAGGATCCAGCATGTTTGGAGATTGAGCACTACAGCCTAAAAGTATGGTTCTCTCAGCCTCTCCTGCCTGATTTTGACCAAATGCCATAATGCCGGGCAGCTTTTCTTGAACAGCCCTTTAAGATGGGACCATCATCACACGGGTACAGGTACATATCTACATTTTAGTACAGAAGTTTATTAGAAACACTTGCCTTTCAGGCACTAAAATGATCACCATAAAATGAACACTGACACTGATAGAAAGATGATGTTAACAGCAGGTCAGTGACGGCTGAGAGATCAGCTGTGAACAGGTGCATTGTGAGAGGAATAATGAGGGACTTTTACTTTACTAACCTCACAGTTAAACTGTTACAGTTATCTTGTCGGAATAAATCCGTTGACAGACTTTTTCTTGTTTCTAGAACAAAACTAGATTTTGTTGCTGAAGGTGTCAGACCAGCTGAACTCATGAAGTGACAAGTAAAAGTCATTTCATGCAGTCGTTTGCAGCAGAATACACTGAAAGTAGACTTAGGCCACATGGAGTAGTCTGACTTCTATAAGATCATTATTTATTCTACAAGTTTAAGATGCTTATAATGTTAGCAATGTAGCTTGGTCCTAGTCCATTAAGGGCCTTGTGTATGAGGAGGAGGACCTTTAAACTGATCCTGAATGTTACAGGAAGCCAGTGCAGAGCAGCTAAAACTGGACGGATGTGCTCTCTCCTCTTGGTTCTGGTTAATAGGCGAGCTGCAGAGTTTTGGATGAGCAAAAAATAGTGCTTTACAGTTATCACGTTGGCTTGAAATAAAGGTGTGAATCAGTTCTTTGACTGATTTTTGATTTAGAAATGGTTGTACTTCAGCAATGTTTCTCTTTTTGGAGGAAAAAAAGAAGTATTTGTCACCTTGTTTATGTTGGACTTAGATCTGAATGTAAAGTAACACCAAGACTTGTAACCTCAGATTTAATCCAGGGAGTTAATTTCCCCAGATTATTAAACAACTATTTTTGTTTTAGTAGGATTTCAGTTTTGTCCTCATTCATTCATTGATTTATTGCTCAAAGACAGTTTGTAATGGTCAACAGCATCATCTGGTACAGCAGAGCTGTACAGTTGTGTGTCATCTGCGTAACTATGGAAACATCCATTGTGCTCTCTTATGATGAAATGTAAAACATTCTCCCTTTCGGCTGGGATTTCAGATGCTGCTGATATCCTTGAACATGTTTTAAACCCTGATAACCATCACAGATGCTTACTTCATCATGTTATTTGTACAGGCATGACGGCGGGACGATTAACAGGGACTGAGGGTTCATTCCCAGATGCCAGCATAGGTAGAAAACAAGTGGCTCAACATTTTCCATGTCACCAAAACGATGCATGGTATCATGTGTTTGGGTGACGTAGGCGGAAGTTGTTTTCCCAAATAAGGACTAGTGGGCGGGGCTATTTAATAGTTTATGCGTGACCATCACAATGTTCCATTCAGGTGAATCTCGTGAAGACCAGTATATAGTTCCTGGCTAAAGTAGTTTGGCCGGAATAAATAGCAAAAGTTATCAGTGAGCAGAAATCAATTTGTTTTTTGTATTTGTGTATAGACGATAAGCAGCACGTGACTGATTTGTGCTCCAGTGGCAGAATAAAGAACATAAATTGCTCATTCAGCAAAATGAATGCTTGAAGGTAAAGACCAAACCGTATGAAGCTGAAATTACATCACTTGGTGCTTCTATGTGCGCAGTCCCGTAAATTGTCCATGTCAGCAGCTCGTCTCGTGATCTAAAAGGGTCATTTTTCATTTGTATTTGCCGTTGATTTGAGTTGTCGATGCGGGAGTCGTCGTTTTTACTGACAGCACCTGAAGGCAACAAGTCCAGTGCTAAGCTAGTAAGTAGTGAGACGCGTTCATCCCAAAGAGAGGGTAGTGTTTTAAGGTGGTAATCGAGGGTTTGTTTCTGTTGGCTGCACAAAATGCTGAACTCGCAGAGATCCCTGTCTGAGCTGCCCAAGATGTCCGCTGCCAGCCAAGTGGAGAGAGCGGTGCTGGTAAGTAGATCTGCCTCTGCTCTGCAGCGCTGCGAGGAGGCAGCGGGGAAGCTGTGCAGTTCGCCTGCACAGCTAGCTGCTTAATGACCGAGCCGCCCGATAATATAACATGTTGACTCATGTATTTAATATTAGAAAAGAATAGAGCTGGGCGTAAGTAACGTAGCTGCGTGTGTAGCTGCTGTTAGCCGCGAGGGACAGTGGCATCCTCGCGCCTCGGTGCAGGTGCTGTAGCCAGGGCTCGCGCAGCTCCGTCTGTGATGGTGTTTACTGTGGGCCTGTCTCTGTGCTCACACTTCACCCAGATCGACTCACAAGACAAACTAAGCGGGTGGTGACCGTGAAAACGGTCGAAGGACACGATGTGTAAGTGAACTCAGTGTCTCCGTTTTCAGCTTACTGTCAGTGTTTTATGTGAAGCTCGTGCGTCTCAGAGGAAACAGAGACATTAGTTTAAACTCAACAGGACGGAATTCAAACATGATGGTGTCTGTCGGGAACTGTGCCAGAGCTGAGCGTCTTTTGTCAACTGTCATGAAATGACTGGAAGAAAAGCCTAATAAGACATCAGAGACATCATGACGTGTCTCTGAAAGGAGACATGAGCTCTAGTAAATCAGCTGGAAAAGGGATGTCTTTGGATATCAGAGTGTGTCCCTTTCTGAATGTTTCTTGTGTTAACCATTCCAGACCCAAAGTGTTCTTTTAAATCAATAGTTACGACATGAGAAATGAATGATCACACTGATGAATGCTGCTGAAATGTCTCAGCATGAAGCTGTGAAATATGCTTCTGCATATTTACAACTTAGCTCGTTATTATGAAGAATAAATAAACACACACAGTAATAGAGCACAGCCTGGTGACTATTAGCAATAATGAGACAAATGAATGACACGCTCTGTATGAGAGCAGCTGTGCTGATGGAGGATGATCCTCTGTGGTGTTCAGTCAGTCTGTAGCTGAAGCTGCTCCTGTCTTCATCAGAGGTGTCCACCATGCTCCCTTTTCTTGGACACCTCCACCACAGACTCTAGTTCTACCCCAGGACGAGCTCATCAGGAAGCTGTCCTCAGTGAAAGAACATGTGCGGCACGACTCTCACAGAGCACAGGCGGCTTTGAGTCTTCACGTTCTGCGTCCTGTCCAGCTGGACTCCATGGATGCAGATAGAGACGCCTTTCTCTGAGGAAGGGACTTCAGAGGTCCACCTGTGGAGAGACGGCACAGAGAAAAGGAAGAGCAGAAGTCACCTGCTCACAAAGTGCTTCTGACGTTCCGCTCTCCTGTGTTTGTTTTGAATGATCTATCCAGAGTTAAATCTTTATTTTTTCTTTTTGGTAGGAGGAGGAATTCAACTGGCTTCTTAAGGAGGAAGTGCACGCTGTCCTAAAACAGCTGCAGGATGTCCTCAAGGTAAACGTCCAGCTGTACTGTATATAGCTGTGTTTAGGGCTGAGTGAGGGTCATCACACCAGCCTCACACATGCAGATCTGTTTATTTGTTAATGCTTAGTGTACAACAATATACAATAATGTCAGCTGGAGGTAGGAAATGACCCTGATGATGCAGCAGTCATGTCACTGAAGACTTCACATTCATTGAGTGGTGGCTGGGAGTTTAAAGATGTGGTTGTTTACCAGGCAGGGAGGGTCTAACAGAAAGATGCATTATGGGAAATGTAGGATCCAGTGTTGGAGACTACAAGTCATGATATTTCAGCCTCTGCTGCAACTCTGTGCATTGAACTGCATCCCAGTGGAGACAGAGCTCCTCACATGTAAGATAGTTTCTGTTAGTTTGTGTTTACGTCTGTAAAATGATAAGAGAATAGGATCTTATCATCGCCGTGCCCTTAAAAGCAATAAATGCTACCACATCATCATCCCTTCCTGGCTGTAATGGATTAACCAGAAGCAGAATTATGCAAATTATGCAGATTAGGATTTGATACTAATAGTCAGTTTTCTCCGCCGTCCACAGGAGGCATCGAGGCGTTTCTCCATGCCGACGCCAGGTCTGGAGAGTCAGCTCAAACAGGAAAACTTCATCCTCGGCAGCTCAACGTAATCCCACTATGACCTCTTACAGTTACTGTGGCCACAATGGTCATCTTTAGTGGAACGAGTCGGCCCTGCCTGTAACATCACCATGTCCTCATCACCACATGTTTTGAAATATGCTTAGACCCAAAATGAATGTGTTGATCATTTCCTCTGTGCTGTAATATTTAAGATCCAGTGCCCTTCTTCACACTCTGCAAAGCCTTCCCTTTCCTTGATCTGTCCTTCCCATTGTTCCTCTGGCGACGTTGAGATGAAATTGCGATGTTCTGTTTTGCAGCATGGATCAAGTGAAGGGGGTGCTGACTCTGCAGGGAGAGGCTCTGACTCAGGCTGTGAGTGTGTCCGTTGTGATCGAGGCTGTGTTCCCCTCATGTGACTATGAAACGTTGATCTCAGCTGACGTGTTCCTTGTTAATGTTTTGCTTTTCTTCACAGGACATCAACCTGAAGGTGGCAAAGAGCAGCCAAGCGCTGCACTTTCAGTTCAGAGAGGACAAGCAGTGGAAGCTACAGCAGGTACTGTGTGTCGGTGTGTGAAACAAAAGGAGGAAAACCGGCTGAGTTGGGCTCATTAGGAGTTTTTCTCCACTGCAAAGCACATTTTGACTGACACAGTGGAAAATGACATCAACGTCAAAATGAATTTTCCCACCAATGGTGATCCTAACCGTGTGTGTTCAGTCTCCATGTGTAGTCCTACAGTGTGTTGTTTTACTGGACTCTATGGCGAATGTCAGCAGTTCAGTCTGTGTGTTTATGTTGCATTTTCCATCCGATCATAGGCCAGTTAGTGTTCGGACATCCTCTGAAACCACAGAGTAGATATGTTGGTTCTGTGTGCTGTCAGGTCGAGGACACGCAGTACTCAGCTGTTCAGAGGTTGGCTGCCGTCATCTGGAGGTATCTCAGATGTAGTATGCATAGTTATTATGCAGTTTAATCATTGGGCCATGATGTCATCAGTCGCCTTTTTATGTCACTGCAGACGTTTTGGATATGCTTTAAGTTTATGGCAGCCCTGTGTGCTTCATGGTGGAGAATCTTCAGATTCAGGCTTTGCTGGCCTGTGCTCAGCTGCTGATGTTGTAGACAGTGGATGCTGTGATGCTTGCTGAGGTGAGGTAGCTGTTCAGTGATGGCATGTTGTTAGCTGATGGCCAGTGATGGCGGGATGTAAAGACTATTTTAAGGTAAGTTAGGTGAGGGGTAGAGACTGGTGTCGCCTGTGTGACCTGATGTCAGACTCAGTCGATATGACAAAAAAGTGTTATTTTTGGCAATGAAAGTCATTTAAAGCTGGAATCCACCTCTCTCTCGTCTCCGTCCATCCATCAGATCCAGGATGCCAGGAATCATGTGAACCAGGCTCTGCAGCTGCTGAGCAGTCATGATGAGAGCTACCACTTCAAGACTGGTGCTGAGGTTAATAAGGTCTGTCCTCTCTGTCCTCTGGTCAACACGCCCTGTCCTTTACTGCTCCAGTGACACTAGCTTCATGTTTCTGTTGCTGCCATAGCTCATGGATGCAGTGATGCTCCAGCTGACACGAGCACGAAACCGCCTCACCACCCCGGCCTCCATGACGCTACCTGAGCTGGCCACCAGTGGTCTGATGGTACAGGACAGAAGACGGAGCACACTACACAAACACTGCTTGAACATATTGAGGACAAAAGTGTGACTAATGATGGATTTTTGAGGCAGAAAGATGAACAGGATATGGGCCAATATTCATTTTCTTGACAAACTTCTTAGAAAAATAAACATATTTGTGAGTGGAGGCTGTTACAGCAGCAGCTTAAGCTCATGGTGGTGCAGTCACATGTTCAGTTATCACATGGGTGGAAGGTCGTGTGTCCACAAGTATTGGTCATGTAGTGTAAGTACAGACGGTGACATTCAGAGCTGAACAGACAGAACTTGTCAGTGCTCTCCGTTAGACTGACTGCGTCAAACACAGAAAAAGAAATCAGTTTCAGTAGCATGAAGCCTTGTGCTGTTCTTCCACATTCCTCTTCTTCCTCTCCTCACTCTGCTTCCTTCATCACCAGAAAATGTTCACCCCGCCCATGCCCGGAGATGTGATGGTGAACTTTTACATCAACTTAAGCAAGCTGTGTCTGACTGTGTACCAGCTTCATGTGCTGCCTCCCAACACCACCAAGGTCAGAACCTACGACTCTCTGCAACACTAGATCAAGACGTCCAGCATCACGTGACTGATGCTGTCATGTTGTGTCTCTCATTGCAGAATTTCAAGCCAGCTGGAAGCTCAGTGTTGCACAACCCTGGAGCGATGTTGTAAGTCCTGCTTCATTTCTTCCTTCCCTTTCCAGACTTTTCCTTTTCCCCTTCTTTCTGTGCCATACAGTCTGCAGGTCTGGCACTAAACCACAGGCAGGAAGTGTGTCTTTAAGGTCCTCTTAATCTCTTTCCTCCACAGCGAGCTCAACAATAACCGGTTTGAAGTGAGCCACGTTCACAAGGTGGAGTGTGTGGTGCCTTGGCTGAATGATACGCTGGTGTTCTTCACCATCTCCCTGCAGCTCTGTCAGCAGCTCAAGGACAAGGTGGGTGCCTCTCCTCAAAGATGACTGTGAAAATGTTGAATACACGATGAATCTTGAAGTGACATTATCCTATATGTTTATGTTACGACCACAAGTTTTGATTTTTTCAACCTTGTTTCTGAGAAATCATGTTGGCTCGGCAGACTGCTCAAAATACCCATCAGCCTTTGCTGCCATTGCCGTAGAGGAGAAGCCAGAGTCGCAAACACCAGCAGCTTCTCTATTTTAGTGTTGTTGTAGTCCCAACAACTCCAGCAGAGCAGGACGTCTTCTCTGTGGCAGATTGCTCTCCATTCTCCACTTTAACTTTCCCTCATAGAACCAGGACCTTCAGTACGTCTGAACAATAAGTGTGTTCCAAATTTAGAGGGTTGAATCTGTTCCACAATCTCTTCCACATGAATGTGTCAGATACGTATGGAACTATTATTCAGGTTCATGTAAGTGTAGGATTGGACTTGCTATTGGCAGATATCCAGTATTTGGATCTGGACATCCATATTTACACAGAAACTAATGTTGCAGCAGTGAAGCGCTGAACTCCAGCTTTAGCAAAGCAGCCACGTGAATGCACCACTTCACAAAACACTTTGAGGGATGAAGAGAATAACTACAGTCTGCAGCGTGTTTCATTCCAAAGGGCCTGTGAGTGGACGCAGATGTGTTCCCCTCACTCTAGCTTTGCAGCAGAGACCGAGTTCTCAGCAGCTCGTGGTGTTCCGAGCAGCACTGCACGCTGCTCTTTTATGTCTTATTTTGAATCAAACTGTGTATCAAAGTTACAGCTTGTGTCTTACGTGTAAATGCTGCTCGTGAAATGACTACTTGAGGCTACTGTTGGCCTGAAATGGATAGTCAGAGGATGATTAGCTTTGCCTGTGTGATGAACTCCTCTGTGTCCCTTCCCTGCAGATCTCGGTCTTCTCCAGTTTCTGGAACTACAGACCTTTCTAATCCACCTCCTGTCCATCCTCCAGAGACCGCTCAGACCCAAACTAACCACACAAGTGTAAGGGACATCCTGGGAAGGTTTTTATTTTTTATATATTTATCATCCAGTCATTCTTTTTCAAGTGTTGCATGATTAGCTGGAGCCAAACAAACCCTAACAGATGTCATGTTTGCCATTCCCAGCTGTGTTCGCCCAGCTGACTGACATTTCTCTCGTGTATGTGTATTGCGTCTCCCAGCACTGACTTGAACTCAATGAATGAATGTGATTGTTGCTGATCTACTATTAGAATCATTTTTGTTACATTCAAGCGACTTAGTACTTACGGAGTATTTATCTGGTTCTTATCCTAACGTCTTCTGAACTGTCTTGTTGTATGGAACACTAATTTGTGTACTCAGGGTTGGAAGACTAAGCAGCACTAAGAGGTCCCAGTGGGAGGATTTTTTCTGAATACGTTGGGTCCCTTCACAGCCCTCCCTCACAATGTAATCCTCCTTTCTTCCGGCACCTCATTTTACATGTCAAAGTCAATATTGTGACGTCAGGGCTCGCACTGCTAAGGCTGTGTGTGCTCCCCCCTGCAGGAGCTTTGTCAGAGAAAATAACTCACATGTGTGATCTTGGGGTGTTTTCTCGTTGGTTTGCTGTGGTCTCCATCGGGGGACGAGTTGGCCCACAGATTTCTGATAGGAAGTCTGTGTGAGAAACTGAGAGAAGTGGCCATCTGCTATGAAGGATGGTCTAACAGAGTTGCATTATAGGACGTGTTAGATCCAGTGTTTTTGGAACTTGACCTATATTAGGAACTAAAAGTGAGGATATCTCCACCTTTGCAGCACAGATTTTGACTGGTCTTATGTGCTTATTTATTTCTCTGTCTGTCATAAGTCCCGTTATGGAGTTACAATCCAAAAACACTGGAGTAACCTTTGAATCTCTGCATGTCCAGGACATCCAGCTGTGCTATTGAAGCTGTCCAGAGCGCTATATCTGCCCCTGGTGTCCTACATGACACGTCTTTTAGAAGAAACTTACTCTGGATTAGGGATGTTGCACAGTGTATTGGGGGTGCAGCAGTCTTACAAAGCGAAGGCAGAGGTTTTGGGAAAAGCCTGAGCTGTGAGGGGATGCAGTAGTATTGGGAAAACTTTCCTCACTGTGATCTTTTAAGGGATACAAACATGCTGGTGACAGAAAGTATGTTTCCTCGTTCACTGACAGTACAGTGTCATCTGTTTGTGGCTCAGTTCCAGTGTCTGCCCACCCTCACATATTCCTCAGGGAGTGCTGTCCCACTCTTCACACATGTGGAACCCTCCCACCCTGCTGAAGGTGTGAGTGCTGCACAGGTTTAGCATTGCACTCCTGTCACAGTGGACAGTTAAGTGCAGCAGAGATACACACTGAAGACTTTGTCCTGTTGTGGTCCAAACACCTGGAAACACACTTAGATGGAGTGATTTGGTGGAGTTGGTCACACTGGTGACGTCAGTTAAAGTCTGAGGGTTCAGACCTCAAACTGCCATCGTGTCATATGTGACGGGGGAAAAGATTCCAATGTTAACAACTAGCAAACGTCGTCAGGTGGTGGTATGATTACAGAGCTGGTCATGTGAGAAATCAAAAGTGTGCGTCCACAGTGTGACAGCATATCCATTAAATTCAGCTGAGGCACATTGAACAACATTCTTCTTCATGCACTTCTGGACTCTTGAGTGTCTGATGTATCTGACATCTGCGCTTTCAGAAAAATCTAAATCCAAGATGGAATTACAGCCTCCATGTTGAAGTCATGCTAATTCCAAGTTGGAAACTGGTAATTGTGATAACCCTGATATGACAGGAACATGGCACTAGGGCGGACATTGGATCTGGGCCTGTGTTTGTTTGTTTATTTTTGTTATTGTTCATTGCCACATTTGGTGGAAATGACTTAACTCACATTCCCTGTTCACCACATGGATATGTCTCAATGATAAGCTACTTGTTATGTCTGTTGATGTGATCTTTGATTTCAGTGTCTGTCTGCTCTATGTTCATATTTATTTGAGATGTTTTGCACATATGTTGTTGATTCCCTATGAACCAAACACTAATTCAATCATGAACAAATGACGTCATTCCAGTAAGTGTTAATCTATTTTCAAAAGCTCATATAAAATGTGGAAATAATTTATCTGATATCTGTGCAATAAAAATATTCAACAGTCAACAATAAGATGTCCATGTTGAACTCTTCAGCTCTACGTTTGCAGCTACACATGAAAATGTCTCCATGAAACACTGCAGCACATTTTCTCCACTCTTGTCATACGTTTCTGCCAGCTGAGCCTCACAGCTCAGATCAGCTGTACTTCCTGAACTTTAAATGAATTGTGATTCTTTGTACCACTTCTCATTTTACACAATTATGTTGAAAGCATTCTCACACAAACCTGCTCCTCTCACATAGTAAAGAACATGTAGAAGTCTAAATACAGTCACGTGTAGGAGACTCACCAGTTGACCGGAGTCCAGTTTCACAAAGACAGACTATGACTAAGGCTTAGAACAGACAGTAAAAGTACTAATGCAGTGTAAACACTCTCCATTACTCTGTTACCATGGCAGCAGTGAGTACAGTCAGCACAGCAGTTTACAGCTCTGTGTGATCCAGTCTGGACTGTGCCCGTAAACCCTCCTGCTGTCCTCAGAACAGCACAAACACACCTATTTCCTCTTTTATGATTTGCGCCTTTGGATGATTCTGAGCCATCTGTCACATCTGTTTCATCCATAAATGAACATAATGAGCAGGAGTACACGACACATAAAGCAAAGATTACATTTTTATTATGTTTATGTATCTATTGCTCAGTAAAACAAATAAAATAAGCAGCAGTGACATTGAAATCTACAGAGACATAAACACAGACAGCTGAGGGTCTCCGGCTCCTCTGCTATCCTAGCAGTAACTCCACATAGTGACAGTCAACAAGATCAGGCGTGCTAGATTTCCAGAACTGTAGCAAAGAGCTTGTGAACAATTCATTCTATGTGCAAGTAGACTAAATTTGGTTCCAGGCAGACAGTAAAATCAAAGCTTCTGCTTTGGCACAGGACTCGACCATGTGGCTCTGCCTCCAGCTCAGCTGTCAGGGCTCCAGAGCCATGTTGTCTATGCCAACCTTCCGTCTGCGAGGCTGCTGACGAAGCACAAAGGAATCATGTACATTCATCAATCCTTTTGTCACTCAAATCTTTTCAATCATTTCAGTGAATATTTTCATTTTTTATTTTGCCTTGGCATTTTTGATAATGTTTATTTGATAATGGATACATTTATTCTATACAGTATTAAAAGATTAGGGGGTTCAGAATGGGTAGCATTCAAGCCTTTGAACTGTATTTTCTACTCTGTGCTGGTTGGTTCACAGCCTCCTTCACTCATATACTACTCCCTTAAAACAGACACTCAGCATTTACTGACTAGTTAGCAGTCACACAACTCATTCTTGCATATATAAAATGTTAGCAGACGCTCCTTATTCTGTTTCTTTGAGGGGTTTTTTTGTGGATAAATGTACACTCAGAATGCAGACAACCAAATAAAATCATGGAGGGTCAATATAGTGAGTCGAAGTGACTTCAGACAGGCTTCTTCCATGTCTTTCAAGCTGACTGCTTTGAGCTCTGATTTGAAACACCTCTCCTTGTCAGTAGAAACATCAGTCAGGTGACTGCAGTGTGTCCTCAAACATCAAATTTCATCAGAGCTCCGTGTTCAGCTTCCCAATCCTTTCTTTGAGGTCTGCCTGAGAGCCAGCACCTGTCTGTAACAGCTGTGTTCTCCTTCAGTTCTGTGTGTGTGTGTGTGTGTGTGTGTGTGTGTGTGTGTGTGTGTGTGTGTGTGTGTGTGTGTGTGTGTGTGTGTGTGTGTGTGTGTGTGTGTGTGTGTTTTCACCTTGTTGTCATCACAGCAGCAGCAGCAGCAGCAGCGGATGAGGACCAGGATGAGCAGGAGCAGAACCATACCTGACAGAGCGGGAGCACACAGAGGAAGTCATCAGTGTTCAGGTACAGCTTTGTTCCTGTCAGGGTGGAAAAGCTGCAACATCTGCAAGCAGACCATCACATCAAGCTGCAGCCATGAAACTGTCAGGGTGAGGTCCAGACGACACTTAAAAGACCACATTAGTTTGAAGATTTTGATCCATTTCATTTGTACCAAAACTCATCAGCAAGTACGAGAGATAAGAGCAGCAATGAGTCAGTCAAAGGTGAGAGACCAGAGCCTCAGTGCACGACAAGTATTTACTCTCCACGAAACACCAGACCCAGAGAGAGCGGGCGGATGGATGGATGGGTGGATGGATGGGTGGATAGATGATGGATGGATGGATGGATGGATGGATGGATGGATGGATGGATGGATGGATGGATGGATGGATGGATGGATGGATAGATGGATAGATGTATAGATGGATGGATGGATGGATGGATGGATGGATGATAGATGATGGATGATGGATGGATGGATGGATGGATGGATGGATGGATGGATGGATGGATGGATGGATGGATGGATGGATGGATGATAGATGATGGATGGATGGATGGATGGATGGATGGATGGATGGATGGATGATAGATGATGGATGGATGGATGGATGGATGGATGGATGGATGGATGGATGGATGGATGGATGATAGATGATGGATGGATGGATGGATGGATGGAGGTCAGAAAATGTAACATTAAACCTTTTCAACACTTTCTGCTCGTTTCCCCTTTGCCTTCATTAAAGAAACTGGTTTATGAATATGGACCCTGATGTTTTTGTGTTCTAGAAATCGTCAGCACGGTTTTCCTCAAATAATCCATTTCCTGCCCCTTCACTCACCGATGAAGATGAAGAAGACTGCAAAAGAGGCAATGTCCCAGTCAGACTGGAATAACTGCCTGGACTGCAGTCTGGAAACCACATCGTTGAACTGGTCCTGGAACTCCTGCTCCAGGTTCCTCTGCTCCATCGCTCTGTCTGCTCACACACACACACACACACACACACACACACACACACACACACACACACACACAAGCACAGCACAGTGTTAGAGCACACAGTTGACTGGCAGCACAGCAGCAGCAGACATGGAGTTATGGATTTATTGTTCAATTCTTTGGGACTGTTGTAAAATGTGCTCTGACATAGAACAGTGATGAATGTAGACGCTGAAGTCACCAAGACAACAAGTCCCCAGGCTGACTGTAATTAGAAGGATCGGTATCATAAAAATACTCTGTTGTATACTCGACATAAAAAGCTACTCGACTGTACACCAGTTTGGGCTCTCAGCGGTGAATCTCCAAACGTCAGAGGTGACATTTGACTTTAAAACACACTTGTGAGTGTGCCTGAACGCTTGCTCACAAGAAAACACTAAAATCTTGATTTTGTGCTATTAAAGGACAAGTTCCCAATTTTTCAAGCTGTGTGTCACATGCACTGTCCATCATCACTTAATGAAAGAGAAAGAGGGAATTTTCTACAAAGATTGTAAGAAGTTCTGTTCTCATGTGTTCACTGCACTAATGTGTGCGTGACAGTAAATCCACAAAGACAACAGAGCTTTTTCTCAGCAGACATTCCATGTCACTGTAGGAAAAGCACAAGTTTAAGGCTGAATTCCATTTAGTTCATTTTCTTTTCAGCTCAAATACCTGCGCCTTTCCTATTACAACCAGCCAACTGTCTGAAAGTCCTATTTATGAGCTCTCAAACATGGAACACAGATATGTGACATACAGCGCATGTTTAATATGTTGTCCTCAGTCTGTGGAAACTGTGAAATGTATTCATTTTACTGTAGCATACTTTGCATTTACTGTGTGATTTGCTGATTCTTACAGTGCTGAAACACACCATACACACACACCTTTAAACACACCATACACACACACCTTTAAACACACCATACACACACACCTTTAAACACACCATACACACACACACCTTTAAACACACCATAGATTGTCTGTATGTGTATGTTTCCCTCTGTAATCAGTGCACTTCACCTTGTGTTCAGCGGTAACCAGGCAGGATCGTCAGACGTCATTAGCACATGACAGGTGGAACATAACGGAAGCATTCACTCAGGTGTTTCGACAGTATTCCACAGTAACATGTTCACGTACAATACATCAAAACTTATTCCTTCTAACTATTCATTACGTTAGTTTGACGCTGTGCGGAACAGCAGGCTGCTTACCTGTAAACGGAGTCGCTTGTTTTTGTCTTTTCCTTCCGGGTGCGAAGTTCTGGGCTACCTGGCGCACCTGTTTCCAGTGACGCTCTGATTGGATGGTTCCTCCCTTTGTCGCACCGAAAACAAACGCTCCTCCAGTTCTGATTTAATGACAGACTCCTCACACCAGGAAGTAGAACATGACCGTTTCTAACGACCCAGTGCTGGCAAACAGCTGCTCCTCTGTTATCTGTAGATCGAGACCAGTTACGACCCAGTTTATGATGAGAATAAAAATACACAAAGCAGGTCAAACTTTCGATTCACCATATGGATCTAGTGACGATTTATGAGTTAAAAAGTCCACATTGTGAGAGTCCAAATATGTTTTGAATCTCATCACTTGGACCATGAGCATTGTTATCATGGCTGACCTTTTCATGGGCTTCCTAACGTCATCAGCACACACCTAATCTGACCAGCAGCACACTACAGTCCATTTTTTCATTGTCTTGATCAACTGGAATGCGTCAAAGGCAAACCTGAATTTTCTGTTTCTGTAAATGAAAATGATATGGCAGTTATTTCTTCTTATCCTGTCACAAACTGTGCAGCCAGTCTCTCCTCCCACCCTGCAGATGACAGCACACTGTGCCCGTTTGGCATATTTTATGGATATTTGTCGTATGTGGTATAAATATTTCCTCTTTTGTGACTCTTCATTTTTGTGACACTTCTTTTTTTTTTTTTTTTTTTTTTTTTTACTTTCCCCTTTCTTCTCCAATAAGAAACCTACTTGTGACAACCACAGATTAACATACTGATGTACCTGCAGGGTTTAATGGACGCACAGGTGTGTGGTGGAAACCTGAAACCTCCAGAGGCCTGTACCATAAAGCTGGATTACGGCTTAGCGAGATAACTTCAGGCTTAACCCTGGCTTTTCGGTACCATAAAGGTGGCTTACTTTCTATCGGGCTACGTTGCCGTGGTAACCTATGCTGAACACCTAACCTGCTCCGGAGCAGGATAAGTTCAGGATAAGAGCCCAGCAGGTATAAAAGCCCCACCTACTGACCAATCAGTTCTCTTGGAAAATGGCCTGTCCGTTTGATGAGAACCCGGTGGATCTTGGTGCACAGCTTGTGTGAAGAGCACTCAGGCGCGAGAGAGTATTTAGAGATCGCTGTAATCCGTTCGAATTGTCTGAACAATCACTGTGCGAAAGGCACAGGTTTTCGGGAGAGGGGTTACAAGGACCAGGATGGACCAGCTGACAGATGTAATACATCTGTCAGCTGCTGGAGCCTTACATCAGCAATGTAACGCACCGCAACCACGCGCTGACAGTCCCGCAGACAGTGTGCATTGCACTGAGGTTTTTTGCCACAGGTAATATATTTCTTAGTGATGTTTGGAATTATTATGATGTCTTTAAATCCCTCGTTGGATGGGTTACAAGCAAGCCACAGATAAAATGCCATTAATCAATTATTTGTTTAAGTAAATCATGGATTGATTCATTCATTCATAGGTACTTTATGTATTCTGTTGGCGATGCCGAAAACCTCGGGAAAAACACAGTATGTAGAGCTATTCATAAAGTCGCGGGGGCCCTGACTGAGCTTGTCTCTTTGATGCATTGCCCACGCAATGCATCAAAGAGGGCTTTATGACATCGCAGGTAAGCAAGGTTGATGTGTAATTTGCATAATGTAGACTAAGCCCTGGGATGTTTGCCGTTGTATATTGTATTGTATATAGCTTCCAACATGTAGGCCTACATATACATATGCTACACGTATAAGATATAGTAAGCGCACTGACCACTTTGAAGTATATTTTTATACTTATGTTTGATTTGCTCCCATGTTCTCTTTGCTCCACTCGGGTTGCATCTGAAATAATAAGGCTACAATCACATGCCATAACGAAAAATTTCATACACACATACATTTATGGAACACACAAATGTTACTGTAGTCAGATATACAAGTGCAGTCATGGTGGGGAAGTAATATTATAATGGCACTAACTTACGCATTGACACAGTCGGCGATTTTTTGCCAGCAATCCTTGCGCCGTTTGGCAGCTGCAGCTGTGTTGCTTTTTGCCTGGATTATTGATTTGTATTCCTCGTATTTATTAATTATTATTGTTTGCTCCTCCATAGTGAAATATGCGGCTCGGGCTGATTTTTCCATGTTTGCGATTGGTCGCATGCAGCAAACTCTGCCCTTTTTATGTGAGCGCACAGATCTAGATCAGACAAGCCTGAATTGAATTAGTGAGTTGATAGCCGGCTTTATGGTACCGAAAATCCGGAGGGCGGATGTCTCGTTAAGTGAAGCCCGATAAGTAAGAGGAAGCCCGGCTAGGTTAATCAAGCTTTATGGTACAGGCCTCAGGTCAAATAACTCAGAATAGACTTTCCACTGAAGCAGGAGCTCTCTTATAATCAGCAATTACACAGTTAAAATGAAAAATCTTTACATACTTGTAGATCACAGGGGAGAAGGAGGAGGTGTCCTGTTAAGAATGTTTCACTACTTTATGTGTGAAAAACAATAAATTACTATTCCAAGCTAAGTGAAATGAGGCCATATCATTATTCTCGTTGTTGTTTTATTATTATTATTATTTATTTATTTTTTTATTATTATTATTATCAGTAGTAGTAGTAGTAGTATTAATATTTGTATTTTAATTATTATCATTTGACTGACTCAATGATGTTTGTAGGCGACATCCAACCTACCCGGAAATGCTGCCTGACAGACAGCTTTGATGACCAATAATCGTATCTTCCTCAGTCGTCGTCACATTTTTGCTTACGTGGAGGTAGGAAGTGTACTTCCCCCGGTCTTCCGGGTTGGAGTTCCTTCAGCGGTTGAAGTTGTTTTGGTGGTGCGATGGCTGAGGATCATGCGCTCCCTCACCGGGTCTCGGAGATCAAGGACCCGGCGGTTCTCTTCGAGCGCTACAACACCGAGCAGATCCGCCGGATCGAACGCAAAGTCCGCGGGGAGATCGAGCAGAAGAAGGAGGAGCTGAGGCAGATGGTGGGAGAGCGCTACCGGGACCTGATCGACGCCGCCGACACCATCGGAGAGATGAGGCAGTGCTCGGAGAGCGTCGTCCAGTCCATCCAGGACATGCACCAGTACTGCCACAGGCTGAAACAAGGCAGAAGCAGCGCGTGCAGCGGCAGACAGGAGGTGAACGGCTTACCTAACTACGTTTGTCCGAGTGTTACACCTGCGTCAAAGCTCCGTCATCACAGGAGCACCAAACTTCATTTGAAAACGGGCCAATTCATGATTCTATGAACGACACGCAGATGTTGTCCCAGCTTCACCCTGACAGTGAGCTGAATGCGACTCAGAGCAAAATGCTGAAATGCTCGGCGTGAAAACATTGCTGTCCAGAACATATCTGTCAACAAAACCTGAACTTTAAGAGACGGTCGAGCGTTTACTTCCACGCCTCTTTGGAACACACACACACACACACACACACACACACACACACACACACACACTAGCGAGCAGATAATAAATTTGACCTGAAATTCACACTATAAATGTAAACTATAAATAGCTACACTGTCTTGTGTTTGTATTTATTCTCCTTACATCATGGCTTCTCCTCCTTACATTCACCACACACCTCTCTAGCTTGCCACACATATGCACTGTGTCTGTGTCATCATGGATGTAGGTCCAGATCCAGAGGCAGTGGCAGGAGAAGTTCTACACCATGGCCTCCCAGATCAAGCTCCTCTTGGAGATCCCAGAGCGCATCTGGAGTGCCATGGAGGCATCCCAGTACCTCCAGGCCACTCAGCTGTACCTGCTGTGCTGCCACCTGCACAGTCTGCTGCAGCTGGAGGCCGCGACAGGGGGCCACTACAGCCCCGTCCTGGCCCGCTTCCCTATCCTGGTCCGACAGGTAGCCACCACCGGACACTTCAGGTACTGGATGTTTTCTTGTGTTTTTGTAGAGACACACTGTAGATCCAGTGGAAGCTAAGTCATAGGTCACTAACTAGCCTGTCCTCTTGCAGGTCCACCATTCTCCTGGACAGCAGGTCTCTATTGCGGGGCCGGGCGGTGTCAGACCAGGCCATTGCTGAGGCTCTGGTGTCCACCATGCTGCTGGAGGACAGCTCACCACGCAAGGCCCTGGCTGACTTCTTGCTGGCCCGGAAGGCCTCTATTCATCAGCTCCTCAACCAACCACAGCATGGTACTTTACCATTAGTAACACCTCCCAACACGTACGCGTTTTAAGATCTGAGTGTCCTAAAACACATTTTTTATGCAAAGACATGAAGCAGGAAGTGTTGCTTGTGAAGGCTTTTACTGTGAAGCAGAGCACTAAATGTTTCCTGTATCATTGACGTTTGAGCAAAGCAAAAAGTCATAAGAAATGTCTACAGGTTCATGAAGTTGTGTGTTTGGTGCAGGTGCAGGGATCAAGGCTCAGGTGTGCAGCCTGGTGGAGCTGCTGGTCACCACTCTGTTCCAGGCCTACGCCGTCTTCTACCTGCCGCCAGAGGGAGGCCCGAGGCCGGGGGAGGGAGCCCTGAGCTGTGGCATGCTCTTCTCTATCCTGGAGAACGTCACGTCCACCACGCCTGCAGGTAAACAGCCGGGATGTGCTGAATTCAGGGTGCTTGAGTGATTTCCTTACTGAGAGCTATTTGAAATAGGCCTTCCCTCTCATTCTTCCATATAAAGGCTGCTTTAGCTCAGTTTCCCCCACCTTTATCTACTTGCTTTTTGCATTGGCACTACACGTCTTAGGCATGTCCTTACATTGTTTTTTTTTCCAAAATGAAAGTAACCAGTCATTCTAAGCATCTTTTTTGGCAACTCTGGCACTGATGCTGCTCTCCCAGCAGACCACAGACTGGTAGATGGTCTCCAGCATCTTGTTGCATACATCGAAAAATCTGAGCTTAAGAACGAAATTATGACTCGTAGAAGAAGAGTGTGTGTTTGTTGATGCTCCAGTGGGATCAGGGCTTGATTGCATCAAGTGCAAAGTAAATCTTCCTCGGTCAGACTCAGGATCTGTTAACAGACAGTGTCATGTATTCTGAAGCAGTAAACTCCACAGATAAAGAAAAGGTCAGTCATTCAATTCAATTCAATTCAATTCAATTTTATTTGTATAGCGCCAAATCACAACAGAAGTTGTCTCAGGACACTTTCCATATAGAGCTGGTACAGACCAAGCTCTTTTATCTACAAAGAAACCAACAATTCCCATGTCCCAACAGTCATGTCCTCACTCCCCTCTCTCTGCTCAGCTAAAGGCAGGAGGGTGCTGCAGGAAGAGACGAGTACAGGCAGCTGGTTCCGGTACCTGCCTCCCTCCATCACTGAGTTCCAGCCTGCCCTTCGCACGCTGGCTCAGCCAATCCAGAGAGAGCAGCTCCGGGACACCCTGCAGCAGTGGATCAATACGTAAGCTCCAACCAATCAGGACACTGCTCATCTTTTTCATATTTGCTCTGTTTCCTTTTGCCTTTGATGTGTTTCAAAGTTTAGCACTGATGTCTTATTATTAGAATATGCAACCAGAGAGGCCGTTTGAATGATGATTTTTGTACAGCAAAACATGGAAATCACATTCTGGGACCCAGTTTTTGAACAAGCAGGAAGCAGACTGAGACTTCTTCTCCTGCCGCTGCCTGTCTTACATGTCTGGATCAGCAATGAAGTAGTGATTAGTACATCAGTGTCAGGTTATAGCCTCACTGCGAGCACTCTTACACAGCTTTGAAAAACAATATTTCTTATACTCTGTGATGTCAGTAAATTCACATATATTGGCCTTTATTTACCTTAGTGGCAAAGAGAGCAGGGCCTATTTTTCCTGATTCTTATTTAATGTAAACTCAGAACTTCCTCCATGTTTATCTCTTGTCTTGACAAATTCATAATGAACATTTCCTTATTTCAGAATTTACAATATATTTATTGATTTAAACAGAAGTCTCAGGGTGTTTTAGATGACTTTGGATTGGGACTGACTTAAGCCCTTAATCAGTGATCAAAACTACCAGTGATTTGTTTTCTGTTGATAGCTAATCAATGACTTTCCAATCTGTCCTCTGTTCCCAGCTGTAAGGAGGACATCTGCCGTGGCGTTGGCAGCCTTCTGGTGTATGTGAAGAGCCTGAAGGGGTTGGCAGCCATTAGAGATGCTGTGTGGGACCTCCTGTCCACTGACTCCATCAGTCAGCACTGGAGCACTGTGAGTCAGCGGCTGCTGGAACACCCCCTGGCAGTCTGGGATGACTTCCTACAGCAACTCTTCCTACAGCGCCTGCAGGTTAGTGTGCTCCTAGCCTCACAGTTGTTATCACAGTTTTCAGCCTCTGAATGGGTCTGTCCATTTACTTTGTATGGATTCATGCCTCCTTGAAATTTCTATCCTTCAGTCTCAGAGCAGTGACAGGCTTGCCTGGCGATGCTCTAAAATTAGACATATTGAACCAATGATTCCTTCCTTCCATTCTGTAAGGCCATCACCAAAGAAGAAACTGAAGCCATCTCCACAAGCTCCATCCAGCTCCTCACCTCAGCTGTGAGGGATCTGGAGGACCAGACTGTACATACATCTACAGGTACCAACCCAGGCTCGGGCCGTGGAGCCCAGTATGAGGTAGATGTGGCTTCCTACCTCTGGTCGGAGTCTCCGGGGGACCTGCTGAGCGATGCAGGGTGGGTCAGCGTGAGCCAGAGGGGGCAGCAGCACCAGAGGAGTAGCCTAGCCATGAAAACCCAGGCTCTGACACCCTGTGTTCAAAACTTCTGCTCCTCAATGGATGCTAAGTTAAAGGCCAGACTGGATGACCTCCAGCACTACCTTCCCTCCCAGGACACAGGTAAGGGCAGTCTTAGCCTAGCCTCCATGATGTGGTAAAGTTCTGAGTGTCTGAGGACCTGTTATTAATCTAACCAAATGTTGGTATGACCTAGCCCCGAGACCTTTTCTGCAAGGGGAGCTAATGCTACTCCTTGACCTCACCAAATTCAAATAGGGTTTTATCTTTTTGGACCAAGAATATCCACAGCAGAATGTACGGCAGTCCAGCAGTTATAGCATGTCATGTGTGCACAGTTGACATTTTGGCATGTTGTCATGAAAATGTACACAAACATTCATGTTCCCCTCAGAATGATTTGTAATAACTTTAGTGATCCTGACTTTTCTTCTAGAACTGTCAAGATGAACATTTTATTTGTCCAATACTCTGGTTTATGACCAAATACCTGCAAAACTAATATTCCCAGCTGTCACAGCTGTCCTTTGTGTTTACTGCTTAGTGGCAAACATGCTAAAGATCGTAATAATGGTAATGTTATACATTATACCTGCTAAGCATCAGCATGTTAACATTGCCTCCATAATATCTTGGCATGCTGACATTAGCATTAAGCCCAACACAGCAGTAGACTCTTGTTCGGTGTTCATTTAGCAAGTGTGCACAGACGCAGCGCTATTACCACACATCTAAAGAGTGTTAAATGTTCATCATTGCAGGATCTGACTCCTTCTCAGTCACAGTCACCTCCTCTGGTCCCTCTGAGAGCTCATCAGCATCCTCTTTTAACCGCTTCACGGACTCACCGGCGGTGGAGGAGGCTTTACGTGAAGGTTGCGTGGCCTGTGTCCGCCACATCCTGTCCTCTGTCCGCTCTGAGCTGGCCGCAGCCTCACCGGACCCCAGCCCTGCCCGCCTCAGTTCAGTCCTATTCATGGCCAGGCTGTGTCAGTCCATGGGAGAACTCTGTCCCAACCTGAAGCACTGCATCCTAGGAAAACAGAGCGGATCAGAGGCCACAATGAAGGGAACCCCCCGACAGGGCAAGAAGCTGGGAAAAGGCAGGGCTGCCGCAGAGGTCAGCCACGCACAGGCCAAGTGGGCCGGTCTGAAGGAGGAGCTTCTCAACTGCAGCATGGAGGCCTACCGCATCTGGAGCTGCGCCCTCTCCAAAGTCAGACTGTCAGAAATGTTGATGTAGATATGTGATATTTTATTGTGCATGTATTGTGACGTCTAGCAGTTAAGGGTAGTTATCCCTCCTTTTTTCTTTCTTCCAACCCGTATTATTACTTCCATATGTGATTTATATTCATGCCCATTCAGTCTCAAACAGCTCAGGAACACTGTGTGGACTTCTGATTCAGCTGGTGAACAAAAGGCTGTCAGCTGTCATTCGCAAATGCCTTTATAACACTGGGTGGAAAAAGCCTCTGAGCTGCTTTAAGATTTTAAAGCTGCATTAATGATTAATTATTTTGGTCAACAGTTGCCCATTTACACATTCAGCAGACACAGCAGCATCATATGTGTCAAAATAGTCATAGCTCAAAGTCACTTACTAGCTTTCAGAGCTCTCAGCTTTATCTCCCAGCCTTCATTTAGCAAATGAACATGGAGTGGGTGTCATCATATGACTTTAATACTCTAAGAGATTTCAGGAATTTAGTAAAAGCTTACAGTTGCCTTTAATCAGTATAGTTACAGTAACAATGTGTCAGATGACTGTAAAGTGAAAGGTGTTGCTTGTAGTGACAAACCAGTAATGAATTATCACCAACTCTGTAGTTCCTCCAGGTCTTTCAGCGTTTTTAGAGCCTTTGAGCACCTTTAGCTCACAGTTTTTGGTTGGAAAGATTAAAAAAATCAACCTGTTCATTTCAACCTAAATTTGAACAATAGTAGGAAACTCTTTTCATTGACAAAGCAACTAGCTGGTGAACATAGTGGAGCCTTTAGCAGCTAAGAGCCAGGAGTTGGTAGAGACCAAAACAGAGCTCAGTAAGTGAATATTGGACTTACTTCGCCAGGTGACCACAAACATGACTCCACATGAATGCTAAAGTTGCTCTGTGCCTGCTGCATAAACTGTTTGAAATAGACTGATCAAACCAATGTAAGCTGAAAATATTTACATTTTGTTCTGCTTCCAAGGGACCAAAAATCTTGTTGGAATTGTTTCGAGACCTGCCTTGTAACACTGCATGGTGTTGTGACAGGTGCTGCTGGATAAGTTTGGCACAGCGCTGCATGCCGAGTCTGCCGGTGCCATCCTATCAACAGCAACCAACTGGGAAGATCTGGAGATCCAAGAAGAAGCAGAGTCTGGGAGCAGCGTCACATCCAAAATCCGTCTTCCAGCCCAGGTGAGCCGCTCAGCATGGCCTCCAACACAGGCAGGAGGCGCCATGATTTCTGATCCCGTGAATGATCCAATGTGTTCTGTCTTTGCCAGCCATCGTGGTTTGTGCAGTCACTGCTGTTCCAGCTGTGCGTGGAGGTGAACAGGGTGGGGGGCCACGCACTTCCCCGTCCCACCCTGCAGGAGCTGCTGCAGGCCTGTCTGGCTCAGGCCCTGCAGCACTACCACAGCCTCACACAGCAGGCCCCCAGCAGGGTAACACACACACACACACACACACACACACACACACACACACACACACACACACACACACACACACACACACACTGTTGAGGACCAAGGAAGTTCTGTAATGTAGGGTGTAAACCTTCTAACTCTATGTAACAGGGACATGGATGTCAGATTTCTCTTGTATGGATGACTGAAGGGACATTTTAAAGAGTGGATTCAGACTCTGTTGGAACACAAATGAAATGACTCAACAGACAGTAGCATCACTAGCATCTCCTGAGCTTCTCTGCTTGTGTCCTCCAGGAGGGAGCATTCCCCATGACCCAGAACAGAGCCTTGCAGCTGTTGTTCGACCTCCGTTACCTCAACAGCACACTGGGCAGCAGACTGGAGGAGGGCAAGAGCTCCCGATCCCACCAAGACCCCAGGTAACATCCTTTGTCTCAAAGTCATCACATGCTGCCATTTTGGTGTGTCGTCTGCAAGGTAGTCTCATTAGGAGGGGCCCTGGGGCCTCCTAGCAAGTCAGTATGGCCTGCAGTCTTCTTCACTTGAAAAACAGAAACATTATACAATGTATGTTTCCTACTGTTTCATCCCCCTGCAGTCCCAGACACACACTTACAGCCTAGGCTTGTACATAATTAACAATCAACCAATTGCGCCCCCTGGGGGTTTTAACAGGGAGTTAAAAATCACCTGGGATTAATGTGTTATCTGTTGATTGCTGCTCTGATTTGGAGATGAAGCCTGCATGTTTGATGAAACCACTTGCTGATCTACCTGCATAGTTTTACATATAGATTTTACACTCATTGTTCTAAAAACATGTCAGCTGATCTGTAATCAGCAATTCTAGCATGAAAAGTAACTGAAAGAAATGGCATGTCAAGATCAGACTCCAGTATTTAGCAGTTGTCTGATAGTATTCATAGTGTTTGTTTGGAGAAGGTGTGAGTCTTCAGTCCATCAACACGCAGGTGCACACAGACATGATGAGGTCATTTTCTCTGGAAAATTCCAAAGAAATACCAGATGTCACTCGCAGAATTGATGTCAATAGCACACCTGACTTCCTGAAGTTGAGTAGTAGGAGTTGAAGATAGTGGGAGGAAAAAAAGAATTCCATTGAAGAGCTATGATGTCAGTAACCTGAACCTCAACAGATTTTCAGCCGACGTGGGCAGTTTTGAAATGATACTTTGACAGTATAAAGCAGAAGCTGTACAAACTGGTAGTTGGAGAACATAAAGAGTCGTGCTGTAGTCGAATTCAACTTTTCATTCATGTTTTTCCAGCTTTGTTTCTATATTCCTGATGAATTCCTCTTCAAATGTAAAAAGTAGTAGAAAGGTCTCTGCAAGCTGCAAACGCTGTATTCTGTGTCGTCCAGGTTCCACGAGGTCTGCGATTGGCTGGAGAGCCACATCGACCCATTTGACCTGGACGTGTTCACGCCGCCGCTTAACTCCAACCTCAACCGTCTGTCCCAGAGAACCTCGGTACTTTCCGACCCCGATCAACAAAACACAGAAGCATGAGCTGTGAATGTATAGACCCACCTTTCACATTTGGCCTGAGATGAGTTAAGAGGCCTCTATTGCCCAGATGTAACAGCAAACACAGTGTGTGGCGCTGAGCCGTTGTCCAGAGGCTGATGTGAGGTTGTGTTTCAGGTGCTGCTGGGGCTGCTGACGGGCTCAGAGAAGCAGTTTGCCTCGCGGAGCAGCAGTGTGAACTCCCAGGAGCCTTACAACATCCTGCCACTGGCCAGCAGCCAGATCAGGTGAGCTGTCACAGGGTGCTCTGTTTAACATCAATAACTCATGCAGAATAATCAGCATTAACAAACCATCGCTGAGAGGACGTGCAGCCGCTGCTGGCCCCTCCATGGCGTTCTACGACCAGAGAGGATCAGAGAGGGACCTGCTGTAGTCCTTAGGGCCAGGTGTTGTTTGAAATTTTTATCAAGGGGACTTCAGCTGTCCTGTCAGTTCCTAGCGAGCCAAGATCTGACCCAGGACCTGAGTTGGTGGGGTAAACTACAGAAACATTCAGCCCACTCTTGTTGTAGCCTGGGGTCACTAAGTGGAGCTTCTTCCCTCACAAAAGATCTTCAGCTGAGTTCAGACGGCGGCTGCAGAGAGCACACAAACCACACAGCTGACCTGACCTGCCACTGCCGCTGCTTGTCATTGTAATTAGTGAAGCACCTGGTTGGCTAAAAATGAGCTGCGTCAGAGGTTAGTTAATTCAGGCAGTTCAGATCTCAGAGTTACTCGCCTGTGTGCTCAAAACACATTTCACACTATTTTAAATGTAGTGTAGAGCCTGGCTGCCTTTAAGGAGAGCAGTGGTGCAGCACCAGCAGGTTGAGGGGACAAAGCTCAGTGGAGTTCAGCAAAGACAGGATCCGACTTCGATCAGCTTTGTTTCAGCCAATACGATCCTTCAGAATATGCCGGATCAACCCTGACACCGATGCTTAGGTTCTCCTTTTGAATCTGCCTTGATAATATCATCACCTGTGCTGTGAACCATTTTTCTGGTGCCCTGCTTTGGCAAAACTACCCCACACCTGGTCACCATGTCAGAAACTTTAGATTACGTTGCATAATTTTGGCTGTAATGTTAGTAGGCTCAGAGTTCATGTGTTGCACCAGTATGCAGTTCCTTCTCTAGGACATGTTCACCTGCACCTGTAATCAAAGGTCCTAATAGCAAAAACATCCCATCATGCCCCTTGTCTCCCCTGCAGGTTCGGGCTGCTGCCTCTCAGCATGTCGAATGTGCGTAAATCCAAGTCGGCCTCCAGGAGCTCTGACGCTGCTCACCAGCTGGTGAGTGACACAGCTGGGCTCTGCCGTCTGACGCTGCTCTGTTTCACTGCTGTTTCATATGCTGACAGCCACAGTGTGTCCTCATTTCTCTGTTTCATTGTTTTGTTCCATCCTGCGTTAATGTTGTCTGTTGCACCCTCTGCCTTCCCAGCATTTTTGAGTGCGAGAAACACAGGCAAGTTCATCAGTATGGGTTGTTGTTTGTGTGTGTGTGTGTGTGTGTGTGTGTTGGTTTTGTTGCCTTGGTTTACCTTTGGTGCCTTTGCAGTGCATTATTAACTGATGAAATGATTCTTGAGTCAGAGGGGCTGAAAATGAAGAATGCTGTTCTGCTCTGGTCTCACTAATCTGGGGCATTCTCACCTCTTTGAGTGGACCAATCCCATCTTGAGATTCACACAGTACTGCTTCAGTTTGGGTAAAGGTCTGCAGAAATAATAAAAGCAGAAGTCTCCATTCAGCTTCAGTTGGGATTTCTCCAAAATCTGATACATGTTTAGTTTCCCTCCTAAACAAATAGTGGGAAATAGTCATGTTTGCCATCTTACCAACAGTCACATGATCAGTTTGCTTTGGAGCTCTTAGAAGCTGAATTTTATCCCTTGACTGAGCATGGCCGACAAGTTGCTCCTGCTTCCATGATTTGTGCTACGTGAGGCTAAACATGTCCCATCTCTGTACTGGGTACACACAGGGAAAATCACTTTATGTTGTTTTAATCTGAGTCTTGATAAGATGGCAAACTAACCGCAGACACCAGAGTAATCCAGGCTGCCAGTGAATCATTAGATCAGGCGTTCCATGGTAAGACTTGCAGTGACAGTGTGAAACCATTTAAAGGTTGCGAGCATCCACTACCACATCTTCTTCTGGAAACAATGAAAGTTGTTCACATTAGCTTTAGAGCTGCTACAATACTATATGTACTATACTGTACTGTACCATACTGTATGCGTTAGCATGCAGCACCAGAGCCAGGCTCGACCTAGCCCTGATTCTGGACTGTCATGCTGCATAACCCAGACCTGGAATCACACTTGTGCGAGAGCTCATAAAATTGACACGTGATGGACGGTCTTCATAGTCTTCCTGGTGACTTTAAACATAAAAAACAATGATGTCAGGCAGATGTAAAACAAAAATCACAAATTACTCTGACCAAAAAAGTCTCCTCCATTAAATGAATGAATGAATGCTACGTATGTAAAGCAAAGGTAGTAAAGGCTGCTAATGGACAGCAGCTCAGCAGCAGTATGTTCAGTGTTACCAATGTAAAACTGTAGTCTCCTCACACTATATGTCCTCTGGCTACTGTGGAAGAGGCCTTTCTTGTTCAGAGCAAGTCATGTTTTTTAACTTCACACCTACATGATGTCAAAGACTTTACTATCAGTGCTCTTTCCCCCGAATGAATTTTCTAAACTCTTAAGTGACTGAAATGGCAATCCAGGACCTCAATACTTAGTATGACAGTCCTGGATCAGGGCTCTTTGGATCAGGGCTCTCATTGACCCTGGATTTACCAGGGTCAGTGGACAGTGGTGGTGTATGTTTGCATCTCTTATGACCAACAGGACAAACCACTGAAACCTCAGCACACCTGATGTTTTCTCCTTTGTCCAGCAGGCACCTCCATCCTCCACAGCAGACGGTGCGGACAGCTTCCGGCCGGGCAGCCTGTTCAGACAGCTCGCTGATCAGGACGAAGACACACCCGCTCCATCTCTATTCAAGCTCAGTTGGCTGTCTGGCATGGCCAAATAGCCCTTTATTGCTCAAGACTTTTTATTTGCCTTTGCAGAAACTTTGTAAAAATGATATGTATAGTAAATATAGTTTTGTCTTTTGAGGAACATGTCTTGTGTGATTTAATGATTGATTGATGATGTGACAAATGAGACTAAACACAACACTTACAACACGTATCGTCAACACTTGCACTCTTAAGCTTCATTATAGAGTACACTGGAGTTTTCAGGGCCGAGTTACCCCGCCAATCAAATACTGATCAAATACCTGTAACACTGAGGACGTTCCAATCAGCCTCAGCTGGTCAAATATCAGCATGCTAACACACTAAAGTACGCTAATGAACATGATAAACATGATACCTGTGACATCAGCATGTTGGTGTTTTCATTGTAAGCATGTTAGCATGATCATGTTAGCACTTCACTCAGAGCACTGCTGTGCCTAAGCCCCGCAGAGCTGCAAGCATGCATAGCAGTCTTGTTTGTTCAGTGTGCTGCTAATTTTACTTCTTATCTGAGATGGAAAAGTCCTTGCTGTTCATGGGCTTCGTTGCATCTTGCAACAGGTAGCATTTATTTCTGAAGATACACACAAGCCAACGCATTGTCAAACGCATGTCACGACCTTTAACCTTAAAGTGGTATATTGATTGAGTATTTTCTGAGAGGTCAGGGACTTGTGAGAAGCAGATTTTTTTTTTAAATAGAAGGCTAAAAGGCAAAGCTATTTCCTGGATCACAAAACTGGATCACACACTGCCCAGAATGCAATCAGCATCAGCATCTCCTTGCCAAGACCCTCTCTGCCCATGTCTAAGTTGATTTAAAATTTCAAGTCTCAAGACCAATCTGAGATAACTCTGTGATGTCATCAGACTAGAAATCTCCTCACAGAAGACATAATAACTATTTTCACACGCTGAATAATTCAGTAAACAGATCTTCAGGTGTAAGACTGGTGAGACTCCCCTGCAGTCAAACATCCCGTATGACCTGCAGAGGCATTGACCATTCTGTGACTCTTCCTTAACAAGATGCAACACTGGCTCGTTGTTGCAGCAGATACATTTGACCAACAGTTTATTATAAGATTTATTATATTACATGTAACACATCCAAATAATGATCTGAAGTCGGTTTTGTCTTCGTCTCATTTATTAAACTTGGGGAGGTAAACAGATTCACATACTATAAAAATCTTCCATAGAGAAATCAACTCTCTTCAACATGTGAACTGACATACTGTTGTGTATTTTGACTATGACTGCTAGTTTGCAGAGTACAGACAATACAGAGAGCCAGTATAAATAAAGCTTAAATCTAATTAAACATGCCTTGTAGACAGCAGTATGTATGTACAGCCACCAGTATCCTGTTATCATACACTGCTGTAACTCTAGCTACAGTACAGTGTCTCCAATGTAAAGTGAGATGTTTCACTGCAGTGTCTCCTCACACTATCACTTGTATGAAGTAATATGCAGGACATAACTATTAAAAATTCTGCTAAAAAATCTTATTTCAGCTCTTGTGAAAATCAGCTGAACAATTGCTTTGGACAAAGCTGCTAATGTATAATAATAATGATAATAGTAATTATTATAATTATTTGATCTGTTGTATAGACAGACATGTCCGGATATGCCTCTTCTTCAAATATGTATCCATGAAAGCCGAAGATGGATTACGAGATAATGGAGGCCTGGGCACAGGGATGTAACCCCCCCCCCACCCCTCATACAACAACAAGAGAGTCATTTGCTATCTGCATATCTTTAGCTGTTTGACTTCCTAACAAGAATCATTAACACTTTAAACACATGTGCTCGCCCAGGGGCCCAAGGGGTCAGGGGGCCCTGTGCCTGTTAGACAGGTTCAGTAATCCATCCATGATGAAAGCTGGATATTTCACATTCAATAATTTGTTTAAACTAGAACGCCATTCATTGCATGACACTGAAGAACAAAGCAAATCCTTTCGTGCAGTGTACATATAGAACCTAATAGGAGGGCTCGTTCCTGTGTTGGTACTTTGTGCACGACACTGTCACTGTATAGCTCTACTTCTTCCTGTCTATTTTGCTCATCATGGCTTTGACATCGACAGGAGCTGCGGCAGCGGCAGCCTTCGCCTTTTCTTCCTCCTCCTGCTGCCAGAGGATGATGGGATGGATGCCTGGGCTTCGGTTCTGAGCATTTTGCTCCAGCTGGGCCGGGCTAGGGTGGAAACAGAAACATGATGAACTCAACATTATTGTAAAACCCCTGTCTCTATGGAGGGACAGTACTGTTATATATAGATATAGATATAGATATAGAGTTAAGATTCACTTGAAAATGAATGTAACGAGGCCTGAATGCCTTATGTTCATTGTGCAGCCTTATATGGTTAAAGGGGCAATCTCTCCAAAGAACAAAAAACATTTTCTAATATCTAGCCATACAGTTTTTCGTTTACCTGTCCAAGTTTTGTTATCTCCAAACCAGTGAATTTGTCATTTTTCAATGCTGTGAGCACCACAAATGAAATTCCGAAGCACCATGCACATTACTTTGGAAATCCACGCACACTCATTCAGTATCTTTCAAGGCTCCAAGTCCTTTGACATGTATGTTATTTTATTTAGGAGCTCGGCCAAAATCATTTTGTTTCTCGAGCTCTCCAGTTCCAGCTACAACTTCCTTGTTTGACCTGTCAGCATTTGCAAGTAGTTGAGCACATCTTCAAGCAGAGCCTGAAGCTGAGGAGAGTGCCACAGCTGTGGAAAACATCTTGTGTAGTACAAGTGACAAATACTCTGCTGCAGGCCAGCGGCACTGTCATCACACCTTACGGAGACCCAGGAGAAGCTGGCCCTTGCCCATCTCTGCCCCCAGTGAGAGTATCATTGGACCAGTTACAGTTCACCTATCAACCAGGCTTAGGGTGGACACTGTCATCTACCTCCTACATAGATCCCTCTCTCACCTGGTAAAGGCTGTTCTTTGAGTCCTATAATGCCTTCAGTACCATACAGATCACATTTCTGAGGGGCAAACTGGAGCACAGAGGGGTGGACCACCGCCTCACAGCCTGGATCATAGACTACCTCACCAACCAACCACAGTATGTGAGGATACAGGACTGTGAGTCAGACAAGGTTGTCTGCAGCATGGGGGCCCCACAGCAAACAGTTATGGCTTCCTCACTCGTCACCCTCTACATTGCAGATTTCACTCACAAATCAGGCAGTAAAGAGAACTAACACAGGGATTTGTGGATTGGTGCCAGTGAACCACCTCCAGACCAGTACAGGAAAATCCAAAGAGCTGGTTGTGGACCTCCACAGGTGCAAACACTCTCCTCCTACACCAGTAAACATTCAGGGAACAGATGGTGTGATCCTACAAGTACCTTGATGGTCACCAGAATAATAAACTGAACTGGACTGACACTAGAAATGCACCATATAAGAAAAGCCAGAGCAGACTGTATCTGCTGAGGAGACTCTGGTCTTTTGGAGGGCAGGGGACACTCCTGAGGACATTTTTTAACTCGCAGCCATCGTCCATGAGTGGTCTGCTTGGGCAGCGACATCTCGACTGCGGACAGGAAGAGACTCAACAGACTGGTTAAGAAGTTCTGTCCTGGGATGTCCCCTCAATCCAGTGGTCCAGGTGGTGGGAGAAAGGAGGATGGTGTCTAAGCTATCATCCCTGATGGGGAACATGTCCCACCCCTTGCAGGACACACTGACAGCACTGAGCAGCTCCTTCAGTGACAGACTGCTTCACTCACAGTGTGTGAAGGAGGGATACTGCAGGTCCTTCCTTCCTGCTGCTGTCAGACTTTACAACCAGTACTGCTCCCAGCAGATCACACACACCCAAACAGACAAATTCACTCATGTGCAATATCAGTGTGTGATAAACAGGCCAATGTCAACATTTCCTACGAGCAATAAAATGAATTTAACCACTGTCTGTTTTATTAATTATAATCTTTACTTATTTATCATATTTTGCTTTTTTTTTTACTGATGCTTCTGATTAATACACTCTCTCATTTCCTGCTGTAACACTCCCCACTGTGAGTTTAATAAAGGACTATCTTATCATAACCATTACCATAATCAGATCAGACCAGTTTAGCTACCAACCTGAAGTTATGAGGTTCAGGGTTCAAGGCCTTCTTCTGGATGTCTTTGTACACTGGTGACTTGAGGTAACGGAAGAAAGTATCCTGTACCAATGAAAGCACATGAGACAGCAGATGACCTCAGCTTCACAACACAAAAGTGAAACTTTCTAGACAATCCTACATTTCTCAGACAATACATGATAACCAAAACAATGCCCAATTTCTATTCTCCACTACTGACAAACTGCTAAACCCAAACATGCATTCCTGTCTGTCACATCATGTAATGAATATTGTAAACAGTTCTTTTCAATCAGGAGCCTTCCCCTCTCCCCTCAAGCATGCTATTATTATACCAATGCTGAAAAAGAGCAACTTAGAACCATCTGTGGTAAGACAATTTCCATCGTGTCTTTTCTTAGTAAAACGCTTGAAAAGGTTGTCTATAAACAGCTCTATTGTCACTTATCACTGTAAAATCTGTGTGATATGTATCATTCTGGCTTCAGGACTAACCACAGCACTGAAGCAGCTCTCATGATAGTAATCAATGATATGAATATCAAAGGTTTTTCAAACAAAATCACATTAGTGTTACTAGACCTGACAGCAGCCTTTCACACCGTCGTCCATGACAGGTTATTCAGCAGACTAGAAAATCCAGTTGGCCTGTCTGGCTGTGTCATTAACTGGCTGTCTTCTGACCTAACAAGTAGGACATTCTCCATATGTTTTCAGGACTTTATATCTGGCAATTTTAACATTTACTGTGGGGTCCCACAAGGCGCAGTTCTAGGCCCCTTACCAACATTAGACAGTGACTTTGTGACTGAGATCCTTGCAGTGTGTCCTAGAGGTCAGAGACAGGAAATCCACTCCAAACTGATCTTGCTGTCTCTGAAACCCAGTCAGCATCTTTTGAAACTCAACTTCACAAGTCACCTTACAAGTATAACCAGGACAGCATTTTATAACCTAAAAATATTACCAAAGTTAAACCCATCTTGTCTCACTCACACGCTGAAAAACCGGTTCATGCATTCATCTCCTCTAGGGTAGATTACTGCAATGTCTGTCTTGCTGAACTTCCCAAAAATACTGCAGCCAGAGTACTAACAGGGACAAGAAAAGCTAAACATATATAGACATAGATACAATACAGACTAAATTTCAAAATATTGTTCAGTGTCTACAGATCATGGTGTAAATAAATCTCTGACCTGCACACTGCTTACAAACCCTCCAGAACAGTCAGATCATCAGACCCTGGTCTCCTAACTGTACCCATGATCAATGAACCCATGAAGTAAATCTGGTGATGGTACATTCAGTTGCTGTGGGCGCACTCTATGGAACAAATGTGCTGCCTTTTGAAAGCAAGCTTAAGACTTACCTGCTCTCTAGGCCTATGACAAGCCTCCATCTTTCTCTCTGTCTCTGTCTCTTTGGGCATGTGTGGGTGGGTATGTTTATGTTAGTGTGTGGGCAGGAGATGAATAACTTTTATGGAATTGTTCCTTTAAATATGTTCAATACATGTATTTATGTTCTTTTTTATTCAGTTCATATTTGCTGTGTGTGAAACACATTGAGATTTCATTGTATGAAATGTGCTCTACAATTCAACTTGACTTGGCCTCAGTATGAAAATCTGTGTTTGTATTATACATTCACTCAGTAGATCCTCAAATTGATCATTAATCACTTACTGGTATGAATTAACCACCTTAAAAGATAAAATTCTAAGCATCATTGGCTACAGGGTTAGAAATATGGTGCTTTTTTGCCTCTTAAACAGTACACCAACGCACCTTTTTCATGAGCAGGAAGACGTGTGTCTGGGCTGCTTCCAGCACGTAGCGGTGAGGATGCTCCAGGCCTTTCACTGTCAAACCCATTGTCCTGCCATCAATATTGATCCAGCGGGGGGCACCGGGGGCCAGAAAGGTCCTGAGCACACAGACATTTCAGATCAATATTACACTGCATTGCTGAAATCCTATTTTCTCAATCAGCTTCTTACTGTGAAGACTTGTCTGACATATTGTGAATGATGGATGAACAGACAAATGAATCAGGACCAGTTCACGGCTGTGAAAGAGCACAATCAACATACGGTATGTGTGGTATATATACAGATAAGGGATGTTGGTACATGTGAGGCCTTTTTACTGTAGCATCTGACGATGGATACCACAGACACACACACTCACGTTTACTCACACGCACAGAGAAAACAGTCCAATGTATTTGTCTTACTTGAAAATGGTCTCTGCTTTTGCTGACATGGAAGATGCAGAGCCCAACTTCAGTTCCTCAGCTGCCTCCCAGAAAGCCAGATTCTCCCCTGGGATACACACACATACACACACATTTGTGCATTCTAATACATCTCACATGTAAGCTGCATGTCTTCAGATACTGTTTTTGTTTGCATATTGCATATTGGGACTGAAAAACCAACTATATCACATCTCTGAATTTAAGCCTACATTGCTAGTCCAATAAGTGCCTTAGCTTTATTATGACGAAGGTTGGACAAAATTATGTCTTGCACAAAGGCAGTACTACCCAAAACAAGAGGGGGGGTTCCATAGAGAGTAAAGGCTCTCCACCCCTCACATCTAAGAAATACTGAATCAAGTTCACCACAAGAGTGTGTTGAATGAACACATCAACATACCGCTGAACTCTTTCTTGAGGAAGATCTTGAAGTCGTCTCTGCCTCGCAGGTCGCTCAGCAGCTCGAAAAGGCTGAAGGACCAGCGCTCTACTCGCATCTTGGTGGGGACATCAGCTCTGGACACAAACACAGTGAATCACTCACTGCCCATACATGACTGTGATTTCGTGTGGAAGAGTCCACATATGCTTTTTCAGCTGCATGATACATTTACTATGCAGACCCATATGAATGGAGTTGTGTTTGTGTCAAAATTCAAACAACAAATTCAATTTGAACTGGTTTGGTATTGAACAGATGAGTCAAGGACCGAATTCCACACAAAAAGTTTCTGTGGTCTTCATTTGACCTGATGAGACATTTCTCTGTGTGTGTGTGTGTGTGTGTATATATATATGTGTGTATGTGTGTGTGTGTGTGTGTATATATATGTGTGTGTGTGTGTGTATATATGTGTGTGTGTGTGTGTGTGTGTGTGTATATATATGTGTGTATGTGTGTGTGCGTGTGTGTATATATATATGTGTGTGTGTGTGTGTGTGTGTGTATATATATGTGTGTGTGTGTGTGTGTGTGTGTGTGTATGTATGTATGTATGTATATTTGGGATATTAAAAAAGGAAAAGAACAAGGTCCAATGTGGATCAGAAAATGTTATGAAGTGTTTCTCCTTTTACCCCTTCTGTTTCAAGGTAGTGTATGAACTTTCACACTCTACTTTTAGATCAAATTGCACTGCACCAACATTCAATAAACGTGTCTCACAGTAAGACTACAGTTCCCATAAACCATGCCTGTCCTCTTTCCCTCTTCCTGAAGAAGATAAACATTTCTGAGGCTTATTTTCTTTCTTTTTTTGTGTTACTACACAATAACTGTTTGCATTCCCCCATCAATAGGAAAAGTCAGTGTGTTGGGCCATTCCTTGAGAGAGCTATAACACACAGCCAGTTTACACACTTTATTGCTCATTATGCCTCCTGAACGGCAGAGACAGTCGACAGCCTCTGACTGCAACCAGCTGTAGCTGCTCTGCTTTGGCTAAGGCTGCAGGTGTGGTTACTGCCATCATGCCATGATTCTGCTTCTGAAAGATGTGTTATCATACGGCATAGGAGCTCAGGAATAGCTTGACCTGCTCAACACAGACATGTCACTTCTCTGCACTGTGCCCATGGCTGCAGCCATAATTACAGCTAAAGCTGTAGCCATCACCATCAGCTGTAACTAATTCATAATGTTATATCATATTACAGCCCAGACTTCCTCTATGAGTCGGGGGGAATACAAAGCATATTGCAATTTGACACATAATATTGTGAGGGAACACAAAACTCTACTTCCTGTTCTGTTTCTATTTTATTTTTTTATTACTGTAATCATGCCAATGTATCATCATCAGTGTAATCCCTTCTTGATTCGAGACATACAGCGTCAGATACTTCAACAGACAGAGGAAATGCAGCAGGCCTCACCTTCTCATGTTGAGAGTCCAGTATGTGTCATTGTCTGTTTGCCAGGGGTTGCTGGGTAAGCAGGGCGCCAGGAACGGGTCGTGGTTTTTGTAGGTTGTGATGAACTTGACCAGTCTACAGAAGCAGAATGTTATGAGACCAATGGAGTCCACAGAGCCTCGGTGTTAACTTCCAAACTGACCCAGCTGACCTCAGTCCTCACTCGCCGTGTGTGCATGTGTGTGTGATGTTTAAACTGATCGCTAAACACTGATAACTGAAATAGCCTAGATGTTTTATCATATATAATTATCTTAGAATAAACAGACAATGCTTCAGCTTAATAATAGATAATCTGAATAGATAAGACACCAGAGGAACTTACGCTCCAATGGACACGCTAGATTTGACCTTTGACCTCATGATGGCTTGTTGATAGAATATGTTCTAAAATAAAAGAGGAACATGAACAAAAACATTATTTTTTTTGGTGAAATTGTAATTTTGCTAAAGTTTTATGAATCAAAGGATACCACACTATCCACTTTAAAATCTGTAGATGGACATCTGCACGAGAAAATATTCTGACCACATTTTCAAACTCAACGTTTGGAGATTTGCGTTAAAATCAGATATATCAGCATGTGGATGAAATACTATGACTTACCATGCGTCTGTA
The DNA here is from genome assembly GCF_039877785.1 of Chaetodon trifascialis. NCBI lineage: Eukaryota > Metazoa > Chordata > Actinopteri > Chaetodontiformes > Chaetodontidae > Chaetodon > Chaetodon trifascialis. Next base: position 3,435,313 of record NC_092070.1, read on the forward strand.
TATGTCAAAGCTGATTTTCTGAGAGACAAGAAGAAAAAAATGTTTGTTTCCGTGGGAACAGTTTGTTTGTCTCGCGTCATTTTGAAAAGCACAGTGTACTGCAGGTAAGTGTAGCAGAGGATGGAGCACAGAGGAACATCCTGATGCTATCCATGCTGCCACACGCAAACAAAGTCACTACTGCTGAAGCACAAACAGAGAGGAGGGAATAACAGAGCAACAGTCTCTCCAAGATTAAATATATCTTTAGTGATCACTGCAGCCAAAAATCACTTCATTTGCAGCAGATTTTCAGGAAAATTGACCATGTATTTGTAAGATTGTTGTCCTGTGTAATGATTTGTAAGCATTGTTCCCACGTGACCAATTGAACGAATCTGCCAGCACTTAGTAATGCAGTGGTTGATTTTGCTTTCATTATTACAATGGCAACAACACTATTTCCTGGAGAGACTGTCTAAAGACTACAAGGAGCACACACTCATATATGAGTGCAGTTTACACACAAGAATGACAATCTGGACAAACCACTGTATACTATTTTATTTGGAATGCTTTACTCTCTTATCTTCGTCAGTGTAAGGAGATCTGTTTGAACAGAAGAAGACAAGACAAGAAGAAGTGCAATGAATGAAACAAAACTCTAATGCTGTGAGCGAGGGAGCAGCCTCAGATCCTCGGCCAGGGCTCTGCTGGCTGTTCCTGAGTCCCGGCTCAAGACTAAAGGCGAACGGGCCTTTACAGTCAGGACCCCTCAGCTCAGGAACCCCCTGCCCGAGGATCTGAGGCTGAAAAATCAGTCACATCTTTTCAATCACTTCTCGAAACTTATGTTTTAAAAAAGCCTTTTATTTATTCTAGCACACCGTCTTATTGCCAACATGTCTTATCTGTTTTATTATCATTACTATTCAATTATTGTTGGGGATTTTGTTTTATTCTAATATTCATATTAATATAACTGTGACTTTTTTCTGTGTACTACAGATTGAAATGTCTGGTAAATGTCATCTCTTGTACCTAGTCTCAGGAAAATCAGGCAAAAAACATCCTTGTCTCACCTACAAAAACTTGCACACACATTGACCAAACGAACTGAGAACTGAGCTCTTATACTAAAGTATAAGTACCTCACTTAATTGTACTGAAAGGCAGTACTAGAGTAAATGTACTTGCATTGTTGCGTTCCACCACAGATTTCTATTTGTTTGGCAATGCTAACTGCCCATCCTCCACACGTTAGGCCTCTGTCACAATTCACAGCCTTGTTCTGATGTGATTTATGCATCGTTTCAGCAAGTGTGTTTGAGGATATATGATAAAAATGCCATAATTCCAAAACAAATGCCAAAGGCCAGAGCTTTGTCTATTGAGGATGGAGTGAATGCTGCTTAGATTCGCTGAGAGAACAATATGTGTCACATCCAGATGACATGATTATCCGTGTTCCAGAGTACAGTAAAAGCTCACCAAGATCATTTCATGCAAAGAAAGCTGTTCATTTGTCTGCTTTGTTTTTCTGTTGTGGGAAACAGGGTTGAACTTAAGCTTTCTTGGGTTTGATAAGCACCTTACAAGTCACCTTATTGCTAAGAAGGAGCAAGCACCAGGTTTACCAAACCTCTTCTAGTCAAAGCAGATACAGCAGAAGCTTTTCAGACTTGCTGAAATCTGGCAGCATTCCATTATTTCACATTTTACAGTGACAACTCAAACAGCAACGCAGGAATCTCCTGAAATTTCACAATACTGCATGGTTATGACCAGTACAGTGAATTAATTTTGCACATTCTACAAAGCTCCACCTCTAATTTCACCCACTATTAGTAACAGCACAGAATTTAAGAAATGCATTAAAAATCCAAATCTGAAAATGGGCATGCTTTGTTGTAAAAGTATTGCATCTGTGTGAAAGGAAAGTTAAAGAAGGTGAGGGAAGAGAAAGAAAAGGAAGGAGAGGAAAGGGGAGGAGAGGAGAGGAAAGAAAAGGAGTGTGTGTGTGTGTGTGTGTGTGTGTGTGTGTGTGTGTGTGTGTGTGTGTGTGTGTGTGTGTGTGTGAGAGAGAGAGAGAGAGAGAGAGAGAGAGAGAGAGAGAGAGAGAGAGAGAGAGAGAGAGAGAGAGAGAGAGTTTCTGCTCTCTAAGTGGATATAGAGATCAGTCCAGCAGTTCTACTCTCAATGTTAAGCACCAGTAAGTTTCTTAAAAGACCAGCTGACCTCAATCCTCAAATTCTCCACTGTGTGTGTGTGTGTGTGTGTGGGTATACTGACCTGTTACCTCATCTGTGTTGGGATCAATCAGACGCTCGGGGCCACACTCGATAGCACTGTGAGTGCGACGCTGGACACACACAGGACAGGTTCATGGTAAATGTACAGTGAGTGTAATGATAGCAAGTCCATAATGCACTACTACTGTAGATACAGTTGGCATGCTAAAGATTCTGTTACTGTGAATAGCTGAGTGAGTAAAAGATGACCTGATTTCAAAAAGTGCAAAACAGACACACACACACACACACACACACACACACACACACACACACACACACACACACACACACACAGAGTCACACACACTGACCGGTGGCCTGTTCACTATCCAGTAAGCCCTCTCCTGGCAGTCAAACACCACACGATCCGGCTTCTTCCTCTCCTTACCAGCCCTGAAACACACACACACACACACACACACACACACACACACACACACACACACACACACACACACACACACACACACACACACAGAAAGAAAGAACTGGAAGCTCATACAGTGTAAATGCTCACCCTGTTGACAGATTGGTTAGTTAACTGATTATGCTGTCAAATCATATGCTGATTGTACTGGTCTCCAAATGAGTGTAGGCTAAATGTCTAACTTCTCAAACATATAACACATTTCAGATACATATGTGCACATGTGCATAAGAAAATAAACGTGTTTTATTATTTGAATGTCTTAAAATCTCATCTAGATCTGGGTATGGTACTAACCAAAATGTGTCCACAGCACAGTTTTTCAAAAACTGTCATGAATGGAAAGTTGGTGTCAGATGTCAGGTCAGATTCAGAATCTTATCTAATATGTATTTACTTTGCTGGTTTTAGACAATTTGTTTTGGCAAGGCTGTGGAGCTGCTTGAGCTGGCGTTACTGTAAATGAGATATCAAAAACACGACTGCTCTGGTATTAATACCAATCATATTTGCACTAGCAGGGAAAAGTTTGAAAGGACCAGCCTCCATACAGGCGAGCTGACATAATGTGTTATTAGATCTCGTTTGATCTTGTGATCTCTGGAATCAGTTCCCTCCATTTCCTGTTCATCTTTACTGTGAACTGTCAAATAAAGGTTAGGTGCCACCCAAAACTATTTCCAGGAAAGAGAAAGTACTGAGGTTCAGTAGCAAGCTGTGAAGGTTTCACCTACTTGTACTGCTCGGTGGCTTGCATCACAATGAAGTCCCACTTGTGGTTCAGCCATTCATGGAGGTGGTTGTAATGTGCCTGTTGATAACACAAATACGGTGACAGCATGAAGCAGCACATTGTAAAATCACTCCTCATGTGTTCATGGAGAGCTAAACACACGGTACAGTGACAGGAAACAGTGGAGACACCCTAAAAAGAGACATGAGACACCACACTCCAGTTAAAACAACAAACCTTTAAGCTACACGACAGGTCAACATGAGCTGCATCATGGGAAACTGAGCAATAATCTAATGCGCTAATTTTGATTTTTTTTTCAGTTGTCCAACATTTTGATAATTATTTTAGTAAATAAATGAATGTAAACGAATTTGTTTCAATAAGGAAAAACCCTTAAAATAATGCTAATTTTCCTAATCTTGTAAAACATGTTTCTAATACCACATTTTCAGCTGAGCCGGGGGTAAAACAGAATGTATGAACTTATCTGTGCATATAGTTTATATCCCAAAAGACTTCACAAATTCTCTCTTTAAAATTGTTCTAGCATCCAATAATTCTCCCCAAACTTCCTCCAAATTCACTGCGGACATTGTGAAACATACACAGAGAGCTGGGAGGAAATGAGTGGCTGCTAAAACAAAAACAGAGTATTTTAACAGATCAATTCCCAGGTCTGATGCTGCTGAGTATAACAGTAAGACATCCGTACACTGGCATACTGACAACCTGTTTTTGGCCAAGTTCTTGTTGCCACATTGAAACCAAGTCAATATGTGTCAGGAGAGAACAAATCAACTCTTAAGAGCTATAAGTGTTGCCTGAAGTCTTCACAGCATATAGAATGACAGCAGAACCTTTCTTACACATACACATATAAGCACAATTATTTCCATACTACAAACTACGATGAACCTGTTCGTAGGGTTCCAGCTGGCCTTTCTTGCGGATGTTCCTCTTTGCCAGGTAAATGGCTGCAGTCAGAGCAAAGCAAGATGATAATTAATCACACGTGTCACAAAAATGATTGTTGCACGAAGTGAACTCTTTCAAATTATTCCACAATCAGAGAAAACTGCTCAGTTTGGTATGTGTGTCCAGTCACTTAAAAATCACTGATCTCATCCACCCCGACACCATGTGACACACTGTACCCACCATAATCAGAGTCCTCTGCAACCCATTTCTGCGTGGGCCAGAAGTACGGGGTCTGAAAAGGTTTAGATTGAAAAGACACTGTTAGTGATTCAGTGTGTAGACTGCCTGAGTAATAGTGGCAACGTCACATAATACCTGGTAAAATGTTCCACATATATTTTCATTTGAGCTTTGCTACCCGACCTGAACATAGTAGACTAGAGACAATAGTAAATAAGCAATGAAATATAGCAAGAGTTCACTGCAACGCTCACTGCACCGTGACAGGGAGATCCTTGTGTTTAAAGGGGGTGAAAACAGTGAATGTGATTGACCATGACTGTCGCAGCTTCGAACACACCCATCTATAATGCATCCAAGTGCACATGAGAAAGCCAAAACTATGATTGGCAGGGCTCACTTGAGTGCAATCTGCACTGCTCATGAAAACACAACACATAGTCTCAGGTCTTAGGTCAGTTTTTGGGTCTCAAATGTTGCAGCACCAGTCAGGTTTAGTCAGTCTTAAAGCCTTAAAGATGTTTAAATTTAAATGAAATGTTCAGATTTATCGATAAGTTTAAATATGAAATCCAGTGTTTCAACAAGAAATACACCACACACCCCACAGTTCACCATGATCATCAGAGCTTTAGCAGTGAGCTGTGCAGGCACTGTGCAGGGCATGTGCTGTTTTAACAGTGAGGACTTTAGTGAAGGAAAGTCCTCTCCAAATTCTGTTTCCATGTGATCTTGAAGTACAACACTGCTTCTAATCATAGACAGTAAGAAGCAGTGGGGATTTCGTCTTACCTGGAAGCGGTAGAGGCTGGTGTCGTTGCACATGACAAGCTTCTTGTGGTTCTGCAGGGGGTAGATGTAGCCATAGGCCACTAACATGGTGCCAAAGGCTTGAGCCTCTGGAGGACAGACATGAAGAGGAATTGAACGGATGAGGCCATGGATATGTCTTCTTTTGAAAAGTAGACAGTGAGGAGGTGACATGTTTTATGAAACACATTTTGGATTTTAGAGTATTATACCTTCTGGAGTGGTCTTCATCTTGTTGGCAATCCATGCAATGATGTCCTTACCTGTGTGGAAACATGAGTACGAGTTAAAACAGTGTAGAGTTTACACACACACACACACACACACACACACACACACACACACACACACACACACACACACACACACACACACACACACACACACACGTACATACGTTGTGTTTATATCACTTGTGGGGACATTACATAGACTTACATTCATTTCCTGGAGCCTTACCCTAACCCTAACCACTATTTGCCTGTTCCTAACAATAGTCACAATGTGACTGTGTAAACAGATTTTTTTTTGTCCCCACAACGTGATAAATACCTGGTCACACACACACACACACACACACACACACACACACACACACACACACACACACACACACACACACACACACACACAGACACACAGACACACACACACACTAACACACACACACACACACACACACACACACACACACACACACACACACACACACAGAGTTAATGAAACACACTCCAGTCTCTGCATGGTTGTGTATCAGCTTTCTATCAGTAAGGGTCCATTAAAGCCTAATCAGAATCAGAATTCCTTTATTGATCCCTGAGGGGAAATTGTTTTTGTTGCAGGTACTCCTTACAAGAATAAAATTAGAACAAAATTAGAAGAGAAAAGAAACAAAAATATAGAAGACAAAATATAAAAACAAAATATATATACCGGCAAACTATAAGTATACACAAAACAAAGCAAAAAATAGATAATAAAAAGAGTATTTACAAAGAGTATACACAGAAGAATGTGCTCGTATATTGAATTAGGTCAACAGTGAACTGCAGTATAGAGATGTGCGATCTAACAGGGAAAAAAAGTCCAAAAAGTCCAAGTCCTAAGTGCATACTTCAAGAAAATATTGCACTTTGTCTAAATCATTCATTTTGTTAAAATAAGCCCCCAACTTTCTGCTATTCCTCAAACTATCTGTATTTTACAAAGTTCTGGCATCAAAGTTGTTGAAAATTATTCTTATTCTGTTGTTTTTCATTCAAAGGTTCAAAGAGTCAGTAGGTATGGGGTGTGGGGTGTGCCACAAGAATAGTTATAGACCCTTACTGGGTTTAATTAGAATCAATCAATCAATTACTAAAAGCTATCATAAGTTAAGCCCAGTAACACGTTTGTCCACCGCAAGGACCAAGGCCATCCATGTCAGACTAGAAAGACCATCACTGAACAGAGGAGGTGGTCTACGACACCACCTTTCATCCACACACAATGCACAATCCCTCCCCAGGTGGCTTTACACCCATTCAAACCATCACCCATGTGACCTTAACGACTCACATGATGGCTGAGCGGGTCAACAATCCCACAAGTGGAAAAATTCCCTGGACTGCACACCAGTCCGTTAGAGCTGAAGAAGCCTCCTGGATGAGAGGTGAAATGTCTTCCAGAACCATAAACAAGTCCAGCTGCCTTTGGCATGCCCTTAAAAATCCTCACAATGACAACACTGGTACACTGATCTTTAGCAGGTATAATACATCATGCTCACCATTTTACTGACATTTGCTAATTGGCACTACACAGAAAGTACAGCTGAGGCTGATTGGAGTATCATTAGCTTTTGGCCATGAACCAAAACACCAAAAAGTTGAAATTTTAAGTGACTCATGGAGCTAGATGAAAAGCCAGGGGATCACCAATGCTACAATGATGCTAACTCAGAGACCACCTTAAAAGAGTGGACTGCTGCTAAGTCATTAAGTGATTACTGTGCTGAATAATTTATTTATTTTGAATAATCATGAAAGATATCAGCTTTGAAAATGACATAAACAATGTTTTGGGGGTTTATTATTATTGATAGTAGCCTATATTCTGGAAAGTTTCCCAGCAATATCATTTTAATTTGTAGCTTAATTTATATAAATAATGGGTCGCTGACAACCTATGACTCTGTGAGTTAATCTTAATAATGTGTTTCTACCTCATTTAAAAGCAAAGTGACTGTCATGAAATCACATCCCCAGTTAATTGCAGGGATGATGGAGGGACAAAATCACAGGCAGCATCAGCCAGGAGACGTGACCACGCAAAGATGACTCACACTGCTTGGCTTCTGCTCCACCTCATCATTTGGTTAACTGATACTTGCAGCAGGAGGTGCTTATACTCTGAGCACTTCAGCTCACATGGAGGGTTTGGCCTGTGTATCCATGCTGACCTTTCCCTCGCTGGTCTTAGACTGGTCTTAGGACTTAAAAGCCACTTTGGCTCCTCAAGCACTGTCCAGATCTCATCCAATTGTAGGCTGCCTTATTTAGCCTGCGTTAGCAGATTAGACAGCAAGGCAGCCCAGCAGTGTCTCCGCTCAGTCTGTGCTGTAAAAGTGCTGGACTGTGCCACATGAATTTATGCTACAGCTTTATTTTGTCTTCATTCTAGCAAGTGAACACAACTTTTGATAGCAACTTAAATTAGGGGTCGGTGAGCAAGTTCAGAATGCAGAAACTAAACAATTCATTGCCTTATAAATAATCAATACAAAACAAGGGGACCAGTGCAAGGACACTAAATAGGGAGCTTTATTGTTAAATGTTGTAGTTTCTGTTATTGCATTGTTCAATTTCGCTCTTGCATTTGCAGTCAGCTGCAGTAAACTTCACAGCAAATGAAGCTTGATAGAAATAAAAATATGCTTTGATTAAAAGCCTTTAAAAAGGACATATCTTAACTAAAAACTGTACATCACCCTCCTTGCAGAACAAGCTGAAAATACAACTTCAAAATCTAATAATTCTGTGTGTGTTACTTACTGCACAGTCATTTATACCCTGCACACCCTGATTTTGTTATAGCACCATATAAAGGTGATGCAGATTGCAATAACCATATCATATTAATTTGGAAAAATATTTAGAATATATGCATTTTAAACAATTCAGTCGTTAGGAACTCTCTCAGGCTTTCTGAGTGTGTGTGAATGCATGTGTTTGTGTGTCTCAGTCTCACCACTGATGACATGTGGGATGGTAGTGACATTGAGTTTCTGCTCCGAGCCTTTGACCCCGCTTTTTGAGTCCTGCATCTCCACCACAATGGCCTCGAGCTGCAAGCAGAAGGACAGTACAGACAATTCATTTACATGAACCAGAGAATACCGAGAACATTCGGACACACAGTGATGACGTAATACTGTGTAGTAATAAACACAGCCACAGCAGACGTCCATGTACTGTACCATGACAGACATCAGCCACGAGATACACACTTCAGAGTCATATTTTCTATCAGCTTCTTTAGTGAACAAAAAATCAGTTCACATTTGAGTTTCACAGCATCAAAAGGGAGGAAATTTAGTTATTTGAATCAGAGAGAAAATCTTTGAAAATTGCAGATTTTCATATTTTTTCCAGTCATTGATGTTATAAGGCCATTTGTGTATGGCGCTAGAACAGTGACTTTAAATTTTGATATCAAAAATAAAATTTGGCATTGTCACTGAAAGTATTGGCACTAAAAAATGAAATATAAAACCCAAACATCAAACATTATTTCATTTTGATTTTGATATATTTTTCATTGTATCACCTTATTTAATACCTTTCAATGTGTGATCAAAATGCCACGAGGTCAAAACTATTAAAGCCACTAAAATCTGGCAGATAAGAGTAACCATCAAGTTATGAATTTCTTGTGTATGGAACCCCAAAATGCTCAATATCAAATAAATAAAAATACATGCTAAAATAGAGCAGAGGGTTTGTCCACTTATCAGAAGGCTGGTGGTTTGATCCCTGGCCTCAGCCGCCATCATGTCGATGTATCCTTGGGCAAGATACTCATCACAAAATTGCTACAGATGCTGTGACATTTTATTGAATGAGTTTTATTCAATTTAAGACATTTTATGTCAAAATACCCCTTTCAAGTTTCATAATGATACCTTTTATTTCATAATGTCACTTTTTGTGCCACGTTGTCACTGTGCTCCGACCTTTCAGGCAGTCTCATGTCTAATGCCTCCCTTAAGCTAGCAAGCGCGACAGCTGCTGCCAGAGTTAGCCAGTTACCTCCTGTGAGCTGGCGCAACAACAACACCAACATTATAGACTGATTCACACACAATGGCCATTTTCCTCAGAATAGGAAGCTCAAATGCTGTGCTGTCTATAAATGGAACTTGTGAGCTCGTAGTTGCAACATCAGAGGCTGTGTACATCATATGCTTGGACCCTAGACCTCACAAAGGTTAACAATTTAGCGTGTTAGCAAATGGGTCACATGATGCAGGAAATGCAAAGGCAGAGGGAAAAGATGAGGTTGTTGTGAATGTGCATTTTCTGCAGACAACTCCATGACCTCTGGCATTTCTAAAAACATCAGTAAACACATTTCAACTCATGAACTCAAAGCTCTCAGAATATTTCCACTTACAAGGTGAGTAATGCCTTAAGAGGGAGGTGTTTATATAGCTAAACACGATGTGTTTGAAGGCAACATTGGTAATGAAAGGATAATGTCATACTTCAACGTTTTAGTCTTCTAAACTCATAAATGTGGCGTACATTTGTGAAGATTATCTTGCTGAACAAACTGTGTAAGAATCGACTTTTGTTTGTCATAAATATTTTTTTCTGCAATAATCCAAAATCCAATGGAAAATCCTTACTACACTATAGTTATTTACATTTATTTGACAACAATAATTACTGGCTGCTTTGCACATTAAGATTTCACATACAAACATATGAATCTGTTTCTCAAATATTTAAAATAATGCTTTGCCATCAGTTTAACTGTAAGACGTGATATACATATAGTGGTTAAATATCTATGGACATTCTGCTGAATAAACTTTAGAATACAGGACTTTTACTTATAATAGGGGATTTTAATTTGTGCTATTACTACTTTTACTTCTGTCCTTTTATTTCAGTAAAATGCTGATTTTCCTGACCACTGTGAGGCACTTTTGGCAAATGACAGCTTACTTTCACTTTCCCAAACACCACACATCCTGGAAACGCCTCTTCACAGGTTAAGCTTCTCAGTCAGGGTGACGTCATGCTGCAACCTCAATGTGTAAACGGTTGATTAGATTAAAATAAAGACCCTATTCCTTGTCATGTCCCTAATTATCATATTTGCATCTTTATCTGATGCAGCTGCAGTTATTGGGTGGCAAAGCAGGCTGTCCATTATTGCAAGGTTAGTGATGATCCTGAGTGAGTGATCCTGTCCACAAGTCCATGTGTTTTTTTTAGAAAAACATTCAGCCCCAACCTGCTCCCAGTGTGAGGAAAAGTGTGAGTGACTATGGGCAAAATTTTCTATAAATAAATGCAATGTTTTCATTGTATGTTTTTGTTTTTTCGTTCCATGTTTCTTTTCACACTGTGATAAAAAAAAAAGCTTCAAGTTTTTCTGTTATTGACTCCGATCTGTCCGTCTGCCCTTTGCCTCAATCTGCCACTGAGCTTCAAGCTAACATCTTCACCTGAGGAATGTGCCAGGTAAAGTCAGTTTATGCTGCTGAACTGTTGTGCGTTTCGACAGCAGTGACGCCTGGCAGCAGAGCTACAAAGCCTCTTGGCTTTAAAGAGGAATTAGAGATGATCTTTAAGAAGTCCCTGCTCTCATGGTGGCAAACAAATCAAGCGTTAACCTTGTACAGATACACATGTATGTAAATATTCAATTAACCAGAGCTCTCATGTAACTGCAAAAAGGAGAAAAAATAAATCTATTTTTGAAAAAAAAAAAAGAGAAAGGGGAAATTTACTGTTGTACTTGAAAGCAAACGTATGTAAATGAAATGTAAATAAATTTAGAATAACTTTATCAATCAATTTACAGTATCTGTAATGTTTAACATTTTTGATTAAAGTAAGGCTTACATTTTATGGATAAAATAAGAACTGAATAAAACCAATAATAATGATAATGTCCACTCACCTTTTTTAGGCAGTGTATACGGGGCCGGAAATGTTGTCCCCGGTTTGGACGGGCAGTTCTAATCGTCATATTTGCAGATAAATGACCAAATCAGATGTGAAAAATGTAATAAAATCCTGGTGTGAAATGGTCCAGCTATAGTATCTTTAGTTGCTGACAGAGAACTGTGTACATGCAATGGACTTCAACACAATCCTCCTGAGTGGGGACTGTAAGACAGGATGGGAAGGATGGATTTATCCACCAATCAGCTGTAGGAAGCCTTTGTTTCCATCCCCCAGTTACAGTGAAAAGCCTGTCTGGGTGGTTCTTAAATTAACTTGTGTGAAGAGAGAGTCATGATAGATGCAGTGTCGGAGCTAGAGCACTTAGTTTGTGTGGCTTTATGGAGTTTAATTCATTGATATATTGAAATACAGTGAAATTTTTTGGAATTTAAAGGGTGCAATGGAACAGACAATTGTGCGAAAAAGTAAAATGATCATCAATCAATTCAGCATTTTGGGAATCCTTCTTATAGTCTTTCTTGCTAAGAGCTCGATGTTCAGATTGACACCACTCTGATGTTACATGCTACAACTAGCAGCTGGTTATCTTAACTTGGCTGCGTGGGGGGAAAACAACTAGCCTGACCCTGTGCAAAGGTACCAAAATCCATCTCTAAGCATCTCTAAAGCTCATGAATTAAGGCATTTAATCCAAACAAAATCCAAGTACAAAAACGAGAAAGTGTAGTTTTAAGGGGGCCATGACCACTTGACTGTAAAACCATTAAACAAAACATATTAAAAACAAAATATATTGATTAATGAGCTGCTATCAGTTACTGTGATGAAATGAGTACATGTGTCTCAAGTGGTTTGTGCAACTTTCTGAATTAATTTTCAACCACTAATTAAAACCACAAACCAAACCTGTCTCCAGGTAGCATCAACAACCTAAAATAAATGATAATTTATTATTATTATTCTAATATTGGTCCAAACAGGTTAATCTGGCTATGAAGTCATGAGCTAGTATATCAACACTATTTTTTTTTTTAATCTCTCTGTGCATTTACCTCCACACAGCACAGTCTAGTGCAGACGTTGTTCTGAAATATCCATCTGAAATAGAAAAATGCTGAGAGCAGTGCTACAGGAATCTGTGCGACCCGCCCAAACATTGAAGCGTGGGCGCGCTCACTTCTGTTATATCGTGAGCGCGCTTCGCCCGCCACTGTACCTCTCACTTGTGCTGCGTTCGTTGAAATGGAAAAAATAGGATTTTATTACGGAGCACTCATGTAGACTTTTGATATGCTAAACACACACGATTTTGTGAGTTTTTTTAACGTCTTGATAAATAACAATACATTTCCAGGAATGGGTTGATCTGATTTTTGTTCATTATTTTGGTAATATGTGGGGTGAAGCCAGTTTGCCATTCAATTGCAGTGGTAGGTTATTGCAGGGAATGGAGCTCGGTGGGCAAACCCTCGGCCACCAAAGGAGTTCTTGCTAAATCAAGAAATTGTTAAGTTACCAGCACACATTACGTAGGAGTGTGGTCAGACTTCAGTTTATTGGAGAAATCAATGTATTTTGCTTAAAAACAAAGTTTCCAGGCAGCATTTGACATTGGAATCAAGTGGATTTTTTTGGCAAACTTTAGAATGTCCTATTTCAATTCCGCATTTACGGATTTGATTTCGGTGGTTAAACTGTATTGAAAATGACAGTGGGAAGTTGAGGTGAAAGTTATATTGGGAAATTCCTACGACGTATGAACGTAGCAGCGGACTGGGGTGAGCTCAGCCCTCCTCGCTGGTCTGTATCGATGAAGTTCTTTCAAAGATGGCGGATTTCCTGCCGTCCCGCTCCGTCTTATCTGTATGTTTCCCTAACTGTCTCCTCACAAGCGGTGAGGTAGAACAGTTGCGGAAATCTAAAGAGATAGATAAATGTCTTAATCGAGATAAAACTTATGTAAAAAGGCTAGTTAAGATCTTATTACTTGGAGCAGGCGAGAGCGGCAAGTCCACTTTCCTCAAGCAGATGCGCATTATCCATGGGCAGGACTTCGATCAGAAGGCCAAAGAAGAATTCAGAGCCACGATTTTTAGTAATGTTATAAAAGGTAAGCCTACACTTTTCATCCCTTGTAGTTGATATGTTGAAGCTGGCTTGTTTAGACCTCTCTATTGGTCATCTTCTTTCGGATGTAAATGGCATTGAGTGGGAAGTTGGTCACCACGCTAGCTGCTGCTGAACTGAGGAGCACTTTTCTGTGTTCGACAAAGCTAGTGAGGTTAGCTGGTGAACGACCAAGAAACGCCCATGTTGTTTGTGTTTGTCTATATGGTGGGACAGACGGGGACGGCGGCGCGTGCAGTGGGCTCATTTCGGCGTTTATTCAGAGCCTGTCAGAGACAATTCATTTTCTTCTTTCTGGATGTTTAGTCACACTCAGTGGTTTGACATTGTCCTGGTGTTTTCCTCATGGCTGCTGTTAGCACTGAAGCGTGCCGCTCTGTCTTGCACGGAGAGAACATGACACCAGGATCCTGTGAAAAATGTGCTTGTTTACTGTAAACTCGTCTGTCATCAGATGAGACCATGGACAGGCCTTTCTTACTGAACGACAGCGCGACTGAACACTGCGAACCTCCTCTGAAAGTCAGCACATTTCCAAATGAATCTGCACCCTCAGTGTGATACCCGAGGAGTGTTGACGAGAGCCATGCATCAGCATATAAGTCATTTATTAAAGTTATGTGTGTGTTTGCAGATTGTTTGCTGCACAGTGCTGAAATATAAAAGGTGCTTTTTGAGTTTAAATCCACTTATCTGGCCTGTTATGTTACAGTACAGGTGCTTAGTAGTTTCATTATGTAGCCTTGCTACAGCTTTACAGTCTACAACACTTCATTAATGAGCCAATGAAGCTGCACATTGCTTCGGGGGGCACCCACAACAATGCACACGTTGCATTATGGGATAGCTGACTTTTGGTATTTACCCAGTTTATTGGGGAGGGAACTCACATCCACACACTTGAGCTGTTGCCTAAAAGAGAGCAACCAAAGATGACTAAAGACAACCTCCTGATCAATCTGATCATTTAACTTGGGGTGTGACTCATCAGCCACACGGGGAAACCTGGTGATTTTGAATCAGATTGAAAAGGTGCACAGTCTGTTCAGCATTGTTGTGGTTTGTTAGTTTTTCCCTATATTGAGCAGTGTAACAGAAATGACTTCACATCGTGAGTGTTGTAGTGGATTTTTTCTTTAGACATTGACTCTGAGAATACATGAGTGGTTGGTCTGTCACTGTCACCGCACCCATTCTCCTCTTACAATATCAGCAACTCAGCAGACAGCATTGATTACCTCTTCTTATGTGAGCATTAAGGTCCTGCTGCTGGTCGCCTGCTCATGGCACAATGTAAAGCTGATAAGTTGTTGAAAATGTCTAAAACATAGACGTTCTGCCAGCTTCCTGTTTCTGCTGGGCACTAAATGACAGACACGATTGTCTTTGCAAAAGTGCTTTACTGTGAAAATCAACTAGAGGAAGTGCTGAGTTTATGTGAAAACTCCCTAAAATTGCTGCAGTGCTCTCTCGTCTGTGTTTTTGCTCATGCTTCAGTGATATTATTTTCAACTCCACAGCACTGTGGTGACCTTCAGTGCTGCAGCTGCTGATATCTGACTGATGTCAGGTCCATATTAGGATTAATCCACAGGATTATTATGAAAATCATAGCTGCTAATTTGTTGCCTTTTGGTGAAATTCACTGCTCTTTGAATGAATACCATGGCACCCTCATCATGATTCGTGTAGATTCACCTGGGCAGACACATTACACATAAGAGGTAATTTCACTCTCAGATTGTCTAGAACCCTTCTTCCTGGCATATTAAAGAAATGCAGCAGAGGAGTGAGGGAGTGACAGAGGTAGGTGGTCACATAGTGTGTGACTGTGGACATAGGGGACACATTGTTGCATTGACAGTGACAGAGCTGGTAGTCAGAGCTAACTGGCCATGAGAGGCTACAGCCAGACTCTCCTGGAAAAACAGGGACTCTGGTGGAGCTTTGACATCACTAGAAGCAAAATTGTAGCCTCTTGAGAGTTCACCATACAAGACAGCTTTTCCTGTGACGTCTCCGTTTCCAACCGTTCAAATCCAACTAATGTTGATCAGAATGCTCCTAAATTAGTGTCACAATATTTCAGGGCATTTTTGCAAAATTATTATATTCTAAATTCTAAATTTTCTATATTCTAAATATATTCTTGACCTTTTGACAAAAATACTGAAATAGAGAGTGAGTTTTGACTCACAGTAGTAGTAAACTAGATCTTTGAATCCCTCACCCTCTTCTTACCGATTGGCAGCGTATCCGTCTGTCACGAGGCACACCAGCTGGGTGATGGCCTCAACTGTTCACTGTTAACATCCGTAAATGAATCTGTTTTCGGTTGCTGTAACTTGAAACCTTGTTTTTTAACTGTACTTCTGCCTCAGTAATGTAACCTTGTGTAAAGTGAGCGTAACTTCTCCAGCTGTGTTTGGTCCAGCAGCAGTGGCGGCACATTGCAAGTGGTTCATCACAAAGCAAAGTCGCCCTTTTGTATGAATGTCTGGAAAACTGATGGCAACCATGGTTCCATCTGTACAAGCATCTGTCATGACTTCATGTTTTATTGACTTTTGCAGATATTCCCCCCAATTTCTTTGAATTTGGAGAATGAATCTGTTTGAATTTTTCCAGATTCTGTTTTATTTTTCTCAAATTCCGTGTTTTCCATTTCAGTTTTTGTGAATATTGTGTTGGTATATAATATTATGATGAATAAAATGTCAACAACTCAACAAGAAAATGTTCATTCCAATGAATTCGATGTTGCACTGCACTGTTTTTATCAAACAGATTGTGTGCAGGACAGCCTCCACGCAGCTCAAACACACCACAGGCTCCTCTCATGTTCAGGCAAAGCTCCTCCATGTTTACGATGCTTGACTTGAAATGGGCATAGCGTTTGAATTTTTTTCAAACTGAACTTCCCCCAACCTGCCCCACCCACCAGACCTTACACATGGACAGTAAGGAACAAAACAAAAAGCACGTTAACATGAGCAGAGCACATGCAAGCCCATGGACAGTGGGGCACAGTCATTTTTACCCTTCTGATTTATTTCTCCACATGTGCTTTGAGTGGGGTGCAAGTTGGAAGTCTGTTGGTGGGAACATATTGAATCATCATGAAGTGTCATCAACCACTTTTCCATCATAGTTTATGGACTATATACTAGGTGTACCAATGAATATTCTAAGTTCGAATATATAATCAAAATTTTTGAAAAAAGCAGACATTGGATTGTGAAAATTAATATTCTGTTGTGGGAAAAAAGCTGCTGTCCTCATGGGAGGGTGGGCCATGGCACTGAATGCACTGCATGATGGACAGCAACAGGCTGCTCCTCATAGGTAAGGTGTAATGAAAAAACCATAAGTAGTGATGAAAGAGTACTTATAAAAAATGAAAACATATTGGCCTAAACTGGTTCACGCTGATTCACGTCCAGCTCTGGAATGGCATGAATTACTGTTTATCTGCCGATTGTTGACACACCCTTTCTATATAAGATGGATACCTTTGTGACAGAACCACAAGTGTCCACTTATTGTGTCCTAATTCGGTGGGATTTAGTCAAGGTTTGAGTTAGACTTAGTTTTAAAATGTTGAGGGAGACAACAGTGTAGAGTTAGTCTGGACCCATCATCTGTGCCAGCCTGAGCTCAGAGGTGATTGGCTCGACACAGTGTGAGGTGAATAACAATAAGGCAATGGCTTACCAGAGAGAGGAGCTTCTGTTTGTGCTTCCATGATGTCACAGGGGTTGTAGGGGGGCAGTTGTGCGTAAACTCCCTTTGATTGAGCGCTAAGAGGGAAGTGTGATGTGTGAGGCTGGAAAGGCTTGCTCAGCTTCGGTTGGAGGTGACGGACGCTTGACGTGGTTGAACCGAAAAGGAAACTGTTAGCGTCATTTCAGTATAACAGTTAAATCAGTCATGGTAGGGGGAGTTTTGCTCACACACAAGGGAAGCAGCAGTGGCCTCTGTCTGTGACGCACTATCGACATGCTGCTTACACGTGTGATTTTGTGTTGTCGCAGAGGAGTTAAAAAAGGTGCATGCTGTCATTAGATGACGCCTCTTAATTTGTTATGCCGTAACGAGATCATCGCTCATGGTGAGACTGAAAAAGGAAACCCGTGATCGATGTGTCTATTCCACATGTGACCGTGGACACAAAGTGGAAAGCTGATTTAACTTGTGTTATGTCTTATGTAGACTTGCAGTCGGCTTGTACATTAGTGCCAGTTGACAATTACGATTGAAAAGACAATCACCAATTTCTGATGCCCTGCCAATTTTAATGAATCGCAAAATGTATTTCTGAAAAATCCATTGCATGTACTTGTTACTTTTTTAAATATCTGTTTCACATTCAAAACTGTAATATAATCCAGCCTCAGTTCTGCTCCCACCAGCCACTGTGAAGTGGTACTCTGACCGATCTGACGGCCCCAGCTGTCACTGTGAGATTACATTGCAGCCCGCTTCATGGCTGCTGGCTGCAGCGCTCTCAATCAATACAGAATTGAAGTTGTTGTCACAATTAGTCGCTTAGACACAAAAACATGGGAAAATAGGGTCCATAATCAGATAATAAGTGAATGGAATTCCTCCTGTTTGTCCCGTCTGCACCTATCACTGCATGCACGGGGCTAGAGGTCACCAGTCAACCACAGGTCAAACACTTCCTGCCAAAAAGTCTCTTGTATGTTTCTCTCAAAGGTTTGTGTGGCCTTTAATGGTTTATGGTTCAATGCAGCCTTAACTTCATGTTCTGACATTTAAACCGTTCACTCAGACACTCAGCATCAAAGGAGAACTGCATGAAGAGGATGTGAATTGAGATGTATAATAGAGACAACTTCCTACTGTGCTGCACCTCGCAGTTGTTTCTTGTTTTTGTTGGTGAATAGTAGGGCTGGGCGGTATACCGGTTCACACCATGGGTCAGTTATGATATGAATTTTTAATATACCGCCACACCGGTGTATGTGATTACACGATGCCTGGAACTTTGTGCAGCGCGGCACTCTTTCAGACGGGGCCGTTTTCAATGTTGCACTTCTAAACAGGCATGGTGCGGGGCGTGGTGAGGGTAAACTGTAGTGCTCTGGTGTTACGTTACGGTGAAGATGGATGGGACAAACATTGAAAGTTCCGAAACTGAAGCTGCAGAACTAGTAGAACATGATGACACACAAGAACTTCCAAAAAGAGGAGTTGTTGTTGTTGTCTGTTGTTTTCTGTTGGGCTAAAGTTGTTGCCGGAGGTGGCAGCACGAGCAATTTGCTCCACCACTTAGCTGCAAGCATGTCTTGTAACAAAAAGACGAAAATAGAGAATGTCCACTTTATTTCACCGCTTCACGCAAACCACACAAGCCTGGTATCATATGAAAGCAGAGAGTGATGATCACGAAGATGTCTGCCTCCTCACTGTGTGACGAAAACTGCGAGCTAGCACCCGAAGAGTAGCAGAAAAAAACTTTGCTAAATCATAAAGTATGTCTTACCTTTGCTGTTTTGGGGTCAAAAGTTATATTCCAGCTCAAAAAAACGCTGCTAATGTCTCCTCCTATGACTCTGTTGAGATCAATCATGAAGGTCCTGGTTGTTTACATAAAGAGGAGGGGGTTTCTAGAGTGGAGGGAGTGCTCTTCATGCAATAACCTATCTCTGGGCTTACTTCCTTCTGGATCATCATTGGTGTTACTATGGTGAATTTGGGCGCTGCCCCTTGAATCTCTTGACTCTGACTGGTCAATAGAGGTGCTGATCATCAGAATAGACCAATGGGTCGCTGAGACATTGACTGGTCTAACTGCGCAGTTAGTTTCACCGCTCCGTCTCATGAATGAGCTGCCCGACATGTTATTTTACTGTTTTATTTGCATTTCATCCTTTTATGAGAGATAAGAACAATAGCAAGCAGAAAAAAGGCTGAAAAAGTGTTGTCAACAGAGGAGTTTCTCCGTATGCTCGGACGAGATAACGGTACTCTGCTCAGATGAGCGCCTGGATATACCTATGTTAAAACATCTGTCTTCCAGGAAAAAAAATACCGTCATATACCGTGAAACCGTTATAATTATGAAAAATACTATGATAAACGTTTTTGGTCATACCGCCCAGCACTAGTGTATAGTGAAAATATCACAGCTGACCAGGTGTGCATGATTTCCTGTAGTGAGGAACAGTGCAGCGCTGGCAAACCCCCCCCACTCCAGTTACATAATGAAAAGATGCAGATCAGCATCCTACAGACATGTTAGTCATAGGGGTGCCCTGGTATCCAAGGCATCTAAGATGCTGATCATGAACCGCGTTGCCCCTGTGTCGCATCCAGTGGGGATGTTTTGTCTGGCCAGCTGTGCAAAGATGAAAGGTGTTTAATGTATATGAATATAATTCAAAGAAAAGCTGCAGATCCTCAGCTTTGACAAACAGGAAGCAGACAATGTTTGCCATTTCTGCGTGCTAAATGACTTTTTGTTGATTTCAACTTGATTGACAGTTAATTGCCTAAGCTCTATTTGCCTTAATGTGAGGTGAGGCAGTAGTCATTGCATTTGACTTAGACTCAATATGCTGATGTTCATATTTGTTCCATATCTCAGCACAACTCCACAGTGTTTTACGGAAAATCAGATTTACTGAATGTACTGGGGTCTGTTTTCTTTTTCTGCTTTGTGTGCTTGCTGATGCCAAAATAACACATTATTTTGTGGGTCCAGGAGTGTAATGATTGTCTGTCTGACTGACTCATATTATTAGTATAACAAAGTATGAGCTGAATCTGTGGCTCCCGTCTGCTTTGCGGAGCTTTATAGTGAGTTTCAGCTCATTGTTTAGGTCTCCGGTCCAAAACTCCACCGTTTTAGTTCACTGTCACTGCTCCCAGTGTCATTTGCAGCCACAGCAGGCAGTTTTCAGAGAAGAAACTCTAAAAATATAGCAGATCATTTAGGAACTGAAGAGCCAGACAGAGCTGAAAGAGAGTGAATATCAGACTTATATTCATCAGCTGCACACAGACACAACTGCAAGTGAATGATAATGTTGTTCTGTGACTGCTGGATGTGTAAAGAGACAACTGTTGTCCAACCATATCATTGTAAAAGGTAATATGTCAATGTTATGCTCACAACGTTTCTGCAGCGCCCAGGTAGCCAAAGAAATCAGTTGTTGCAGCTTCAATGTGAACTCAGGACAGTTTTTTATGATCCACTTTTACAGTCTTGAAATTTTGATTGTTACTATTGTACTAGGATGAAATACTGAGAACAAATCAAACCAGAAGCATGTAAATGTATTTTTGATCATCAGCACATGAAGTCAATCAATCATTTGTCTTCATTATGTATTACTGTGTTTCAAGGCAGCCCCTTGCTTCTTTTTGCATGTCAGTACAAAGCATTGGTTTGGTCTGACATCCTGTTGTCTGTCCCCAGCTGTGAAAGGAAAAAGTGTTTGACGGCTCATGTGCTGTCCAGTCCAAAGCAAAGACAGGAAAGCTGCATCTCTCTGCAAAAGAACTGAAGATATGCACACGGGCTCAACACACTCATCCTTGAGCTGTCAGCTCACACACACACACACACACACACACACACACACACACACACACACACACACACACACACACACACACACACACACGTCCTGCACACAGCTGGATTAACCCACATGTTGCAGACGGCCAAGGAATACAGCGCATTGTCAGAGCAGGCCTGTTTGTCGGGGTGAAGCAGAGTTCACAGAGCAGCAGTGTAAACTCTGGTCTCAGCTCGCCGCTCATCTCTGCTCACTGGTGCTCAGACGTTTGCGCTCAACCTAAATGAGCTTTTTGTGGCAGTTTATCAGTATTTCACTGGATTTCAAGTATGTGTGTCCTTCAGTACTGGAAGAAGTAGTCATAAGCTGCAGTATCACATTCAGGGTGTCTCCCAGTGAAGTGGCTAATGGAGGTTGTAAGTGCCCCCACCTTGATGCAGACTGTTGTGATTGTGACTGTGATCAAACTAGTGTGGACTATATACCAGGCGTGCCAATGAATATTCTAAATTCATAAATAATCGAATTGTTTAAAAAAGCAGACCTTGGATTGTGAAAATCCAATCAATCACTTGATTGGGGTGCTGGGCTTCACCACCATCTCAACACTCAGGAAGTTTTCTTTTTTGCAATGTGCAGCTCTGATTGGTTAGCCAACGCACCATGTGATCAGTCACCTGCAGCGCCGAATCAGACAGATTTCAACAACATACCTTATTTTGTCTCAGTGGGTTTTTTTTTTCAGTCAAGGGCTATTTCATTTTTAATAGCAGCTGTTTAGGGCCATTTATAGAACCCTTAAATCCCACAAACCTGTAACACAATGGCTGGTTCTGCTTCTCTTTGGCAAGCCGTCTGATGTCAAATGGTAGTGATGATGATGATGATGATGATGATGATGATGATGATGATGATGATGATGATGATGATGATGATGATGATGATGATGGTACTCTCAGCTGAGTTTTCAGGTTTGGGTCAGTCAGTCTTGAGCAGAGCTGAGTCTGTGTGAGTCAGGTTTGAAGAGCAGTGCTCACAAAAAGATGTAGCAAATATTTTCGATTCCTTTAGTACACTTTTCATGTCCTGAAACCTCTCACCTAATGCCTGAAGGGGTTTTCACACTCAGCAGCATGTTCAGATGTCATAGCAGCAGCTTTTGTTCTCGCAGAGGAGGAAAATGCAGTGTTTCCTCTTTCCAGTTGCACTTGTCACAGCTTTAATTTAGCTCCAAATGATTTCTGATGATTGATGCTTACTGTATGTGTGCCCTTGGCAATAAACATTTAATGTTTCCATTATTCAGTTTCTAAATGTCTCACATGACGGCTGAGCTGTTGTCTCATTGTGGGGTCATGAGAATTTGGGGACTTAAATATGGGGTCATGGGCTGGAAAAGATTGAGAAATCCTGCAGTAATCCTGTAATAATCCTCTTTGGCCTTTGCTTAGTTTGGAAGCATGTATGGTGTTTAGTCTCTGTATGTGCTTCAGCATCCATACTATCAAATTCTGTTTGCTTGTGATGTGGATGCCCAGTGATTTGCTATAATTGCACATATTGGTGGTAATGTTACTCTCATGTGAATGCACCACCATCAGGATACCACTGAATCTACAGAATGTTGCAAAGACAGGGCTCCTCCAGTGGCACTGCGGCGCACGCACAGAGAGACGATAATCATAAACACACTGCAAGAATACAACCCTGACATGTTTTTTCCTGCTCAAGGTATTCGAGTGTTGGTGGATGCTCGAGAGAAGCTACAAATCCCATGGGGCACACCGTCCAACCAGCGGCATGGAGACACCATGATGGCGTTTGACACCCGGTCGGCGATGGCCCACGGTCATGGCATGGTGGAACATAAAGTTTTCCAGCATTATCTGCCATCCATCCGGGCCCTGTGGGCTGACGAGGGCATCCAGAATGCTTATGACCGCCGGCGAGAGTTCCAGCTGGTGAGTGAGGCTTATTCAGAGTCTGCACTGTGATGCTGTGATGCACACAGAATTTGGTTCTGCTGTTGTTTATTGATTTAGCTGTCTGACCCATGGACTGTATAACATTTCCCTACAACCCCACTTCAGTGATTGTTGCGTCGTTTCACATCCATAAAGTTTACTTTTGCCTGTATTTATATGAGATGGGGGGTGATTTGTGGGGCGTCCAGTGTACAGAAGAGCATTGACAGTAGCAGATAAAGGCTCTTCCTCACAGTTGATGGAGCAGAGCTGCAGCTGCTGAGCGCACACAGATGGACACAGGCAAGCTAATGAAGGGCTGCTTCTCTCCCTGCTCTCTATCCGTCTGCCCCCCCACACCCTTCCTTCCTCCATCCCTCTCATGGCTCACCACAAGTTTAGATTGTGGTTTAACAGCATCTTGCTGACAGGAAAATGATTTGTGACTGTCCCACAGGGAAATTAGCTCACCAAGCATCTGTTTGGAGGAGCTGAGATTCAGTTAGTCTTTCTAATGTCATTCTGTTACTGCAGATATTATCATTCTGTGCTGTTGTTGTTTATACACTTTCCTCCAAATGCCACTTCTCCTACTGATTTCCTGTGTCTCCAACAGCAGCATTCTATTGAACTTTTAGTTTAATGTCATGTTATGGCCTGTAGAAGGAAGGAATGAAGGAATGAACACACAGTTGCAGCTTCTGCCAGCATGCATTCACATGAGGGACGCCAATATGACTGTACCAGTGTAGCTAATGAGGCACATTGTGCAAAAATTATATCATATCAGGATATTGCTGATATTGAAAGCTGATACTGTATGCATATCACTACTGTGTAACGTTGCTGATGTCTCCAGGAGGAATTGGATGGAATTTGGCAATGAGTTGATGTGTAATAAGTATTCTATATTTATGGTAATATGAAATGACTTGAATGATGAATTGATGTCATTTAAATGGATGAATCACTGGTTGTTTCCACTCTAAAAACCTGCCCACTTGCTGATTTGCTCTTCTCTGCAGGTGTGGGGACTGTTTACTCTCACATTCCCACTTCATTATCACTGACTTCTGACTTTTCCTTGTCTAGAAAGGTTTTTTTTTCCCCCCCAATGTTCCGACGTGCTGCTCTGTCAATTACAGTGCAGCTAACACACAATGCAGTCAGTCCGTTATTGTCACAGAGCTGAAACTCCTCATCGCCACGACTCACCATCAGTTTACTTAGTAGTTGGCTTTGTTGCGTGATGGACTCATACATCCTCTCCTCTTTCTGTGAAGGTTAATGTTATCCAGTAAAACCAAAGCTGTTACTTTCACTGTCAGCCATGTGTGTTACTGCTGAAAATGGTCCATTGTCAAATACATTTACATGTCGCAACATCATGATCTGACTTATTTTTATCACATCAACATAGACATTGAATTCTAATGAAAATGGCTAAACATTGGTTGCTGGTTCCAGCTTGTCAAATGTAAAGGTTTTCTGGTTTTCTTAATCTTCTATGATAAGTAACCTGTATATCTTTGCATTTGCACTGTTGGAACATTCTCACACATTTCCACCTGACCGTGACAGATGTCCAACTGCATGTACGATATTAACATATCACAGCTCTAAACTGATAGAGCAGCCATAGTGAGTGTGTGTTTCTGCTCGGTGGTGGTGAGGGCGTGCTGTCACATGAAAAAGTCATGTTGATGTAGTTTGATGAAATATGACATTAAAGGAGATCAAATTCAGAAAGTCACATTCTCTTTCCCTCTCTCTCTTTCTCTAAGGGGGAGTCAGTCAAGTATTTCCTGGACAATTTGGAAAAGCTCGGACAGTCGGTAAGTCCCACCCACTGCAGAGGCTCCGCGAATCACAGATCCCCAGCAGACAGGATGGCAGATGGGTGTGATAGCATACAGCTAGTTTGTTGAAAAGAGAAGTGAAACCATTGTCTTCCTGTCCACAGTCAGGTCTCCAACTGGTTTGTTCCAGTGTGCACACACTATATTAAGCACAAACCAAGCAAATGTTTCCCAGCTCACTGTGTGTCATCCTCCAGCCATCCTCCTATTGGTCAGTCAGTGCCTTCTCTAAGAAATGAGTAAGAATTCTGAACAGAAGTAGTTGTCACCAGTCAGCTCTGTGGGAATATTCAGCTAGAAGTGTCAGGGCAGTGCTTCCTGATGCTTGGATGTGCTGAAAAGTGGTAAAAGTTCTTTACATAAATAAACTAACAATAATAATGATAATGATTATTATTAGTAAAGACAACCGACAAACCTGATACTAAGACACATCCCAGAAAATGAACTAAAGTCAGTGTAACAGCTGAGACTTGAAGATGAATTTGACGTGCTTCCTAAGATCAGCAGCCTAGAAAACCTTACTGGAGTGCTCTCTCAGTGCTGGATTTCTGCCTGATGATGGCTCAGTAGCTGCTGCTCTTTTCCTGCTGCGTGTGAACACACAAGTCCACTAAGAGCACTGAGGGAGTGTGTTTGGAAAAAGGGGCATCTGGGAAAATATCCGTTATTTGTGGATATGTTTGTGTGTGGGCATGCACACACCAGCACGGTCTGTGTCAGCGGTGAGTCATCACCCCTGGAATGTTAGGAATTTGGATCTGGTGTAGCCAGAGCGCGCACACACACACACACACACACACACACACACACACACACACACACACACACACACACACACACACACACACACACACAGTTTGTATCAGGACCTCAACGATGTGTATTTCTTTCTGTAACTGTCCCCTGATCGTGTGTGTGGTTTGAAATGTTTACAGGTAATAACAGTGATGGGTTTGTCTTGAATCAAGAAAACTTAAAGAAGCGTAACACAGCTTAAACACAGCATATTAAAGGTGTGATGCGTATCTTCAGTGAAATCTGCAAAAACCAGTCTAAAATAATAAGAGATGTGGTCATGCCTGCAGGACTACCTCCCCAGCCAACAGGACATCCTCCTGGCCAGAAAGCCCACAAAGGGCATCCACGAGTACGACTTTGAGATCAAGAACGTGCCGTTCAAGATGGTGGACGTGGGTGGCCAGCGCTCCGAGAGGCGGCGCTGGTTTGAATGCTTTGACTCAGTCACTTCCATCCTCTTCCTCGTTTCCTCCTCTGAATACGACCAGGTGAGTCAGCCACAATGCACACAGTGCAATGAGGCCACGCACACACTGGGCACAGAGCTCCTGAAGGTCACCCAATGGGCGCGACATATTCCACTCAAACAGAGCAGATTCTCAGAGGAATCAGATCATTAAATTCACATCATCTAATCATCATGGTTTTCCAGATATGGTGGAACCACACGTAAGGAATTTTACTGCCCTTTCCCACTGCAGGGCCTTCAGTGTGACTTGGTGTGTAACTTTCAGCCTCCACAGGTTCTGCTTTTGTTACCACTGCTCTCTACCTGAGTTCCAGGAAGTAAACTTTGCCATTGTTCATGAGGTCATACAAATGCTAGTTCCAGGTCCTCTCAGGCATGGACGGCAATGCTGCAAAACATGATTTGTCCCAGACACAACAGTAGTAATCATCATCTGACTGCTGCATCTGCATCGCCCATGACAACCAATATTTAAAAAAGGAACAGTGGAGAAGTCGATGGTGTCACTGCTGCATTTTTTATGACACACCACCAAGATCCTCATAACAATGATTCACAAGGTTAGAAAAGGTGCAGTTCATTTTTATTAAACTTTTAGTTCAATAACAGTTTTAATAACAAAAAGATGGAGTTTTGTACTAAAAAGATTGTAACTTTGGCTTGATTTGTGTAACTCAGGCTGCAGAAACATACAAACGTTTCTTCATCTGTGATGAGACAGCTTTGTGATGGCTGAAAGGCTGTTTTAAATGAAGCTGCTGCTCATACCAGACACACTGTCACAGTCACCTTTGACACCAACACACATGTCTGTGCTCTGTCTCCTCCAGGTGCTGATGGAGGACCGGCAGACCAACCGGCTCAGCGAGTCCCTCAACATCTTTGAGACCATCGTCAACAACCGGGTATTCAGTAACGTCTCCATCATCCTGTTCCTGAACAAGACGGACCTGCTAGAGGAGAAGGTGAAGCAGGTGTCCATCAAAGACTACTTCCCCGAGTTCTCGGGCGACCCCACGAGCCTGGCAGATGTCCAGCGCTTCCTGGTGGAATGCTTTCGCAAAAAGCGCCGCGAGCAGCAGCAGAAGCCGCTGTACCACCACTTCACCACGGCCATCAACACTGCGAACATCCGGCTGGTGTTCCGAGACGTCAAGGACACCATCCTGCACGACAACCTCAAGCAGCTAATGCTGCAGTGAGGGGACTGACCAGGAGGAGGAGGAGGAGGAGGAGGAGGAGGAGGAGGAGGAGGAAAACCCTCCCCACCACCACCACCTGCCCGTAGGGGGATTGGATAGCGTCCGTCCACCCTCTGTCCTCACCTTTGAACTTTGACTGTGTATTAAAAGCACCACTACTACAGCCATTCCCCCACGCTTGCTCTCTGCCTTAATGAGCTTGTTCACTGTGACTTATGACAGCCACCTTTGGCTCAGAGCCCCAGTCGCCCTGTGACCCTTGAAACCACTGTAAATGACCTCTGACCCCCACTCTCTGCCCCGTCCACACTGTGCAGTGGACCTCCCTCACTTCTTTTACGCTGTTTCCTCTCTGTGTTGCTCTAATTCACATCTACACACTGTCTGTTTCTTCCATGCTGCTCTGACCACTGTTGCTAGGGAGGGAGAGGGGGAGGGGCTTGTTTTAAATTCTTACTGAGTAGCTGTCAAAGGTGCCTGCAGGCGCCAGCGACACGGCGACTGTTGCCAGGTGTTGCCTTCCTTTTAGAACCGCTTTTGTTTTGTCTCTGGTTCGACATCTGTTCTCCACTCGTGCTTGGTGATGACATCACTCGGCCGTGGTGGGGATTTCCTCTTTGGGAAGTGGAACAGGAATGAACAGGGCTAACATGCACGCACACACACACACACACACACACACACACACACACACACACACACACACACACATACACACACACACACACACACACACACACACACACACACACACAGATAGAAATTCCTGTTCTGACATCCACTTAATTTTAGTTTTCTAATCATTTTGATCCTTTTTCTAATATATGAATATACTGTATGTACCTATGCATTTTTCTTTAACTTATATTTTATGGGGGTTTATACTTTGTGGATTTGTGACTGCTGATGGACTGTGTTACAGTTAATGAAAGGGGAGGGGGTGGGTAAGAGAGCACAGACACAAACACATAAACCACTTGTAGGAGTGATACACCGTGCTATAAGGCTAGCTAGTGCAGGGGAAGAGTGACACGTTGTATTTTACTGTTTCTCAGGGCACATTGTGAACCACTTCTTTGTGATTTGAAGCCAACCAGAACTCTAATGCCTCTGCCCTTCCACGTGAGTCCAGTGACAGATTCGATGGCGTCTTTTGTCTGTAAATGGTAGCAGAGAAGACTCCTTGTGATTTAAAAGCAAAACTCTGGCCGTCTTCAACCAGGACTGTATTTTACTGGCTGGACAGACAGACCCAGTGACTCCATTTACACCTGGTAGGACACGTGGTCTGTATCTTCACGCTCTATCTGCATAATGAACTCTGCATTTACACCTGGTGTTAATAACCTTGTTGTCCTGCCCACATCATGAATCTCTATATGCACACAAAGGTCAAAGCCCTCGACACAAATTGGAACCAAAGGTACACTGAGTCAGAACATCTAGGAGGCCAAGACCGACCCTCGGGGCCAGGACCCTCGAAGGCGTCTGTGATAACATTTCCTTTGCTAAATAACATAATATAGATCCAGATTACATGTTATCAGCATCAGGGCCATAATATGCTCCCGTTCAACATTTCTCATTCTTGCTTGCTTGCTGGTGTTTTTATCTTGTGGGATGAAAAGTCTGCTCCACATCCCTGTAGTGAGACAGAAAGATGGCCATGAAACGTACTCATTATCCTGTATGTATGTGGTGACTGACTGCAGCTGCTTGTCTGCACAGCCCCTGTGTCAGCAGTGCAACCGAGCAGTAAAAACAGTGTGGTCACAGGAAAGTGAAACCATGGACATGTCCACTGTCTGCACTGCACAGCTGCATTTCAAAGCCCAGAGACGCATCTCTTCAATCCTGCTGAATCGATCATTCCAAAATACGTAAGATTAACAGAGATCCAGCAGGTTCGAAAAAATACCAGGTGTCAGGCTGAACTCTAGGTAATGTCCAGAAAAGCTGCCTGAAAGCATCGTGCCTTTGGTGTCAAAGTGTCCTCAACCATTATGTAGCTTAGCAGTTGTACACTGTACAGTACAGTGATGGGTGATGTAGTCCAGGTTGAAAATGGCCAAATTCACACTGAAGCCCTGTGGAATCTCACATCCAAGCCGGTAGATTTCATCTGTCCCACAGAGACCTGGAGGCTCCTTCCTCTCTGTAGGATGACCACCTGAAGCGTTCTGTATTACAGCTGATGAGGTGGCTCAGCCTTTATGTTGTCTCAGATCAGTCTCATTTTCTCAAAGGTACCTGTTAGTGCTGTCCATCTCCCCGTTCCATGCATCCTAAGTTCAGTCAAAAGGGATAAAGCCAGCCTGTGTGTCACAGATGAACACGCTGGCTGCTCTCGTTCACATCACCTTGTCCTTTCAGCTCCTCTCGTGTCTCATGTACCAGTATGTATTTCTCACACAACCTCATTCTCACTCCTAACAGCAGCTGTAACCTTCCACACACATTTGTATGTTTGACCATGAGTGTTATTTTTCTTTTTTTTTTTTTTTTCTGGGATGGTGTTCTAGTTACTCAGTTTCTTCCAGATGTGTTGAGCCCATGAACAGAACGAGTGGCTCTGCTGGTCCGTGCTAACACTTGAGCAAACGTAGGATCATCATCCAGTGATGAAAGTGATTAACACACCTTTCATTGAGCTGTTACATCTCCCCAACTTCGCCTGACTCCCACCCCCTCTGACAGGTCATCTGCTGTTGATCAATCTAATACCTGATGTAATAACTGGATCTCCAATTCAGAGACTGGACCAGTGATGTGAAAGTGGATGTAACGTTAGTGCTGTGTGCTTTTAAAAAGTCTTACCAGCGCGCTCAAGTTTTAGCTCCTTAGCTACAAATCGGTTCTACTTAATATGTTCGCTGATGTTTTGTTAATGGATGATTCAAATCGATGATGATCAGCATAGCACTTCCTGTAGCGCCGTGTCACTGGATGTGTGTGTGTTAGTATGGAGCGGTGAAGTCACATGGCTGATTTCAGTGTGTGTGTTCCCAACACTAAAAGAGGAAGTTGACCAACTGGGACTGTCGACCAAACACGCTCAGAGCTCATCAAGCTGCAGAGCCAGCCAGTCTGCACTTTTCCAGCTGTCATTCAGAGGATGATAGAGGAAGAAGGAAGAAATCAGTGATGAGATTTACTCAGATTATGAAGAAAAAATAGGATTAGTAGTCCAGGAAAAAGAATATCCAGAGAATGAAACACAATTTCATTTTAAACTCTATGCTTTCAACTACATCTCACAGCCTCCTTCAGTGGTTGGAGCGATCTCCGGTTGTCGTTCAGGTGGAACACCAAAGACCAAAGTGACACCCGAGCCGCCTCCAGTCACTGATGGAGACCTGGAAATGTGTTTGAAAGCTACCAAAAGCCAGCCCGTGTTCATGGCAGTGCAGATTCTCCTTCAGTCATCCTGAGATTGAACTCTTGATTTCTACGTCAACCTCAGACCTCACTCATTTTCCCAAATCTCAGAGTTCTGACTGGTTTTTATGTCCACGTGGCCCTGATGCTGCAGACCACTGACACGTTTTCACCGCCACGTCTAAAAAAAGTGTTTTCACAGTCCACACTGGAAGGCAGCGAAAAGCCTTCTCCACCCCACAGCTGCGGCACCGTCACTCATACCAACAGCACACACTTTTGGGCAAAGAATTTATCGGGTTGCACTTGATTGTTTCCACAAAAAGTGACCTGAGACAGACACTCTGTGTCCCATTGATCTGTGGTCCTCACTCACATGTTCACCATCTGCCTTCGGGCCCCCACATGGGTCTGTCACCAGATCGCAGGGGGCCACGGGGAGAAGAGTGCTAGTGTTCAGTGCAGCTACGCTCATCTGATGGGGATCAGTTTTTCTGATCTGGGAACAGGCAAAAACTGGTTTTAGCCAAGAGGCCTTTTTTTTTCTACTCCCAAAGCTCCACTTCGAGTAGTGTCTTACTCTTGATGAACCAGATCCTCATTTTTCTAAGACTCTGCCTTTGACTTTGCCTTCTAAAGTGTCTCATCCTGGTTTTGTGCACTGCCTCCAGTGTATGTTCTGTGAATCTTGTCGTGACTGTAACAGAATGAATCTCGAGCTGTTGTTTTTCCTGGTTGAATACTGAGTGTGTTTGTTTAGTCCAAACTATGCCGCAGCACTGCTCCACAGCCACGGTTTGGTATTGCGTTGTGTTGAAAATAATCATAATCGGACTGACCGATGATTCTCTTAATGCCAGTGTCTTCTACAAGTTTGCTTTTAATCACGTCAGGAAAACATCTGCCAAATGTACTGATGTCTAGTGCCTCCTTTTCTGAGCTCTGCCTCTACTGTCCAGTCCTGTTAACAAAGGTTTTATACTGTGTTTTAGGTTTTTTGATGCCACAGGCAGTATCAAATAAAACATTTCTTGACCCAGTTTTTTTATTTTCGGATAGACAAGCTTTCAATGTACAGTCTAACTTATGCTGTCTTACCCTTCTACTCTCCTTAATAAATCCAACTGTTTTTTAAAAAAATCCTGTCTCATTGAATTTCTGCTTTGCACAGAGGACGTGGATATTTTGGACAGACTTGTTGAACTGCTGTTTTGGTCTATCATTGTAACAATCCAACTACAGCTGCAACATCCAGGAAAGGTGGAGTATTCAGACATCATGTCATCCAGGCAGCCAGCAGTGCTGGTATCCTCTCTGCACACTGAAGTATCAGGAAGATTATTATTCTCGTTGGATCTCTTGACATTCTGTGAGGGAAAACTGGCTCTGACGTCCTAAAAAAAAAGACTTTTTCCTGCCTCTGTCAGTCACAGCATGTATTTATATCAGGCCCTGTTCCAAGCTTGGGGAAAGAAGTCACGTCAGAGAATGTCTGTCCCAGTCAGGAATCCAGCGCCCCTCTTCCTCCTCTTCATCACATTCTCTAGAGACCCATCATCCCCCCTCACAATCAGCAATCTCTTAGTTAAAGGACATATTTAAGCCTGCTACACTGAAGCTCAGCCAATGACGTCAGACATCACTCAGGTGTCCATCAGGAATGAGACAGACTTCATGCTGCTTCCATAAACATGCCGGTGATCTGAAACAGCTGGTGGCATGGTGACACACACCACACCAATCACAGACCATCCGGCACCTGCTGCAGTCAGTTTCACCTCTTATCACAGAATTTTTTAATGTCAATGAAGTACTTATTATTATAGTAGTATGTTGTAAGAAAGAAAGGCTGATCAAAACCCAAATTATCTAAAGAAAATGAGATCATTTTTAATGTTTGTGTTTTATTTTTCCTTTGTGTTTGTTTGTGTACATAATAAATCACATATATAGAATATATGTCTCTCTTTATTTGTATAGTACTTTTTATATTAACGTTTGTAGTGTGTGTGTGTGTGTGTGTGTGTGTGTGTGCGTGCGTGTGTGTGTGTGTGTGTGTGTGTGTGTGTGTGTGTGTGTTAAATAGATAGATAAAAACATACATTCGTGTCACATTCTGCCTCTGAATGAAGAGTAAGTATGTAAGCTGTCACGAACACTGCTGTGCTCATCTGGCAGAGCTCGTAGACTAAAGCCGTAAACAAACAGTGGGCAGATGATGCAGCTGTGCCTCACGTCATTGCTTTAGACTGACAGATGTGAAACATGCATGTCTCAGTTTGCCTGTTGCTCTCCAGCATGAATGCTTGTCAGCCAAAAACACAAAGTGAGCTATGTCCTGCTGCTTGTGCAGCTTTGGACTGGATCTCTGCAGACTCTGTTTGTCAGTGTTTTAATACTTACATTCATGTAGGGATGCATCATGCCTGCACATTTGTGACAACATGAGGGTAAAGCTCCCATAATGTTTAGACTCAAGTCATAAATGAGACATATTTAGTAGCTGTTGGAATAGAAATGTATTCCTAGTGATCATTGTTGCAGAAACCTCAATGACATTTTTAAGGCAGACTGAATATCCACCCATCATCTGCTGCTCAGTGTGTCAGAGACACCGCTGCTGTTCAGCCAGTAGAGAACGCTGCTCTAATACTTTTAGCAGCATTGACAAGCCGCTGAGAGAGCCTCCAGTTAATCAGCAGCTGCAGCCCTGCAAACTGTGTGGAGTTTAGTTCAGTTCTCCAGTAAACCACAGCGATGACCAGCGTGTGCTCATGCTCAGACATGATGAGCAGCCACAGGAAACGTTTCTTCTTACCTTGAATGTCGGAACGTTTGAAGAACTAAAGTCCCCTGGTTTTCATTCTCTGCTGACTCTGGGAGAACTCTTACTGTGAACGGGCTTACACGGTTTGAGCATGCAAACTGTCAGCATGCAGCTTCCCAAACTTCACTGGTCTTCTTGCTCACGCTGAAACGTAAACATGCAAAGGCATGCTGCATTTCACTGACGCTGATACTGAAGATGATCATCAGTGTGTTTTCTGCTACAGTGTCTGGAAAACATTGCACGAAATGTGTCTGAAGTAGGCTTCAGTGAGCTTGAGTCCAGAGGACTGACAGACAGTCAGTCAACAATCACCTGAAGCTCAGTATCAGCTGAACCAATGAGCTTGAGGATCTGACCAAATGTGAAGTATGGTCACAGTCTCCTGTTTTTTTCCTGAGTTATGGCTTTGAATTATGAGAGTGAAGTTGACCTTTGACCTTTTGGATATGTCATCATTTTACCCAATCAGACATTTACGTTAAACTTTGTCATAATTAATGTATTAATTCTTGAAAAATGTGTTTTTAATGATAATGTTTTTGATTTGACACAAACATGTCTGAAATGTTGACCATTAAAATTCATCCTCACCTTCATAGGACCTAAAATATGAAGCACTTTTCTTTCAGAGCTTTCAACATCTCACAAGCTTCATTTATGAAATGTTGCAATACAGGGACAAATTCCACACATGCAACTGAATGTTTCCAAATCAATCCCTCACCTGAATTTACAGAACTGTCTGCCTAACCTCATGTTAGTGTGTAAGTGACAGATGAAGAAAGTGTTTGAGGTTCCAACCATCGACAGACTATTGTATCCATGATGGTGAACAGTGACGGATGTCAGCACCATCTGTTTAGCATTTTATGAAACAGGTGACACGTGGTCAGAGGGATTTACAGCACCAGTAAACACTATCTGAGACACAAACAGTGATCAAAGTTTGGAGATTTTATTTAGAAAAGACATCGTGAAAGCAGTACACCACAGGCAGGGACCTGCCCATCACTCAATGAAATAAAAAAATGAAAAAGTGACATTAAAAAAGGATCACACCGTCATTCTAAAGAGCTTCAATAAAGGTGATCAGGCGATTAAGGACAGGTTTGTGGACTAAACTTCAAGTCGTGTGGTGGTGGGTGTGGAGACGATCTGAGGCTGCAGGAGGGAGTCTGGGAGGAGGTGCTTCACGTGGACCCTGTTTCCTGTCAGATCCATCCTTCACACCTTTGCATACATATCACTGCATATGACCATCTCTAGTTCTACAGTTCAGTTTGTACACCGTTACTTGGAGCAAGGTCATTCTACAGCAAGTCAACAGGACAGTGGCAACATAAGAGATCTATATCAATACTTCCTAAATAGTACAGAATTAAGAATCTAAAGCGTCAGAGGCTCATGCAAAAAGAATCCCACAACCTTCAGAACCATACAACCATATGATACATGCTCCATGTACACAAACCAAGCTGGAGCTCCTCAATTCTTTGTAAGGATCAGTGAACACTGCTGAAATATTGCTTTAGTTTCCATAGTGGAAAATAAGTTTGGATTACATGAATGCGTATAAGACCATCGCACAGGAGATAAACTGTAAGTAAACTGCATGACTGTGTTTTCTTGTTCAGCTTTAGCAGTCGTGAAATCATTCTCCATGCATCAGATGCATACAGGAGATTACCTGCTGTTCATTATGTGAGAGGATTTTAAAGCGTGAACAAGTGTGAATTCAGCATGGGGTGAGAAAGCCACCATGGAAAGCGGGGTGCTGAGGGGCTGTGGTTATTAAAAGCATACATTTTAAAAAAAAAGTTTAAACATAGTGTTATTGGAAAACAGGCTGTGTGTGTGGAGTACACAGGTATTTGTTTTCAGTTTACTGTATGTATTAGTCCATTATTCGATTCCTTGTGATGTTGACTATCACACACAACACTGAGGTGTTCTAGAGGCGGCCTCATGGACGAGGGGAGGGAGTGGATTACATGAACGACACTGCAGACTGGACTCTCTAGTAACAGACAAACAGAATGACTGCTGACTCCTAACATTTTTATAAACAGTGCTGGGCAAGTTACTTAAAATGTAATACAATGTTTACAGTATAACTGTCTGTACAGTAATGCGTCACTAATTACACTGAGGTAACAGCAGAAGTGTTCAATTTGGCTAGATACTGAGGTTATGTTGGGGTTTGTGATAACAATAAATAATAATAAATAAAATATACATATAATTATGCTCTACTACAGCCTCAACATAACCTGGTTTCTATAGCCACATTTGAGTTCTTGTTTCCTTTGTGGAATAACATCAATGCATTGACACTGAGAACTGACATTGAGATCTACTGAATGCCTAAACTGCTGCTGATAGCACATACCTCAAACTGCAATTCTAAATATATTACCTAAGTTAATGTAGTAATGCCTTACATTACTTCGTTTCTACTGAAAGTAATGTCTGAGCAACCCCCACCACTGTTTATAAACTATGAGAATCTGGCCATGGCTCACCTCTGTCCTCACGTCCAGCTACCATCTCACTCCCTCTTTCTTTCTTTAAAGCTGCCTAGGTAACTTGTGTAAAATTAATTTTTTGTCATATTTGCTAAAACTGTCCCTATGCCCAGACAGCAGTACATGAAACATGTAATCTGTGAATATAACCAGCTCCATTGGTCCCACCTACTGGATCTACTGCGATTTGCAAGAATCCACTGCATCTGACACAAAACAACCAATCACAGCCAATCAGATCAATCCATAAAGCCATCAGAGCAATCAGAGTCTGAGGGAGTGTCTGACATCTGTCAATCACTCCTCAGAGTTCGCTGTGAACCACCCTCTCCCTCCGCTCATGCTGCCGGCTGCCGCTCAAACAGCTCTGTGAGCGGAGTCAGGAGGCTAGTGAAAGCTATGGTGGAGCAACAGCCACCTGCAAAGGAGAAACTGTCCATACCGCTGCTGCCAACAACAGCATATGGCTAAGACAACAAGTAACCATAAAGCTAATATGGTGATTGTTACAGTAACACTCCACAGCGCTTCCGATGTTGTTTCCGATGCCAAGGCTAACGTTGCTGGTTGTCAAGGCAGCCACGCAGACGCTGCAGGGAGGAGGGCCTTGAAGGCAGGGCATGAGTGCAGCGGAGAGGGAGGGGGAGTGACATGGAACCTGTGTTGGTTCAAATTTTCAGGCTCAGTCTGCTCTCTTCTCGACCTTACCTACTGCAGCTTTAAGGGAACGAGGGCTGTGATCAGGCCTTGCCAGTAGAGTCACCAACGCATTGCACAGCAATGCTGTGTGTATTGTGGAAGTGGATCAGATTATGAATCGCAGAATGTTTTACTCATTTTTTTCTTTGTTGTGGTGGCTGAGATTATCAGTGGAATGAGCCATTGCAGGGCCTTAATGAGGAAACACACCTTCACGAGCACAACTCAGTCATGATATTAACGAGGCTACCAACATATCATGACTGTTGCTCATGACACTTCAGGATCCATGACAACACTTCTTTCCTGAGACAGAGGTACTCCTGGTCAAACTGAAAACAACCTTACCACACAAAGAGGATTGTGCAGGCTCTTAAT
Organism: Chaetodon trifascialis; assembly: GCF_039877785.1. Lineage (NCBI taxonomy): Eukaryota > Metazoa > Chordata > Actinopteri > Chaetodontiformes > Chaetodontidae > Chaetodon > Chaetodon trifascialis. The sequence continues at coordinate 3,472,681 of NC_092070.1, forward strand.
GAGTGAGGTTTTGACCGAAGCAGCTGGAATGGAAATCTGTGTAGAATTGGTCAAGAGCGAAGGTGTGACTGCTTCCTTCCTGGGAAGGAGTGAACTTCAAGCTTGTCAGACTGAAAGAGTGACACCTGAGATTTGGAAAAAGCAGCAGTTGTGAAGACCACCCTGCAGCCTCTCGCAGTGCATCTGTATTTGTTTTTGGCCCTGGTGGTAAGTTGTTAGTCATGAGTGGTATGGTTGGTTGGATTCATATTACAGAGGTGTTGTCCTGATCTGCAGCCTGTCTGACTGGACTGTCCTCCAGGGCCAAGTCCACCTCCAAGAAGTCTGGCTGGCCACTGCCCTGAGACATTTTCTCCTCTTCCTCAGTGCTCCTGCCTTTCTCTTTGTTTCTGCTCAATCTTTGGCACATGCCAGACTTGGCTGGACCGACCAGAGCCAGGCAGACGGCACCGATGCCCATGCCCACTGCACAGCAGTAGAAGGCAGCACCATAGTTCTTTGTGATATCCACCAACACACCTTAAAGGAAAGATAAGACAGCTGTTAGAATCTACAGAGAGGTACACTGATGAGTGAAGACTGAAAAGAATCATAAGGATCTTGTACCTCCTAGTGGGGGCCCTGCTAATCCAGCAAAGCTCTGGATGAAGACGTAAACTCCCACAGATGACGCCATCTTCTGGATGCCCACCACATCCTCCTCAGCCAGCATAGGGATGTGAGTGGAGGCAACAGTGCCCATGAAGTAGCCATAGAGGGCACAGCAGACTACGAGGCCCCAGAACTCCCACACTATACCGAAGGCCACCAGCACCAAGAACATCATAACCACACAGACCAGCAGTACCAGGGTTTTCCTGCAGCTGACTCTGTTCAACACCACCCCAATGGACAAGCGGCCGAAGATCTCAGCCACAGCCATCACAGACAGCATGTAGGAGGCCATGCTGGGCTCTACGCCCCGGCTTTTGCTCAGTTCGATGATGTAGAGCTGTGGGGCAAAAAAGCCAAATGTGGCAAACAAGCCAAAGAGGGAGTACCAGATGAAGGCACTGTCTTTAAGCACAGAGAAATCCAGGAGTTTGGGGCTGGAGGGCTGGAGAGGACCAGCCTCTACATGTGGTAGTTCGCAATCATCCTTCTCCTCGGCTGGGTTAGGATATGTGGACAGAGAGGACTCCAGGGCCTCCTTGTCCTGCACTCCCACTTCCATCAGAGCCTTGCCTTCAGCTCCTGCAGTCTGCAGGTCTACGTTTGAAGCAGAGAGGGAGGTGACACCTGAGTCCTCTGAGCCCCGGGACACTCCTGAACTGATAGAGGTTCTGGTTTGTTCATTCTCCAGCTCGTAAACAATCTGCAGCTCCTTCAAAGACAGGCTCTCTTTCTCTGATTCATTTTCCTCCTTTACAGGCTCTGGCCTAATAGTGATTGGACGAAGAAGAAGTCCATAACCAATCAAAGAAGCCTGAAAGGTGCCAAGGACGACCAGACAGTAGCGCCAGCCAATGTGTTCCTTCAGTGATGTGAGAGCTGTGGGAATAGGACAGCATGGTTTTTGTTATTATCATATACTAAAAGCACTTACTAGCCCTTTCTGGAGGTTTTAACTGAATCTTTGCTCAGTTGTTATTATACATGACAGGGGTTTCTACAACTTGACTATTCATGTAGTCATACTACGAAAACCACTAGTTGGGAAAGTCGGCAGTAGTGGACTACTCTGTATTTAATTTGTACCCTAACACCAAAGCCTGTATATACTGTATTTGCATTCAATCAGGTTTTGCCACCATAGCTGACTACTGTACACTTTATTGTCTCATACGACCTACTGCAAGAGACCAACTGCTTTGCTGTGGTAAAGATAAATTTACTGTGCACTTCCTGCACATGTTTCACAGTAAATGTGTTTTGATGTGATAAGCTTGTACAGTGAAACAACCAGCAAGTGTTGACAATGCTAGTAAAGTTAGCTGATGAAAGCTGGACTCGTATATTTGAAGTACGTTCTAGATGTTTTTCTGCATTTTTTGTCATTTATGTCATTTGTTGCCTAAATCGAAAAAAATATTACGTCTCTGATAATCCAGACGAGACAAGATTTGATAAAGGCATGAATAACTCTTTGAAGACGATTAAAAGTAAAGTAAAGATCTTATTCTGTACATATTTCCCAGCATGGGACTCAAAATTGATATTGTGGTCTAAAATGACTCTATGTGGATACAGCATGTTGAGCAAGAGTGCCGAGAGCAGGCAGAACTTGGCCATGAGGGTGCTCCAGGCCTGTAATAAGGATTTCTGGATGAGTTAAGATTAAGAAACTTTTCGACCATCCAATCCTTAACCACAGCTAGGCAGGGAAGATACCTTAGCAAATGCAAAGGGTTAGCATGACAAGTACAGCTGAGTATCATCTGCATAAGAATGAAATGAAATATCACACCATTTGATTATGTGGAGAAAATAATGAGGAAATAAAAACTGTCCTAGAATGGAGCCCTGTGGTACCCCATACTTAGATAAAACATGGCCTGTAACTGCAATCATCAGAGGGATCAGAACCCGTTTTTTGAAGTGACTGGACATTGGCAGTCTTGGAATGATTGGGAACACATCTGGCAGATAAAGAGCTGTGACTGAAAGCAGGCAACATTCTGCAGAACTTCAAATAAAAATTATGTAATGAATTTCATGGCATTATGTCCAGTAAGTAATGATAAAGGTCATGTTTTGGCTAACTGCCCATCTGTGACTGAACACTCACCTGGAGCAAATGCAAATATGGCAAAGGATTCTCCGGAGGAAGCAACAGAGGTGACGAGGGCTCGTCGTCTGGAGAAGTACTGGGCTAAGATGGTGACAGTGGGGAGGAAGGCAAGACAGTAACCGAGGCCTGCAAACAAAGAGGGGAAAAGGGGACATGACAGCCACTGGCCCGCATGGTAGGAACACTGCATGGGCAGAGGGGTGGGTCAAGATCAAGGTGTCAGGTGACTCCTTTGTCAAAGGTGGCAGGCTGTGTGAGATGATTCAGCTTTGTTACAGCTGCTGCTGAAAGACAAAAGGCATGTAAAGACAAAAAAAGAGAGACAGGGGGAGAGAGAAGGGATTGTCAAGTTAGCTGTGGTCCATTTCAGAGGCAGACATGGTAATCACGGCGGGAGAGCTAGCAGTGCTTGCCATCCAAGAAAAAAAAAGTTGATGTTAAGTTAATTTGCTCTGACACAAAACTCATTTCATCAATTTGTTCATCATCCAATCTATTACTTTCAGTCAGTCAATTTATTCCATCCTCCCCAGCCTCCTATTCCGTCAATCCTTATCTGAAAAGGAATTTAGTGTTTTTTGGGAAATATTTTACTGCTTCAGTTTTTCCTGTTCTGCCAGTCGTTCCTAGAGAGTTAAGATAGTGGAGTAGACCTCACTGCATGTTGCTTAGAAGAGGCTGATCACCTCTCAGGCATTGGACAGTTCTGGAAGAAATAGATTGATTCAGAATTTGTTCTTGACACTGCTAGGAGTCCCTTTAGTTCTTTCATTACAGGCTGTTAAACAAGACAAACACATCTGTAAGAACACAACAGTCATTCTGTAAATAGTGTATTACAATGACACACAAAGACACACACACACAGACATACATCAACAGATAGTTCAACAGATACATAGATAGATGTGGAGTGGATGAGCTGATGGGAGTGGCTGCGTGAGCCTGATAAGTACCTGAAATAATGCCGATGGTGATGTACATCTCATTGATGGAATTGGTGAAGGCGGAGGTGATGGTTCCAAGGCTGATGAGGAACCCGCCCATCATCACCACTGGACGATAGCCAAAGCGGTTGCTCAACATGGTGGACAGGGGCGCTGGGGTGAGGGTGAAAGACAATATTGTCATTTCATTAAAATCAATTGCACTCAGTTATATATTAGTTGCATAATAGCTTGTATAGTCTCAAGTCTCAAGTACAAGTGATCTGTTGAACTGATTAGGTGTGTTATAACTGCGCAGGCTAGCTGCAGGCATTTAGATCTCACTGCACTGACAACTGCACAAGCAGTTTAGTCATAATTGGAATAAGAATCATTAGTCCAGTTTTAGCTGTTTTGCAGTAAATGGGCATCAGTATATTTATGTGCACCCTACAAATCAGGTTACTGGTGCTCAGGTGACTCAGGTCACAGGACAAATTTTTTATGTTTACTACAGTACTTGGATACTGTAAATCCACAGATACAGTACATGCAGCAGGTCTGTAATCAGGTTACTGCCCTGCGTCCACCTCATTTAGGAAGCATGGCTCTCTTATTTTAACCAAATGAATGACTGATTTACTACGTGCCTTTATGATGTGTGTGTGTGTGTGTGTTTGTAGGATAGACTCCGCCACTGAAACATAGACTCCCTCACAGCAAAGTCAATTTTACAAACATCAGACTTTCAACTGTAGAGTCAGACTTATTTAGACAGATTGAGGCAAGTTAAGTGTCAGTTTCAGTGTCTGTTAGTCTTTGTCCTGCACACGTCTACATTGTAAAAACTGATGAGAAACTTGGTTACATGTACAACAAGGCCAAGAAAACCATGTTGCTGCCAGGAGGAATCTAGTTGGGGGATCAGGATTCCTCAATGCTCTACATCCCAATACAGAAACTAGTTTTCACATTTAGAACATGTTAAGGAGTTCAGATTACTGTAGAAAGCCGACAGCAACTCAGTCATGAAGTGAACAGACTGAAAAGTGGCTTACTGTTTGCCTGATTTTTCTTCTTTTTATTTTTTCGTTTTGGTACTGAGATACAACACCTTAAGGACTCGCTTGTCAGTACCAATGAGTAAACAATGACTTGGCCAAAAGAGGTTTCTGCTGTGCTGTTGTGTATGAAAAACACTGCTCATTGGACTTACAAGGCTGCACACAATGCAAATGTCATGAGTTGCTAATAGGACAGAAATGTGTGTTGCATAACATTATGTACTCATCCTAAAACCAGTTTAGTTGGTTTATCACATATGCATGATTGAGAGTTACTGTAATATGCAAATTATTATAAATGTGTTCCTAAATATTTTCTGGTGTCTTTAGTTTGTTAATAAAAAAGTATAAGGCAGGAAACAAGTGACTAACCAGTGAAAGTAAAGATGAAGACACAGATGGAGATGACCCATGACACTCGGCTGTTGCTCTCCCCAAACTCGTGCATCAAATCCTGGAGGAAGACACCCAGGCTTTTAAGGGTCCCATAGGTGCAGACCTCCACCATGAAGAAGGCCACAGCCACAGCCCAGCCCCAGCCGCCATCAGGCACCTCTGTGTAAACATTTGGACCAAAACAGTGCTGGGAATTGGGCACCTTCATGGCTACAGCAGGTCACCTGGAGGGAGAAACAGAGATGGCATCAGTGAGCTCATTTTGATGTCCTACTTTAAGCTTCATTCGTTGATTTTTTGGGGTCTCTCAATGACAGAAGAACTCCATAAACTGATACAGATGTTTTTGGCTAAACAGCTGCTGAAAACACAGTTGATGAGAACACTAAGAATGAAAAATAATAAAATAATGAGCTAAAAGAGGCTAAAAAGTCCTGCTTCCTGCAGAGTCGCCATTTAATTGTCTTCCCTTGTTTCTCCACTTCTTATATATTTATTTGATTCATTGTTGGACATGGTTTCCCCATACATAGGCTCAACTTGGGTGGTCCACCCAGGTAGATTAAAACCCACCAAGACCTAGAATGAAAATATTCATTTGTTGCAGTCAAAGTAGGTTTTGATATTATACTTTTTATGTAACGTCTCTTCTCTATCCACCACTATGAAACTGCTTTATTAACGATAATAAGTAATAAATTTGGAGATTTGGTTACTCATGTACTGATACTGTGCGCTTTCTTTTTTTGAACTTCATTGGTGAACTATGGTAATGTCCTCTTTCTGTGGAAGCGTCTTCCACATATTAGAGTGTGCACTTGACTGTGACATACAGTATGGGTGACTGAGCAGTGAGCAGTAAAGAGAAAACACAGTTCACACTTCTTTAATGATTCAGTACTCATGTAAATTACGGTGCGGTGAAAGTGCAACATGTTAAGTACACAGAATGATTCCCCAGTTCTTTTGAAACTGGTGGCTCTTTGCAGTATTCCAGTAAGATCTCGTGATTCTGAGTGGCTGTGAGGTGGGAAACCAACATAGGGAGAACCAGTAAGATTAAAAACAGCAGAATGTGAAGCTGTGCTGATGTTTCATTGTATGGGTGTGGCTGCTGCTTAGAGCTGACAAGCCACAGAGACTCACAGTTGAGGCCATTGGTCATAAAAGAAATGTCAAACTAAATCTAAAGTTCCACCCTGCAGCTAATCTGTCAGTCATTGCTGACTAATGTGGGTGTTGCAGAACTGATAATAATAATTTTGGCCACTTTTTGTGCCTGTAACTAAGTGCATACTGCACACCACAACAATTTATTATATCCCTGACAAAAAAAGTTTTTCAGAGGCATTGACAAGTCTCTGAAACATCACCTACTGTGGACCATTACGGGACAGTCTCCAGTGAAAGCCAGGATAACAGTTCTGGAAGTTCACCAAGATGTCATAATAATCTTCAGATAGCCTTTCCTCCAGAGGCATATACCCAAAACAAGATAAACTTTGGCATCGAGTGTCTAAAGGTCATGTCTGCCTGTGAACAATAAGAAAACATTCACCATGGAAATCTCCACAAAGGGACTTAGAGAAAGCAACCAGCTGGGACCCAGAAGAACAATGTGAGCTGTTACAGCCACACGCAAACATACAAGGCTGTGTGAGCTGGAAAACGCTAGGCTATCCTCTCTAACACACACACCTGTGTGTACCCAAACACAACACCTTCAACTCTTTGCTAAAATAGGCTGGGTATCCCTCCTTCACCTCAAGCCACATCAAGCTCCTCTGTTTGGTGACATTTAATGACCATAACATTATGTCATATCCCACAGACAATAGGTAGCTTAAACTGTCTGGAAGAAAATATTGTTTGCCTCAGATTTTGAAATGGTAGATGCACAACCCTGTTTCCAAAAAAGTTGGGACACTGTGTAAAATGTAAATAGAAACAGAATGTGATGATTTGCAAAACGCTGAAACCTCATATTTAATTGACAATAGCACAAAGACAATATACAAATGTTGAAACAGAGAAATGTCAGTGTTTTGACAATTCTATCCTCATTTAGAATGTGATGCCAGCAACATGTTTCAGAAAAGTTGGGACAGGCTCATGTGTACCACTCTGTTGCATCAGCTCTTCTTTTAACAACACTCTTTGTGAACTGAGGAGACCAACTGCTGTTATTTAGAAAGTGCAATGTTTTCCCATTCTTGCTTGATGTATGATTTCAGCTGCTCAACAGTTCCAGGGTCTCCTTTTTTGTAATTTACATCATAATGCACCAAACATTTTCAATGAGTGACAAGTCAAGACTGTAAACCAGTTTAGCACCCACACTCTTTAACTAGGGAGCTAAGCTATTGGAATATGTTCAGAATGTGTTTTGGCCCTCCCTGGAAAAGACGTTGTCTTCTTGGAAGCATGTTACTCCAGAACCTGTATACATCATTCAGCATTAATGGTGTCTTCACAAATGTGCAGGTTAGCGATGCCATGTGGACTAATGCACCTCCATACCATGATCCATGATTTCCAAAAAGAATTCCTTGTAATCTTACGTTGAGAAACTTGCACTACTTGTCAGTGACTACCTGTCACAGAGTGATTAACCCCTCCTCATCTTTCCTTCAGAAAGACTCATGTTACTAACCTGTTGCCAGTTAACCTAATTCATTGTGAGATTGTCCACCATTTGTTTGCTTTTAGCATTTCACAACTTTTCCAATCTTTTGTTTCCACTGTCGCAACTTTTGTGAAATGTGTTGCTGGCATCAAATTCTAAACGAAGATTTCATTGTCAGAAAAAAATTACATTTCCCAGTATCAACATCTGATACGCTTTGTGCAATTTTCAATTATCAACAATTCAATTCATCACATTCTATTTCTATTTTAAGGTTTTAGGCAGCATCCCAACTTTTTTAGAGACAAGTACTGACTATGGCTGACGTCATGCTGTTAGGACGGAAGAAGAAAAAAAGAAAAAGAAAAACAGCGTAAGCAAAGATGTCACAGATTTACGCTAGAAACTGAAATCATGGAACTGCTACATCTCAAATAATTTTTATTTAGGAATTTCAACTCCAAAGGATGCAGGAGATGCAGGCAAGCGGAACTACGGTTCGAACTTATGGGCACCGAAACGAAATGAGTATATTAATCTAAGAGGAACCCAACATGGAGAGAGGGCTAACCGCAGTGCAGTGGAAGGAGGAATGATGTCAATGTGCAGCATCCCAGGGGTTTCCCACCCATCAACGCAGGCAGCAGGGCAGCAAGTAACGTTACAGCCAACACTTCTCATTACTGCTGTGTTTACACTGATTCCCTGCTGTTATAGACAAATCAAGAGCACACGTACACATTTGTTGTGTTAGTCGATTTATCTGCGTTCCCGCCTATTGGGCGCCACAACCTCATTAATCTGTCGATAACATAATATCAATAAAAATGTATTCCGGTTCTTCCTTCTGAGACAAAAATGACATGACGTTACTTTTCATGTAACCTAGCGGAAGAGCTCAGACTGCCGCCGCTGCTCCAGTGAGCTCAGGCTGGACAGCATCCTACAGCTGGAGCCGAGTTGACGTTTTACTTACCGGCAGTGTTGATGAGAGGGTGGAAAAGCAGCCTTCTGGTGTAACAAAGCCGGGATTTCTATCTCGTCGTCATTGCATTTTGGCTATAAGGTAGCTATAATATATAATATAGTGCCTGTTTGCCAAGATTGAGACTGCAAACATTTACGTAGAAAACGTTTTCTTTTTTTAAATTCTAAAATCTAAGCCACTTCCTGGTCCTACTGAAAAAAGTAAGACTAAAGCCGATTTGGCTTTGGTCTATTTCGGTTTTTTCACGCCAGCTGCATCATCTTTTGTCTTCACTGAATTTATTTCCTGGCAGTTTTGGCAGCTCTTTACCGGCTCAAGCCGGTATTCAAACGCGAGCTCTCGGCTTCATGAACGCGCAGGGTGTCTCTCGGGAGACGCGGAAATCCTCTCTCTCTCTCTCTCTCTCTCTCTCTCTCTCTCTCTCTCTCTCTCTCTCTCTCTCTCTCTCTCTGTGTCGCGCGCTGCAGTATTGCTTCTGATTTTTCTGATGCTGCATTGTAGTCCTGATGGCCAAAAGAAATAAACAAACAAAAAATCCCCTAAAAGCGTTTTAGCTGAGGTTTTTGTCAATATACTTGACAAAAACTATACGATAAATAGTTATAAATATACACATTTTACAACAAATTTAACTCCTCTGTCAGTTGAAAACTAATATTTATGCTACTGTGAATGATGTGAACACACAGCACGTGGACATTATTTTTCCTCCTGGGAAGCTCATGTTTTGTCGTCGTACGTGAATACAACTCCAGTGCGTACTGACGCTCGCCACAAAGCACATGCGTACATCAGGCGCGGCTCTGGGCTGAACAGGTTTATTCCAGTTGAAAGGGGGTTACGCCAGAGTCAGCATCCACCCAGCAGTGTCAGCGTGGAAGTCTGTGCGTGTGCGCGTGCGTGTATGGGGTGTTGACTTCCTTTCATACCTGAATCCCGACATAAATGAATAATGAGGTGAAAGTATGGACAGACTGAGGAGAGGTAAAGGAAAACAGCAAGAAAAGCACAGAAGAACGCTTGTGATGACAGAGATTTCCTCTTTTCCTGGAGATCCCTGTTTTCGTTCTTTTTTTCAGCCCAGTTCTGTCATGTTACTGCATCAAGTTGGAAGGTTTGGTTTGGTTTAAGAGTCAAAACCATTGGAGCAACATTTTTCCAACTGGACCAAGATTCCTTCTGTTATCGTCTGTTAGCTTTCTGTTAGTCACCATTAATTGAAGGCAAATGTGAACACAGTATAAACCAACAGCACATTATCTCAGTCACCATAAAGCTCCCTGGTTCAGCAAGTTTACATTGCCTTGCTACTTGAGTGAGGATGGTCTGATTTTGAAAAGTACTGCGACAACTATCCTACATAGTATTTTTTTTTTCATTTTATTTTATTTCTATGAACACAATTAATTATTCTCCACAATGCAGATGAAAGCACTGAAGTCTATGTATTTATTAAATCAAATGTTATCAATCTGTCCCACATTTGGCATTTGGAGAGCAGTGAGGCCAGCAACAGCCTGTCGCTTCTATTTTAAATGCTGCAACCATAGGTAGGACTGATTTAGATGATCATTTCGATGGCTCCCAGTTGAACTTTTTTTTTTATCTTCTTACAGAAATTAAATTTGACCAAAAAGTTCAAGAATGTCATTATCAAACTGCTTGACCCTTTCAGAATAAAATCTACTGAATGTTCAGTGAAATCTAATTTTGACTCGTCATGCCATGATTCACCCAGTCAGATCTGTATAATTTCCAAATGACTCACCTGACTCTCAGCTGTGACTGATCCTTTGACTTATGTTGAGTGATCAGAAGTGCACTGACATGAAATACTTTTCAGTTTGATGCAGGGGTGTGTCTAAGGGGGTGGCCAGACAAAGCCCACCCCTGAAATCTGATTGGACTCCCATAAAGACAAGCATCATAACTGGTTAAGGACCATGTTAGAAGTTGGGGGAAGGTTGACTTGAATCTCCATCCTTTCTGGAGACTGATACAGTATTTTCAAATGTATTTGGTGGTAAAATATGAGCACTTTTCCATTTGAATTCAAGACATAACAATGCTTAATTCATTACCAGTCAACACTGGCATGCTGATGTTATGTCTGATGGTCATTGTACAGAGGTATTAAGCCTCCAAATCCTTTTGTTATATATCACTGATAAGTGTAGGGTGGCAGTACTCACTGGTTATGACAAAGGCAGTAAAAATGTCGAAAATAATATAAGGTATAAATTATATGGTATGTGTATGATAGTATGTATTAATATGTGGTAATATATGTACATGATAACATTTCTATACATACACACACACACACACACGCATAGGAATAAGACTAATAATAATAACAGGATGTGCCTGATTTTTGAGACGTTACATAGGTGAAAAACGGCAGTCCCTGAAATTTGTTTTATGAGCATTAAAGGAGAGACCCTGATCAAAGATAACTCCCAGATTCCTTGTGATTGTGCTGGAGGACCAAGGCAATGCAATCCAGAATTTACATAGTTAGTGAGTTTTGATGGTGTTTAGGGCCAAGTTCTCTAAGCAGTTGTGTCCAAATTTAGTAACAGAAAGTTGCAGATCATTCAGGTCTTCATGTCCTGAAGACATGCTTGGAGTTTATCTTACCGATTGGTTTCATCTGGCTTCACTGATAGATATAACTTGGTATCATCTGCATGGCAATGGAAATTTATGGAGCATATCCTAATAAAATTTTCTAAAGGAATGGCATAAATATGGTGCATAGTATTGGTCCAAGCACATAACCTTGCCGAACTGAGTGACCAACTTTGGTGTGCATGGAGGAATCATCATTAACATGTATGAACGAGAATCGATAGGAAAAGCAGGACTGAAAGTATCTCAGTGTGATTCATTTAGTGCCAATTTTGTCACTGTTATACGAAGTGATGGTCAATGGTGTTGAATGCAGCACTAAGATCTAATGAAACAGTGCAGAGAGTCCTTTGTTTGACGCAATTAGATCATTCCTAATTTTGTCCAGTATTGTCTGCGCTATGATACACCCTAAATCCTGACTGAAAATCTTAAAATACACAAACTATTATGTAGAAAGTCACACAACTGATTGGCGACTGTTTTCTCAAGGATGTTAGAAAGGGGGGGTTAGATACAGGTCTGTATTTGTCTAAAACCCTTGGATCAAGAGTAGGCCTTTTAAGAAGAGGTGGAATTACAGCTACTATAAATCAGTGACTCTCAACCGGTGGGTCGCGAGACAAAAGTGGGTCGAAGACCTGTTTTCAGTGGGACTTTGCCTTGGGAAAAAAAAAAAAAAAGGTTAACAAAAATATCTGCAGTGCTTTTATTTTGAGGGGATTTTTTATGCAGCAGAGTGCCATCTATTGAAGTTGTGGCTTGTCATTAAGAGGTGATTGTGGGTCCCGAAGCCAGACCAGTTGCAAACCACTGCTCTAAAGGACTGTGATATACAGTGGCGTTGCTAGGGTCTCTTGGGGCTCCAAGCAAGAAATCCCTGGGGCCCCCACCCTACCCATGCACAACACAAAAAAATGTTTTTTGCACACATAAATGCACAATTTCTGAGACATGAATACTGAAAAATAGATTAGTGGTTCTCAAAGTCTCAAAGGCCCCCCTAGTGGCCGGGGGCTCCAAGCAACTGCCTGGCTTGCTTGTCCACAAGCCCCGCCACTGGTGATACATAGCCTGTGGATAAAGATGGGTTGATCATATGTAGTTAGGGAGTACCAATCAAAGGAAAAGCTTCTTATAGCAGCCTAGTTGGGATGGGGTCTAAGAGACAGGTTGATGATTTAGATAAAGAAATCATTGAAGTTAGTTGGTGAAGACTGATGGGAGAAAATCATTTTAAATACACAGTATATCAGGGTTAACAGCTATTTCTAAAGTTTCTGTGTTTGAAGATAAATCAGTGCCAGTTGAGGGAAAGGAGGTGATGAATTTTGTCTCTAATAGTAAGAATTTTATCATTAAAGAAGCTCACCAAGTTGTTACAACAACAGAGTTCTGACTCTCTGTCAGCTTGACTACAATGCTGAAAAGATACCTGGGATTGTTCTTATTTTCCTCTATTAACGATATATTATAGACTGCCCTGGCATCGCAGAGGGCCCCCATGTATGTTTTAAGACTATCTTGTCAGACTAAATGAAATTCTTCCATACTGTTAGAACACCATTTCCTTTGAAGTTTCCCAGTGTTTGCTTTGTTTTGCAGTTTGGCGGGTATACCATGGAGCTGACCTCATCTGTTTTATTATCTTCTTTTTTAGACCAGTAATATAGTCGAGTATCATACACAGTGAGCCTGCAGCACTGTCAACAAGATGATCCATTGCTGAGGTACCAAAGTCAGCAGAGGAGTCCTCTGTTATATTGAGACGTGGCATTAATTAATGCTGATGCAATCACTTCCTTAAATGTAGCTACAGCATTTTCATCAAGTGTAGGATTTTTTTCCTAATGGCGTGAAGTCTGGTAAGAGGAATTCAAAAGTTATTAAATGATGGCAAAATAAAAGAGGATTCTGGGAAGAGACTATTAAATGTTCAATTTCAATGCCATATGTCAGAGCAAGGTTGGTTAAAGTAGTGAGTGGGTTCATATGCACTCTGACAGACACTTCATTGATCTTAGGTTTTAATGTGAAACTCCTTTTCTGTTCACCTTTGATTTAATTAATTTATGTGGTTGGGGACAGACAGTCAGTATGGGTTTTGGGTGGGCAACTGCTCTAGTAGAAGCTCAGAGCAGTGTCTAGGACTGCAGCTCTGGTCTCAAGTCCTGGGTCTTTGTAGTTTTGGGTCATTCATAAACTCGGTCAGATTCCTAACTGAAGCCCAAACCAAACCTCCCAATGAGGCTGAATCATAAAGTTTTTAAAATTGCTGTTTGCTCTTTCATGTATTGAGGTCATTGGGAGCCTCAGTGCCACACCACATCTTTGCTGTTCCATTCAAGACGGAAAATACATGCCACTGATATGCTGTGGACTCACTAGTAATGATGTAACATAAGTCCCAAGTCCAACATACAAGGGGTGTTTGTAAGAACAAAAGTCATTCTAAGGTGCAAAGGTCCTTTATTTCATCATTCTACAACACAGGGTTGTATAATGAAATACTAGATGTTGTCCCTGCCCTCTTACACATATATATATATAAATCTAAAAGGATGAATAAACAATATGCAAATGCCACATTTGTAATGTTTCCAGTCAAGATGCTTTCTATTGGTTCTGTGTAAAAGTCAGTCAATGTGTTAGTGAGAAATTAATTATTACCAGAGGATAGTAAAATTCTCAAGTTTGTATATCTGGTTTCTTCTACATCTAAATACACCCATTTTAGATTAGATTTGGACTATTTTCTATGACTTACTTTACTCACACAGAGAATCTTTTCTGTCAGCTGCTGTGTTTGAGATCCCTGTAAAATCCCCAAATAAAATGTGTTATAAATGAAATTAAAAAGTGGGATTTCAGTATTCTGAGTGATCAAATTCATAATGAGTCCCTGCAGTGACACGAAAAAAACAAAACAAAAAAACATTCAGGTGTGCAATAGAAACTGATTTCTTACTGTTGCCCACCACCTCAGATACTTGGATTCTATCCTTCTACCTTTTGTGTTTAACTGTCGGAAACCCTAACTCTAACCCTTTCTTTAGCATTGTGTTGTCTGTCAGTCAGTCAGTCAGTCAGTCAGTCTGTCAGTCTAAACCCAACTGGAGCCTGATTCTGCTCAAGGTTTCTGCATGTTAAAAGTACGTTTTCCCCTGCCACCTTTGCCATGGGGAAATTGTTGAGTCTCTGCACAGTATGGTCGAGACTGTATATGGAAGGTGTCCTGATACTGTATAAATTAAATTGTATAGAGGGTTAAAGTTAGAAATTAGGGTGCTCACTCCTGGGTTGGGGCTACAGTACCACCAGGTCTTACTGGTAAAAATAATTACATTTTGAAGAGACTAGCTACAAAACAATAACGTGTAAGTGCCAAACACAGTGGTATTTTCAGGGTTAATTATATAACTGATGTTTGATGACATAGCAGTTTGCAGTTGAAGCAAGCAGCTGAAATGAAGCCATAAAGTGTTGGGCTGATGAACTTTAGAGTGGACATACTGATGAAAGGATAAGCATTAATCTTGGAGCTACATACTACAAACATCTGAACAGTCAAAGTAGGCTTGCAATAGCACTAGGTTTGACCTCACTGTAACAGTGCTATGTGTGTTGGTCAAGCACCTGAACACCTTCATGTAATCACCATGAGCCAATGAGAGCATATCATCCAGAACATTGAAAATACAAGCTTACATGGTGTCTTGGTGTCCTGGGTTTTAAAAACTAACCACATATTTGCAACATCATCAGACTGAATCTGGCCACAAACTCTCATTGCCTGTCAGCTGTTTAAAACATAAAAATGAAGATATTTAAAAAATATGGACTCATTGTATGGTAGGTAATCTTCTTAGTGAAGTATAAGATGGGAAAAGAGATTTTGTCAGTTGGGTGCAAAGTAACAACAAAAAACATGTTTTATTCATATAAAACAACCACTGCAAAAGTACAACATCAGATCTCTGTCCTCTAAAGCTGTTTTAGTAAAGTAAAGAGTTAATATCAGACCATAATATTGATTTATTTTGTCTGACTGAAACCTGGCTGTGTCCTGAAGAGTATGTGAGCCTAAATGAAGCTACTCCTCCAAGCCATATTAATACTCACATTCCTCGAGGCAGCGGCAGAGGAGGTGGAGTTGCAGCCATTTTTGACTCAAGCCTTTTAATCAACCCTAAACCTAAACTCGACTATAACTCATTTGAAAGTCTTGTTCTCACTCTTTCTCATGAAAAATGGACAACAGTGCAGCCAGTTTTATTTGTTATAGTATACCGCTCTCCTGGTCCCTACTCCAAATTAATAGCTGAGTTCTCAGAGTTTCTATCAGGTTTAGTCCTTAAAACAGATAAAGTAATTATTGTAGGTGACTTTAATGTACATGTTGACGTTGATAATGACAGCCTTAGCACTGTGTTTATCTCAGTATTAGACTCAGTTGGCTTCCATCAGAATGCACATGAACCAACTCAGTGTTTTAACCACACCCTCGACCTTGTTCTGACATATGGCATTGAAATCGAAGACTTAATAGTCTCCTCACAGAATCCTCTTTTATCGGACCATCATTTAATAACTTTTGAATTCATATTACCAGACTACCAGCCTGTAGGCAAAAATTCTTATACCAGACTCCTGTCTGATAGTGCTGTAGCTAAATTTAAGGATATGATCCCATCAGCATTTAATTCAATGCCATGTCTCCATACAACAGAGGATTCTTATGCTAACGTTAGTCCCTCCCAGATTGACTACCTGGTTGATAGTGCTACAGGTTCATTGCGAATGACACTTGACTCTGTTGCTCCCCTAAAAAAGAAGATAATTAAACAGAGGAGGTTAGCTCCATGGTATACTCCTCAAACCCGCAAATTAAAGCAAACTTCACGGAAAATAGAAAGAAAATGGCGTTCTACCAATTTGGAAGAATTTCGGTTTGCCTGGCAAGACAGTCCTAAAATATACAGGAAAGCCCTCTGCAGTGCCAGAGCAGCCTATTACTCTGCACTAATAGAGGAAAATAAGAACAATCCCAGGTTTCTCTTCAGCACTGTAGCCAGGCTGACAGAGAGCCATAATTCTGTTGAACCATGTATTCCTATTCCTAATGACTTTATGAGCTTCTTTAATGATAAAATTCTAACTATTAGAGACAGAATTGATCGGCTCCTGCCGTCAACAGGTACTGTTTTGTCTTCAAACACAGAAACCGTAGAAACTGTTACTCAGTCTGTCACAGTTTTAGACTGTTTTACTCCTGTCGACCTTCACCAACTAATTTCAATAATTTCATCATCAAAATCATCAACCTGTATTTTAGATCCCATCCCAGCTAAGCTGTTTAAAGAAGTATTAGCTTTAATTGACTCTTCAGTATCAGACATGATCAATCTGTCTTTATCAACAGGCTACGTACCGCAGTCCTTTAAAGTAGCTGTGATAAAACCGCTACTGAAAAAGCCTACTCTTGATCGAGGGTTTTTAGCCAACTATAGACCGATATCCAACCTTCCCTTTCTCTCAAAAACTCTTGAGAAAGCAGTTGCCAATCAGCTGTGCGACTTTCTAAACAATAATAGTTTATTTGAGGATTTCCAGTCAGGATTTAGAGTACATCATAGCACAGAGACAGCACTGGTTAAAGTTACAAATGACCTTCTAATTGCATCTGATAAAGGATTTGTCTCTGTACTAGTCTTATTGGATCTTAGTGCTGCATTTGACACCATTGACCATGGCATCCTATTGCAGACACTGGAACACTTCATTGGCATTAAGGGAACTGCGCTAAGCTGGTTTAAATCCTACTTGTCAGATCGCTCTAAGTTTGTACGCGTTAATGACGACTCCTCTGTGCTCACTTAAGTCAGCTTTGGAGTTCTGCAGGGTTCTGTGCTTGGACCAATTCTATTCACCTTATATAAGATTATCAGGAAGCACTCAATAAATTTTCATTGCTATGCAGATGATACCCAGCTATATTTATCAATGAAGCCAGAAGAAACCAGTCAGTTAACTAGACTACAAGCATGTCTTCATGACATAAAGACCTGGATGACCTGCAATTTTCTGATGCTAAACCCAGACAAAACTGAAGTTATAGTAGTAGGCCCTAAACATCTTAGAAAGTCACTTTCTGATGACATACAGTAGCAGTTATGGATGGCATTGCGCTGGCCTCCAGCACCACTGTAAAGAATCTGGGAGTCATCTTTGACCAGGACATGTCCTTTCTCTCCCATGTAAAACAAATTTCAAGGACTGCCTTTTTTCACCTACGTAATATCGCAAAAATCAGGCATATTTTGTCTCAAAATGACGCAGAAAAACCAGTCCATGCATTCGTAACCTCCAGGCTGGATTATTGCAATTCCTTACTATCAGGCTGCCCAAATTTGTTGCTGAATATTCTCCAGTTGCTCCAGAATGCTGCAGCACGTGTTCTGACAAAAACCAGGAAGAGAGATCATATTTCTCCAATACTAGCCACTCTGCACTGGCTCCCTGTAAAGTTTAGAATAGAGTTTAAAATTCTCCTCCTTACTTACAAAGCCATAAATGGTCAGGCACCTTCTTATCTTAAAGAGCTCATAGTACCTTATTGCCCCACTGGAACACTGCGTTCCCAGAATGCAGGTCTACTTATGGTTCCTAAAGCCTCAAAAAGCAGAACAGGAGTCAGAGCATTTAGCTATCAAGCTCCTCTCCTGTGGAACCATCTTCCAGTCTTTGTCCGGGAGGCAGACACTGTCTCTACATTTAAGAGTAGGCTTAAAACTTTCCTTTTTGATAAAGCTTATAGTTAGGGCTGGCTCAGGCTTGTCCTGGACCAGCCCCTAGTTATGCTGCTATAGGATTAGACTGTCGGGGGACCTCCAAAGATACACCGAGCTCCTCTGTCCTTCTGTCCCTCTCCATCTGCATGCTTTCATGTCATGTCTTACCACAGCGTGTTACTAACTTAGCTCCTTCCCCGGAGTCTCTGTGCTTTGTTGTCTTGCAGGTTCCCATGGACAGTGTCTGAATCTGGATTGTGGATTGCAGCTGCGTCTCCTGCCTTGGCCCTGCCTGACATCCACTGCAACTGCTACTGCTATTATTACATCCACTGTCACTGTTACTGTGACTGCATGTCTGTCTCTCTGTCTCTCTCTCTCTGTCTCTCTCTCTCTCTCTGACTGCATTTCTGTCTATCTCTCTCTGTCTGTCTCACTCACACTTGCTCTCCCTCTCTCACCCAACCGGTCGAGGCAGATAGCCGCCCACCCAGAGTCTGGTTCTGTCTGAGGTTTCTGCCTTGTTAAAAGGAAGTTTTTCCTCGCCACTGTCGCCAAGTGCTTGCTCATGGGGGAATTGTTGGGTCTCTGTAGATAAAAGAGCTCGGCCTGTACCAGCTCTGTATGGAAAGTGTCCTGAGACAACTTTTGTTGTGATTTGGCGCTAATCAATCAATTGAATTGATTGTATGAAACAATGCATGTAGTCTTTGTGACCTCTCACATTCAGTGACAGTGGCTCTGGCCATTGGCAACTTGGCGGTGCCTGGAAAACTCCCAGCTAATCCAAAAGTGGACAAAGAAGTAGTGTGTGGGCAAAGCTGGTTGCTAAAAATCCTAGTGGCTAGCTGTCACTCAAAGTAGCCTTGCTTTTAATTATGCATAATTTAAAGCCTGAAAATAATTCAAACAAGAGAGCAATAGGAAAATTCGCCCACTTTATAGCTGTCATGAACCGGGAATTTAACTATCGAAACAAAACCATTTTTTTTGTACCAGCATGTAAACAACTGTTCAGGAACACAAATTACTCTGACCAAGACAAGTCTCTGCCACTATACATGGTGACAAGAGAGTCTGGAGACCTTTGATGCTTCATTTTCATCCTTATTTTCATTATTATCATGTGGGTTTTATCGTCTATTTAATTTGATATTAATATACTGTCTTTGTTTTTATGTTAATTCTGTCTTTTTTTAAGTGAAGCACTTTATGCATGAGACACAGTTCTCGTATGAAAGGTACTATACAAATAGTTTATTATTAGTAGTAGTAGTATTCTCATTATTGTAACCGAGTAGCTTTTACTCTCACATACTTGTAATTCAAATCTGATTTTGTTTTAATATCTTTATTAAACTTAAACTTTTGAAAGGACAATAATCCAGCTCTGCTGTTCGGGCTCAGTCAGATAATATATTTTCTTTTGTTTTGGACCCCTTCTCCTCCTGTAGAGCAATCTGAGGATGCTTCTGTCGCATTCTGCCTCTCTGTCCCTCCATCCAGCCACATTCCCACTTCCTTAATCACATTCATTGCTATTATCCTGTGTCTCAGCCATCTCCCATATGCAGCCCCTCACCTTTCCTTCCAGTACCAGTCGCCTGACCTACCTCACCAAACTGCTTGCCTGTTTCCACTCTCCCTCGTCAGTCCTGCAGCACTTAACAAGCTATATGCCATTGTTTGCCCTTTTATTTCATGCCATTGTTTTCAAACATGTTACCTGGAAGCTGTCATCTTTCCCTTCCTGGATGACCTTCCGCGGTGTTATTTGGACTTTGGACTCCTGCCTCCTCCGGTTTGGATTTATTTGCCTGTCCTGGATTGCTCTGGTTGTGACCCTTGTCTGCCTCATGACCCTGTAAGCATTACACGGCAGTACAGCTTATGCATCTTAAAATGAGCCTCACTGTGTCGTCTGACCATGGCTACTGTAAAGATAAAAGGTTTTATAACCGTTCAGTTATATGCGTTCATAGAATGGAGCATGACAAATGGAGATAACATACACATCTTCAGAAACACTCACAGAGCTTTTCCCCTGCAGAGACAACAGTAGGATATGATCAAATGAATGGTGGGGTGCAATCAGGATACCATATTGGTTCTTTCACAGTGATTCAACTGGTCTGCTAGTACCAGGAGAAGTCCTCAAAAGTGACACTTGTGTCTTTTTACCCTCTATGACTTAAGTGGCAGTGCTCTGTTGTAGCATTTGTTCAGGTACATTTTTGAGCAAGAATAAATGCAGTGTGCTGCACTGTTGTAATTAGTAACACACTTGCAATGTTTTTATCATGTGTGATTATCTGTAAGAGGCTGTAAATGTTGTGAAATGTTTGACGTGTCTTCAACCTGTGACTGGTCTGACTTATGTAAGCCAGAAACTCAGCCACCTACACCAACAAAATCTTATCTATGAGCTCCTTTATCAAGAAAATTCAAACAAGACAAATGATTTGCTTTGCATAGGTTCATTCTTACTCCACTCTGAGTTTATTTCTTTTTCTTTCACTTGTTTTGGTCTTGTGCAATTAGCAAAATACTTTGCTCTTTTACAAATGATAATAGGCACAAACAAACATACAGTACATAAACACCTTCTGAAATGTGTCCAGGAGGCATACACAGAAATATTTAATACAGGTCAATGCAGTAAAATACAAAGACAAAATAAAAATGAAAACAATTATATTCTTTATCATGGACGTAAACTAGGATTAAAGATAAAAATAAAAATGTTGCTACAATAATGTAACTTAATAAAATATTTGTCAAGTAATAAAGCTATGAAAATTGTGGTTATATTTCGGCTCCAGCATGCACCTCATACTTTCATAAAACACTCCTTAAAGATAAACTCCCTGATTTTTTTTAAGTAACCAACAGCATCTACAAGTTGAGAAATGTCCTCTCAGTTCACAGTTGATGTTTTGAAACTCAACAGTAAGCTTAGTGGACGTTTAGAGGTACTACTGGTGCTGTGACAAAATCAGAAGTGTACCTTTAACACAGTCATTATGTAAGAGGACCAGACTGTGGTGCTCTCTGAAACATGACATCTACTTCTTGCTCAGTGTTTGTTTCCCATGTCAGCTTGAATGTCAATTTTATTATGTTATTGATGTTATGTTAATGTCATTGTCATTTTCTCTGGAACTGAAAAAAAAACTTGGCAGCCTGAAAAAGCCTTCTTCTTCTTTTTTTTTTTTTTTGCTGTTCATCTCACTTGCCAACGCCTGTCTGTCTGTTTGTCCATCTGTCCTTCTACCCTCTCACGAGCGCCTCGCCTGGCCACCTCCAGTCCCATCACGGCACCAATTAATCTACCAAAACACATGAACAGACCTGTTAGTTTCGTCTAGAGGATTTGTCAAATGCAGCTCACATCCCAGTTTTTGGCAATTATTGAAGGGAAATTCCGGTGCAACACATGCAAAGCATTCAAAACCTTTCAGGCCTTTTTATAATATGAGTTTACCTCTGCTGAACTAGGACAGCCTAAATATGCAAAGTAATAAATGTTTACTGCAGATTAAGAGGAAGCTAGTTTGGTTAGACGACAAGTTGAACTAGAAGCAAATCAAAATATAGTCATCTATGACTGCCAGTACAACTGGAAAGCTTTAGGAGGCATGTGCTACTTTTTTTTTTTTTTTTTTGCTGTATCAATCATTTCCTGAATCTTTACAAGGAGACTAGAGAATGGTAAGTTAGCAGCACCCATAGACAGAATGGCCACAAGGTTGAAAAATACCAGAATTTCCCTCAAATGTAAGGAAATATTATCTGGTAATGTCCACGGGGCTCATTCTGATCACCGTAAGGTACTGACATAGTGTGGATCCATAGAACCTGAGTGTTTAAAATGGCTGACAAAGAGGAGCTCTACATGACCAGAGAGGAGGCCTTTTCTTTCCGGCAGATCATCATCATCATCACTGGAACTGCTACACAGCCTCCAATTATCTGCGTTTAAGTGACGGTGTTTTGTCATTCAGGCGTAGGTGTCTTTTATGTGTGTTATGGAAAGATCCACAATGCTAATGCAGTATTTGTCATCTGATGCACGAGAGGAAGCAGCGTCACTGTTGGAGAACTGCTGTGACAGAATGATAAGACGGTAGAACAGCGTTCTCTGTGTGGATTTTAATACATTTTGCTGTCAAAGCTTCAATTAATGGCCACTGTGAGTGCAGGAATGCTCATCTCCTCTACTCACACAGAAAATCTCATTGTGTACCTTGTAATGTCCGATAATACAAATGTAGAATGACAACATGTTTAGTTTGGGCTTCATTCCTATTTCTCCTAGTTCTCATGCTGTGTGCAGAATTTTTTTCTTGATATTCATATATTCAACCATGCAGTTGGCAGGGATGAAAATCAGATATGTAAGGAGGGAGACTGCTGGTCTTCTTATCACTGTGGTTGAATGAGGTTCTACTCAACAATTTTAAAATTGGCTCATTCACTGTGTTTCCAGGTTTACTGATTACTTACTGACTTTATTATCTTTGCACAGAAAAAAGGTAATTAAGTGATAAATTCCAACATTTCTTTAAGCACTACTTAAAGCAGATCTATGCATTTTTATCTGACAGGATTGAGTTCAGACTTGTGTTGTGCTGAGAGTGATGGAGAGATGCTCCAGCTCTGACCATGCCAGGTGGCCACTGTGACTTTCAGGTGAAACAGACACAGGTGCATGTTCAGACATGAGCCCTACATGTACATGAAATCAATGTACAGAGGTACATGTCTGAATGGGGTATTAGTGCTTATGAAGAAATGCTGAAAATGAAAGAGAACAATTCCTCTGAGGATGAGGAGGTCACCTTTTTGGCATTTTTGACTATTTCTACTTATTTAGGAACGGTGAGTTTCACAAGCACTATGTTCTTTGTTTCTACCAGCTTCTTTGACTATTTTATTTGTTCTATTTAAATCAGTGACAGCAGCGTAATATTCAAAACACCTGTCAGCATAATATTATACCGTTCAACAGTATCACAAACTGCAGCCTGCAAAATGATCATAGAGTTGAATCAACAGTTTCAACAGAAACGGAACATTTGAGATTTCTTGAATGGAGGAATTACTGCAGGACTGATGGATCAGACTGCATTAGTTTTAGCTAGATAGACCTAATAAACAGGACACACTGAGTTCGAAGGCTCTGTAACCATTTGATAGTAAAATAAATGCTGATATTTGGGAAAGTGATCAGCTTTTCTCAACTGTATCAGAGAGTCAGTTAGGCCGAGATCGCAGTCTTTTTGTTTGCATGAATGCTTTGTCGCGCTTATAAGTTAGACCTGTTGTGGGAGAGCTACAGATAACAGTTAGCACTTCTGGATGCTCACAGGAGGAAACTCGTTCTCGTCATCCAGACATACAGGTCCAGCAGCAAACTCGTGCTCTGGAATGACTTCGCCTCTCTTTGCTCCGCCATCTTCAGAGTAGCCTGGGTAGAAACAGGTGAAGGAGGCCAAGAAATCATTAGAGGATGATCTTTACTTTATACAGGCAGACCTCGCTCTCAATTAAGCTTTTGTGAACATTTAAGGAGTTTCCATCAGGTCTGCTCTGATTCGACCGCATCAGGGCTGAAGTGTGCTCCAAAAGACAAAAGTGTACATACATGTTGAGATAGAAGTTCACCCATGCCTGCTTTCACACCTCCACACACCTGGACAATTGCTCCATAGAGTCCATGTGAATGTCAGATTGTACATTTCAGTAAGTTGTCAGATGGAGCCCCCACTGCCACCCAATTCCACTGTGAAAAACAGGTTTCAGATGCTGTTTGAAGCATACTGAGACCACATTTTAACAAGCTGAAGGTGGAGAATGGCTCCATTGGAAAGATGCTATTATATGCATCTTACTAACATAAATACATGATTCACAGGCTTACTGAAACCAAACAGAAAACATCAGCCAACACTGGCAGCCTACATGAGTTTATTTTACAGTGGGAGCCACAGATTTGGTGGAAATCAGCTGGATTCTTCAGTAGATGTGGCCTTAACTTGGCTTTTTCAGCAGCACAGTTTGTTTAGATAACTGACATCCTGAATGAGCTGAACTGAGGAGTGAAGACAAACCCTTCCTGTTACACACACTGAGGAAATGTCTGCGGCTACTAACCGGTGAGGGTTGCAGTGACGGGACCAGAGGCTGGTAAGGCAGCAGTCGCAGCGTAGGATGGACAAGCCTGTGCCGGCTCTGTGACCTCTGACGGTTCCAACCCTGCTCCTTCATCCTGGTCATCATCAACACCAAAAAGCCTAAGAGAGGAAGAAAAAGAAGAAAGCAAGAATAGGAGTAAATCAACTTTACACTTACATGCCATATTTTCCATAGTGTGCCACAAAAAAGGTCACTCGAGGTGGCCAAGCGGCTTCTCAGCATGTAGTGACAACACTTCCTTACTTCCTACTTCCATTCAGCTATGAATTCTACAGTTTGAGTAGGCAGAGCTTTGGATTTGTAAATGTATCTTGAATAAAGTCATAGCTGTTGAAACATTGATTTATGAATTAAAAGATTAAATGAGAGCACAGGGTTTCCCCTCCCTCCTTCTTGTTAAGCCTACTGCTCAACATTCACCCCACCCCACCCGTGTGCAATCATCTGCTGCCTCACCTGTGTTTGTGGGCCAACATGCACTCGCCTCCATCCAGTGGATCCACGTTGTAGATGAACAGCTGGCCGTCAGCTGTGGCCACCAGCAGCCGTGGAAGCTTTTGGATTCTGAAACATCACAGTATCCATGTCAGTTGTTTTGGTCCAGCCAAAAACAAGAGTCTCAAACCGCTTAAAATCTCATGGGTTAAAAACACAACTACTTCAGTCAAAGATGCACTTATAAGAACGCAAAGACAGAACAACTGAGTTTAATGTAAAAATGCATCCCCTCATTTCTAAAGACCACAGAGAAGCTCACATAGCCAGGGTGCAGACGTTCTTCTGGCCGGATGTGAGGAGGTGAACGGTGGCGAAGGCCCGGTCCTGGTTCATCATGCCAGATACCTGAGCAGGGAAGTAGCTGCTGGCTGCTGAGAACATCTTACCCACGTAGGCTGTCCAGGTAGCGGCATCATCCCCTCCACTAGAGACAGGGTAACATGTTCCTTTAGAACAAGTTCATCCTTTGGCTTGACTTATGCTTTCGTGAGTACAATGTGTTCAAATCTGACAGAACCAGAGGCCAAAACCTCAAAGAATTCAAGCCAGGTTGTAATAATTTTCCTTAAACACAGCACCTAGTAGGGGACAGGCATACAGGTTCTTGCCTCATGGTCAAATTAAGTGTTTCCAGTGTGCATGTGTACCTTGGTCCTAGTTGCTCCAGTTTAAAGATATGCACTGTCTCTGTGTTGCTGGATGCACAGAGGAAATGGCCATCAGGGCTGAAGGATAAAGAGCTTATATTGACGTACCTGCAGACAGACAGACCCACATGAACACACACACATACACACACTTGGATAACAATCAATAATTGAACGTGTATAATTAACTTGGAGCATTAGTAGGCTATTAGCTGAAACCTCTCACACCATCAGTGTACTCAGCTCTTGGGTATTGCAGCCAGCACAGATCATCAACTAGAAATGAGTCATCAGTGTGTAATAAAGTCTCCGGGCATTAGTGCATGCACAACAATGTGCCTGCAAGGCAGTGCTGCAACACTGACTCCATATGCATTGATAGCATTGTTGTTAATTAGTGAGGCTCATGCATTGGCTAGTATATTTCTTTTGCAGAGTGCAGATGTAAGATGATGTGTTTGAACTCTGACCTCTTCATGCCTCGGCGAAACTCAAACAGACGCAGGCCTTCAGGAATGGAGAACACCCGGATGACGGTGCCCTGAAAAGACAGACAACTAGTGAGGTGCTAGTTTCACAGTGGTTTACCAGTATGACACGTTTTCTAGCTTGGCATGCATATACACATACTCTATATAGAAAAATGATGTATTTATATTGTGCCACATTTATTGGGAAGTATAAAGGAAAATGGAAGTGGTGGCAGTGGAAGAAAAGTTCCAGAAAAGTCCTAGAAATCATATGAGAATTCATCCAATGGGAACCTTGAATATCCACAGCAAACTGAAAGGAAATTGAGCCTTAGCATCTGAATTGACGGCCTGATGGTAATGTAAAAGAAAGTACCCTCTCTGAGGCGCTGGCCAGTTTAGTAGCCGTGGCGTTGAAGGTGAGAGCTGCCAGAGGACTGTCATGAGCTGGGATCATTGTCACTGTGTTCTGAAACAACCAGGAGGACGACAGAGGAGACAGAGGAGACAGAGTGTTAGTCCATACCGATATAATGGTCATGTCACTAAGACAAGCTCCATTCCTATCTAGCTGCACACAGAGGCATCCAATTGACACACTGGACGTTTCTACTAACAAGCACAATGTGTGCATGAAATCCTGAAACAGCCTTCTTCCTCTGTGCTATAGAACTCCACTGTTGTTCAAAAACTATTAGAAAGACATCAAATGAGCCACACTGTTACACTGGATGACGTGTTCCTTCATTACCATAAACACACACACTTTATTTTTACTCAATCCCACATACACCATCCTGTTGCCCAAAATACTCACAAGAGCATATTTTCAATATTACCAGACAATATTAGCTTCTTATCACAGATACAGCAGTACTGGTGTTAGGGATGGGTATGGACAGAAGCAAGGAGTTGCAGTACATACATTTTAGGAAAGTATTAGTAATCCTTATCAAAATATTTGTTTATAGTATTTGTTTAGGTTCAAAAAATTATATGGGCTGATATATTCTTATTAGATTTAACTCCACATGGCACTGGCCAGTTTATTCTTATGATGTATTTGTATGGCACCTGCCTGCATGTATTCTTATCTTCCCAGTTAAAAACATGACAGGTTTGATCATGTTGGGCCAAACTTGCTGTGTTGTATGAAACAACAGAGAGTGGAAGGAATGTTTTCTGTCTGGCTGAGTTCACATGAACAGCCAGCGTGTGGCAGAGATCAGCTGACAGCTTTCCAGGTAAGAAGAAACCTGAGGTAGTCTGAATCTGAGCAAACTTCCAAACAGGACATGATTTGGCCTGGCAGTGGAGGAACAATAAGAGCTGGTTGCTATGAGCAAACAACACATACTGGAAGAAACGGAGAACCTGAATGACATGTGGGTCCAAAGAAGCCCCCTCCTACCTGAGTCACACCATTAGCTCAAAGATCCCCTCCCGCTATGTGTTCAGTGGTCCCTCCAGCTCACTGATACACTATACTGTGTATTTTAGGACACCCTGAAACCTCAGCATCAGTTCTCAGGAAGAATATGCTGAAGTTTCAGGTGTAGTAAAAACAGACAGCAGGGAAGGTGCCATCAGCGCGTCAGACAAACAAGTATCAGAACATCGAGAGAGGAGAAGATGACCTCAGATAAAACTGCTTCAGTGAAAACAGTATCACTGCGACCCCTGAGTCAACTTGTGTTGTGGCAATAAGTTCAGTTTGAGGCGTGAAGACCTTCAGTTTAACAGTTCTGATGGCCTGTGTTTGTATTTACAGGAGGAGTCTGTCTTAACCTAACCTCACTAAAGCATGCTTCATAAATAATAAAGTGATGAGGTCACTAGTTACTGCAACTATGTAAACCTAACAAACTATATGTAAACTTTACATAAAACTTTATGTCAAATGGAACAACTCAATAGCTCCCAGTGTCCTAATATCAGCATATACTTCATGCCAATGTTTACATTGTTAACAGCCTTTAAATTATGAATTTTTATACTTATTTTATGACTTCTGATAGCTCATCCCAAGTGATACCGTGCCTCATTCTCAGCCATGTAAAAGTCATTGTCAATTTTTCTAGCCAATGCAGACTTGCTATATATGTTGGTATTGTGTAATAGATAAAAGATTTTGTGAATTTATTTATCCTAAAAACAAAGGTTAGTACTGTGTATTAGTGAGAAAGTCTATTGACATTAAAAGATAAAGTGATATATTGGTTTTCTTGTTTTAACTAGATACATACGAGTCATATGATAACGTGAAATGTTTTTGCTGGAATAGTGAAGAGGAAGCTGAGAAGATGTTTGGTCACAGCGGCTTCAACACGCTGCTGTAGGAAGGCAATTTCAACACACAGTTACAGAATCATTTTACCACTAAGAATATGAAAAACGGCGTTTGGCTGCACTTAGCCACTAGCTATTACTAGCTTTTACTAAGTTTTAAATTACAATTCAGGCTCATGGTGAGGACTTAGCATGTTCTTATGCTATGAATTCTATGGCATATGCAAAGTCTGTGGAAACTGAATGAATACAGTAGACAATGTACCTGCAGTAAAATTAGCTGACTCAGTTTTAAAGCACTGAGGAGGGAAGACTGCAGCATAATGTTTGAGGTGGTCTGTGATGACATGTTTTCTTACCAAATTGTTGGCATCATATACTATGATCTCCCCAATAGTGGCACTGCCGGGGTACGCCAGGTAGGAGCTGGAATGGTTGACAGAAAGAGCACAGAGACCTGCGAGAGGACAGAAAGGAGAAGGAAGAAATGTCAACTTGAAGAGCTGTTAATGGTGAATATGAGTATTCTCATGCAGGGAACTCAACCATCACTTTGTGTGCAGAGGACTAACACTGCTGAACCACTCACATACCCAAACAAGCAGAAACAGAGTAAACGATGTGAAGAGGGGTGAGCACAGAGAGAGGCTCAGGGCTCAGTGTGATTACAGGGATCCAGTGTAAAGGACTGACACACAGGCCGATCAGCTGATGATGTTCCACTCTGTGTGACTTGCATTAGCCACTGATTGCATGCAGCTCAGAGCCTTATGTCAGGCTTTGCATTGATATGCCACTGATGTTAGGGTCATGCCGCTCTGTCAGCATGGATTCAACATATGCAGCATCGATTTGTAAATGTGCCACTGCTGAGTAATACTTGATACTCCTCATCATTTGTGTTCCACCAGTGTCAGGTGGCACTTTTCACAATAATATACTAATAGTGTGGCACTATTATGTGTCATTCGCCAATTCTTTATGGTATGCCATTTGACAAGCGATACGCTGCTGCTGACTGGTATATGGCACAAGAAAATATCCCTCGCATTCTACTTGCACGCCTGCCTTGTACTGTTCTGATACTAACATGCCACTGCTGACAACTGGTACGCAGCCACTGTGTGCCAAATAAAAACAGAATGCTTGTGCTCCAATGCTTGTGTATTATTGTTTGTTTTAATGATTGTATTTTTGCCTATTTAAACATCAAGCAGTTGCAGAACAACATCATCACTGATTTGGAGTCATATTTGTGTCCAGCTGGTGAACGTGAGTCAATACTCATTCTCTTTTAGCTCTGTTTTGGACCCCACCAACTGCTTAGGGGAACTTCTGGCTCTGTAGCAGCTAACTATTCAGCAGCTAGTTTCTAAATGTTCCGGGCTGTTGTTCGGTGCTGAGTGGGGGATATACAGTGGGTTTAGTAGAGCTTTTCCAATGAAAACAGCTGCCTGCTGCTGGCCAGAAACGAAGCTATGAAAGTGAACAGTAAAGCTGGAAGGATGGATGGAAAACCGAAACAAGTTAAAAGCTGCTATAAAACTTGGTCGAGCTGTGGGAAAGTGCAGAGCTGGGTGACATTTTCTGTGGATTTGTCCTAAAAACGACCTCTTTCACATACAAGTAGTCATACGATCGTTAACATAAAAATACAGATTACAGCTTGTTTAAAACAAGCTATGCAACGTGTCTTGGTATTAACGTCTTACCTGAGGGGTTGGACGGAGTGTTGAGAAGAGTCTTGAGCAGCTTCATGTCTTTGATGTTGTGGATATAAATGGACTCTTCAAGGCACACCACAAGCCTCTGCAAAACACATTGTTCACTTCATGATAACACGCACAGATTCCATTACTGTCAATGGTCCGTCTGTTGTGTCATAACAGCGAGCTTACGGGCACGTGGACCCCATCCATCCATTCATTTTCTATACCGCGTATCCCCTTCGGGGTTGCGGGGGGTGCTGGAGCCTATCCCAGCTGTCAATGAGCGAGAGGCGGGGTACACCCTGGACCGGTCGCCAGTCGATCGCAGGGCACAAACACACAACCATTCACACTCACACTCACACCTAGGGGCAATTTTACAGTCACCAATTAACCTAATGAGCATGTTTTTGGTCTGTGGGAGGAAGCCGGAGTACCCGGAGAGAACCCACGCATGCACGGGAAGAACATGCAAACTTCACACAGAAAGGCCCGACCTGGGAATCGAACCGGCAACCTTCTTGCTGTGAGGCAGCTATCAATTATTAGTTATCAGAATTCAGTGCTGAACATGTCTGTCAGGGATGCACCCGAGCAAACAAAGATGGGTGTTATTCAGAGATGCTTTCAGAGCTTCTTTAATACTTGTATGGATTTGGGTGCAACATATTTTTCCTTTCTGTTCTTGACATCACCTGCCAACAGGAAGTTAATTCAACCAATCAGCTTGGTTTACATGCAGGGCTGAACAACATGTCAGTGTGTGAATTGCTTCCTGCATGTGATGAATTCTATGAATTCATGAATATGCAAAGGTTGTGTGTATGACATGAGCTAGCTAACCTGTCTGTTGAGCTTGACTGCCAGGATGTTGTTGGGGTAGCTGTAGTTGCAGATCTCCGTCCCCTTCTTGAAGTGGTAGATGTTCATGCGGTGCGGCATGGTGGCGCTCACCACGACTACCAGACTGCTAGAGAACAGACGCTCCACGATGTAGACATCTGGGGTCTCTGCTGGTGGAGAACACGGAGCAAGCAGACAGGAAGTAATGGTGACATCTCTTTAATGTCGACTTCTCCAAACTATCACTTGCACCCAAGAGGCAGATATTAAATGAACGCAAAGCTCTCCTCAAGAGAAATATGTTTTTTACACTGCATGACACTAAAATGTATTTTTCAAGCACAAGACATCATGTTTTTCTTGCAGCACGGTAAACAGTGTCATCAAATGGTAGTATTTTAGATGTGCATGCATCATTTTACACACATTATTCCATCCTGACATACAGTTTTTGGTGCCTTTGGAAAGTTCTGAGGGTTTGTCCAGTAAAGCTGCAGAGGTTTGCTACATTAAGGGTTCAGCTTGCTTCAAACTAGCTCATATGAAGTAACTCTGAACACATACGGCAAAGTATTTGTATCTGTTCTGATTGGCCACACTCAAAAGCGAGGTGAAAGGCCTGACTTCGTACAGACAACTGGCACACAATGAACTGTAAAAGTGGTGTTAACAAGGCACGCTTTCAAATAGTCTCTCTGTGAAGAGTCCATGTTGTTGCAGTCTGTTGTATGAGCTGTTGTGACAGAAATCGTAATCTAAACAATAGAACAAATAGCTAAATAATGTCAGAATTATTTTCTTTTTGCATTACACTGCATTACATGGACGGATTATGAGACAATAGGTCCCTTGACACAGACATGCTTCATGAGAGCAAGACAGAGAGAGAGAGAGAGAGAGAGAGAGAGAGACAGAGACAGAGACAGAGACAGACAGACAGACAGACAGACAGACAGACAGACAGACAGACAGACAGACAGAACTACTCTTTCAGCGACAAAACTGAAAAACTGCAGCTGAACTTCAGTATGTGGTTCACAGTGCATATGAAGAGAGGCAGCTTCCTGTGACAGAAAACACACACTGACACTCCTCTGCACAGCACATTATGCAAACTATAGGAAGCCATCAAAGAGAGCCAGAGATGCAGCTTCTATTTCCTTAAAGCTGCACTGTTCTGATGCTGAATCCCATACTAACTTAATTATATGTTAATGAAAGCTTACAGCTACTATTTACATTCTTAAGTAATAAACCTGCCATGACATAAATGCTCCTCAATGTCAAGCTCTCACAGATAATCTTCCCAACAGGTCAGGTTCACACAGACGAGACTATGTTGTGCAGCACACCAGACTGGATCTGACACTGCAGACTGAGAGCAAACACACCCGTTCTAAGGAAACTCTTGTCTTCTTTGCTATGAGAGGCTGCTGCCAAACGCCAAGAGCACTGTGTAATTACAGCAAGCTCAGCTTTGTCTGAGCATCCAGTCACGAAAACCCCAAAACGAGCCAGTGAGCGCTGTGATGTGGACAGGCAGACTTCTTGGTGGTCTCATTGCTGAGATAATCACTGCCTCTGTTTACATGCACAGAGAATTCCCTTCCTCACCCAGTTATTTATGGAGTCTGGTTGTGGGTCAACACACATACATCACAATTATGTTGAGCTCATATTCTGATGAGATCATAGTTTGATTTAGCAGCAACCCGGTGAAGATGTTTGGCTTCCTTCCACATTGAACCGGTGGCAATAGCATCCCAATGTTGTGGGGATGTTAAGAACATTTGCAGACGTTGGCAAAAAAGAGCTGCATCATCAACACTGCATGGACCAATGAGAGAAATCAAACTTCTGAGACTGACAGCAGATCATGCAGCACTTTAACGCTTCTTATGTATTTATTTATTTATCTGAAACCAGAGAATAAATAATGATCAAGAGTGCAACTGTCACTCATCTGTCATGAGTAATGACACATGGGGAAACAGGATGGTGTAATGTGATGAACAGCACTTACTGTTTGGCTGCTACATTTCACCGACTTTTAACAAGGTTAAAATGATAAAGCAGAATGAGGCTAAAATACAAACAGCCCTCCATTTAACTCCCCTGCACTTTCAACACGCGTTCTTCTTGCTATGGTTACCAAGCGCTCTTGCATAGCTGGTGTTTGTAGAACACTTATGAGAATCAAACGTTAACTGATTAGTTTTTGTTTTTCTCTTGAAAGCTCTTTTAACTGCATTACCAGTTAGCTACTGTTGTGCAGTAAAGACTGGGGCAGTAAACAGCTGAAAAGCTAACTTGTGGCAAGAGAAAGATCAGTGAAGAAAGCAAGTTTGATGGAAACTTAGTATGAGCTCAGCCAGGGAACGAACAACAGACAGATTACACACTGTGGGTAAATGTACCCAGTGTTTGGCTGTCTTCGACAAACACACTGTTCCTTTTAGGGAAATGTTAGGAGACCTGCTGTGGCCTGACGTGAGCTCATCCACAGCAGACGGGTCAGTCTGGGACTGATGAACTCATATGAGAGCACAGTTCAAACAAATGCAGACCATCTGTTGAGTAAACTACAATGAATGAAACTCAGTGAACTGGGGACACATGCATGCTTCTGGTGTCCATGCTGTAATCATACAATGAGTAAGCAGACAAATGGGACAGATTACAGGATAAGCTCAGTGACTTGTCAGTGGAACAGTTTCGGCTTTGAATGGACAGTGTTATATGATTAGCACAGAGATCGACAGCATGTGTTTAATGACTTTCACACAAATGTATTCATTAACTAAGTGTAGATGAATGTTTAGCCAACAGTGACGCAAAGCTCAGACGCAGAGCTCCATACTGACCACTCTCATGGATACAGTCCAGTTTTTCCACCATGGTCAAAGAAAACAGCTTGTAGCCAGTCTTTGTTCCCAGAGCCAGTGACCTGCAAAACACACACACACACACACACACACACACACACACACACACACACACACACACACACACACACACACACACACACACAAACACACACACACACACACACACACACACACACACACACACACACACACACACACACACACACACACACACACACACACACACACACACACACACCACAATTATATCTACCAACAGCACAACTCAATTACATTTGAAACTGGGGAAATTATGAATCTGTGTCTAATTCTGTTGCACTCCAACTGGAAATAAAAAATTGACATATGATGTCAGCTAATTTGGGGTGCATTCAGCTCTACATCATCACACCGTCTTCCCTGACCCTTCCTATATAGAGCCTCCTAGTGGTGAACTTTGTCATGTATGAGAAGTTTGCTCTCCTGGGAACAGAAGTTGTAATCAAATAGCCCTCATAAAAATGAAAAATATCCAAAATATCAACTTACTTCTTATTTTTACTTTTTAAACCTATCTAACTGCCTTTCTGCACAGAGAGAGTTTGCTCAGTTGTCATGGAGGTGCAGCGGTTCAGTTATCAAGTGACATCAGTTCGACATTTGACATCATGTGATCAGAGGTAACAGAGCTGCTGAGGAAGACTGTGGGATGCAGTGGAAAGCATCATGTATAGTTAGTAGATAGAGCTTAATTTAAAGGGCCACTCCACTGATTTTACACATGAGAATATGTGAAAAAATACATGAAGTTCAGTTTACACATCTAAAGGAGATCCACTCAGCCTGTGAGGACACTTGTATAATGGCTTATTAGGATCCAGTGTTTGAACCTTGACCCATACAGGGGACAGAAAGTCAGGATATCTGGAGTACACCTTTATGGATCTCTATGTCAAAGCAGTTTCCACGGCCAAACCGAACCTTCAAGCACAATTAAAAGTTTGTTTGAGCACATGAACTCATGGAGCTCTGAAACAGTGAACACAGGTGCTGCAGCAGGACTGAGAGTCACAACCATCAGTGAAATGTTAGATATCAGAAATAAACGTGTCCAAACATTCTGCAGTTTCCTCTTCCTGACACGTTCTCACGATTGTCTTGACTGCAGCTGCTGTTTCTGAAGGTGGCCCCAATTTAAATCATGGAGAGGCTTCAGGTCTCTATTTCATGACTACGACCTGCCCACGGTGCAGTTTAGTAAATGAAAGCAAAAGATTCCCAAAGTTCATTTCAAACCTCAGATTTCATTGCATTTGTTTCCTCGCGCTACAGCTATCATCTCATGCAGCCTCTTGCTGCAGTGAATTGTGGGATACACTTCTGGAACTTATAAACTGGAACCAGACTCCACTTTGTTTGGCAGGCATGTGTTATCTGGGCATGTACGAAGACAAAGGCAAACATTTTAAATGGAACTGAGCATGCACATGGTGTCTGGCAGGGCAGCTAAATTTGCCACCTGCAATACAGAGTTTGACTTTGTTTGACTCTCTTTGTTTACTCTGTCTGAAAACAGACCTTTATTTTTGAGTGATGTGTGGTGTGGATGCATTTGTACAGTAGAACACGATGTGACATGAAGCAACATAACGCCATATGATACAGTCTCCTACCAGGTGGCTAGAAAGGGGCACAAGGAACAAGAAAAATACATCAGTATAATAAAACTGAGCTGGAACTGTAAGACACTGGGTGATTTCTCTCCTGATCCATGGTTTAAAAACATGGGTCACATTAAATATTTAAGAAAATGTTATTCAATTGGTGCTGACCACACGAGAAGAACCAGAGTATCGTATCAGCAAAGAGGGAGGTTAGCTAACACTCACCTGTTGTCATAGCCTCAGCACCACTCACTGGATGTTTATATGGCATCTTGTCAAACCAGCTAATAAACTTTCTGCCACTTCCTGCCTCATACCTGCTCATTCTCAGCCTTGTACAATCTGTGCAGACTCAACTAATGTTGTAGTCCAAACAGACAGTTTAACCTGTTTGAGACATCAGTTCATTTTTACACTGGTCATTTCTTTAATAGCCACCTGTGCCTTCATTCCCCGCCATGACATCTGTACATTCCTGTCCTGCCTCATCCTGTTTCTGAGCAGGAGGAAACCTGCAGAACTCCAGAGAAAATACAGCATGTTTTCTCAGCCCCTGCAGAACAAAGTGATTGAGTGACATGTGCAGCTCTCTCTCTGATCTCACCCCTATTTTGTAAAATACAAGAGTTGATTGCAATTCTGGGTGAGGAAATAAGATATTGGGAAGAAGTCATTATATGCTGGAGACAAAGCAGAAAAACTCTGAGCTCAGTTCAAAAGCTTAGCACATACCCAGACAGATACATCTGAATACCCACAACCCCTTCTTTCACAATATCTTATCATGGATTACTCAGCACTTCAATGTGTCAGAGGCAGGTCTGTGTGCGACATGCTGTTCATTGTGCAATGACTGGAGCTTAGCCAACGACACAGAGCAGCTTTAAGGACTTATATGTCTATACTGTACTGCTGTTTCAGAAGGCGGCCTGTGGCTTGAATGTTACTGCTTTGAATCCTCAACAACTTTTTGAGGGTTTTTTTCTATGCAATATGCGTTACACCCTGGATTCAGAGCAACTGGCAGGCAATGCCACTGAGCAAGGCACTGAGAATACCCCAGTGATCTGGTAGAGCTGCTGTTCCAGCTGGTTACACTGGCTGGCTCTCAGCGGGCTGTGACTTAAGGACTACCCCAGCAACCCAAACCTAACTCTATGAAACTAGGGGACTTTTGAGAGATTCTCCTTTGGGTCAGCTTGAAAATCAGCGGGACTTGATGAGTCCGAGGCCCAGTGTGTGCAGAGGCAGAGATGTCCTGCCTTTAAGCACCGACTATAAGTCAAGCTTTTGTTAAGCTGTCTGTTAAAGTCATTGCTACATCATCTCTGCTATTTGGAAACTTTGGAAAGCAGTCCCCAGGCAGTCCCCATAACTGATGATTTTGACATGGAAAATTGGTGGAGTGTCCCTTTAACTGCATGAACGTGAGGCAGGGCGGATCTGGGTAACAGCTGACTCCATTAATTTGGCAACAACTGAATTCTTCTGCGCGGCTGTGTTTTAAATGGCTAAATGCATATTCTGAAGGCAAAGCCGTGTGTATTTGTCTGATTTCAGGAGGAAATCAAGCAGGATGAGTCTTTCTGTGACTCATCCGCTCCTTATCTGCCTGCTTGCTTACGTGGAGTCTTGGTTGAAAGAGGCGCAGCCAAACCGGAGCCCCGGTCCGTCCGGTCCGCCAGGCCCGCCAGCACCCTCTCCGGTCTCCATCCCGATTCCCAGCGACCTCCTTCCCTCCCTCCGCCCTGGATTGGAGGCCTGGGATCGGCTGCACCTCTTCGCTCGATGTCGGCGGAAGACGGCTCCAATTTGGGAGAAATGTGGACCAGCTGGTGTGTGCGCGAGCGGCCGAGGCAGAGCCGGTGCTTTTCTCCGCTGGAAATGACTTCAAATTCAGTTTCAGTTCGGTTATTTCAGAGGTCGGTTTCCCAGATCCCGGAGGAAAAGAAGGGGCAAAAAGAAGCAAAACAAGAACAGCTGACAGCGCTACGTCTCATGTCTGCCTCTTACGATTGGTTCATAGTGAAACCATGTTGTCGCTGCTTCCGGTTTTGATTGGTCAGACGTGCACTAGTGTGTTTTTATTGGCTCGTGGGGCAGAGTGGGCTTTGTTTGTGTCCCGTCCGTTCATCCATTCATGTGATTTCGTTGTATCCTCAACGTTTTCTTCTCCAAGAACAAACAACGACCAAACTGTTAAAAAACCACACACATTTAACGTCTTCGCAGTTATCGTCGGTGTCGTAAATGTTTAAACACATGTTTAGCTTTTGTAGTTTTTAAAACTCGTCAACAGCTGAGACGTGCCGAACTTTTCTTTGGCTAGATGTCAGCTTGCACCGTTGAATCGGTGCCTGCAGGACGTTCTGCAGCGTTATGCAGCTTTAATTACATTCACACTTTATGTGGCGAATTTATCAGAAGATCCTATTGATCTAAGAAAATGGCTTTGTTCTGTTATTCATGTGCGCGTGCTGGCCCACACGCACGTCAACAGTCCACGCCTTGCCTCGAAGTGAAGTTTCCAATGTTTTTCTGTCAAAAATGAAACATTTTCCATATAAAGCGGCTGTACTGTGACCACTTAAATTAGATCCTATGATTCATTATCCTGTGTTGAAGAAGGGAAGGGGTCTTGACCCATGGTGACACTGCTGGGCCTCCTTCAGCTGGGGTTAGGATTAGGAGGATGAGAGGAGTGAATCCCCAAAAATTTAAGACATCAAAATACAGCAGTCAGACATTTCAAGGGTCAGGATGGAAACACTCTTTAGTGAAATCCCAGAGGTACCTGGATGTTCACTGCAATATGAAACTGAACTGGACTGAATATAAGAAAAGCCAGAGCAGACTGTATCTGCTGAGGAGACTCTGGTCTTTTGGAGGGCAGGGGACACTCCTGAAGACATTTTCTAACTCTCAGCCATCGTCCATGAGTTGTCTGCTTGGCAGCAACATCTCGACTGCGGACAGGAAGAGACTCAACAGACTGGTTAAGAAGGCCAGTTCTGTCCTGGGATGCCCCCACCCAGTGGAGGTGGTGGGAGAGAGGAGGATGACGGGTAAACTATCATCCCTGATGGAGAACATGTCCCACCCCATGCAGGACACTGACAGCACTGACTGCTTCACTCACAGTGTGTGAAGGATGATACTGCAGGTCCTTCCTTCCTGCTGCTGTCAGACTTTACAACCAGTACTGCTCCCAGCAGATCACACACACCCAAACAGACAAATTCACTCGTGTGCAATATCAGAGTGTGATAAACAGGCCAATGTCAACATTTCCTACGAGCAATAATGTGAATTCAACCACTGTCTGTTTTACTTACTATGTAGTTGACTTCATATCTTGCTTTTATTACTGATGCTTCTTATTAATACACCTTCTCAGTTCTTACTCTAACACTGTAAATGTCCCTGCTGTGGGTTTAATAAAGGATTATTTAAAATTATAACCATGATGACATTATCAGGGTTATTTTTTCACACTTTGGAAAACTTCTACAAGGCAGCAGAAGACACAATACAACAGTTGCCATGGGCTGAGTAGTCCCTATGA
Source organism: Chaetodon trifascialis (assembly GCF_039877785.1). Lineage (NCBI taxonomy): Eukaryota > Metazoa > Chordata > Actinopteri > Chaetodontiformes > Chaetodontidae > Chaetodon > Chaetodon trifascialis. Next base: position 3,511,623 of record NC_092070.1, read on the forward strand.
AAACTGACGAGTAGTGACGACACTGATGTTTCAGTTCAGTGAAGTTCCCCTTTGAGATGAAGTAAAACAGCAACAGTAGAATAATGACACAAAAATAAAATAATAACCTACAGAAACACAACAGGAAACAGGAAAGTAAGCAAAAATGAGAAAAATGTCAAAACATTGAATACACAGCACAGAAATGTGACAAACAAGTCAATGCACTGCATCGCCTGGCCTGTAAATATCCTCTTTATTTATTTTAAAGGTCTTTTTATTGATGAATATCACAAAGCTTGTGTGCTGACATTGTTTTCCAGTTACTCAAAAGTAGACCAGTAGTTCCACATTATTGCACATGGGTTTACTGGTAAGCATATTTCACAGAGGAATGGTTGATACAAGGATGTGTTGGTTGGTTCAGCTCATAGTTCAGCTTCTGAAGGCCTCAAGGACTGACCACTGTGGTGTCTCAATGCTGCAAAATAGGAGCACAAACAGGTTAGAATTGATCGTACACAGCAGGCAGCAGTGGATAATGTAACAATGTATTTGTGTTGCAGTTGATAGCTGATACTGAGCGCAGACATTCAATACTGATCAGTTAACCAGCGCTCCCTTCAAAAAGCTATCAGCCTGAAAAGCCTCATTAAAACACTTGAATATGATGGGTCTCTTGAATAGCATTATTCATAAAACGCATTTCACACCAATCACTGAAAAATCACAATCAAAGCACCCAAATCCCCAAATTTCACAGAGCTCACTGCTGATGTTTTGGACATTTGTAATTCAGATAAATCTCCTGTAATAATATACAGTGACTAAAATAGTCTAACCATAGCTATGATAAGAACTACAAGAATAAGTGAAGGTATACTATTTGTGAAGGTGATTTTCCATCACTGAGTTACATCACAGTTACCGATATTACCACCGCTAATGCTAGTGCTCTACATACTGCACACAGCTGTCCAAAGGTTCCTTGAGTTTTTTCTTTTTCCCTCAATGATGGCTATTATAACATCGAAAATAGACAGAAAGCAAATATTTACGTACATTTGAAAAAGCGTTGGCCCCGATGTCCCCACAGTGTGGTATATAACGGGAGAATACAGTTGTAACATTTTTCCCCCAAGATACCGTTTGATTTTTGAGACCAAGGTCATTTTTGAACCACAACAGGCTCTAAATATTTTGGGATCTCGTTTTTCTTTGAGCTTTCTGCAGTGTACTCATTGGTTACAGTGAACAGGTTTAAACTGTGATTCGTCAGTCAATAGTAAGTCAAGCAGATATTCCCTCATCAAATTCCTGACCCCAGACCAGCCTTCTATGTCCATGTTGAAGTTAGAAGAATAGCTTAGCTAAAGCAACACACCTGTTAATTTCAGCTTCTTATAGGCTTTACTGAGCACTTGCCACTGAAACAAGAACCTGTTCCCACTTAAATCTGCTCAGATTTTGGTGCTAAGCTTCCACTTTCTTTCACCAGCAACTGTTGATTTCTTCTCTTCTTGTCTGTTGCTCAGAGGGATCTTTGTCTCTTTCAACTGCCAGTCTGGTTAAGCCACTGTACGTTTTGTTCCAGTACAAACATCACTTCTTTGTAAAGTAAAATCTATTTGTAAAGACGGCTTTCTATAACCTAAAAGAAAGATCATTAAAATATACAGAGATGTCCTCTCAAACATCTCACTACACTGAATCAAACTTTTTGTGGCAGGTGATTCAAAAAGTTTGACTGGCACTACATCTTTTTGACATTTAACAAAGCAACCTTAACTCAAGTTCCATCAGCTTTTTCCCGAGCTTTCAACCATTCCTCAGTCTTTGTCAGTGAGGGAATTTTGCTCACCATGACCAACTCTCGTCATAGAGTTAAGTAAAGATACAGTATTTTGTCTAATTTTCCATGATTCCAAATGGCTAATCTCCATCAAAGGAATCAAAACTATATTCTATGTGATTATTTGCATAATATCCACCTTCAATTACAATAAATAACCTTCAATTAAAATACCGTAAATGGTGAATCTTTAAATTGATTACAGTAAAATACAACTGAGTAATAATGCTTCCAGTCAGGTCATTATATCACAGCTTCATGTTTGTATTGACACATGTACCTGAAAGTTCCAGACCACCATGGCTCCATCCAGACCCACACTGCTGTACTTCTCCACTTTGGCCTTTTCCCCAGACACAATACACAGCTGCCTGCATGAAACAACACAGCACATGCACACAAGGCTTAGAAGAGCTGAACTGTAAGTTTTATATTGCTGTCTGAACGATGAATTATAGCTGCTGTGCAGCAGTGAGCTGGGGCTGGGCATTTTTAGGAGCAAGATCAAAAAAGGAAGGAGAAGGAAATACATGAGGGTCCATCAGAAGAACTGCCGAGACTATAATGATTTCAAACTCATAAATTAAAAGTATCTTTGAAATCATGTCTCTCACACAGTGCAATGTCTGATGGGTATTAGCATTCAAAAATCTGGCATGAGTATTGTACTTATTTTCAGTTTAGCTTAATTATGCTTATTTTCATTCACAGAAAGACAGATTTCCTGGAAGGAATTTTACTACTACTACTACTACTACTACTACTACTACTAATACTACTACTACTAATAATAATAATAGCAATAATAATAATAATGACAACAACATTGGCAAAGACAAGAGCGTCCAGCAGAAGAGCAGAGAAATCTCAACAGCCATAGCTGTTCCAGTGCAGAACAGTTATGATTACTGAGCAATGACTATGAAAGAAAAAATCAGACAGCTGGGAGTGCTTGTTGTAGTGAGACAAAGATGTTCACATGTTACCACAGACACAAAGAATTCAAATATGGTCACCATAGGGAGCCTAGTCTTAAGCTGAGTGTCCACATACAGGCAGAAATATGCTGATAGATGTTTTCCTAATAGAAAAGTGGGGCACACAGCCGTAACATGGAGAAACTGTGACAATAGTTCACACTTGTACAGTTTAACATGCACAGCAACAAAGACCCAGAAACTTAATCGAGGATAAGTACATTCTTCATGTTTTTTAAATTCACTGAAAGAGTTTTGGGGGTCGAGGAGTCAGACGTTATCAATGCTGCAGGTCACTTCAAAGCAGTCAAAGAGCTCATACCTCCAGCAAGGCCATGCAATCTTCTAAAGCTCTAGCATCGTTTAAGTAACAGAAACTGGTAATTAAAATATGTCATGTTCATGTGGATCCACAAGGAGACTTAGGGACTTGATGAAATTTGTAGATAGAGTGGTGAAAACCATTTTGCACAAAAACTGTAATTACCCTAAAATCTGGAATTTTAGAACCAAAAAGTGGCCACATGGTGGCGCTATTGGATCACATTCAGACGAAAACCTTTCCACTCGTTCTTCAGTCCATGGCTTAACTTTTCACCAAGACAGTGGAGAGATTACAAAAACTGAGGGGGCAGAGATGTGGAATGGCCTGCAGTAAAGGTCCACACCCAGACCAGAACCAGGAGCCTTGTGTTTTAGGCTCAGTGCCTCCACCTCTAGGCCACCAGGGTGCAGCAAGTTTCCCACCAAATTTTATTTGGAATCTGTCAACACAAATTTGAAATATCCTGCTAAACGTGGCACTATCACCTCCTTGGGAGAGCAGTGGTCCTTACGTGATGCTGTTCTGGTGAAGGGTGTCCATCTCGTTGCTGTCTTCATCAGTAGCCCTCTTGTCCAGGTTGCGAAAGTGTTGCATGGCTGACATGGCGCCCTTTGAGGTCTGCTTGGGGATGTCCAGCTTCTTCACAAACTCCAGAGCACCTGGACCCTTATAGGTGAACTGGTAGGGGCAACAGTCATGACCCTGACAGAAAAGAGATTCAGCATATAAGCATAAAGAATTATATTCAATATTTGTGTCACATTCAAGTTCATTATGACTGTGTCTGTGTCCTCAAAGCTGCAACTTGACAAACCAAAATAACAGCAAGAGCAAACACACATTTTGAGGACTTCATTAATCTTTAATTTTGTGTGTTTGACCAAGAGAAGGACAAAGGCGAGCAGAACTTACACCCACTACAGCAGTGTGTCTGCATGACAATCTTCAGTCCAATAGTCAATTACAAAATGTTGTTCAGTGGGAGAAATGCCTTCACTTACACAGAAACTGTAGTTAAAAAATCTACTTATGAGGATTGTTATTTACATTGTGATATTACTACTTTTACTTAAAGCTGCATTAATAGATTTTCTGTCCACTTGTGGGCAGCAGAAACAGGCTGAAATCATAATTATCATATATTATTCACATAATTGTCTGCTTTTGAAGTTTAGATGCTTCAGCAAACAGTTGAATATGAGCACATCCAGCAGACAGAGAGCAGATGTGGTCTATCAGGCTTTTTGGCTGCTAAATGCTCCACTCTGCTTTATGCTGTTTTAGTGTTGAGCACAGTTTTAAGGTCTTTTCTTTCTTTCTTTCTTTCTTTCTTTCTTTCTTTCTTTCTTTCTTTCTTTCTTTCTTTCTTTCTTTCTTTCTTTCTTAACTGAAAACAGCTTCATGTGTGGGCTAAAACCAAAAATAATGCTAAAAGATGCTACAAAGCTCTGCAGAGTTGAAGGGAACTGCAGAGCTGGTGACATTTCTCCTCAGGGTTCATCATTATGAGGGATGATGTTCACATTCTTAATATTAAAATATTGATTATTGCAGCTTTAAATTAGGTTGTAATATTAATTAATATTAATCAGTCAATATTAACATTAATCAATGCATTATTTTTGCTGGACACACACATACAGTACACATATGAACACATGCACACATGCACACAGAACAGGTGGTAGTTACCGCAGCAACAATCTCAGTGGGGCTGACATAGAGCACACTCAGCAGTGGCAGGTGGTCGTTGGTCAGCTGGGTTACCCTGGATGGACAGAGGTTAGAAAGGTGCTGGTGATATGATGTCAGCAGACACTCACAGTCTCAGCCAGTGAAAAAAAAGGCAGAACAAGTTGAAGCCTGGGTGGAAAACTTTAAAGCTGTCCAGGAGTGGGACCCGTGAAGTGCTGCTGGCCTGCTAAAGAAGCTGATTTATGTTGCAAATGGCAGATGTCTGGTCATTTGTGGAAGACATGTTCAATCACGATGGACAGAGTGGTTTGGCAGCAGTACTCACTCCTTCCCCTGGGCAGCGTCAGCCACAGTGATGCTGCTGTTGTGGGCCACCCAGGCCAGCTGGTCTCCACTGGGGGAAAAGGAGACACTGTGCACCCAGCCTCCACAGTCTTTATGCTCCAGCAGCATCTCCCCAAAAGGCATTTTGGCCCCCCAGGCAGTGGGCCCGGGCTTATCCTCAATGTCCTTGATGTAGGCTGAGAAAACCCTGAGAAGTGCACCACAGAGATCTGTTATGGTTACGGCTTTGTGACCCAGCATTGGGTTGCTTGATGGACAGCTGGGCTTAATGCTCAGATTAATGTACTGATGTTGTTTGATATACTCAAAAAATGTTTTGAAATATGCTCTATGGCACAGAGGAATACTATATTTGGTACACACTACTTGTTCGTAGATACATTGAGTGTATCTACATGGGGTTTGTTGACAGCAACAAAAATATAGCATTATTCTATATTTTTATTTATTTATTTTTGCTTTGTTTTGTTCAAGATTATTATTATGACGTTATACCACTCAGTGGCACTGCCAGATCTCAGAAATCCATCTCCACACAAAAAAGAAAGGGCTTGTTCTTGGACTAACTTTATTAAATTGGTTGCTATATTATTTACACATTTCCTACAAGTGGAAGAATGAGAAACAGGTTGGCATATGCAGCCCTGTAAATTTAGAAGCCAACTGTTCTAGTTGCTTTTTGATAATAAAACAGAGCTCTGAAGTATGATTCACTTGCTATATGTAAGCAGAAGTAAGGCACCAGTCAGCTCCTGTACATCACGGTTTTGCTCGTTGTCTCACCTGCAGTGGAAGTCTGCAGACCCAGCAGCCAGCAGGATGTTGTTGGGATGCCAGTCCAGACTCAGGACTGTGGAGCGAACAGACTTCTTGATGTGCTTACTCAGCCACCTGAAATGGAGGTAGAATGGTAACAACCTGCATTTGAACATGCTTAGCAAATATCATGGTATGGCATATCATCTGAGTATCAGGTAAGAAGTATGAGACACGCTGTGACTGTGCTGTTTGATTCTTGTCTGTCTAACTGACAGACATTACCATCCAGCTCAGACACTATTTAGGTAAATAATCTTCAAAACCAGTATGAGTGAAAGTCCTCGGTACAAAACTGGGATAGTTGTGATCTGATCATCGTCATGGCTCACCAGTCGTTCTCCTTCTCAAAGTAGCAGACAGAGATGAGGCGAGCGCCGCTGCCCAGGGCAAACTTGTTTTCCTGTGGTGACCACTTCACACAGGTGGCCGCACGGTTGATGCGCACCAGGACCAGGGTGGGCTTCCACGCGCCATCCTTCAGCGTCCACACATAGGCGTTACGGTCAGAGGCGCATGTCACAATGCGGTTAGACTCTGGGGCCCAGTCAATGCCTGCGGGAGTAATCATGAAGCTCTATTCAAGTGTCAAATGATGGATGAATAGTAAAGCAAATAATATATTTTACTTGAGATGTCAAAAATTCACCAGTTCCATTAATTTGGACATCACCAAAAGAGAATATGAGTAATAAATTGTAGATGATGTTTAGAAAAAGCTATGAAGTGGGCCCAGATTTAAGCCTTTTTATTGAATCATTATTCCCAAGGTCAAGCTTGAACTTACACTCTCAAACCTGAAATTCATTAAATAACAGTTGACATACAGTGAACTTAAGGATTTTCAGACCCTGAGGGTCAAACCTCCATTATGTATCTCTCATTTCTCACTCAAACTCCGAAGTTTCACATTTATCAGGAAGGTTTTATCACATCCATCCTCTCTTCAGTCATTTGTTAGCTGATGTAAGTTACTGTACCGGTGATTCGTCCACTGTGCTCAGTCAGCTCATGGATCTTGACCCAGTCTTTGCCTTTCTTCTCATAGATGTTCACCACATTGTTGTTAGGACTCACTGCAACCTCTGTATGGAAATATGTGTGCAGAAAAGTCAGGCACTGTAACCACTTTATAACAATGACATAATAACACAGAACAGGAGCAGTGTCATCAAATTCAGGGAGGTCCTTCATCTGAGGAGGATGAATATGCTCAGCAAATGTCATAGCTATCAGTCTGTTACAGTTTAGATAGAAATACAATCCAAATGCATTTACTGGCCGACAGTCGCAGTAATCATGAGGTCATTCCTGCTGGAACTGGATATGGCTTGATGTAAAGTGTATAAAACAAGTCAATGACAATTCACTGCAGTGTTCAACAACCACTGTGTCAGGCACAGAAACAGCAGCAGACATCCTGCAGCTGAAGTGCAGTCAGATGCATGAGGGAACAATCTTTCAGTCCATTTCCTGTATTGATAATCAGATTCCCTGTGGTTCCCCAGGCAGCATTAATGCAATTAGTGCAGAGAGAAAATGTATCTGCTTTCTGCATGGCGAGCATGGTCCCACCCTCTATTGAAGCCGTAGGTTATGCAGCCAGGTTGGTGTGTTTGCTGTTTCACTTACGGGTCCTGTCTTTATTCCAGGTGTGGCAGGAGAGCGGCTCCAGGCCAAAATTGTACAGCGACATGTCTGAACAGAGCAGGAGAGGCTGGTGGAATGTAGCTGCTGTCACGGCAGCTCTGCAGATGTGCTGCTGCAGGTCCCAGGATGAGATCAGGGAGGAAGACAGTGAGATACTTTGCAGAGAAACATGATTTTTAAGGACAAAGCACAGTCAGTTTGTTGTGTCTGGGTTGAAAAATGAAGCGCACAATGAACTATAAAGTTGGTGTCACACTTTAATGTAGTCATAAAATCCTGAACACGCAATTGGTGGATGCTTGGAAATCATGTCAGAGGAAGGTGGTTAAATCCACTTTATGGGCACACTTACAGTATATGTGTATGAGTTTACCACCTGCAGCTCTCCCTGTAGCTCATTGGTAGTTGGTGAGTGATGACTGTGTGATAAGACTACACCTTTTATCAGGTGTGGTGCACACTGTACAAACATGCTTTGACTGTTGCGTTTGTATTTCTCTCTGTCCTCTAACGCTAACCTGATCCTGAATGGAGGAAACAAACCTTGGATTTTTGAGTACAGAGATGTCAGTTTGTACTCTTTTACATTATCATCATAAAGGCAGAGGAAGGAAGTGAGTTCCTAACAGTTTGAAAGGTTTTGAGCCCGAGGACTACCGCAAAGTTTTACATACAAGTACATTCCAAGCATGTTGGTGCTGTATTTGTTTGTACCCTGCCTCATCAAACAGACAGAGGCAGAGAATTATTGATGAGAAGCAACGTCCGATAGATCAGAGTGTCAGAATCCAGATGGACAGCAGAAATCAGTTTTACTAGCAATGAAAATCAAGCGAGCTGATCAGATGTGATAAAGACAACGAGAGCTGAGGTCTTACCGTTGCTGTATGTATGTGGTCAGGTTGAATTCACGGCGGTGGTGAGAGGTGCAGAGCTGTATTCGTGGACTCTGGACAGTCGACACGAATGAAGCTGTGCTGTCTGGAGGAAGTGACTGTGGTTTTCCTGAAAGGATTGAAAGAAAGGTGGGTGTGTCCGCTAAAAGCTATTGAGTAAGCACCTCCTCTGAAGCAAGTTTGTTGTGATTAACCAAGATCTCTAGTTGACTAATGCCATACAGCTGGCAAGCAGCAGTATACACATCATCATCATCATCATCACTAATATATAAAACAACCCTTTCTAGAAATGAACAGTAAAAGCCTATAATTTTGCCTTTAAAGCTATCTGTGTATCTAAGTAACTTATTCTACTTTCAGTAATTCATCTACAGAATTTTGGAATTTTAAATAGTGCTTTAGGGCTGCAACAAACAGTTATCAGTTAATTTGACTTTTTTTTTTTTTTCACTTTATTGCTAAACTTTTTTTGTGTGTAAAATACCAGAACAGTGACAAAATAGAATTTTCCAAATCATAAGGTGGTATATTCTGTTTTTTCACTGTTGGTATTTCTGTTTGAAAAACTCAAAGGACCAGTTAATTGTCAAAATGGTTGAGAAATAATTTTCTTTTGACCTACTAATGAAGTTCTTGACTAATTAACTAAACTCTGAAGCAGATAGAAGAACAAAAGCAAAAAAAGAAAAAGAAAGTCTTCGGATACAATGACCACATTGGGCCTGTCATGATTATACAGAATGTGTATGTGCAATTTGTTGTTTAATAAACAGATTTTTTGTAAAAACAGGAAGTTTGGGTGCCCTGAATACTATTTTTGATTAAACGCTTTTATTATGAAAGAATACAGCCGGAAGTGACAGTTCACCGCTTTGAAGAAGAAAAACAGGCAAGTTACACGTCATTTCATATTTGTGAGGATTTTCGTGCAGTTTGTAATGTGAACAGTTAGCGTTAGTTGTCACACATTTATGTAGAAATTTGGTCAAAGCTTGTCACTTGTTTTTGTCTGTCAGGGTGTGTTTTTCGCATTGTTTTCATACGGAACTGTGGCTGGCTAACAGTTAGCTCGCTGAGCTAATTTTAGTGTTTGGTAAGTTATCCAATATAGCTAATCGTGAATTCCTCAGGTGTTATGACAGTAACTTTTCTTTAGGATCGCACTGACTGACGTTTTATTTACAGCGAACAAGCTGATAGTGTTAGCTACATAACTGTTGCCGTGTTAGCTCTACGCAGAAACAAAACGTTCATCAGATAAGAGTGACATTAGCTAATGTTAACTAGTGTAGCGTGAGGTGACTGTTTAGTACGTTACATTTAACATTAGCTAACGTTTACCCACTCAAGTAACTTAGCTAACGTTAGTGTGCTAACGTTACGGTACCATTTGGAGGTAACGTTACCTGCACTACCTGGTTGGTTAGCTAATATTCGCTACTTCCTCTGCCTCTGAGGGAAAACACTGCCTACCTGCTGTTCGTACGGCTTAAGCTGCTCGGTGCTTTGCTGCGGAATATTTTGCATGAAAACAGTGACAGAAGAAGTATTCAAATCGTTGTAGCAATACGTCAGTGTTACCACAAAAAATTCAAATAAAAGCTCTACATTTAGAATATGAAATTATTGAAGTAGAGGTATAGAAGTATTTGAAAAGTGTACATAAAAATCAAAACTGAAAGTAACTTTACTCATGCAGAATTGGGTTCTGTTGGATTCTCCTCTTTACTAATGCTTAAAGTCCACGATGTGTTTCTGTGAATGTAATTTACTGTAGGAAAATGTACTTTCCAGTGAGTTTAAAAATATGTTGATTCCAGCTCATGGCATGACGACATTAAACTGTTAGGGCCCCAGGGCTGTTGTTGTTGGACCCCCTTTGACCCTCTCTGTAAACACTGTTTGTACATTGTATGTGCTTCCCATCAAGTACAGTACATACAGCAAATTTGTAAACAAATGTACAATTAATCAAATTATATGCAGCCAACTGAGTGAGTGAACCAGAGACCTCTGAGGATCCTGGAGGTCTGGGGCCCCACTGCAGTTTCCCTTTGCCTTGCAGTGAAAAAATCTTTGTTGCCACATGTGTTGTTGTTTTTTAATATTGTAGTAGACATTTGTTTGTGGTCAGACTGTACAGTAATTCTCTAAACCACTGATTTGTGGCAGTCTTCCTTCCTTCTACTCTTAAACATTTGTTTGCTTTCACAGGAAAGTATGGAGGCCCTTTCCATATAGATATACAATGGTCTAGTTGTATTGATCCAGTTTGAGTGGTGTTTTGGGATGACACTCAGTATAATTCCATCACATAGCTTAGATCAAATTATTTAGCTCATTGTACGTCATCATCCAGAAACAAATATTTAAACAATAGTCATTGCTGTTTTAACACCTGGGAGTAGTTGTCATTACCATTTCTTGTGATGGTCCTAATTCTTCTATTTAATGCATGATTGTAAGTCAAGAAGCATTTACATCATTTTCATACTGACTGGAGTGTGGCATGTTCCTCATTTAACGAGCTAAAGGGACACTTATAATTTGGAGAAGCTTTAAAATCCAGTATCTGTTAATCTGTTAGGAAAACCAGCATGAAAGCACTGAAGCAAAGATTGGCATGCTATTTGTAACTTTCAGTTGGTAAACCCCAAGTCCACAAGTAGCATTTAGCTCTAGTTGCACATCAACACTGAACGGCAGCAGACAGCCTCCTGATTCATCAGTGAGCTTCCTTTTCATCTCCTTCCAGGTCACAATACCAAGATGGCATCAAGCAGCGAGGAGGAGCGGAGTCTCCGAGAGTGTGAGCAGTATGTCCAGAAGCACAACATCCAGCAGCTGCTCAAGGACTGCATCATCCAGCTGTGTACGGCCCGGCCTGATCGGCCCATGGCCTTCCTCAGGGACTACTTTGAAAGACTGGAAAAGGCAGGCTCCTTCTGACATTAGTGTTATAAGCAACCCTTTTAGATGAAAAAGACTTATTTGATTTACTGTTAATATAAAGTTGTTATACAATATATAAATTGTATATATAATATACAATTTGTTCACGCAGGTTTAGGGATTCATTGTGAAATTCAGTTTCTGTGAATTCATGCTTTCTGCACAAGCACTCTATTATTCTTAGAGTGCCTCTGGTGTGATTTCATTCACCTGTTGCCCAGCAGGAGGAGGCCCAGCATATGGCTTCACAGCACAAGTCTGGCTCGCGGTCAGACTCCCGTGAGGATGAAGTCTCTCCACCCATGAACCCTGTGGTGAGGGGTCGCAGCCGGAGAGGAGCCATCAGTGCCGAGGTGTACACAGAGGAAGACGCTGCCTCCTATGTCAGAAAGGTCAGTGGTGATGACGTCAGTGTTTTCACTCACACACCTTCAAGGACCTTCATACTATCTTCAGAGCAGCACAAATTTTTATACTGTCAACTGATGACGTGTAATGTTGATGTGTGATGATGATGAGCAGTAGCAGGCCGCTGTTTTCAGCCACAATTTCTGATAAACCCTCTGTAAACTACCTGCTCAGCAACAAACAGCAGACAAACACAGCTAGAGACCAGCTGGTGAACGTAGTGGAGCATTTAACAGCTAAAGAACCAGATATTCTTTCTCAGGAGTTGATGGAAACCAAACCAGAGCCAAAAGAAGAGTGAATAATTCATCAGTTGGACATAAGCACGACTCCAAATGAATGATCATTTTTCTAATTTTGTCTGCTGCTTGTGTAAATAGGTTCCTGCTTTGTAACACACAGTATGACCTTATAAGGTGATGATATAGTTTATGTGTCTTCAGATTGTTCTGCTGCCGGCAAGAATTCAGTCAGTGTAGGTTTAAATAAACCAATCAACATTAATAACTGTACACATTAAATGTCAACATGAACACAGAAATAACTGTGACAAATAATATTTGTCAGTTCATCAGTGATCCACAGTATCTATCTGTGTAATGCAGCATTCCTGTGTAATAGCAGCAGAGGGTCACGAGAAGGCACAAACCGACTTCTCTCATCAAAGCAGTGTGGATTTTGGTTCTAGTATATGGCAGTATTAACAAGCTTTTTTTTCACCCAAGGTCATCCCAAAAGACTACAAGAGCATGGCGGCCCTGGCCAAAGCCATGGAGAAGAATGTCCTGTTTGCCCACTTGGATGACAACGAGAGGAGGTGATGATCCTCATTAGTTTGGTGGTTAAACAATTCTTTTCTAAGCGTTTACAGCTAATCAGCTTATTTTCTGCCCCTCCAGTGACATTTTTGACGCAATGTTTTCCGTCAACTACATTGCTGGAGAAATAGTCATCCAACAAGGTGAGTTTTGACACCATGCTGCACAGTGATGGCTGATTTCTTCTTCTGTTCGTTGACTCCTGTTCCTCCTGCTCCTGTTCCAGGTGATGAGGGAGACAACTTCTATGTTATTGACCAGGGAGAGATGGACGTAAGATCTCTGTTTGTTTGTTTGTTTTTTTTTTGTTTTTGTGCAGACTTGAAATCCAGAAAACCACCAGTGTTATTTAAAGTTTGAGAAGTTGTCTTTCTCTTTACTTCTTCAGCTAGATATGCTTTAGTGCTTCAGTGAGGGAAACATGAAAAGATAACTAACAAGATGAAAACCTCCTAAACCAACAAAGAGTTTATTCTACTAAGAACTAACAGCCTGTTGTAGCATCTTGCCCTGTGGATCTGTCTTTCTGCTTGTTCTGCTGTTCCCAAGTGGCCAGAAGATATATTAATGTTTAACTTCAGCAATAGAGAAGTTGCACTTTGTTTGTGCATGGTTTTCCAGATATGCTGTGTAATGGCAATAGTTTAACAATATCATTTCAGGTTCAGACTTGTCACTTAACAGGCATTTGAATGTTTTTATCTTGTGTCCTAGACAAACATACTCTATCAGACTTAGCCCTCCACCCAGACTAGCATATTGTAGCTATAATGGTTTGGTGTAAATGTGTCCCTGCCATATCATTGGAAACCTGGTCAATCACAGGTTTCTGTCTGTCTCCTTCTAGGTTTATGTGAACAATGAATTGGTGACCAGCATTGGTGAGGGAGGCAGTTTTGGGGAGCTGGCTCTGATCTATGGGACGCCTCGTGCAGCTACAGTCCGGGCCAAGTCCAACGTCAAGCTGTGGGGCATCGACAGAGAAAGCTACAGGAGAATACTCATGGTAAGCTGTGCAATGATGGTAACTGACAGAACTGAGCAGAGGATTGTGGGAAATAATGACTTGCTGTGGAAATGTTTTTAATTGTACATCAAAGTTATGATCAAGTAATTATATGATTTATTTATTTCTTTTAAAGGGGAGCACGTTGAGAAAGCGCAAGATGTATGAGGAGTTCCTCAGCAAGGTGTCCATATTAGGTGAGAACTTAGCTCATCAGTTGCTCTCATCATTATGACGAACTGGCCCATCTGGTTTTAAACCTGACCTGATGTAACCAGGTGAGTGCATGTGTTGACCTGAGTGTTGCTCTGGAACAGAGTCTCTGGATAAGTGGGAGCGTCTGACGGTGGCTGACGCCTTGGAGACGGTGCACTTTGAGGATGGCCAGAAAATCGTGGTGCAGGGAGAGCCTGGCGATGAGTTCTTCATCATCCTGGAGGTACACACCACGTTCTGCAAGCACTAGGCAACCACACTGCTTGTTGCAGGATGTTTGGCAAGCAGCGTTCTGTGGGGTGGTCCCCTTTGTGGCATGAAAGCGGGTAAAGCCCCTGAAGATTTTGGAAAAGATGTGGAAAATTACTTCATTGCATTAGAAATATTTGTTTTAAACATGAACAGTGTATTTTTCCAGTTCAATTGTTATGTAGTATTCTTTCTCTCTCTGTTTTTTGTCTCGCTTCAACTTAAATTCAACCATGTTGAATGTAATTCTGTTTTAAAATAGGTCATCAGGACCCTAGAGAAACAATATCATTGCCTATATCTGTCCAGTGATGAGAATCAGTGGATAAAAATATGTTGAGAGAGTTGCAACTCAAAACAGATTTTGTGTGTCACAACACCCCAAGCTGTCATTAAGTGTGGAAAAAGACATTGTGGCTAACAAATGTACAAGCAGGGTTCAGGCAAATTAGACAAAGGGTATCACTGCAGACAGGAGCTATGGCTGGTTTGTGAAGGGATGAAGTTTTACTCGTGGCTGCAACAACTGACGGCTGCTTCTTTATCCTCAGTCATGCTTTCTTCCATTAACATGATAACAGCTACAGTGGATATCTTCCTGAGAAACTGGGACGTATAATCCATCGTTTGCAGACCATCTGTGTTGCTGATCTGTTTTTTTTTGGAAAACTGCTGTTGATTTCCAGGATATGTAGTTCAAGCTGTGTGTGTTGTGCTGTCAGGGGACAGCAGCGGTGCTACAGAGGCGGTCAGAGGACGAGGAGTTTGTGGAAGTCGGCAGACTTGGACCGTCAGATTACTTTGGTAAGTCAGACAAACACAAGCCCCTCACACACCTGTCATCTAACGCACTGACACTTTCTCAGTGTGACCAGGCAGTCGCAGACATTGTCTTGCTGATGGGCTGATTTGATGCATGGTGTGGATTTGAAAGAGCCAACAATCTCCCATATATTGAAAATGCCAAAGCAGGATACTGTCAGCAGTCTGACATGTCTGTGTGTTCTCTTTCCTGTGTCCCCCAGGTGAGATTGCCCTGTTGATGAACCGGCCCCGCGCTGCCACTGTTGTTGCATGTGGACCCCTCAAGTGTGTCAAACTGGACCGGCCAAGGTTCGAGCGCGTCCTGGGCCCCTGCTCCGACATCCTGAAGAGGAACATTGAGCAGTACAACAGCTTCGTTTCCCTCTCTGTCTGAGCCCGTCAGCACTCAGACCCTCCTCCCCTCTCCTGCAGGGCCCACCAATGCACACCTCTGCTTCATTTTCTTCTGCTCTTTCACATATATAACCACACCCACTTGACCCCCCCACAAGATCATTTTCTATTCGTGTGGTACACCTCTTTCTTAGTTCTTATTTATTTTATTTTTGTCTATGCACTCAGAAGCAAGGATTTGTGTAGTGTGAAGGGAAGACTTTTGAGGAGTGTTGCTTCATCACCTGAAGCTGTAATCACAATACCAAATAGACGTTTGTGTGTGTGTATAGCTGCTCAGTGAAACAACGGTGTATGTGTGACTGCCTGTGTTCACACTGTGATCACTGTTAGATCAGAGGCCAGTGACGCGTTAGAAAAGATCTTGAGACTGTGCCAAGTCGAGTCTATGTATCTACAGAGCACATTTTAAAACGTCCAGATAAAAGAGAAAACATTTAGATAATTAAAATGGGAATATTTCCATAAAATACACAGATGACAAATTTAAGACAGGAAATAAAAATTGTGAATAGGAGTAAGGTGGGATAAGCTAATTTGTCTCACAATCAATGAAAAACGACTGATCCATAATCTTGCCATGTTAGCGGTACTGCAGTATTAAGTCAAAGATGTTGACAGTGTGAAGGCTCAGTTAGTTGCTTGGTGAGATCTTCAGGGCTCGCAGAGATGCTGTGGCAGACAGTTCCATGCTGACTGAGGAAGTATTATGTTTTTGTAGCGGTACACCAAAAGGTTAATTTGTGTCTGTCGCTTTTTTTTCCTGTTTGTCGGGATGTTTTTAGCCATGCTAGCAACAGGGTTCTAGGAATGGCACAGTTGGTCATTTGGCCCACTGCTCTGGTCTGGACTGAAATATCTCAGCAAACATTTGAAATTTTGGATATCCATGCTCCCCTCAGGATGAATCCTAATAACTTTGGTGACTTTTCTTCTGGCGCCATCACCCAGTTTCATAATATCAGTTTGTCCAGTACTTTGCTTTATGACCAAATACCAGCAAAACTAATGACATTCCCATCAGCCTCAGCTGTACTATCTAGCAAATGTTAGCATGCTACCTTGCTAAATTAACATAGTAAACATCTGCTAAACATCAGCACACTATCATTGTCATTGTGACATGCTAGCATGCTGGCTTTAGCATTTAGCTGGAAGCACCTCTGTACAGCCTCACAGCTAGCGTGGCTGCAGATGCTCAAGTCTGCTTGTTTGTTTGTGATTTTTCCTTTTGTCATTTTTGATATTTGTTATCTTGGTGTACCTTGTAGACACTTGTTTCTTGAAGGGTTGCCTTGACATTCATACATTACACAGTTTGACCGAAGCAACAGCACCAAGCATACAGCTGCAGGATGGTTTTTACTGAAGAGAAATGAGAAAACTAAATACACAATTAATTTCCAGTATTTCCAGTTAAAGTGTATCATTTTCCATGTTCTGATTTGCGGTTTTCTTCTCTCATTACCTATTGCTAATTTTAGATTGAGCTTTCAGTTGGAAAATCTCCACTTCACTTGAGGTTCTTGCCTTTCACCGAAAGTTTTTTGATCGCTTCTTGACACAGTTTGAATTTTGTATTTCCTGTTTGTTTTTAATATTGAATTGATAGTAGCGTAAATAAGAATTAATACATTTTCAATAACGTTTTCTCTTGCTCTTTAAATGTAATTATATTTTGGGGTGTAATTCCTCATATGTAGTTGGCAGCGTTTGTTAAAGGATACTGCATCCAGACCCAAAAAGTCCAGGTGTCCTTTTAACTCTGCTGACATTGTGTGCTCTGCTACAGATCTGTATACTAAGAGTAAATGGCTGTATTTTTTTTTTTTGCACATTTGTGATATACAAAACTGTATAATCAAAGAGAAAATGTTTATATGCTCTTAAGTTCACTGCACGTCTGATCCTGTCATTTAAAAGGGAGCAAAGGTCAATACTTACAAAAGAGAAATGGAAAATGGTACCTGGTGAAAGATCAGACTTTCTGCCGTAAATATGGAAGACACGGAGCATTACAGCCAAGCAGGTGTCAAAGTGATGCTGTGTTCTGGAGGTTTGCATTTTTTAAAATCAGCACATGAAAGGACCTCAGAAGTCCATAATGTTACAAACACACTCTTTGTGTAACTGAGAAACCCATGCTGAAGGACATGCAGAGGGGACAAAGAGGACACGAGTCGGCTGTACTGATGATCCTGCCCTGATGCGTGCGCTGCTTAAGCCACTAAAGTGTAACCGCATTCTCAAGCGTGAATCAAGTCAATGTGAAGTATTCCACAGATATAAGAAAGAGTTGTCACAGTCAAAGCAGGAGTGATATCCTGAGCTTTAGGTCCCTGGTATCCATGCTCCAAAAACACTGGCTCCTCCTTCCTCCTTTACCCACAATGCAACTCAGCATCTTTTTTTGTTTGAACCCCCTGTGCCTAGTAAACACCCAACACAACTTTTAAAAGCCATGTCTGAAGTTTGTACAACTTTCTGTGGAACATTTGGCAACTCCAAGCCCAGGATAAATGATAACCCTGATGTCATCGCTATGATGTGATCCAGGGTTTTTTTTTTTTTTTTTTCAGACTTTAGAACCAGAGTCTACATCACAGTCTACAGCTGTTACTGAGGCTGAATAGTGAATAATGAGTAAACTGCTCTTAATTTGTAGAATTGGTGGAGTGCCTCTTTTATGAACCATCAGTTTGTAATCAGGCAATAATGTCCGTTATATCAGAAATGTATGAAAGTGATTAAATCAGCACTGGCCCATTCCAGCAAAAAAGTAGGTGGCTGGCAAAAAATGCTCAGTGAGAGCAGCCAGAGTTGTTAAATGTTTAAGATCGTAAGGACAGAAGCAGCCGCATGAACTTAAACCTGAATACAGTCTAAAATTTTGTTTCAATCAGAAACTTTCTGATGAAAAAATAAGTGACGAACAGGATGAGGAGGAAGCACCCAAACTTTGGGTACTTGACACCTTAAGATTCAGATTTCAGTAAGTATCAAAGGGGTGCTGAGGTTGGATAGTCAGCCATATCAAACAGTAAGCAGGTGCACAGGTGTGGCTAACAGGCCCTGCCTCGCTCTTATTGCTGATGCTCGTCGCTGTTCTGTCACCTCTTCTCTTTGAACGACTCCTACAGTATTTCCCTGCATTCAGTCTGAACAGATCAGTTCTGTAGTCCAGCCAGGTGAGACTTGCATATCAGTTTTGGCCTTCACATTTATTTTGGGCTTGCAGTTTATTGATTTGTTCAATGCATATGCTCAGATGAACACCAGTTGTCAGTCAGTGTTGCTTGCCTGTTATATTTTTCAAAGATGTCTTAATTCAGTGGCTTTGCATCCATCTGCTCTGTGTCATTTTGACTTTTGTTTATCAGCTGTGTCTTAATGATTTTACAGGATTTCTGACAGACATGAGCAGTCTCCGCTCAGAAACCTAGCTTGTTTCTTTTCAGCTGGAGGTGTACAGCTCGCTGTGCTCCACTCAGTCAGACCCTCATTGTTTGTGACTGTGAAAAAGCAGAAGCCTGCAGTGAGTCTCTGCAGAGGACCATTCTTTTTGATAGTTTTTGTGCCTTTCCTCAGATTGATTGATTGGCGTGATTGTGCCTAAATGTTGGTGTGTTTTAGATTTCTCTGTAGGATGTCCTGACAGCAGTACAAGCAATAAAGAGATCACTGTTTTCATTGTGTGTCTTTGCTTGTTGCCTGATCTTGAGGCTGTGTAGTGGTCCTGTGGTCTAATAACTTTATTTCAGTCATGCAATAATGGTTCATATCCTTCATATCCAGTACTAATCCTTGAAGTTAGTGGTGGAACGTAACTACATTTATTGGAGTAGTGTACTCAGGTACAGTTCAGAAGTACTTCTGAATCACTAGTGATAGTAGTTATGAAGAACTTAGAAAGGACTTTGTGTTCTAAGTTTGTGATGGATTTGTGAATATGTGTTGCCCAATCCTAGCACAGACTCAAGAAAAAAAAAACAAAAAAAACACTTGTTGCCTTTTAGTCACGGCCCTCTTCAGATTTAAATATAATTCTAAAGAAACCAGAAGTTGTAAATGGAAGTCACATAGACTGAAGCTGAAAGTCTGAGCTGATCTGCTCCATCCTACACAAACAGACTCACCTTCCCAGTCGAGACGCTCTGGATGAGCCGATTCTGCTCCACATTGGCACAGCTCTCACCAGCTACATGAATTGGACTAAGCTGGGAAGTACTCCTGACGACAACATATTCTAACTGTACAGTTGACTGAATACATGAAATATTAAATATCCAAAATATTTTTTAAAATACCTGCTTGCATGTTTAGGGACTGTGGGTGTTTGGGGGATTTGCATATCACCATTTCTAAAATGCTGTATATGGCCTGACACGGTCGTATCTACCACGTTAGACAAAGTTAGTCTGTCAGCTTTGCACAGACTGAGACTGCAAATTTTTGCCAATTTTTTTTCCTCAAGCTCAGTCAGACTGGATGGATATCATCTGTATGTCAGTTTCCACATCTCACCACAGATTCTCAGTCAGACTGAGGTCTGTGCTTTGGGCGTTTCTAAGACATTAACGTTCTTTGCCTGAAACTATTCCAGTGCATTCTGGCTGCATGTTTCGGCTCATTGTCCTGCTGGAAGGTGAAACTCTATCCCAGTCTCAAGTCTCTTACACACTGAAACAGGTTTTCTTCAAGAGTTGCTTAGTACTTGTTTCCATCTATCTTCCCCTCAACTCTGACCAATTTCCCAGTGTGTGCTGATGAAAAGCATCCCCACAACATGACGCTGCCACCACCGTGTTCCACTGTGGGGATGCTGTGCTCAAGTGATGTGCAGTGTTGGGTTTCTGCTACATATCATTTTTCACCATGGCCAAAAAGTGCAGTTTTGGTCCCATCTGACCAGAGTACCTTCTTCCACATTTGCTGTTTCTCCCACATGGCTTGTGGCAAACTCCAGCAGGATTTCCCATGGCCTTCTTTCAGCAACAGCCTTCTTCTTGCCACTCCGTAAAGACCAGATTTGTGGAGTGCATCTTTCCAGCTCCTCCAGAGTTCGGGGGATCAGCAGCTCCAGTCCTTTCAGGTGGCAGTTCCTGTATCTCACTGGGCTTTAGCCACAGCTGAGGACACTGTAACTGAATAATGCCAACTGTGGCCAAAGAAGAGTGTGTAGTTTACAGTGTAATCAGGTACTTTTGTGATTATAGGCAACAATATAGCCTAGTACGGTTTCTGATGTTTATGTGTTTGGTATGTCTTCCTTATATTTAGAAAGTAAAGTGTAATTAACGTGATCTATGGATGGGTGACTGCCTATATAAAACAAATAAATGATGCCTTTTGCAATTAACCTAATGACTTTGCATTGTTTACCTGGTCTGTGCCCTATAACCAACAGGCCCTCAGTGCTTTTTACCATTTTAAATATCTTTAAAAGAACAAAACAACTAGTGACCTACAGCTTTTCACTGGTCAAAAAGAGATTGTAGCATCCGCCTTAAGATAACCTTGAGAGAAATGTCATTTATGCCTCCAAATGACGTAATGTACATGATTGGAAAAAAAAAAAAGAAAAAAAAAGAAACTTCAGCCTTTGCATTAACTTTTTTTTGGTCCTTACCATGTACTGGACATAGATTTATTTATATTTGCATGCTATGACTGATCCAGATGGAACCATCAGTAGACGTTGGCATGTGAAGAGGGCGAGGATGATCACGTTACGGCCCTGACTGTCACACAGCTGAAAGGACACAGCACAACATTGTATCAGCATAATGTACTACAGTCCCTCTTTAAACAGCACGTGTGTTTGGGATGGCCTATGAAGCACATCCCTCATCAGTCTGTTAGCTTTCTGAGTTCATGGATTTCTAGGAGGTATAGGTAGGTGACAGACACCCTGTTCTGGCCAAGGCGGGTGTTCACTGGTTTTAAGAGCAGGTCACATTATGTCTATGGGTCACAGCTAACTGGCCCTTTAAATTCGTTCGTTCATCTCCGGAACACTTCGTGTAAGGCCGGTAACGTGCTCCGTTTGCCGCTCCAGCTCAGCAGCCGTGCAGCAGCAGCACACCTCTTACTACAGCTGCAGACAGCGGAGAAGGCGGGTGGTGGCACGTTGTTTAACACTCTGTAAACTCCACCCGCGGACAGCAGCGCTCTTCCCTCAATGCAGGCCATCAAATGCGTGGTCGTGGGTGATGGGTGAGAATTTTTTCGGTGTTTGTACGAGTGCAAATGTTGTTTTCTTGAGGGAATTCGCGGCTGAGAGGGCAGTTGTTGCAGGGGGGGCTGGACTGGGTGTGGGGGGTGTGGATGATGGGGACTGTCACTGAAAACACCGGGGCCTCAGCCCTGATGGGCGTAAAATGGATCTGTGATATGAAATGATGATATTGATGAATTGAAGGGCAGGTGCGCGGTGGGTGGCACCAGCACTCACGTGAGGGTTTCTACTGCTCATTTTATTTCATTGTTGTTGTTGTTTTTTTTTTCTTCTTTAAGCCTCCAGCTGTATTGATCATCTGTGTGTGTGTGTGTGTGCGTGTGTGTGTGTGTGTGTGCGCGCGCGCGCGTGCTGTACACACATAGGCTTGGGGTTGTCCTCCTCTTTAATGATGTAATGCTGTCACACCTACACGCCAGCCCGCGATGCTTCACCAGATACACACACTCCAGCCAGAGGGACCGTGTTATATCCGTCTGTCACATTCAGCTCTCCAGGAACGGCTTGATTGGTTTTTAAAGTGGGGTTAAACATCTGAAGGCTGAAGTAGTGAAGGAAGTATTCCAATCATTTACAAGTAGCCTAACAATACTATTAAAATACTCATTTAATTTCATTCAGCATCCGGCTTTGAGGATTTTACATCAGCAACAGACAGCAACTAAATGCACTGTAATGTAATTTTCTTTGTGAGGTTCTATAGAGATGACCTTGTCTTGCTTTATCTGCATATCCCAAATTTTCGCCTGTCATTATCAACAGAATGCAGTCTTCCTTTTCTCTGTCTTCTTTCCTCTTCCTTCTGTCCTCTGGGCTCCTCTGTGTGTTGCTAGATATATGGAGTTGACAAAAAACAGGAAGTCCTTACAAATGATGGAAAGCAAGTCAACAAAAAGGATCATTTTGTTCTTTGATTACAATTACAATTACAGTTTGTCATTTGGCAGACACTTTTATCCAAAGCGACGTACATATGAGATTTTCATACATCACAAGCAAGGTTCTAGATGGGAGAGAACAACAAGAATAAGTGCCCTAACGCAACTTTCTGGTCCAACTGGACATAGATGCTACAAGACAATGCTACAAAGGAACGCAAAAGTGCTATAGTCAGCAGAGTTTTTTTTTAAATTATTGTTATTATTTTCCTCATAAAAAATGATTCAAGCCCTTAAATGATCTCATAGTGAGTACTGAAGGACTAGGACATCGTCCCTCACTGGCTTTCCACCCACCAACTTTTCCAGCAGTGGTTGATGAATTGTATGATATAAGCCAGATGCATCCCACAATTGAATTGAATTTCAAATTAAAGCCAATATAATATTCACATACTACTACTACTGATGTCATACTCTCCATCACTCTCCTGATTGAATTCACCATTGATCTCCAGTCTCTTCCTCTCGCTCTGTCTTTTGATCTCTGTTAAGCAGCTGTTAATGTAACTCAGTACTTCCTGCAGACTTCATCAAGGTAAAAGGTAGATGTGGAGGAAGCCTTGAGTTTTCAACAAAATAAAAAGGAGATCAGTACACAGTGGCTTCTCAGTAAAATTTGCCTCTAAAAAGGGGACTTCAAATAGAGGTCCTGTTCTCTCTGCAGCTGCAGCTGAGGTAAATAATTGCCCAGTCAGCATTTGATTTGTATTTCATTTTTTGACTTCTACCTCTTGAATGTTTTACTGTGTCCATTCCTTGTATACTGCACTGCAATCAACGGATAACTGTTGCAGCATTTCTGATTCAGTAGTAGTGATCATGTATGTATTTAGATGTGTTATTATTCTCTGCCCTCTCCAGTGCGGTGGGTAAGACATGTCTGCTCATCAGCTACACCACAAATGCCTTCCCCGGAGAGTACATCCCCACTGTGTGAGTACTAAACTAATGCCTGCATCTGATATAATGTCAGCTGTATCATTTATGCTGTGGGAGTAAAAAATCAAACCCACATATTGATGACATTGTCTTGTGTCTGTCTAAGCTTTGACAACTACTCAGCAAATGTGATGGTGGATGGGAAACCAGTCAACCTGGGCCTCTGGGATACAGCAGGGCAGGAGGACTATGATAGGCTCCGCCCCCTGTCTTACCCTCAGACGGTAACACACACACACACACACACACACACACACACACACACACACACACACACACACACACACACACACTTCCATGTCAGTTATTATAGTAATTTTTGAACAATAAAAGTTCAGAAAAATAATACAAACCATATTACACACAAGCGTTCTTATATCTCACAAACATATTTTTGCATTTATTCATCATATGCATGTTAAAATCCCATTGAATCATGTCACAAAATGCTACTAGATAAGTAAGATGGCTTTGTTTCAGTATTTAGCTGTGTTAGCTGTGTTGTGACCGTTACTGAAAAATAGTAATTAGTGACAGTTACTTCATTAAAAAGTTAATTATTTACTGTTTACTTCCACCAAAAAGTAATGTGCTATTGTGATAAGTATGAGTCTGATGTTTATAAGGACTCCATACCAGCAGCTCTCACCAGGCTGTCTGCCAGTGATTGCGTCTGTACCAGCTCAGCATGTCAATAAGGCTGCGTTCACAGGACAACCAGATCATTTCTGATGAATGGTTCATTTCCCACTCTATGACCCTCCTCCTGGGTTAGATGCCAGTCAGACACTGTTAAAGAAAACATCCTTTATTTGTCACAATGAACACAACAGGCAGAGTTAGGGGGGAAACTGCACACGCCGTGCATATGTGAAATTCTTTCTCCACATTTGACCCATCCTTGGTCAGCCCTTCCTCCGCGGCAGACCAGGAGCGGTGGGCTGCCAGCCGACAGCGGCACCCAGGGACCAGTTCCTTTGTCGTCACCATTAGTCAGGTGGTGATCTTCTTGCATGTTTTTAGTGGGGGTATTTTTTATGGAGGATACCCCAGGTGAGCACGGGGAGAACATGCAAACTCCACACAGAAAGGCCCTTTTTTCCTTGAGCACCAGGCACCAAAGGCATGGTGGAGGACACGCCACCAGCGCCCACAGCGAGATTCAAACCGGGACCTTCTAGCTGTGAGGCGACAGTGTTACCACTTGTCCCACCGTGCCACCAAGCTTTGGTGAATAGGGTTGGGTTTTTAAATGTATGTAAAATGTACATAAACTGAGATAAGTCACATT
Source organism: Chaetodon trifascialis (assembly GCF_039877785.1). NCBI lineage: Eukaryota > Metazoa > Chordata > Actinopteri > Chaetodontiformes > Chaetodontidae > Chaetodon > Chaetodon trifascialis. The sequence goes on from NC_092070.1 coordinate 3,536,437, forward strand.
CTTTGTGGTCACATTTCTTTTTTAAATCCCCTGCTCTGCTTAGCTTAGCTGTTACTTTGAAATATAGGATGTAGCTGTGTTGTCAACCAGGAAAATGTCCAAAATGTTTCGTTATTCTCATAGTGCAATTTTTAAAAATCTGTTTCTATTATGGAGCTTTTAGCCTGACTGTGAAATGTTCCTCTGGCTTGAGTATGTGATTCTTTGTCCTCTCTGTGCAGGATGTGTTCCTGATATGCTTTTCTCTGGTGAGCCCGGCCTCCTTTGAGAACGTCCGAGCCAAGGTGCTGATCTCAGCTCATCATCAGTATGAAATCAACAAGAACTGTACTCACTGTACACTCGCTGTCTGACTGACATAGACCTTAATGATTAAAGACAATGTTTAATTTTTTAAACATCCCAGCTCACTGCTCATATTTTTGAACTGAGCTGGAAACTTCTTCATATTGTCTTGAAAAACTCAGATTTAGGCTACTATGAGGCCCCATCGCAGAATCAGAGTGTGTGTCTTAAACAGAATCTGCTGTAATTATACATATATTAACACTTGACCTCTGCGTCATTCTTTGCAGTGGTATCCAGAGGTTCGTCACCACTGCCCGAACACACCCATCATTCTGGTGGGCACCAAGCTGGACCTGCGCGACGACAAGGATGCCATTGAACGGCTAAGAGACAAAAAGCTCTCTCCCATTACCTACCCGCAGGGCCTGGCCATGGCCAGGGAGATTGGTGGGTATGGATGGTGTGTGTGTGAGAGTGTGTGTGTCGTTTGTGTTGTGTTGACTGATTGTTCTGCTAAAGACACATGTGATTGGAAATATAATGCTGAATGTAACAGCACAGTGTGAGCTGTTATACATGGATGATACACACACTGTTAGTGTAATATATTGTCATCTTTCACACTCAGATTTCTGGACCATACTAGTAGTTTGGAATGTTTTAAAACTAGTGCTGTCAAAAATATCGCGTTATTAACGCATTAACGCAAATCAATTTTAATGACGTCATTTTTTTTAATCGCGAGATAAACGGTCTTACTGACCAAGTGAACATGTAGTTTTTTTATAAGCTGTGGCCACTGCTAGTAACATCAGAAAAACTACAGGATCCGGAAACAAAACAATGGGCACGCCCCACGCACGTGTTTGTTCTCACCTGCTCGCTAGCTGTAAAAAAGTAGGCTACCGGTTTGTGTGGATGTCAAGTGCGAAACGCTGAAATGGATGCGAACAAGATTCTGAATGTAAAGTTTAGTTTCAAAAAGTTGCCAGATGGGTCGACTGACAAAACCAAAGTTATCTGTGTGTATTGTTGGTGTGAACTGAATTATCACCGCAGCACATCCAGTCTGAAATACCATTTGATGGCCAAACACACAGTGAATACGAATTCTCCGCCGCCTCCTTGTCAAAACCAGGCGACAATGGATGGCTTTCAACAGAGGCATATGGATATCGCAACAAAGAACAAGCTTACTGCAGCCATAGCCAAGTAATGTTCATTCTTTCTGGAGAGAAATAAGAGGCTGGGCTGATAAACCTCTGGTGAATAAATGGAAGAGCATCATAGTCTGACTGCTAGTATGTTCAAGTATGTTTCAATTCAATTCAATTCAATTTTATTTGTATAGCGCCAAATCACAACAGAAGTTGTCTCAGGACACTTTCCATATAGAGCTGGTACAGACCAAGCTCTTTTATCTACAAAGAAACCAACAATTCCCCCATGAGCAAGCACTTGGCGACAGTGGCGAGGAAAAACTTCCTTTTAACAGGCAGAAACCTCGAGCAGAACCAGACTCTGGGTGGGCGGCCATCTGCCTCGACCGGTTGGGTGAGAGAGGAAGAGCAAGAGAGAGAGAGTGAGACAGACAGACAGACAGACAGACAGACAGAAAGAAAAGCAGTCAGAGAGAGAGAGAGAGAGAGAGAGAGACAGAGACAGAGAGACAGACATGCAGTCACAGTAACAGTGACAGTGGATGTAATAACAGCAGTAGCAGTTGCAGTGGATGTCAGGCAGGGCCAAGGCAGGAGACGCAGCTGAAATCCACAATCCAGATTCAGCCACTGTCCATGGGAACCTGCAAGACGACAAAGCACAGAGACTCCGGGGAAGGAGCTAAGTTAGTAAGACGCCGTGGTAGGACATGAGAGCGTGCGGATGGAGAGGGACAGAAGGACGGAGGAGCTCGGTGTATCTTTGGATGTCCCCCAACAGTCTAATCCTATAGCAGCATAACTAGGGGCTGGTCCAGGACCAGCCTGAGCCAGCCCTAACTATAAGCTTTATCAAAAAGGAAAGTTTTAAGCCTACTCTTAAATGTAGAGACAGTGTCTGCCTCCCGGACAAAGACTGGAAGATGGTTCCACAGGAGAGGAGCTTGATAGCTAAATGCTCTGACTCCTGTTCTGCTTTTTGAGACTTTAGGAACCATAAGTAGACCTGCATTCTGGGAACGCAGTGTTCGAGTAGGGCAATAAGGTACTATGAGCTCTTTAAGATAAGAAGGTGCCTGGCCACTTATGGCTTTGTAAGTAAGGAGGAGAATTTTAAACTCTATTCTAAACTTTACAGGGAGCCAGTGCAAAGTGGCGAGTATTGGAGAAATATGATCTCGCTTCCTGGTTTTTGTCAGAACACGTGCTGCAGCGTTCTGGAGCAACTGGAGAATATTCAGCAGCGAATTTGGGCAGCCTGATAGTAAAGAATTGCAATAATCCAGCCTGGAAGTTACGAATGCATGGACTAGTTTTTCTGCATCATTTTGAGACAAAATATGCCTGATTTTTGCGATATTACGTAGGTGAAAAAAGGCAGTCCTTGAAATTTGTTTTACATGGGAGTGAAAGGACATGTCTTGGTCAAAGATAACTCCCAGATTCTTTACAGTGGTGCTGGAGGCCAGCGCAATGCCATCCATAACTGCTATGTCATCAGAAAGTGACCTTCTAAGATGTTTAGGGCCTACTACTATAACTTCAGTTTTGTCCGAGTTTAGCATCAGAAAATTGCAGGTCATCCAGGTCTTTATGTCATGAAGACATGCTTGTAGTCTAGTTAACTGACTGGTTTCTTCCGGTTTCATTGATAAATATAGCTGGGTATCATCTGCATAGCAATGAAAATTTATTGAGTGCTTCCTGATAATCTTACCTAAAGGAAGCATATATAAGGTGAATAGAATTGGTCCAAGCACAGAACCCTGCGGAACTCCATAGCTGACTTTAGTGAGCACAGAGGAGTCGTCATTAACGCGTACAAACTGAGAGCGATCTGACAAGTAGGATTTAAACCAGCTTAGCGCAGTCCCCTTAATGCCAATGAAATGTTCCAGTGTCTGCAATAGGATGCCATGGTCAATGGTGTCAAATGCAGCACTAAGATCCAGTAAGACTAGTACAGAGACAAATCCTTTATCAGATGCAATTAGAAGGTCATTTGTAACTTTAACCAGTGCTGTCTCTGTGCTATGATGCACTCTAAATCCTGACTGGAAATCCTCGAATAAACTATTATTGTTTAGAAAGTCGCACAGCTGATTGGCAACTGCTTTCTCAAGAGTTTTTGAGAGAAAGGGAAGGTTGGATATCGGTCTATAGTTGGCTAAAACCCCTGGATCAAGAGTAGGCTTTTTCAGTAGCGGTTTTATCACAGCTACTTTAAAGGACTGTGGTACGTAGCCTGTTGATAAAGAGAGATTGATCATGTCTAAAACTGAAGAGTCAATTAGAGGTAATACTTCTTTAAACAGCTTAGTCGGGATAGGATCTAAAATACAGGTAGATGATTTTGATGATGAAATTATTGAAATTAGTTGGTGAAGGTCAACAGGAGTAAAACAGTCTAAAACTGCGACAGACTGAGTAACAGTTTCTACGATTTCTGCGTTTGAAGACAAAACAGTACCTGTTAACGGCAGGAGTCGATGAATTCTGTCTCTAATAGTTAGAATTTTGTCATTAAAGAAGCTCATGAAGTCATTACTGTTCAGAGCTAAAGGAATACATGGTTCACAAGAATTATGGCTCTCTGTCAGCCTGGCTACAGTGCTGAAGAGAAACCTGGGATTGTTCTTATTTTCCTCTATTAGTGCAGAGTAATAGGCTGCCCTGGCACTGCGGAGGGCTTTCCTGTATATTTTAAGACTGTCTTGCCAGGCGGACCGAAATTCTTCCAATTTGGTAGAACGCCATTTCCTTTCTATTTTCCGTGAAGTTTGCTTTAATTTGCGGGTTTGAGGAGTATACCATGGAGCTAACCTCCTATGTTTAATTTTCTTCTTTTTTAGGGGAGCAACAGAGTCAAGTGTCATACGCAACGATCCTGTAGCACTATCAACCAGGAAGTCAATCTGGGAGGGACTAACGTTAGCATAAGACTCCTCAGTTGTATTGAGACATGGCATTGAATTAAATACTGATGGGATCATATCCTTAAATTTAGCTACAGCACTATCAGACAGGAGTCTGGTATAAGAATTTTTGCCTACTGGCTGGTAGTCTGGTAATATGAATTCGAAAGTTATTAAATGATGGTCTGATAAAAGAGGATTCTGTGAGGAGACTATTAAGTCTTCGATTTCAATGCCATATGTCAGAACAAGGTCGAGGGTGTGGTTAAAACAGTGAGTCGGTTCATGTACATTCTGGCGGAAGCCAACTGAGTCTAATACTGAGATAAACGCAGTGCTAAGGCTGTCATTATCAACGTCGACATGTACATTAAAGTCACCTACAATAATTACTTTATCTGCTTCAAGAACTAAGCTTGATAGAAACTCCGAGAACTCAGCTATAAATTCGGAGTAAGGACCAGGAGAGCGGTATACTACAACAAATAAAAGTGGCTGCACTGTTTTCCATTTCTCATGAGAAAGAGTGAGAACAAGGCTTTGAGTCCTAGTTTACAATGATGTGCACTTTGTAACTTTATCTTGTATCACCCTGTTTTGATCTCTTAGAAAGGGTTGTTGAAGGGGCTTTTTGTAACCAAGTATTTATTTTTTTTCTCATCTGTTTATTGACAGTGTTAAATTGTGAGACTTGATTCATTCAAACGTGAATGACTGCTCAAAGTGAGAATGTCAGTATATGAAATATAACGCTACACGTTTTCAATAAAAATCATTTGCACAAAGCAAGCCTATCCACTTCCACTATCCATGTTGATAAGAGTATTAAAATGATAATTAATGGGACATTTAGAATAGATAAAAATGTGTGATTAATTTGCGATTAATTGCGAGTTAACTATGACATTCATGAGATTAATCGTGATTAAATATTTTAATTGATTGACAGCACTATTTAAAACATGAACAACAAATTTGGTTATCTTTATAATAATTTCAGCTGTAGTCAGATGTTTTTAGATTGATTTGGTACTCTCAGAGTAGTCAATGGTTCATTTCTTGTCAGTATTCACAATGAGACTGTAGACATTTGAGAAGGGTGAAGAGTGAAGACACTTGGCCTTACTCAGTCTGTGTTTTTGTCTTTATGTGTGTTCTGGTGGACTTGTGAAACTTCATCAGCCACAGTCTAGTGGTAATGGTGGAGATTTTGAACTGTTATGACACTTAAGTCAGGATATATTATCAGGCAAGAAAATAACCATATAGATTTTGAATATGCGGTCAATTTATCCAAAAGATGCACTCCACAAATCTGGCCTTTACGGAGGAGTGGCAAGTAGAAAGCCATAGCTGAAAGAAGGCCATGGGAAATCCTGCTGGAGTTTGCCACAAGCCATGTGGGAGAAACAGCAAATGTGGAAGAAGGTACTCTGGTCAGATGGGACCAAAACTGCACTTTTTGGCCATGGTGAAAAATGATATGTGGCAGAAACCCAACACTGCACATCACTTGAGCACAGCATCCCCACAGTGGAACACGGTGGTGGCAGCGTCATGTTGTGGGGATGCTTTTCATCAGCACACACTGGGAAATTGGTCAGGGTTGAGGGGAAGATAGATGGAAACAAGTACTAAGCAACTCTTGAAGAAAACCTGTTTCAGTGTGTAAGAGACTTGAGACTGGGACAGAGTTTCACCTTCCAGCAGGACAATGAGCCGAAACATGCAGCCAGAATGCACTGGAATAGTTTCAGGCAAAGAGCATTAATGTCTTAGAAACGCCCAAAGCACAGACCTCAGTCTGACTGAGAATCTACATGAAAATTGACATTAACAGATGATATCCATCCAGTCTGACTGAGCTTGAGCTATTTTGCCAAGAAGAATAGGCAAAAATTTCAGCCTCTATCAGCAGAACAGTAACTCCTCCTGGAGCCCATACAAAAAAAGAATGGTTCAGTCTTCTGGGAAAGAGGCATATTTTCTTTCTGGCAGAGAGTTAGATGGCAGCATTAATACCATTTTCATATGACCCAGTGGAGACATTAAGTTCCTGCTCCTAGTCAAGTAATTGTTATGCACATAACCCCCCAAGTAGGTTTTTGTATGGATTAAACAAATGAGATATAATATGTTAGTTATTATGGAAGATCTGGATCTAGGTTGAATTGAAAACTGGCTTTTATATGAATATGTATGTTATGCATATTAATTATGAATGTGATTTAAAAAGCAAATCAAAACAAAACCCCCCATAACTGACATAAACAATAAACCAATGATGGACTATCTGCCCCATCCAAGTTTGGATGGAGAGAATGGAAAGTGATAACTGCAAGGCGATAAAACACAAAGCTAAAAATGTTTTGGAAATAGCTGATAGCATTTGATTGAATCTAAATGTGTGTAAAACGTCCAGCATGCTTTGGTTGCTCCGTGTCCATATGTCCTTGGCTGTTACTCTGACAGGTGCTGTCAAGTACCTGGAGTGCTCTGCGCTGACGCAGCGAGGCCTGAAGACGGTCTTTGACGAGGCCATCCGAGCTGTCCTTTGCCCTCCGCCTGTCAAAAAAGGAGGTAGAAAGTGCAACGTGTTCTGACGGGGATGAGATGGAAGATGAAGCCACCAGGATGTGATTACTTAGGTCAGTCACACATTATGGATGGAGCACTGCCATGTTGGAAATGCTTTCAAACAAAACAGCAATCTACTGTTTGTACAAAAGGAGTTCATCTTAACTGGTCAAAAGCAGGCTGAGGATTTCAGCTGGTGGAATAAAGAGGCAAATATAAGCTAACTTTTAGGGTGCAAAGATTAATTCTGTGTGGTGTAAGCCTTAAAACAGTGCTGTAAACTTGTAATGGCCTGTCTAATAGATAAATAGAGAAGATGAATAAAGTTCCTAATTGTTTTAGGACAAGGATGAGAAAGGGACTTAATTCATTTTCAGGTGGATATACAAAAGTATTTTGCACTCTCCTGTTCAACCTTGAAACCTGTAATTAAGACACAAATGTCATACAAACAAGGAAACAGACCAACTGTATCCCCCTTTTGCACATCCAATGTTGAGTTTTTTCGAATGCAAGCTCTTTTTGGTGGATTTTGTGGAAATGACTTTATTTTGTTATGGTCTTATCATCTGTTTTATTTGAAATACCTGCACAGTTTCAGTAAGTGGTAACCTGAAAATGCATGTGATTAGGACCTTGTAAGTTAAGCACTGGGTGTGGGGGTTCATTCATTGAACTGCAGTTGGCCTCCTGCTGCTTGTGCTCATAATCCATCGGCAAAAGCAAGAATCATCTTGGGAAATGGCCAAAACAGTGTCATGGCACACATGAGACTAAGCGCTGAAATGAACACTGTAACCCTGTAGAATAAGGCACATGATTTTTAAAGTTTGAATCATTACTCTGTATGTCACTCGTCTATAGAGCCCAGCTCTTATATAGCAAATCTTTAATTATGCAAGAGTCATGTGTGTATGCATTGCAATACTGGATGTATAGGTGGTGTATAATAGAAGATGACATGTATGAAAACTGGATTTCTGTGTCAGAACTGCCATGTTTCTGATTTGCTTTCAAAACAGCCCAATAAGAACCCTAAATAACTGAGTACTATTGAAAAAATAGCTTGGTGGAGTTCCATTAAAAGTCTGGTGTTCTTTCATATTTTTCTGTATTCAACAAATTCCATGAAAAGATCAAAACCTGCAACAACAGGACACCAGTTTGTACCGCAGAAAACACAGTCTTTACTCAAAAGCAGAATCTGCTTCCCGCTTATCCATTGAAAAATGATAATAATGTGCCATTAGTGAACAGTTTGTTTTGTGTAACCATCAGGCCAGATGTGAAAAACAGGACCCAGACAAGGCCCCCTTTGAAGGTTCCCTACAGGGCACCCATATGCACTTACAAAGTGAATGATTGAGTGGTTGTTTTGGTGATTTATTGACTTTAACTCTGTGCTAATGTTTGAGCAAATGAGACAGGCAGTGAAAAATGGTATTGAGTAATTATGTGGGATTTTATATTTAATTGTTAATTACTGGTAATGATTCTCTATTTTTTTTTTTTTTTAATATTTTAATCAATAATAACAAAGATGCATTTGACATGTAAAGGGGATAATTTGCTTTGAGTACCTACCTTAAAATCTTGCCAAAAACTCTCTGTACATACAAAAGCATTAAATATGTCTGAATGGACTAAAAGAAACCGCCTTTTCCTGTTGTGTGTGTGTGTGTGTGTGTGTGTGTGTGTGTGTGTGTGTGTCTGTGCATATGCACGTATGTATAGCTTTAATGTGGCACTCGTGCATAATTCCACTTTGTTATTTATTTGCTAATTAGCTACATCAGTGTTGGGGCTACTGTCAGGGATAAAAGCTGTTATTTAGCTTGTCAGGGCCATGGCTTGATCACAGTCATCATTCAGAAAATGATGTGATGTAGATTCCAAAGAAACCTCAAACCCCGTCCCAACAATCAGCAGCCATGGGCTCCTCTCAGCAGCTGTGCCCGGTGGAATTTTGGGGTTACTGTGTTTCATCCACCTACCTTAGAGGCATGCAACATATAGAGAGAGACAACCATTCACACTCGCACCCACACCTAGGGGCAATTTTAGTCACCAATTAACCCAATGAGCATGTTTTTGGTCTGTGGGAGGAAGCCGGAGTACCCGGAGAAAACCCACGCATGCACGGGAAGAACATGCAAACTTCACACAGAAAGGCCCATTCGGGGGATCGAACCGGCAACCTTCTTGCTGTGAGGCACGCATAAACATGTGCTTTTAATGTAAAAAGCATTGAAATATTCATGAATCTCCTGAGAAATGTTTCTGTGGATCGTACTGTGGATATCTGCAGTGTGTTTCTTTACATGGTGAAGTCTCTGCACACAGTGTGTATGTCTCCTGTACTTTTTGTTTGTACGAGATGATTTACGTGATTATAATTTCTATTCTTTCTGACATTGTAAGATATCCCAGATGCTGCATTGGTTGTCTTCAAATATGACCCACTACACATGATAAAACAAGCAATTACCACACAACATACTCATTTTGTTTATACAACCCCACATCTTTCTAGTCCGGCCATCAAGCTGATATTGAGTAGTTTGATCTCAAACCGGACACATGTTTCTACACGGATACATTTAAATAAAGGACACGTCATTTGCGCCGCCCATTAACGCTCGAGACATAACCTCCCAGAGGAACTCTGGAAGACCATTTTTCTCGATGTGTGTTTGTCAGGCTTGGCGGGTTTTATTGGTATTCACTTTTAACAGACTCTGAACGTTTAATATAAATATTTTTTTTGGAAGTTTAGAAAGTGAAGGAGCAGAGTTTGACGGAAGTTTTTTTAAGTTGTTCTTTTAAACCATGGCATGTGAAGGAAACGGCATGTCAGGTAAGCTCTGTGAGCCCCTTTGGACGTCAACTTCAAGTCAAATTCAAGTGTCGTGAGCTAACAAACATAGTTTTCACTGCTACGTTTTGTCTGTCGGCTATGTTGAATAATGGTGACAACATTGAAAGCACTCAGAGGTTCTCGCTGTCCTGTAACATTTTGACCGTGTGTGACGAGTGTACTGATGGCTTTATTCCTCCACAGATGAGAGGATAGGAGAGGCCCTGATCAAAGAGTAAGTTTCCTTCCATTTACCTCCACATTCATGTTGACACTGTTACACACATCTGTTGAAACTGATGAAAAAAAAGCAGACAATACAAAACAGACTAGGACGTCTTCATATAACTTTTGTTCAATCCACAGTAAAAAACAAACAAACAAACAAAAAACAATAAGACAGATATATTCATTAAAAAAACACAAATGCGTTTATATTACATTGAATAAATTTGTAACATTTTCTAAATATTTTTAAATTGAGAAACGTCATCTTCATCATTGATCTGTAGCGACATCTGACATATGATATCATACTATGGTATACTAGAGCTGAAATGATTGGTCAATTCATCCATAAAATCAGCTAAACAAAATGTATCAGCATCAACTAAGTTAAGGGATCATTTGTGTAAATCAAAACTAAATGTAAAAAAAAAATACATTTTGGACTATTGCTCGGACAAAACACGCAGTTTTGATGTGCTTTTTCCACCATGTTCTGAAATATTAGAAACCAGATCATGAATAGGCAAATTATTGGCACATAAGCAACTATGAAAATAATTGTTGGTATAACTCTGCATCAAAACATTCTTTGTTTCAAGCAAGTTTCGGTTTCATTTCACAGTAACAGCTGTTACCTCTTTATTGTAAATCACACCGCTCATGTACTACATGTTGTAGCACCTGTGACTCATACAGTAATGAGGACAATAAATGGAAAGGTCCTGAGACTGTGTGATGCTCTTTTGAGAAATGGCTGCCTTTCAAATCATTGAAATGGGCTGCATCAACTTTTAGTGTTTATCTAGTGTTGACACAGTGGCAGCAATAAGCTGCTGTAAAAATCGCTTAATGTGCAATACAATAAAAGCAGCCATCACTTCATCCCTCACTTCACAAGCTGGTTTGACCGTGGGCCGTGCCAGCCCTCTGCTTGGTCGAGTGAGGTGTGTAGCAGCGTTTTTTCACCACGGTTCAACTACCACAGCTGAGCTAACCACCAAACAGACTGTTAAACCTGCCAGTGTAAACTGATCATGGATGTGGTCACCTGGTGGTTTTGATATTGTTACATCTCTGGTGAGTAGGGGTCAGTTTGGGAAACGCCCGTGTTTTAACGTCCTGTTCTCTTCCAGGGTCATAAAGGAGGAGCTGCGGGATGTACCGTCACAGGATTTCCCACCTCTCACACCACTGGTCGTGGACGTTAAGACTGTGCAGGAGCAGAAGATGGTGACCCAGCTGGGAAAAATGATTCGCATCATCGGCGACAGGGTCAAAGACGACAAGGAATTCCAAGAGTGAGTCTCTCAGCCACTTCAGAGCCTCAGAGCTCATGTTAGAATCCTGAAAACGTCTAGAAGTGCTCTTGAGTTTTTCAACAGAAGTTTTTAAAACATAAACTACCCTCACCCTGTCTTGTGTCTCTTTTGCAGTGCAATAGATGGAGTGGCATGTTGCCCCGGCTCTATGTGGGACAGATTCAAGGATGTAGCAGACAAAGTGTTTCAACACGGGATCACCTGGGAGAGGATTGCTGTGCTCTTCTATGTCGCCGGCAAGCTGGCTGTCAGGGTGGGTTAGCTTCTTTTAGCTGCGGATCAGAATGGACCATGGGGAAAACTAAAGTGGTACTTGTGCTCTCGCTTTCTAGATTTTAGATGATATCTTGTCTTTTTGACATCAGAAGGAGGGTAGTGTTGTGACTGGCTGCTCTGTGAGAAAGGTTGTGTTTGTAGAAGTGTCGGTCGCTTGCCTGTTCAGCTGTAGAGTCTGTCAGTTCTTCTAACTACCAAAGGATTCTTCTAGAACTCTTCGCCTCCTGTGCACCAAAGGGTTTTCAGAACATCTACCTGATACCAAAATTGGCAAAGTCAAAGCAACTGGCTCCCACCTTGTGTTTCTCATCAACAAGGATTTTATGCTTTGGTATTCGCCTCTTGACTTCCTGTCTCCATCAGGTGGGAATGTGTCGTGTAGTTTGACATCTGCTACTTGTCATCCCAGATTCCATCTGCTTGTTCAGTGTTTCGTTGATTGTTATCCAAAAGACTTAGTGGAAATAATTTTTCCTGCTTAGTGCACTTGTGGCTGAATGGGAGCAGCCAGGTCCCAGCGTGCAGCCTGGAACCAGAGGAGTGGGGGCTGTTCCAGCAGCACAGGAGTGCCCGTGGCAGACACTTCCTGTGAATGGCTGTGGGCTGGGCCAAGGGTGGTGAAGTGCAGAATCTTTAACTTATTTTAACTGGTGACGTTGTAGACAGAAGGTTTATGGTGTGTTGCTTGCTAGGATGAAGTAGCTGAAGAGGCTTGGTTGGTTGGTTTAAATGGTTTGAGCTGCTGATGATAACAGCATGCTGGTGTCTCAACATACTGTGTGTGTGTGTGTGTGTGTGTGTGTGTGTGTGTGTGTGTGTGTGTGTGTGTGTGTGTGTGTGTGTGTGTGTGTGTGTGTGTGTGTGTGTGTGTGTGTGTGTGTGTGTGTGTGTTAGAGAGAGAGATGTCAAACCATAGCAGCATAGTTCATTCAGCTTAGGCGTCAGAATGGTAGGGAAAAGCCTGATTGTTATTAATTGCAATTTCCACGATAATCACGTTTTATGGTTGGTTCTGTTTTTGTTATATTCTGTAATTCCGTCCATGTTTCCTGCATTGACATGAAATTGCCTGTCAAACTAGTGATGTGTGTGTGTGTGTGTGTGTGTGTGTGTGTGTGTGTGTGTGTGTGTGTGTGTGTGTGTGTGTGTGTGTGTGTGTGTGTGTGTGTGTGTCCATCAGATGGTGAAGGCCCATCTCCCTCAGTCTGTGAGGGAGATCCTGAAGTGGACTGTGGATTTTTTCAGGAAAAACCTCCTGGAGTGGATTCGGGATCATGGAGGATGGGTATGTAAGGCTTTCACATATATATATTGTAACAGCAGTGTACACAAAGCCATATTTATTTCATTTTCCCAGTGGAATGGATGGTGTTATATGGTGTACAGATTCTGTTCACAGAAGTCAGTGATCAGTGATATTTTACATGTCGGTGGGGCATGTTATTAGCTTGAGCAGTAGGGGGAGCTGTTTAACCTCCAGACTACAGAGGAAGTGTTCTCATCTACAGCTGTGAAATAGCTTCCTTCTTTTTTTATTGCTCCTTTTCAAACAGTGTATGTGAAGTAGTGCTGTCAATCGATTAAAATATTTAATCGTGATTAATCTCATGAATGTCATAGTTAACTCGCGATTAATCGCAAATTAATCACACATTTTTATGTGCTTCCTGAAGAGTTAGAAAAAGAGCGAGATAAAGAGGACACGAATGAGCTGAGAGCACGAGCAACGCAAAGAAACAGTGGTTGAGAGAGCTAGTATGTGAGTTTATTTGCTGATAGTTTCATGTTAATGATGTTCTGAGGCTGAAAATAAAGAACCACCAAACACTCAGCAGATCGTCACTGGAGAGGCCACATGCCACAGTGTGAAAAGTCAGTTTTTGATCTAATTGACACAGTGGAGGTCTCCACTGGACCCAATCAAAATCGGTCCCATAGAAAACCTGCCTAAACCCAGTATGCACAAATTCACCAATAAGACCCAATGCAAGTCGATGCAGGGATAATGAGAACCAATCCACAATGTGGTGAACCTGAACAGACCCTGATGGAGAGAGAACACCAACACCAGCAGCAGCAAAATGATCCATTCATTAAAAAAAGAGAAAGGCAGCAATATAATAATATTATTATTATTATTATTATTATTATTATTATTATTATTATTATTATTATTATTATTATTATTATTATTATCATCATCATCATCATCATCAATAATAATAATGATAATGATGATGATGATAATAATAATAATAATAATTAAGTCCTAAGAACAGATGCATAGGTCAAAGGAACTAATTCCAAAAGTAATTCATTTCTATTCTCAGAATAATGTAAAGTCCTGTTTTCACGTCCTGGGTCAACTGGACTACAGAAAGACAGAAAATAATACCTTTTCAAACCAGTTTCATATCTGTCAAAGTAATGTTCATGCACACACGTTCCACAGCGGGATGCATCACATGACCAGAGCTGTCTCTCCACAGATCAACAGCTTCTCGGAGCTGGCGGTGGCATCCATGCAGAGCGTGTCATCGATGAGCTCTCAGAGCTATGGCCTTGCCCTCATCTTCATCGCTGGTCTGGCTATAGGAAGCTTCATCACCTGGAGACTGACCAGACAGCTCTGAGACACACGCACACGCACACACGCACACACGCACACACGCACACATGCACACATGCACACACACATACACACTCCAAACCTGGTCATCATATGATAGGTGGTTTTTGGCCTGCCTGTAAAATGTTTACAAGAGGGTTTATTATTCCGGTTTGTCATGTAATGACAAAGTGCCCAGACTCTGTCATGTCCTGATCACACGTTGCCGTGAGATGGTCAAACTGAACGAGCCTGACCTTCTCACACACACTCTACTTTGCTTCCCTCTCTAATTTTATTTATGCAAACGTACGTGAGACGGACTGTATCATAAGAAAAAGCTATGATACTGGCTGTGACCATCCTGATGTAGGTGTGCTTTAAATGTTCAGCTACAGTGTTCAGCTTTAGTACATCGCCACACATCCCTCTTCTTTTATTTGACCACTCCTCTATTCTCGCATGAGTCAGCTGATCCAGTCTGTCACCACGAAAGACGTTCCAATTTCTGCTGTGAGGGGGGATCCCCGAGGAGGCTCGAGCCTCCAGCCTTCTCACACGGGAGACTCTCGACGGACCACTGCGATCTGCAGGGGTCACTAGGCCAGTTATCTGAAGCCTTGTGAGCTTGTCCGCTTGTACTGTACGAACTGTACATGAACACGTGGCGAGGCGTACGTCACAGGCAGAGATGTGACAACCTGTTAGGTTTTCCCAGATTGTGATTCAAACGTGATCAGTGCAATAAAACTGATAAGGGAGAATAATGAAAGACATGTAACAAGCTGAGCACCCTCTTTATGATCAGTTTCATGAATATTCCTACACATGTTCACTTCTGTTCAGCAGGGTTTAACCTCAGTTTAACACAATAATTTATCATTTCTGGATTAAAGTTCCACATTTTACAGATTTCCCCCTGATATTGTCCTCATGTTATCAGTGTAAGAATAGCATGCATGCTAGCAAATTAGCTCACTAGCTGTAGTGCTGGCTCAAGCTATGCAGATCATAGCGGTCCATCTTATATGAAATGAATACACCAGTTTATCAGAAATCTATTACTGATTGGACATTGCAGCTGCTTTGAAACTGCATTCGATCATGTCACATACATTTTTATTTATAGAATATCACAAATCCTTCACTCAGATAAGGAAAACTCAAAGAAGCCCCCAGGAACAGAGGAGGGGTCCCTCTTCAGGACAGACACACAGGAAATAGATGTGTGTACAGAATAAACCAACATGGCAACATTACAGTATGGACAATCATGATGGCACAATTGTAGATTGTAAAGAAGCTTTATGACAAATATGGATAGAGTGGTCAAACATAGAGTGCAATAACAAGGCTTAATGATCCACTGATGATAACAGGAACAAGACCTGAAGGCATCAGCGAATGAGCAACACATTGAAAGTCCAGGTGAAAAGATGAGTTTGAAGTTTAAATTTAAAGGCCTTAACAGAGTCAGACTGTCTGATGTCACCACAACACTCAAGCTGTTTGCCAGAACAAATAACAGAAAGAACTCAGGTGTCATATCACGTGTTTAGATTTAATATATATATCCAATATGGGCTTCCATCGAGCTGAAAGAAAGTGGAACTGTGGTAATTGCAGGCCTAATAAACAAAAGACAGTGTTTTCTTGAGCTGTCATTTCTATTTCATCCTGTATCGAGGATGGTATTACAGTCAGGGACAGCAGTTTAGTCAGCAGTAATGGTGAGACTTGACGCTGCACATCAGGTCGAAAATGTGTTTTGATGTTTACTTTGCTTCCACGAATAACAAATGATGAGACATTCTCATCAGAACCTGGATTTTTTAATATTTAACTCACAAATACAATATCAGTAAATGAAGCAAATAAATATTTGTATTGTGCCAAAAGTTTTTGGTGCAGTGACAGACGGAGCATGAAGTGTGTGCCACTCTCACAGTGTCATCAGCATCAGTATTTCAGTATTTTCTTCTTCTTGTGGTGTCTGTAGCGGGAGGGAAGCAGAGCGCTTCTCTCGGGTTCCTCTCCTTCAGGAAGCTCTCACAGTCCAGCCACGCCGCACATGTCGCTGGTGTCACTGTGATCGCACTCTGCTCCGCTGACGCTCAGTTACATCATCAGTAGTCCACTGATGATTTCACAGCGAGTCTCGGCCTGTCAAAGTTAAATCTAACGAGCGTCTCATTTGATGAATTTGTCTGATGGATGGATTCAGTGCCTGAACAGTTCCTTATACAGTGTATCTGTATATATCTTTTATATTGTTGTTTTAAAAAGCCGTTAGTCTTTTGAAAATGGTGCCTTTCAAATTGTAAAGTCATGTTGTAATGTGATTTCCCACTTCCAGCCTTTTCCTGTGGTTTACAGTTACAGAAGTGAAGGGTTTCTTTGCACCAATAAATCATGTGAAAGGTTTCCTTGTGTGTTTGAAGAATCCTTGCCCTGTTAACGTATCTGTAGAGTAAGCACATGCTGTAGATGAAGTGAGGGAATATTACAGCCATGGTTTCCAAGCGATTACTTTGGTTGGCTTGAATGATTGCTTTTCACCAAAGACGGAGACAAAAATGAAAACAACAAGTTATTCAAGCATTACCATTGATATTAATTGTTCACCTGTGCGTCAGTATTTTCTTTCTGGCAGTTTTGATACAGTAGCAGATGAATGCTTTTTTAAATGAACTATTTTGTAATGGTGCTGGTTTTCAGATAACTTTATTGTCTGTCACAAAGAAACAAATTTCCCCTTGACGGTGCTCAGCAATGAATAATGCACAGTGCAGAACCTACAGTAGTCTGTTCAGGGTGATGATTGTTTTTGTAGATGTTTTTTTGGGCCAGTGGGACTTTGTACCATCACTTTTGAACTAGTCAGCACCCCCTCTACAAATGATTCATATTAAGAGCCTTCCAGTGGCTCTCAGGTCCCTTCTGTTCCTTATACGGCAGGCTTTTAATTTGAAACATCTGGAGGAAGTGTTTATTTTTATTGACTTCAAGTAGGTCATGACTAATGGTGCCTTGATGCCTGAGTAAAGCCATAATGAACTGTGTGTGTGTGTGTGAGTGAGTGAGTGAGTGAGTGAGTGAGTGAGTGAGTGGTCCTCACCTGTGGTCCTCCTGTAAGAGGACACTCTGTCTGTCCACTCTGGGTTGTGGTTTCTTATTAATATGATGTCGCTCGCAGTTACAAAGAGTATGTTGGTTCCTTATCTATCTGTACTGTGTATGAAAGGGGGCTTTTTGTGCTATATTTTCTGTTTGATAGCAGTATATAATATCAAAATGTTTTGACCTGGAAATAAAATGAAATTAATGATGACAAATGATTTTAAGACTTTAATCTTATTTACTGCATGTTTACATGTTTTTTGGAGATGGTTAAATTATTGTTGTCCTAAGTCATCCTAAGTTTTATCAATCAGAAAACCAGCATTCATGACCAAGCTTTAATATTTCGCAAATGTTCCATATTTGCTGTTGTGTTCATGCAGTGTCTTCAGTCCTCCTCTTCGTACTGTGTCCCACATTTTACAAATGCATGTCCTTATCATTGCAGGTAATAATGAGCAGGCTCGTGGTGGCCTAGTTGTCTTATGACCAGCTGCTGCTGTGATTGAGTATGGCTATAGTGGTTGTTGTATACCATGGCTGTGATTTTGATTGGTCTTTTGATTGGTCGTGTGTACGGTGAATTAACCTCAGCCATAGCTTCAACCGGAGTTCAGCCCACAGTCAGCGGCAGCATACTGGCGGAGTTCAGCCTTTCTCTGTGGATCGGGGAAATACAGTCGAAGTATAGTGAGGAAAGTCTCACCATGAGCTTTGGTTAGCATGCTAACATTTACCAGTCAGCACTAAACACAAAGTGCAGCTGAGGCTGGTGGAATGTCAGTTGTGCAGGTATTGGATCATAAACCAAAGTAGTGGCCTAATAAACAATTTGACCTCAATCTCATGGTAGATAAAATTCAGGCTTCAGGCTGGAAAATGTAGATTTCTGTAGCAAAGTTCGTGGCAACCTATTCAATAGCTGTTGAGTTATTTCAGTCTGAATCCAGGTGGATCAAGCCTAACGATGCCATCCCCACAGCCATGCTGCTGGCCTGCCAAATAATAATTAGTGGCTGCCACCGACATCTACAGGACATGCTCTCATAGTGTGAGGTCACATGTAAAGATCGCTGTAATACTACGGCGTGTGGAGGCCTTTGGATAAGAGGCCAGAAAGGTTTTTTTTTTTTTTCAGTTTAAGTTCACTTCTCTCTGTTTGTCTCTTTGATTTCCTTTTAAAAAACCTTCTTCCTTCAATGTGCATGAGATCAGCCTTGTTAAATGGTCTTTGAACTGAAATAAACTGCAGTCCTCCTCCTTCCTGTCATTTTCCTACATTCCCTGTGCTAAGAATAAGCTCTATCAAGTTCATGTGTGATTTGGCTTAACATAATTATACCCCTACACTGCTACCTCTCTCTCTCTCTCTCTCTCTCTCTCTCTCTCTCTCTCTCTCTCTCTCTCTCTCTCTCTCTCTCTCTCTCTCTCTCTCCTGCTCTCACTCGCTCCCTGGTGTCTCCTGTGATCCTATAAACGGTAGACAATTAGCAGGGAAGGGTAGTCTTATTAATTAGCCGGTAATAAGGGATGAGCAAAAGAGGGATTGATTGATGGATGGATGGATGGATGGATGGATGATGGAGGAGGAATAGAAAGGAAGACTGCACATGTCCGCTGCTCTTACGGGGGTTGTATTGTTATACAGAACACATCAGAATATGGACTGCGCTGTAGACAACAAACAGTGACCCTCCAGACAGCTTCCTGTCACATTTTCTTCGAAGACTGAGAAAATAGGAGAATGAACTAAAACATGATTTAAAGCAGCAGTCTGTGGCAGGTTTTCATGAAATCTGGGTTTGTGTAAGTGTGTGTGTGTGTGTGTGTGTGTGTGTGTGTGTGTGTGTGTGTGTGTGTGTGTGTGTGTGTGTGTGTGTGTGTGTGTGTGTGTGTGTGTGTAATTCCAGCACTCTTTCTCCTTTTCCCTCTCCCTGTCTGTCTGTGCTCATTCATTATTAAACCCTCAGTAGAGACCTGCCCACCTCCATGCTCATTTATTATGGCTGTGCAGTAGAAAAACACTGGTAGGGGCATCCTGTGCTACAGGTCTCAGGTGATGTAACATGCCCTCTGGCAGCCATCTTGGAAATCCTCAGCTCTTGAAAACATCAGCTGTGAACAGCTGGTTGCATTTCTCACAAATTGACTGTCTCAGTGTGAAATCAACGTATTTCAGGAGTGGAAAATAATCATCAGGATGTGATAAGAAATAACTGTTAATGTGTAGTTTTAATAGCATCATTATTGCAATGTGTGACAATGAACACAAGAGGGAGCCCCTCTGTACCACACACTGGCCTCACTGCAGCATATGCCTGCCACTATTAGCAAAACAGAAAAGCCTAGTTTGAGGTTATCATGATATAAACTGTGAAACACCCAACAGAAATAATAAAAGTGGAATATTACTCTTAAATCATGACCAAAAAGTTAATATGTAAATGTAACTGATTTAAATTCAATTTCATTTTAGTTTCATTCAAACAAATGGTTCATATGAAGACTCATTCAATTTGAAGAGAACATACCTGTAAACATAGGGATTTGAGAATAAGGGAAATTTTCCGGCACCACCCTCACTACTCTCCACATTCCCCTTACATTTAGACAAGGCTACACACAGTGAATTCTAAAAACTAGCCTTAAAATATCAGAGCAGCAAAGATCAAGTTAACTAGTTCCTACATCAAGTGACTCCAGTTAGGCGGTCAGAATCAGATACCCGGTTGAAAGTGAAATACTGTGATCATCCCTGCATTATATCAGTGAAAACACTAAAGGACATATAAATTCAGCACTTAGTGTATTGATGTATCACTTGAAGGATTTGTACACATCACTTAAACATTCTGACTCAGTTACGGTTTTGATTGAGGCTACTGACAAGAGAGACAGTTGGAAGGAGAGGGTGATTATGATCATTGGTGGAGTCAATGTTTCTGAGCCTCTTGGGTGAACACATGTTTGGCAGATTTGTTGCTTTTTCCTCCATGTGATCCACTGGAATGTGCCATGTGGCATATTTTACAAAAAGCATGACTTTGACTGACACACAGGTAAACCTCCTATGTATCGAGATACTTCTGCCATTTTGGCAGGTCCTCCGTCCCTCTCCTCTTCATCCTTGTTCTTGTTTTTTTTATTGGCGGGTGTTTGGGTGAATGACTCTTCTCAATAAATGACACTTAGGTTCCAACCATTCAACTATCTGTTTTTGTGCATGATGTCCACAAGAAGGCAGAGAGCAGAGTTTCCAGTTGGTGCTGGTGTCTACTTGTCCTGGACGGTTTCAATGTCCCAGACGAACTGGAGGAATTCTGTCCCCTTCTGGTCTGATTATGGACCTGATTATGGATTACGGATTGTTTCCCCATATTTTTGTGTTCAAATAACTAATTAATGTTTACCCAGTATTTAGCATGAGTGCTGAAGCTAGCAGCCACAGAACAGGCTGCAATGTAATCCCTTCAGGCGTTTGTGCACTGTCAATGTACATCCACTGAAATTGTTTGTTTTTGCTACTGACAGGCTCATATTGTTATTCTAGGTGTCTGACAACATTATGGAAAGAATCCCAACAGAGACAGACCTTTTTGTTAGAGAGTAAGATCTGTTTTGTTTCAACAAAAACAGCCATTATTTCGCTGTTGCCAAAACCACCAGACTCCATTCACAGAAACAGCACACTTTACTCAAATGCGACTAAAACAACATAAAAGTCACCAAAACCTTCTTGCTTCATCTTTTTCCTCCTCCAACAATCACCATTAGTTTGGTTGAAATAAACTCTCTCACTGAATCAGGAGAGGAGCAAGAGAGAGGGCGGACATCAGAGAATGCAGTGAAAACAGCGCATAGAGGCAGAATATTTAAATATAGAAATGTTAGCTTTCGCGATCAAATGAATGGATTTTTTTTTTTTTACAATTTTAATATATATTTGACCACAGAATATTTGTTGACAGCCCTACTGTGCATCCAACAATGGTTTTATGAAGTGTTCCCTAGCCCATGCTATACAGTGTGGTAAACCTCTCTCCATCGTTGCTTGTGAACGACTGAGCCTTTCCAGGATGCCCCTTTCATACCCAACCATGATACTATCACCTGTTACCAATGAACCTGTTTTACCTGTGGAATGATCCAAACAGGAGTTTTTGGAGCATTCCACAACTTTCCCAGTCTTTTGATGCTCCTTTCCCAACTTGTTGCAACTTTCAGGGTTCACACACACCCACCAACCTGAACAAAACTCAGCTGGCTTTAACCTTACCAGTAGTCAAACTACTGGACATACATTTCTCCTCTTTTGGTGCCACCTCCAACACTTCCTGGACCAGTTTGTCAACTGGGAGATAAACTGATATCAGTCCTGACTTATTATAACTACATACTAAATCATTACATTTTCGGAAGAAATACTTCTTGTTTTTACAAAATATATCTTTGTCTTACAAGAAATACCAGACAATCCTTCTCAAAAAACATGGTTGTCTAGGCTATCTTTAGCTTATTTGTATCTTTGCACCCATTTTTACGCTTTTTGTTATGTGGCGACCTCTCGTGGCTATAGTAATTATGATGGGATTAAAGGGGAAAATCTAGGTATACTTCCATAAGTAGCAGGTTGAGGGTGGGTGAATGGATAAGAATATATTTGTGTGTGTGTGTGTGTGTGTGTGTGTGTGTGTGTGTGTATATATATATATATATATATGTGTGTGTGTGTGTGTGTAATATAGAAACCAGTCAGTGCCTAAACAGGAGACATTTCTGCTGACAATGGTTTGAAGAATTTAAATGACCTTTCATTGTTTCCTCTCTTCTCTTCTTCCTCTGCTCCCCTCTTCATATGATGAATTTGGGGCACATCAGATGTCGGCCTTTATTGCAGTTTTGAGAAATACGAAGAAAGGCAAGGAGAAGAGGCAAGTATGAGGAGAGCAGGGAGGACACGAGGAGGTCAGAGGGGGCACGCAGACAGCCAGAGGTAGAGAAAGAGGAGGAGACAGAGTGGGGAGGAGGGAGGGGAGACTGCAGTGTTTTGGTCCCCTGCAGTTCTATGCTTTGGCCCTTAGATGTCCCTGTGCACCACTCTGCAGTAAAACGGACGTGAGAACAGATGCAGAAACTGCACTGCACTGTGTGTGTGTGTGTGTGTCTAAGAGAGGGCAAGAGAGACATTCAGGTACAGGCTGTCTCTCTCTGTAGCAACAATGCAGTTTTACGCCTTCCCTGATCAGTGATGTAATAGGTCACTTTCTTTCTCTGTTGTTGTTAAAGGAGTGGTTCAGCATTTTGGGAAATACACTTACTTTTTGTCTGAGGGTGAGAGGAGAGGATAGATATCAATCTCACGTATTTTCTCCAGTACAGAGCTGGAGTCGGGAGCAGCATAGAGACTGGAAGCAAGGGGGAACAACTAGCCCAGCTCAGTCCAAAGGGAAAAAATACACTTCAAAGCTCACTAATTACTATGTTGTATCTCATTTTATTCTCACAAAAAAATGTTCAAAAGACAACTGATATTCTGCTATGCCACATCTCCCGCAGTTGCTGTTGCAACGCCTGTCAAGCTATATATTCTCAAAGAAATATTGTGTTTCCATTGAATTGTTATGCACATTTTCAATTTTGCACCAAAAAAATAAACAACAATAACAACAACAAAAGAGTGGACACACCAGGAATTCAAAAAAAGGCAAATATTGTAAAAATGTTTTTACGCTCGGCTGAGGTGGGTTTACTGTCAAAAACAAAATGCTTAAGTGCTAAATTTGGCTGCAAACTCAACCAGTTGTGCTGTAGATTCTTAGTCATTTTTGAAACGATAGGTTCTTATTTCATACAGAGGCAGACGCTGGTTGCCATTGCTGGTAGTTGCTATGTGATATCATGTTAAAACTTGGAGGCTAAAGCTTTACGTCCGAAGCAAAGAGTCAGTGTCCTCAGCAGTTGGGCCATGCAAAGGTCTGATGTATTGCAGTGTAGGGTTACAACTAGCTTTCTAAAAAAAATGTTAAGAATAGATTGTTATTTCACTCTATCTCTAACACATTTGACTTAAATCATGTATTCCTATTTTTATCATTACTCTAATGATATGCTCAATCCTATCCTTGAAATAACGGTACATTAGTGTTAATATTATAGGTAGCAAGCTAGCTGGTTCAGCATAGTAATATTTGCAGCTTATGTTAGAGTAGATAAACACATTATTTAGTGCATTCCTTACATTTTGCTCTTGGATTTCAGAAAGACTAAAAAAAGTTGCATGCTTGAACTATTTATGGGTAAATAACAGTCAGGCACAGTTCTCTGCACAGCTTCCCAGAGTCTTGTTGTCACTTTGAGGTTAGGTTAAATTATTTGTTGGGGTCAGGCTGTATCAGTACCAGGGCCGTGGTGAAAAGCCCCTTGAGCTCAATGAAAGCCCTGTCTGCCTCGTCTGACCAGCTAAACTTAGCTTAGTCAATGGGGCAGCAATTTCGCTATAGTCCTGGACAAACCTCCGACAGAAGTTTGCGAACCCCAGAAATTGCTGTAACTCCTTATGGGTTTCCAGGACGGGCCACTGCTCCACAGCTCTCACCTTCTCAGGGTCGGCTCTCAGGCTTCCTTCCTGGATGACAAAACCGAGAAACAAAGCCGACTGAACATGGAACTCACACTTGTCAGCTTTAACGAATGGCTTGTTCTCCAGCAGGCGAGTGAGGACTTGCCAGACGTGAGTCTCATGCCCCTCGGCTGAACGAGAGAAAACCAGAAGGTCATCCAGATACGAAGACGAATCTGTTGATAAAGTCTCTGAGAACGTCATTAATGAGAGCCTGAAAAACGGCTGGGGCATTGGTAAGACCGAAAGGCATTACCAGGTATTTGAAGTGGCCCAAAGGGGTGTTGAACGCGGTCTTCCACCCTTCTTTATCCGCACCAAGTGGTAAGCATTCCTTAGGTCCAACTTAGTGAAGACGGCCACTTCCTGGAGGGACTCAAAGGCAGAATTCATTAATGCAACGAAGAAGAAGCCTGCCCCCAGAGGTGAGAAGGAAGGCCCGATAATGCCTGCTGCCAATGAGTCTGTGATGTATTGTTCCATTACCTCTCTTTCTGGGCATGACAGGTTGTATAGCTGACTGGAGGGGAGTGGGGTGCCCGGGAGGAGGCCAGTGGAACAATCATAGGGGCGATGAGGGGGTAGAGACAGAACACGCTCCTTGGTGGTTGATGGTGGTTACCTGAAATCTGCATCCTGACAGGAGTGGTGCGGTGCATTACCTCAGAAAGAATCTTGCCATTGAGCCCGTACGCCTTAATGGGCTTTTCCAGGGTCTCCAATCTGCATCCAGCCTGCCTTGCTGTTCGTTCGTCCAGCAGGTTATCCTCCGCTCTGGAATCTATCAGGGTGAGTAGAGAAAAAAACCTCCCCTCCCACAGTTAATGAAGCTTTAACTTGGAATTTGCGTTGTTTGGCTGAACGGGGATTTGTTGAGATTCAGCGCCCCATGCCTACTGACGAGCCTTCTCTTTTGGCCACAGTAGACACTTGGGCAAGAAGTGACCCATCTGGCCACAATAGATTCACTCACCTGCCCGGATCCTGCGGACGCATTCAGTGGATGACAAACGAGTTCTCCCCAGCTGCATGGGCTCGTCCTCCACAGGCCGGTTGGCAGGTGGTAGAGGCGGTTCGACTCGACTGACTCCGAGGGTGAGGAATGGCTGTAGCGGAGCGAGGACTGGTGTGAGGCGTGGGCAGATCTTTCCAACTGTCTCTCACTGAGGCGGTTGTCAATCTTGATGGTTAGGTTAATCAGGTCAGGTCTGCAGGTCAGTTGGTTCATCTCAGGAGGCCAGTTCTTCTTTTAGTTGTTTCTTGAGCCCCTGGATAAATGCACCGCATAAAGCGGTGTCATTCCACCACGCATCTGCAGCCAGCGTCTGGAAACCCATGGTGTAGTTGGCGGCGGTGCGGGAGCCCTGCCAGAGACTCAGTAGTCAACTGGAGGTGTTACCAGAATAATTAGGATGATGAAAAACCAGTCTAAGTTGCTTCTCAAAAGTCTCATACATAAGGGTGCTTACGCTAACATTAGTGTTGAATGCCTCAGCCCACGTCAGCACTTTGCCTTGCAACAACCCTAGCACAAAATGAACCTGGGCCTGGTTAGAGGAAAAGGAACAGGGATGCTGCTTGAAGAGTAAGCTGCACTGTAGTAGAAAACCGGACACTTATCACGCTTACTGTCAAATGGTTCTGGGTCACTGATATGAGCCTTGGTAACCAACTGGGATTCAGAGGTGATTACTTACGGTTGCAGGTGGTGATGCAACAACAAAAAGCGCACTCAAAAGGAGTGGAACAAACAAACTGAGAGCACATTCAATGAGTGGAACAAACAAAACTCCACATGGGAGGCTGAGGCTGGGCAAAGGTTGGATGTGGCCGGTAGGCACTGAAAAAAGACAGAAGCACGTGTGAGAACAAAAGAAAAACCCACCTTACTAGGTGCGTGAATACTGGGACAGTAACTGACAAATAACTAGAGGTACCCACTAGGCATGGGCTCTGGAAACTCATGGAAGAGATCAGGATAATCGGGCGACAAACCAAGCTCAGCGTCTTCCTTATATAGTAAGCCCAGGCTCATGCATTCCAGGTGCGCTGCTGGAGAGGCAGAGCCAGCTGGGTGCAGGGATACACCCAGGACACAGACAGACAGACAGACAGACAGACAGACAGACAGACAGACAGACAGACAGACAGACAGACAGGCAGGCGGACAGACAGACAGACAGACAGACAGACAGACAGACAGACAGGCAGACAGGCAGACAGACAGACAGACAGACAGACAGACAGGCAGACAGATAACACTAGAGAAAAGGGAAACAGCGAACACTAGGAACAGACAGGTTAGCGGATCCTAACACACACTTCCTGTTTTACACTAACCAATTTATCATTGTCTTCTTCTCCCATCTACCCCCATCTCTCCTCTGTTACTTTTCCCCTCTAATATTCAAATGTTCAAATCTGCATGACCATCATCAAGCCAGTATTACCAAAGTAGGTTGGACAAGGTTTACAATCTTAGTGTAATCAACCCACTCAACACAAACTTATCACACAAAAATTAACCAGAGTGGAGGAGTCATCCTCTCCCAGGACAAGATCAGCTTTTGGCACAACAGAGAGATTAACAACAGATACCTGGTAGGATTAACAGGGCTCAAAAGGAAATAGGGCAAATAATCAAAATCTCCACAGAAAGAAAATTAGTTTCACTCTTTCAATGGAAGAGCAATCAGACCTCTGAGACTGATGCTGTTTGCTTCCACAGAGAACTAAACAAAAAAGAACTGGAAGCATCACTAAGGTGTGAACTCCTTCTCTCACATACAGTACACACTTGAACTCTGGCTGAAACCTGAGGGGACTTCCTGCTAGAATGACTCAGTAGACAGTACATGACAGCAGTCATTTTCTTCATCAGTAAAATTATGTGTGTATTTTGTCTCTTTTATTATTTGTAAGGTTATTCACTGTTGTCTGACTGAATACAGGACCTTAACGCCATGCTTGAAGCAAAGACACAGAGACCAGGAAAAAATAAATGGCTTTTTATAACAGATTTAAGGCAATTCTGAGATTTCAGCAGACTGACAGGGCAGGGCAAGGGCAGGTGAAGACAAGGCACCTGAGCACATACAAAAAAAGGCAGGAGTCAGGAAGGCAGACAAACAAGCAAGCAAGGTAAACTGATCAAAAAGTACTTAACAGAGCTGCTGGGTCTCAGTCGTTACCACAGAGCTGAGCAGATGATTTCGACTAATACTGAATGGAGGGCCAGGGCTTATATAATGTGATGGCAGGTGAGCCTTGATTGAGTGATTGACTACCGCTGCGCTCCAAGAGGAGAGAATCAAGCTTGACCTGTCAGCCACGCCCCTGCAGGGAGACAGACAAGAAACATAAGGAGAAGGAAAGAAAACAGAGGACAGAGGGGGAAACAGAGGGGAAACTTACACGCTAAGACTGAACTACATTTTTACAATTTACTGCAGTTTTGCTTGAAGACTTTCGAATGTTTGTCCACCCAAAGTTATGTAGTGGAAGTTAAGAACTCTTAAAAAAATAGTGAGTTATTTTGACTCAACCAGCAAGAGATCCATGCAGACTGTACATCTGCCTACTGCCTGCACAATCAATCAAGGTGCACATCTTCTGATTAAGCCACCTGGAAGTATGTCATGAAGAGGTTCCCAGCTGCAACATCCACTTATGTGGTTTCTGACTTAGAAAGTCTTCAATAATGGCCAACGCAGCTCAAAGTAGGCAGAAAAATCGTCATGCTCATGACTGGGTTGATGTTGAAATAACAGTTTTAACCCTTAGATTTTACTATATTAGTTGTAAGTGTACCCATAGGCAATCATGCCCTATCCTTCACCATTGCTCAGTACATTGCATAGTGTACTTTATCAATCATAGATCAATATTAGTTTTTCAGTGGATTCACTGAATTAATTTGGTTATTAATTTCCCCTCTTTGGAAGTGGTGCCCCAGGCAAGTGCAAAACAAATAAATATTTTCCCTACAATGGCTAGTGTATCAAGATAATGCTAACTTAAAACAAAAAAAATTGTTCCAATGTTTTTGGAGACTTAAGGACCTGTCAGCAGGCAAAGCTGACTTATAGGCCAGCTCTAGAGATGGCTGGCCAATATCCATGGCCATGCCAGGCAGACCAGTCTTAGTGGCCATTCAAACAAAAAACAGCCATAATTACTGAAAACATGGCAACATAGTTCAGTCCAGTTCAATCCAAAAGTAAAGCGATTTAAGATGCAGATTGTATTGTCAGTTTTCACTGTAATACTTAGCTGTCAGCTGCCATCACTTTGGCACGTAAAAACAATCTCGATGATTGGATGTTTCTTGCCGAAATGCACAATGAGTGTTTTTATGTCCAAAGACTTGTGACTTAGATTTTTTGTTAACAACATATTTTCTAAGATATTTGTCATAGAAAAAAATGAGTGGGACTTTTTCTTCTGGAACCAGGGGCACCTCAAATATCTCCTCCAACTTTGTAATTCCATTGTATGAAGGTATTTTGTATTCCAGGCCTTCTGTACAGTTACGAGCCCAAAGGTCTCAAGGTTGGACAACACAGAGACCTCAGGCAGAGACACGTTAACATAATATTTAGAGACCATTCTAGCAGACAGCAGATAGGAAGTCTCTCCCTGTTTTAGCTACAGAGGTAGCCCACTGCCCAGGTCTCATAGATAAACTGTACAGACATAGACTGGACCAATTCTAGGAAGATTGCTCAAGTTCGCATTTAAATAAGGAATTAGTGTCCTCAGTTAGAGGATTGGATGTCAGGGCATACGTAAGTATGGTATGAGCTATTGTTTGGTTTTGACTATCCAATAGAGTAACACAAATGTAGAAGGTAGGTATAGAATATCTGTAAAAGGGAATAGTTCAAGGAGTAGAAAGGAGAAGTGTGACATTGAGGGTACTGATAGAATTAGAAAGGAATCATCAGGATTTGGTGTTGCACTACCTTTGTTTACTCGAGGACATTGTGTTGTTCATCAACTTCTCCTTGATGCACCAAGTCTGCAATAAATTCTTCTGCATTTCTCCATAGTCTCCATACTGTTTAAATTTGCTTTAGTGTTGTATCAGTGGTACGATTTCTAAAGTTTATCACGATGAAGGTCCATAAGAACTCTTCATCTGGTGTCTCTGTTTTCTGTGGTTCTCAGACACAACAGGATTTTCTCTCTATCTGTTTTATATGCAGATACAGATTCACTACAAATCTTGATTACACCGAATCAAACATTTCTCAGCTGCCCCAGAACGTCTTCTCATGGATGTATTCTCACTCACTGTGGGTCTTATCTGCCTACAGGGCACAACCCAGGGTTGCCCCAGAGACCACTGTATTCACAAATCTTTATTTACTTTCACCAATTGACCACTGTTGCTAATAGTTTCAATTCAAGAAGCTTCTTCAAAGCTTGTAATACTTCTATAAATTTAAGACTACATTGAATCCAGTCACACCAGCTCACTTAATCTTTACATTTCAAAACCGTTTAGCACTTTTAATTGAACATCTACTGGGAAATTTGCATGGCACATTTGCCCCAAGCAACGCCCCCAGAAAAATTAGCCAGGAGTCCGGCTGAACTCACAGTGCAGCTGATACTGCCCAGACACTGATTTCTGACTTTGTAAAGGCTCGGAGGTTCATAGATTATTTCAAATCAAAATACAGTTTCTTTTTGATCTCAGATCAGCTCAAGATCAGAAGGTTGCTGTAGCTCAGCAACACTGGACTGCAGCACATCAGGGACTGACTGCTATAGCATGTCAACTGGCAACTGCTCCAGCTCAGGGACAGGGATCTGGTGCAACATGGGAACTGGTGACTACTGCAGCTCAAGAAAAGGGCATGAGTGCAACATGGGAACATTTTGCTGTTGCAGCTCAAGAACAGGGAATGGCTGAGGCTCTGGAACAGGGAGCTGCTACAGTGCAGAATAAGAATCTGACAGGTCTAATTGAACATTGAAGATGACCAACTGATGGTCTGGGACATCTGGCTTTGGATCAACAGGGGCTGCTCACTGGAGATCTGGCTATGGTTGGCAGAGGCTGCTGACTGGGTTTCAGGCAGTGTATAGGGACAGCAGACTGGGAGTCTGGAAGCCCAGGCTGGACATCAAAGGAGACGAGTGACTGGAGGTAAGGTGTAAGTGTCAGCTGTGCTGCTGACTGCAGACCAGGAACTGGTGTCCACTGGGCTGCCAACCGAGGGCCAAGAATAAGTGTCGGTCAGGCCACTGAGTGGGAACCAGTCACTGGGAACCAATGCTGTCAACTGGGCAAACTCAGGGTCCTGCTTTCAATAGACAACAAAGGAATTCAGGAAACTTGGCTTTTCATTAAACAAAACATTCTGTGTCACTCCCAAGTCATTGCCAGGCACGCAGGAGTGGCGAGTCTCTGCTGCGTCAATTTTTTGACTAGTTCATAATGTCACAATGTGAATGCAGGGTACGGGGAATAGGACCCACATGCAGACACCAGAGCAGAGCTGAAGCAATTTAATGATTTAATGCACAAAATCCAAAGGTACAATTGAAACCAGATAAAAGCAGTCCAATCAGGCAAACAAATCTATTTAGGAGCAGGCCCAGTGGGCTGCACCCTGCCCATCAAAGCTTCCCATCCAGCTCACAGAATATTAATGAATTCAGAAAATGCGCAATAAACGTTACTCACCAATGGAAGAGGCCCAGTCTGATTAGCTTGCCAACCCCTGGCAACAAGTCAAAAAGTAATTTATAGTTCACCCATTCTACAGTATTGGATTATTCTCCAAATCTATCCTCTCTACTCTGTGAACTATGGGAGGTAACTATGGAGTTGTCATAGAATCACTTAGCTTATGCATTAAATGCAAGAGGTGTCACTTGGGTTTGTTTCATTGGCCAACTGTTGTATTGAGTCTCAAGCTGAGCATTTTTGTTTGCTTTCTGGCATTCAAAACAGGAGGCTGTGTTGAAATAAGGACTCATTCATTGGTAGTTGAAAAAAGTAGAATAAAGCCTTTAGTGTCTCTGGGGGGAGCTGTGTGAAGTCTGACTAATGTCCTCCAGTAATGTCACTTGAGTCAGTGTTGGTGTGAGCTGAAGACTACAAGTTTGAAAATGAAACAAATTGGGTTTATTTATTATTATTTAGCATTGTGGGTAACGAAGGAACCAGGAATAGAAAAGACACACATCTACTGTATCAATTCTGATATTATAGTAGATACCACAACCGTGATCTAACCCAAACCAAGTACTGCTTGTGCCAGAGCCTGAATAAATCTTAACTATAGAGGTGGTCACAAACAGTAATATTAATTGTTTTTGTAACAGTTTTGGGAGGCAATAACAAACAACATTCCAACATTAACAGCGACTAGAAGATGCTTACATGAGTTATTTTGGAAGGTAAGGAAAACTAATGTAATGTATTTTGTCAGACACACACACTCACACACACACTCTCCCTCTGTACTGGTGCAATGTCAAAACAAACACAGGTCTCTTCAGGTTGACTTTGTCTCATCCTGTCCATGTGTGCACTGTCTGTGTGTGCACTTTGTGTGCACGTGTCCCCTCCTCTATCACCCTCATACTGCAAAGAGCTCCGGAGCTCCTTAGTCAGCATGTTAACTTAATTAACTGAGTGTGTGTATGGGTGTACATGTGCTAATGCGTTGTCCATCTCTGTGACAGTTTGTGCATAGCTCTGTTCATGAAAATGGGAGTGTGTGCTTGTGTCAGACGTGTGAAAGAAGACGTGTTCATGTACGTGAGTGTGTGACAGTAACAAATAGCCATGACTGACCCATCAGTTATTTCTAGTTACAAAAAAACGAGGTGTAAGAGGAGAGAGCAGGAGAGGTCGTGTCTCACAGGCAGGGTTAAAGAAGGAACTGATTTCATAATACATAAAATAGATTGATTGCAAACAGTGATAGTTAACTTGTGTGGGTTGTATTTAGTTGTTTCAAAAGAGTACAGATACATTTAAGAAAAAGATTGCATTTTCTATCACTTATTCTAAAATGTTCAAAAGACATTGTTGGTGAAATTTCTACACATCACATGAGCTACTTCTTACTGAGAGATTACTTGTCACTGACTATTTACACCCAGTAACTGTCAGGTGAACCAACTACACAACAAGGCTAATTTTAGTATGCTAATATCAACCAATGTTCAGTGAAGAGTAGTAGTAGTAGAACGGTCAACACACTGACATGAAACTTGATAAATGCTGTTTAATAATGAGGTAAATATTAAGGATTTAAAATTAAAAATCACAAAAATATACAAACATACTTCAAATGATTAAACATTATGCTTATAACATTGACTACAATGAATAACGCCCTTCTTCCATTCTGAAGTTTTAAGAATGACTTTGGTTTTTAAGGGCACTACTGTGCACTTGACACTGAAACAGGAACCTCTCTCTATTTATATCTTAATCATTATTAAGTTCACAATATGTGATGTGATGTGATGTGATGTGATGTGATGTGATGTGATGTAACAGTTGTCTGTGGAGATTACACTTTACTAACCATGGCAGAGGAACAAAAATACAGACATACATATTAGCAATTTGGCAATAATTGCTGTCATCTGGCAGTCACAGTAACCTTATGAATAATATCACTCAATTCTTACTAACAAACATTAGCATAAGATGTGTAATCAGCATTAGCAAGCTTTCTGTTGAGCATGGTAGCTAATGGTATAACTCAGATCTTCAAGATCAAACAGGATGAAGAAACACTGCTGCTGTCAGGTGAAATACTTCACAGAAAACATACATGAAAGGTAACAGAACCACAGTGACAAGTGCAATGCAGATGCAAACAAAATCATTGCAAATGAATAAATAAATAAAGAGAAAGTAAATACATACTAAAAACAAACAAGGATGTCAAGCTTTATTCTCATTTGTTTTCACCTTTGAGGAAAAAAGTGCTAAAAAATACTAACAAATGTTTAATCAAATTCATATAAAAGGCTAAAACTACCTGTGGAGCTCTCCTATAGCTGTACTTTTTAAGTCATAGCTTTCATTATGAAGTTTGTGCAAAGGTCTGAAAGTGAAGCTGAAATATAATATACAACTTAGTCTACCCATGCCTCAAACACTGAATCAGCCAATAGCAGGCCTCCAGAGTGGAGAGGGCTGTATCCCATCATTCAGCACAGCTGCACACACGCCTTGTTATGATTAAGATCATTAAATATTTTTGCACGACACTTATTTTCAACTACTGGAATGACAGAGCAATTACATCATTCATCTATACACACTGTTCCTACAAAGGTACGTTCAGTATTCCTTCCACTGAAGCTGACAGGGTCATGTGTCCACCAGAGAAGGCCGACTGTGTCACTTTGTGTTTTTCCAGCAGAGGCGAGCGGTGTTGGTGCTGTCCGTGGTGCTGAAAGCTGAGGGACGGCTTCTCCTTCCCTCAGTACAGGACTGATGAGGACAGCTCTTAGGATTCTCTGCTGAGCGTTTTTGTCTGTCTGCTTTCAACACCGCGGACACAGCATGTGCGCTGTTCCAAACTAAGACAAAATATCCTGGGCAAAGCAGTAAGCTCACAGTTTGAGTGCAAAACATGGAAAAAGAGGACAAATAAAACAGACTCCAAAAATAAATAAATAAATAAAAAATACGGTATTGTATCAGTTGTCTTATTTTGTACATCCAGTTGCAAGTTTATCAGGTACACCCAGCTAAAACTAATGCAGTTTAATCCCACAATCCATTTTTGTTGAAACTTTCTCAGAGAAGTGTTGATCATTTTGGAGGCTGCAGTTTGTGCTGCTGACCCATATAGTGTTGAAGTGACAGGTGTTTCTGTTATTCTATCATTATTTTAGGCATTTGGTTTGACTGTGTTTCCTTCTCTCTCCAGTTTAGCCTTTTTTTTATGTCCATAGCTGTCAGTAAGTACAGTACTGCCAAAGAATGTTATAGAAATTTTACAATATTGGTATATTAATTCAGAATGAAAGCTCTACACATCACTATATCATGTAGACTTTTGTATGAGTAATTTCTACCTGAATTTTTTTTGTCATATAAAAGAGTTTGAAAATGTGTACATGAACACATGACAACATGAGGAAACTGAAAGACCATGAGATGTAGGTAGGTGAGATTCTTTATACATGTCATCAAGTCAATACATTTATCAACTTTGATATCATGTTTTAGTCTATTATTTTGTATTTCAGTATTTTTTGTTTCATTATCATTAATTTTTTTCTTTGCACATACACACATGGCTATCCACCCAGTTTTTCTGAGCAGTGACCAAGTCTGGAGGGCAGAACAGGGGAAAAAATGCAGAGAGCAGAGATGGAGAGAGAAGCTGCTGAAGGGAAAGGAGAACGGAGATGAGGAGATAGAGAGGCTGAGTAGGAGAGAGGAAGAGGGACAGAGAGTTCGGCTGATCTTCACATTTCATCACATGTTCTCATGGAGAGCATGATGAGGAAGAGGAGAAAATAGTCTCCCAATGCAGAGGGAATAAGGAGTGAGAGACAGGGAGGAAGAGGAGGAAGAAGGTGAGAGAAGACAGATAGATGAGAGAGAGAGAGAGTGGAGAAAGCGAGGGATGGGAGATAGAGTGAAGCAGAGATGAAAAAGGAGACTGCTTTCACTGCAGCAAAAATAACATTCACCATACAGTGCAGTGTCAGTATATGTGAATAAATGAAATGTATGCACATATATATTTGTATACAGTATATCTTTGGATGTTTTCTTGCGACTCAGAAAACCTGATGGTGCATTTTCACTTTGTCAAAAAGGGTTTTTGGATAAGTTTTAGGATTCTGACGGTCATTGAACTAAGCATGTATTCCTTCAAAAGTCAGAAACATGAATAAATAAACTTAAATTATGACCTTTTCACAGACAGTGTCAATGTATCTACTGCATGTGTCCCTTCTGTCCAAGGTAGAAAAAGACAAATGTCCACCCTCTGGACTTGAAGACCTGACCCCTGCAGACTTTGTTCATACATGCTGTGATGTGTTCACCATCATCATGTCAAATATGCACAGCTGCTGGGCTGTGAGGGGGTGAAATATGCTGTGAGACAGCATGGAAAGAAATAGCAACTGGTTAGCTTAGCATAAACACTGGAAACAGAGAAAGACTTAGCCTGGCTCTGTCCAAAGGTAAAATCCCACCAGTGCCTTTAAGCCTAACTAAGGAACACATTATATCTTGTTGTTTAACTGGAACAAAATATTATCCTAAAGTGTCATCAGCACTATGAGGTTGTCAGTTCACCAGCAGATACTCTCAGAAGCCAATGCTCCTGACACATAGCACATCTTAAAACTACATTGTGTAATGTTTAGAAAAGTTGTGTATAAAAGTTGTGTAATGTTTACACAATGTCAGTCTCTCAGTGGTCAGTCAATCATCAGCTCAACAAATTGACATCCTCTACTGCAGTGCACTGAAAACCTTTTTTTCAAGACGTTGTCTTAGTGTTGGTGTCTTACTAGAGCATGTACTGATAGAAGCCATGTCTCTAATAAAGAGGTCAGATTTCATAACCGTGCTTCTAAAAATGAGTCACACACACTAATTCTACTGCCAAATAACATTTGAAGTAAAACATGATTGCTGCCTGCTTTACGTCACAGTCAACTTTTTTGATTGGATTAAGTTTATTTTTACAAAATGCAGGATTGGTAATTGAAGTAATAAGGAAATCAACATAACTTGCGCAGCTCCGTGCTTTAAGTCACAATATGTTTGTCAGTATTAAACCAAGATTGCTCTCCAATCTTAACCAAGTGCTGTGAGTCTCTAAACATACAGTAACCATAAAAAAGCTGAAGTTGCAGTAATTGTATTGTGTATTTCATGAGCATGTTATCGGCAAACTAATCAAATATGTTGTCAGTTAACAATTTTCTGACAGGCCAAGCTCAGCATTGACATTTTGTGACTTGCTATATATGCAAGTTAACAACATTTCCTTGTGATGTTGATTAAAAATATAATTCATTATGCACCATTATGTTCCTTTCAAACCAGCCTGCCTTTGCAGATTAGTAGCATATAAACAGAATTTGTAAACGGTGTTGGAATGGGTGTGAAGGTGCTCACTTGCAGAGCTTTTGCCCAGACCATGCATGAATTTAGGTGCACATGATTGGTTTAGGGTATTCCACTGACTAAGGCCTTAGTAAAGTATAGTGTGTGTGTATGTGTGTGTGTGTGTGTGTGTGTGTGTGTGTGAGCGAGTGTGTGTTCCAGTGATGCTGTAGTGAACCTTATACAGCAGAGCACAGTGCTGCAGACCAACACAGCACGTTAGCATTGCTCACTGCACTAGTGAGAAAGAGAGACAGATAGATCGAGAGAGAGGGGTGGGGGGGTGGGGGGGTGGGGGGTGGGGGGGTTGCAGGCAGTGTAGGTGATAAGGAGAGGTGGAGAGAGAAATGGAGAGCATCCACCTTGTGGGAGAAAAAGAGTGAGAGAGAGAGAAAATGGGAGAGCACGAATGATCTGATGGTCTGCAGTCTTTTCTCCCCATTTTGTGGAGCTCAGCAAATACATCTTCTGCCTCTGCCTCTGCCCCCCCACCCCCACCCCTCTTACTGGTGGTGGAGGGGCTATCTTGGAAAGGGGAGAGGAGAGAGAGAGAGAGAGAGAGAGGTGGGGGGGAGGGGGATTGGGCGGTGGGCGTGAAACACTCTATCATATCCCTCCTGCTCTGCTCTAATTGAGCCAAGTGTTTTAGTAGATTGAAAGACAGTGTGGAGGAAGGGAGTGATGCAGCAGAACGAGAGAGAGAGAGAGAGAGAGAGAGAGAGAGAGAGAGAGAGAGAGAGAGAGAGAGAGAGAGAGATGAGAGCTTTGGTAAAGGAGACTCATTTCCATGCAGGACACTAAACCAAATGTTAAACAGAGTGTTGAGGTACTGGCACTCAGACTTCTTCAGTTCTTTCGAAATCTATTCGTTTTACATGTGTGTTTACTGGACTTCATATATGTGATGAATGCTTTCATTACTTACAACATTAAAAAACTGCTGACCCATAATAACATAAATAATTTAACCCTCAGAACCATTTTACAGAACGAGCAGCATTAAGTAGTGAACATTTTAATGTTTATATGTGTTGACTCAGGTAAAATGGATCCATCCACTTTCTGTGCTCTGATTGGCTTGTACCACCCATTACTCAGTTTGAATGTAAAGTCCTTCCTGTGTTCTCATTAGATCTAACTAGATGGTTTCAAATTAGTGATTTACTAAATATTGGTTTCATCGTTAAAATGTGAGCAAGTAGGCCAGCAAACTAATGTTAGCTTTGTCAGTTGATTCAGTTAGCTACACATCAGCTACACCTGGCATACTTCATAACAAACTGTCACTTGAGTCGGCGTCAGTTGGGGCTGAAGACTATAAGCCTATAATCTGTTAGTGTGGCGTCAGAAAGAAGTGATCTTACCAGACCTCTGTAGCTCCTCATCACTGCTGTAGAAATTGTAAATGGAACTTTTTCACTACTTTCTTACTATTTATAGACTGAGCAATTAGTAGGGCTAATAATCAGCAGATTAATCAATAATGAAAATAATCCTTAGTTGGAGGCCTAGTCTTGACTGTAGTAATTACACTGATGATTGCAGTACTTTGATGGAGAAAGGTAGACATTTTGACATTTTTAATTCTTTATTTATTTGTGTGACATCAAAACAGAAGCGTTTCAAAGAAATTATTCTGTAGCTCAGCCAGAGTAGTTGATTGAGACAAAGTGCTTGAAATACTGTCTCAACAACATCTGAAAGCCTCCTTGTGAAGGCAGAATAGCCAGGCTTTTTGGAACTTTACAAAACTGACAATTTGACAGTCAGTCCCACTTTAAAGAGCCACTGTTCAGGTGTGTGACGGTTTGAACTTCTCAGCTCTGTTTTCATCCTCACAGTACTTCCATCACTTTTCAAGTGTAGCACCACAAATACTGTAGAGGAGAGGCTAAAATTGTCCATTGACATCTAGTTATCCTTCATGCCTGAGGTTGTAACCCAGCCACGTCACTGGCTCAAATCACTGCAGAGCAATTTATGGCAATCCGTGAAAATACAAATAATCATAACAAAACCAAGTGACCATCTTCCACTGAAATGAAGGGCTTGGCCACCTTGACACTGTTGAGAAGGAACCCAACATGGAGTCCCAGGTTCAGTGAGTGGCACTCAGTATGTGGTAATGTGACTAACTGCAGATTTGTTTGGTTAGGTACACCTCAAAGGCACAATATAAACTAAGGAGCAAAAAGGTTGCACACAAGGCCAGCTCCATAAAGAAATGGCTGCACGGAGTCTTGACCTCAACCCCGTCCAACACCTTTGGGATGACCTGGAATCCTGACTGTGAGCCAAACCTTATCACTTAACATCAGTGTTGGACCTCACTGATGCTCAGGATTCTGACTAGGAGCAAATCCCTGCAGCCAGGTTCTAATGGTGAATCGCTGGAAAACAGAGTAGAGGCTGATATACTTTTGTTCAACAATGGAAGTGATGTTCAGATGCCATCGTATCTGTATTTGAGCATAAAAAAACCTGCTTCTCAGGTCAATAAATCTTATTTCTTTGCAGTTCAACCCAAGGATGCAGCAAATTCTAGTTTACAAAAGAGCCAAAAGAGCAAATGTAAAGAGATTTGCTGAGCAGCAATGGTAGTTTTAACCTTAATAACATCAAATGATCCAATAATATGAATTCAATCAGTCAATCAGGCGGTCAGTCATTCAGCGGACAAATCTATTGATTCATAAAATCCGCATCTCTCTCTCTCTCTCTCTCTCTCTCTCTCTCTCTCTCTCTCTCTCTCTCTCTCTCTCTCTCTCTCTCTCTCTCACACACACACACACACACACACACACACACACACACACACACACACACACACACACACAGACTCCTCCTTCCTCTCCTCCTCTCCTCCTCCTCTCAGTTGCCCCTGACTCCTTGCCGGGACGGTATAACAGTAGCCTACAGAGCGGGGACTGGCGGTGGATGGAGAGAGACAGTAGCCGCAGCAGCAGCAGCAGCAGCAGCAGCAGTCGGGCGCATCGACCGAAGCATGCTCCAGCGCAGCCATGACTTGCTCGGCGTCAGATAGCGAGAAGATCGTGATCAACTGCGGCGGAATCCGACACGAGACCTACCGGAGCACCCTGAAGACGCTGCCGGGGACGCGCTTGTCCTGGCTGACTGAGCCCGACGCCTACAGCAACTTCGACTACGACCCCAAGTCCGACGAGTTCTTCTTCGACCGCCACCCGGCCACCTTTGCCTTCATCCTTAACTACTACCGCACCGGCAAGCTCCACTGCCCCAACGATGTGTGCGGGCCGCTCTTCGAGGAGGAGCTCGCATTCTGGGGCATCGATGAGACGGACGTGGAGGCGTGCTGCTGGATGAACTACCGGCAACATCGCGACGCCGAGGAAGCCCTGGACAGCTTCGAGACCCCTGAGCCGGACGCACCCGAGGATGACCCGGCGCTCACCGGCGGGGCTGACGGCGACCTGAAGCGGCTGTGCATGCAGGAGGACGGCCGCAGGGCGACGTGGTGGGAGGTGTGGCAGCCCAATATGTGGGCGCTGTTCGAGGACCCCTACTCCTCCAAATACGCCCGGGTGAGTTGTCGGACAAGTGTCTGCTCCCTTCTCTTCCCTTTCTCTGGAACGCGCTCACGCAGCAGTGTTTGGCACTGTTATCGCCACTGCGCATTGTTGCGCGTAAAGTTACCCCCTAAACACTTTTGGAAGAGTATCACGATGTCAGATGCACTGCAGTGTTTTTCAAGAAGTAAACCAAAATACATGATATAGATAGATAGGTAGATAGATAGACAGACAGACAGACAGACAGACAGACAGGTGGTTGGATAGATAGATAGATAGATAGATAGATAGATAGATAGATAGATAGATAGATAGATAGATAGATAGATAGATAGAGTTTAATAGATGCATATGCGTCAGTATGTTCCCTTGGTTCATTTCTTTCACTGCTGTGTTCTTTCTCATTTCTATGCATTACGTTCTGCTCATCACTGCTCCTCTTCCCCACTTCACTATCGTGCCGCTGCTACTTCCTTTTGGTCTCTACCATTGACATCATTGTGCGCAAATTTGGCCACTGCTGATGCCCATTTGTCTGTGCGCATCAGTCCAGCCTTCTCGCTTTCTGTCTCCCTCTCTAGTGTCTGTATGTGTGCGCCAAATAATTCCCCCTGCAAAATAGTCTTAACATGCCTTAAATTAAGAATTACACTAATTTGGGATCCAGTTCTGTCCACTATCAGTCCGAATTTGGTGATTTTTTTTTTTTACAGTCCAATAATTAACTTAATCATCAAGTAACTGAGAGTGAAAATCCAAACAAAGGTCGCTGGTGTGTGTGTGTGTGTGTGTGTGTGTGTGTGTGTGTGTGTGTTTGGGGAGCTTGTTATAAAACTCATGTTCTTCCTCCAGCATCCATTAGAACTGGTTGATAATTGTCTGTTTTTTGTTTGACTTTGCCGGTGAACACAGTTTCAGTTTAGACTGGAGCACAACACTAATGAATCAAATAATACTGTTAGCCTCCACGTAACATTAGCTAATATAATAGCTAGTTGAAAATGGTTCGAAATACACTGTACTGCTTTACAGCACAGATATGAATTGTTTATTGCTCTAAAAAGTGCAAAGAGCATACAGCAGTGTCCTGATGGCATCACCAGGAAAAGCCATCTTGAGGAACATCTTGAAGTAAAACTGTCAGTCACAGATGATGTCCAGTCCAAATACTGGACATAATGTATCCTTCATGTAGCAAAGTGGAGAGTAAGGGTGATGAGGTCAGGGTAGTGGATGGGCAGGTAGTGTATCCAAATTTCTTGTGAGAGACTGGAGTTGGTGTCCCTTGGCAATATGTCCACCTTTGATTTCTGTCTGGCCTCTCCCAGAAGATTTCAAACATGATGTGGGGAGTGGGGACATGGGTGCAGAGGCTTGAGCACTAGCAGTGACAGGAGTCCCTTACCTTCTGAGCTGGAAGACCATGGAGGCCCTGAGCTTTACTAGTTTGAACTTCTGGCCAAACCTGCGCCTCTTGGATCTAAGGCTGTGGCTGACTTTGTATAGGCATGGAGGTCTGAAGTCATGTTTTCAGTTTTCAACCCCAAAAGTATTTAGGTACGCTACTGTGATGACTGTCATTATAATCTCTGTGGAAAAGAGTCAGCCAGTGAGTGCTGTGCTTGTGAGACTTGACATACCAGCTGCTTCCACACTTGGGGGGATCAACAAATGATATACATCTCAGACTTAGCTTTATCATCACAGTTGAGGAGGGGGTCACAGGAGTCAGATTAATATACCTTTCAACTCCAAGGAGACATGTAGAAGTTTGTTTTGAGCAGCATAACAGAGTAGTTGATGTTATTTATTACTGTTGCTCAGAGAATTAATACACACACTCACTCACACACACACACACACACACACACACACACACACACACACACACACACACACACACACACACACACACACACACACACACACACACTCAGCTAATGATTCAGTTTCCTGCTGCTTTCCCACCTTTCTCCAACAGTCATATTTTCTCTGTCTCTTTTCTGTATTTTTTTTTCTGTATCCTTTTCTCCCTTGTCAGTTTCATTCCTTTCCTCTTCTTGGGTGGTCAGTTCTCCACCTATCACCCATGTCTCCCTTTGCCTTCCTCTGCTTAATTGTCTCTAAAAATCTATGGCCATTTGCAGAACCGGAGGCTAGTGCTGACCTGGATCACTGTGACTTGAGGTGTATTTTCTGTGGACTCTGCCATACGCACAGAGACAGCATATTGACTTCACCCCTCTTAGTGACTTAGGATGGAGACATACTATCAGAGCGCGCGCGCACACACACACACACACACACACACACACACACACACACACACACACACACACACACACACACACACACACACACACACACACACACACACACACACACACATAATGCCAAAGGCACCATTTTTGTCCACTGGGGGACCCATTGTGACTTATGTGAGAAGTCTGTTGGAGAATGTTGAAATAAATATCTGCTATTAGATTGCAAAAGACCTCCTCAAAACACTGGCACATAGCAGTTCAACATGGAAACCAGACTCCACATCTGCATAGCCATGAGAATCAAAAGTTGTCATGTGCAGGTATTGAAATGTTGAAAATGTTTGGATGAAAAAAAAAAAACAACAAAAGTTGGCATTCCATGTAATCTGAGCTTTTGCAGAATTGTTCTGTCTGTTCTTGTCTGTCAGTCTTGCACTGAGACATAGGACTAAAACACATAGCTGAGATGATCCGTGGCTGTCTGTTGGAGCACAGCGATACAACACATTAGCTGCCCTGTAGCTCTGTCACGACTCCAATGCCACGGTTCCAATGCGCCCTGTGAGCATTTATCAAATAGCACCCCTTCAAGCCTGTACCCTCAGCATTTTTGTTCATTTTTGAATGGGCTTCAAAAATGCCTCTTCGCAAAATACATCTGTCTCTGTAGTGCCTTCACATTTAAAAAGCACATCAGTGAACAAAGTGTGCAGGAGAAGTGCATGTT
This sequence comes from Chaetodon trifascialis, assembly GCF_039877785.1. NCBI lineage: Eukaryota > Metazoa > Chordata > Actinopteri > Chaetodontiformes > Chaetodontidae > Chaetodon > Chaetodon trifascialis. The sequence goes on from NC_092070.1 coordinate 3,579,073, forward strand.
CCTGAGTCTGACGTTGTGATGTCTGAGTGCTTTAGTGCGTAGTCTATGTTTTTACATGTTCTCTGCAGGTGAAGTTACTTCAGTGTGTCACATGTACTTTTCATGTCGACATGGAGCCACAAATGTGCACGTGGGGATGTCTGTAGCTGCCAGTTCATCTATGAGGCATGCCAGCTCATGCCATGTCAGGGATGTAGTGCTGAAAATAGGCTGAGAACCACTGGTTCATACCAAATGATATGATCGTAGCAAGTTTGGAGGAAGTGTGAATCTTATTTTTTAGCCCGTCCTTATCACAAAAAATGACCATATAGGTCGGCTTTGGGAGTGGGTTATTACGACCTTCAGTTATGCCTATTGTTAGGTGGTGACCTCTAGTGGCCATAGTAACTATGAAAGGAGTAAAGGAGGAAGTCAGGTCATGTAATATAAAGAGCAATAAAGTCCTTATTTAGTGGAAGATGAGGTGGAAACCCAGGAGTTTCACCCAGGAGACTGCTGTTAGTTAAGTTAAGGTTAAGCCATTTTAAGTCATCACACACCTAATAGTGAAGTGCTTATTCTAAACATGATCTTTTCCTAAACCTAGCCAAGTACTTTGGTTGCCTAAACCAAAGCAAACTGCGACAGTTTCACATCGTTAATGATGTGAGGACGAAGGTCCGGTACAATGAAGGCCTGCCTTTGACATATTCTCCAATATCTTGTTTTAGGAGTCATTGGTAATCGATCTGTTCAGTCCTTTAGGTATGAGGAAGTGTTGTCTCCTTTGCAGCTGCATCTCATATTTAACTTATTAAGATGGATATTATTGATCAAGATCTAGCCTGGTGCAGCTTTTTCATGCATAAAACGCGACAAGTCAGAAAATTAAATGGCAGCCAAACAAGCGATCGAAGGACTGAAGGGGGGGTTGACCATAAAAGAAGATAAATTGGACGCTGGTGTGGTGTCATGGTGGGGGGGTTTGGGGAGCATCAATATGACAGCTGAGGTGACTTTGAAAGTGTTGCAGTCAATAGTTTTGGTGCCAGCACGGTGACATAAAGATAGGTTGGCCGGGGGTGGGGTGGCCGGTGCAGCAGCAGCAGCAGCAGCAGCAGCAGCACCAGCAGCAGCGCTCAGGTGGGCTGAGGTCAGGCAGCCGGCTCGGTTTTAGCTGATTAGCTCTGTGGAGAACGACAAGGGCGATGCTGCTCGTCCCTGCCAACGTCGCATCTGAAGAATACGGAAATGTCGGGTGCTTTAAGAAAGTGATGGAAAATTAATGGTTGGATTGCTGGTTCAATTCTTACATCTGTCCATTAAGTATACTGCAACATCCGCGCAAAGACAGCAGGGTTTTCTATTCCTTTCTTTACCTCCTGTCTTTCTCTTCTACTCTATAGTCTGTACAGCGCTTCCCCCATTCCCTTTCTCTCCGTCATCACCACTGACAGCTCGTGCTGCATTATTACCATGATTTCAGAGCTGAGTGCTGGATTGCTTATTATCGCTATTCAGCTCCCCTCACCCCCTCCACGTCCTCTCCCTCCATCTCACCCTCCTCTACTCTCCAGCTCTCTACTTGTGCTATAGCGTAACACTGCAGTCCCCGTAGTAGCTGACTGCGCTCCAGTCTGCTGCAGAGAAGGAGGGAGAGACACACAGAGAGAGGGGAGGGGGTGACAGGATGGAAGGTGTTTTTGGTGAGGGTGGTGGTGAAATGAATTCAGAGTAAGAAGCAGTAGGGAAAGAAAAAGAACAGGATGGGGGTCATTTTCTGCACCCCCTCGTTTTTGTTCCCGCTGCCCCTCTTTTTTTTCTTTTCTGCTGAGCTCGGCAAGCCGGGACGCTTGTATCCGTTTATTGATCGGCAGTACGTCTCAGCTCAGCCTCATTCAGGTGGATGTCTCAGCTGAATGGTGCTCCTTTGTAAGCAAAACCGTCCCACGCACACATTCATCCTCTCTTTCCCTCTCTCCCTCTGTCTCTCTCCATCCTTTCACACTATGGGATGCGATGGCAATTCCCATTCCCTCAAGGAGAGAAACAAATACCAACACAGTGGCAACACACATACACGCACCTACACTTACACACACTTACTGTACCGCCACACACAGCCATTGTGGAACTGTTATTGTCAATTTGACCTCATTTTCAGAGGCTTGGTTGCACATATGAGTTATTTGGGTTTATTATTATTAGACTGCGATGTCCTCAGCTGGCACACAGGCAGAAAATAAGCTAAGCTTGGTCCTGTCAGTGTAAAGCTAAATCACCGATGTGGCTAGTTTTACGTCATCAGATTCTAACGAGCGGGACATGCGTCTAAAAGCTGCAAAACTACAAGCGCCAAATTCACACTTAAATTTCTTCACATTCCTTTTAATTGAAATCAATGATATTTATGTCAGTATTTAAAAAGGCACTGCATCAGTTGTATGAGAAACACTGCAACAATATCCATATAAATAATTAATAGTGTTAAATAACATTCTTTCTAAAATGAATTGAAATGAAGGCATTTGGAATGACGGGTGGTGCTGGAGCTTATCTGACAGGGCTGTCGGGGCACACCAGCCAAAGCAGGTTGGGAACACCTGCAGTAGGTGTATTCCTGCTTCCAATCCGTATGCTAAGCAGGGTAACCCTTTCATGACTGATATCCATTTTACCTCAATCTTGAATCTTGAAAAAATGGTCTATTACCCTAAATATTGAACTATTCCTTTAAGAGCTAAGGTGAGACAGATGGTCAGTGGGTGGAAACTGGCCCCATTTATTAACCGATTCACCCAAAAACAATGACTTAGCCAGTGCTATTTATGGAGCAGGTATATTGCTTCTAACCTTCGGTATGGTGCACGGCAGTAGATGGTAATGTCACTGCAAGATTGTAATACCACTGCAGCAAAACAGTGACAGCCAAATTGTGAAATTTAATCACAAACATTTTAGATGATTTCAAAATCTTCCTATCTCTTTCTCTGTCGACAATTTTCGGCATCTTTCTTCCTGCTTTGAAAACCTTTAGCGCCGCTCTCTCTCCCCCTCCCTCTTGAGTGGTTTCGTTGCGCTATAGGCAATATATCCACCAGGGTCCCCCTTCCCCCTCTGTGCTTTTCAGGATAATGCTGCGACAGAGCTTTCTTTCTCTACGTGGCAATGGTAGGAGCGAGAGAGAGAGAGAGAAGAGTGAATGTAAGAGGAGAGGGTGCAGAGGGAAAGAGCGACACCATACTATATTTGATGACATGTCAAGAAATAAAGCGTTTAACCTCTGAGTGATCTCCACTGTCCTCTCCCCTTGCAGGGGTCAATAACACAGTCAACGAACACACACACACACACACACGCACGCATGCACGCATGCACACACACACACACACACACACACACACACACACACACACACACACACACACACACACACACACACACACACACACACACACTCACATGCACGCATGCACGCATGCACGCATGCACTCACACACATTGGTTAAATACACACACACTTGCGTAAAAGAGCTAATTGAGCATTGAAAATAGCATGTGCAGTAAGCCTCCAGCCTCGCACAGCCTAATACACTCTCGCTTGCAGCAGATTACTGCAGAATGATCTGCTGTGATGTGCTATGCAGTGTGTGTGTGTGTGTGTGCATGGAGGTGAGAAATGGAGCTGATCCCCTTCTGCCTTACTGACTGATTCTGAACAACGTTACCTCCTCACTGTTTTGGTGCCTCTGTTTACTCTCTAAAGAGCAAATCCGGCTTTAAGAAAACCACGAGTGGCTGCGATTGCAACAAGAAATCTCCTGAAACCAGTTTCCAAATGCTCATAGCTCCAAACAGCTCCAGCATATGCAAGTCAAGTTTGGTTCTCTTGAAATTGCCAAACTATTGTTGTCTAACCCTTTTCTTTTTTGTAATATTTGTAACAAATCCCATGGAAAGACCAAAAGTGACAATGCATGCAACAATGGAGAGGACTTCTGGGGACTGTATTCAGCTGCAGATTAATCCACATTTGGTGCTTTGGTGAGTATTTGGGGCAGGAGGACGGTGTATGTGGGATTGAGTCAAAATAATGCAATGTGCTCATGATGATGGGGGAACATGTCATCCATCGCCACAGTGTGGCTCTCAGATTGATGATAGGATGGAGATAATCAGGCTCTTGATAGACATATTCCATACATTATTGGTTTTCATATTTTCATGAGATTTATTGACAATAAAAAATATAAAATGTTATCAGTGTTATATTTAAAATCTATTATCTATTATCATTGTTCGGGGGGCTCAGGAAACGTCATCAACATTCTTGTGTCCTGATGAATGCTCTTCTCATCTTGTCACCATGAGAAAACACAGAAAGATAATAGAGCTCTATAATTTCAGATGAACTAATTTCTCGGGGGGTTTGCATAATTTCAAGGCGCATGGAGGAGGTGGAGGGCATGAGCATTGAAGCAGACGTAGGCCTGTATTACTGATCAATGAATATTGAGTAACGTTACAGAACACTAACACCACACACCAGCACATCTACATGCATGATCAACACGCACATACTGAAACACACATGCTCAGATGAAACCCTCTTTTCAACACTGAAATTCACACACAACAGCCCAAACCAATTTACACATAAATGCCTGTATACACTCAGTTGAACATGGACTCTCAGACTCAGCAGTGTGTCTTGTAGGGGGAGGAGGGCAGGTAGCCAAAGCTTGGCACGCTCGGGGTGGACGAGCATGAGATTGAAGCTGGTCAGGTTAAAAAAACAAACAAAAAAACAATTTGGGCTTTTATTCATAAAAACATTGTAACAGTCACCCAGGCTGCGACCAACCTGGATAAGTGTGAGGGTCGTGAAAATCAGATGGTCTCTGTATGCCCATCCACCATCCTGTCCTCCACTCCCTTCTGCTTCGCTACATAAAGCACACCTGCATTGGCACTTAATGTTTGAAGTGGACGTTGTAGTGTTGTGTGTTGTTAAACAGCAGATTCTCCGGTATACTTGTAGGAACTTCTCGGAAACTGTCCTGCCTTTAGCAGCTACATTCTGTGGAACTGCCTTGTTTGAGCCAGCCTTCGTGCTTGTTTAGCAATCACTCTATTTTCTTTTCCAACCTAATCAGATGCCCAAACAAGAAAATAGTGTGTTTGCTGGCACCTTCCAAACTAACGTTTTCTGACGTGCCATTTATTTAGTTAATTTAGGCATTTGATTTCATTTTGGAAACTAAAGCTATTTGGTTAATGTTAGGGAAATATTGCATTCATGCCTGAAGAAGGCAGGATACGAACAGCATTCTCTGGTTTCAAAGTCGATGCTTTGTACGCCCAACCACCCACCTCAACCTCCATTTTTTTTGTGGGAGTATAATGTTAGAAAAACACTTGTAGAGCGAGAGAGCCACGGCCATTCTTCTCATGACCACCAGGTAAAGGTTGTCTCAAGCATTTGACTGAGGCTGTCATTTTCTAATGAGGTCAGTTTTTGGCCATTAAAACCATCTCAAATCATCAAACTTATTTAATTAGTTACTTTATTAGCATCTCTCATGACTAAAACTGAAATGACATGAACAAGGAATTACCCACTTCTCACGTTGTTTGTGAGTGTTTCTATAGATGGAAATCCAAAGAAAAATTGCTGTCGGCTCAGCAGCTGTTACGTGTGTTAAACTGCCTCGGTGTAGCCCTACAACAGCTAATAACACCATATGCTCTGCTTAAAGTCCCTGTTAATAACAATAACAACAACTCTGAGCAACACAACAGTCACATACCCATATCTGGACACTTACATGCTCATACACACTTTCATTTGTCATGGCCGAGCAGGTGCTTAATGCTCCAGCAGAATGGACCTGCCACCAACAACAGCAGTCCCAAACATTTGCTCTGTTAGATCCAGGCTGGAGGAGGCGGAGTTAAACCTCCTGTTCACACTCTGTTTGTCATCCTGTTCATCCTGTAAGATGAAACACAGGACAGCAATTCGCTTGTACTACCATGAACACACATATACAGTATCAGCTCCTATCTTAAATAGAAGGTAGGAGAGATCAGAGTTCTATAGGGTTAGGGTAGGGTTAGTCTTGGGTTCATGGTTACAGCATAGCAGAAGAAGTAGAACAAAAAGAATAGAGCAATTCTTATGCTAACAAATTCAAATTGTGGTATAACACCATGACCATGTCTGAAGTGCTTCAGCCTGCTTGTCTGCCATCATAGCCTCCTAATTCAGACAGTCTCTCCTTGAAAGCCTCCATGGCGTTGGGAGCGATTGCAGACGCAAAAAGTGACAGAAGTAGTGTGACGAACGAAAACAGAGAGCTGGACAGAAGTTCACACCCTGCCTACTTTCACACCTGGCCAGTCACTGCATAAAGCAGCCATGATCATCAGTTACAAAAAATGTTGAACGCAGCCCCACTCTGATTCCACTGTAGGAAAGGGGAACAAACACTTTGTTTAGGCATATTGACACCTTTAGAGTTTCATAATTTAAATATGACATTATAAGTCATCATTTTACAATCCAGTAGTATCTCAGTCTCCACTTATGGTCCTGTAGATCCACTACAGAGTGGATGGATTGCCATGAAATTTGGTCCAGACATTCATGTTTTCCTCACTTTGGCAACCCCTCCTCATTGTCTTTGGCTCCATCATCAAGCCAAAAATATTGTTTGTTGAATACTTTGGTTTGTGGACAAATACCTCTTTAACTAATGTTAATGTTAACACACTAAACTAAGATTTGATCATGGTAAACACTGTGCATACTTACCATCAGCATGCTAGCATTTTCACTGTGAATGCACTCAAAATCAAAGTGTCCCTGAAGGTTTCCCCAGAATGCAACATGACCACAAGATATGGTAATTAAAGACATCTTAGAGCTGTTCTGCAGATTGTTTCAGTACCTTTTAATTAAGTTTAATCATAGTGAAATTCTTCAAAATACCCACTAGGTGTGGTTTTTTTGTGTAATGGTGTTTGATGGGTATCAGAGGACCCTGGATGGATGGCTGATAGTTAAAGTGCTCACAATGCATGAATCCTGTCATTGTGCTGAGCCACTGAGCTATCCAGTACTGATATAGGGTGTAGGTTTCAGCTAACAGAGCTGTCTATGAAAAATGAAAAGCTTTACGTGTGCTGTTTGTTCCCCTGGGGTGCTATCCAGCGCTGAAGTGGCTAATGTGGGTCGCTGGCACCAAGTAGTGACATGAAAATAGAAGCATTGCTGGAAGTGAAGAAGTGCTGAATCAACTTGAGAACACAATTTTAATTTGGGAGCGTTTGACTTCTGGCAATTGTTTGTTGGCACTTTCAGATGGTGAAGCAGCTGCTGAAGCAGAAGTTGTCCAGCGCTGAAATGCTGAAATGCTGTACAGACAGCAATTTCACTTACGTTTGAGATCCTGAATGCAGCCACTTGAAAGTACGCTGATGAAATGTTTCATCACTGTCATCATCTTACCTAATTGACTTAAGTCACATCACTGTGATGAGCAGGTGCTTGCCATGGCCAAACCTGAGTCACTCCAGACTCCAAAGGCCCAAAAGGAGTTTCACTATGTTAAAATTAGTTTGGGATAATATGATTTATTGTACATTTGTTTGATACTATGCACAAGAATAGCATGGTATTAACTGAAACTGTGGGGCCCTGTAATAATATAATAATAACTTATGATGAGCAGCTTCGAATAAGAATGCAGTGTGGTAAAATTTCTTGTAAGCCCACATGTACATCACAGGCAAGCTGTGCTTATGTATCAACTCACTCACACACACACACACACACACACACACACACACACACACACACACACACACACACACACACACACACACACACACACACACACACACACACACTGCGGTCAGCGTGACTTTATTTATTCATGGCAAACATGACATTTGAAGAGCTTTCTCAAGGGAAGTATTGACCCATGGAAACCTTTCATAGTTGTTTGACCAAACCAACTGTATCACTTTAACACTGCTGCCAAGCACACCACATCCCAGAATTACACAAAGGACAGCTCCCCCTAATCCACAGTCATTCTGTGGGTGCCATTAAAAGCCTGATAAAAGCGTTTTTATTGTTAATGACAAGTGAAGGATTGACACAGAGCCAGTTGGCGCTGACTTCTGAACAGACACAGGAAACTCATTTTATGTTTTAATATTCAGATCCAAACAGAGTAGTTCGGATATTCTTCTTGTGTGCCATGGGGAGCTGTGGAAGCTGAACTTAATTGGAGTAATCTTAGGATTTTCCAAACAATTCCTCCTTCGGGAGACTGGGAGAAGCAGTAGTGCCACAGCCTGGCAACAGCCATAAAAATAAGGTTTTTACGCTGGCTGCGTGAATTTACAACCTCGAATGCACCAAACAGAGATGTGCCCACAGCTCCTCTCTGAATCTTCCTCCTTAAGTGGCCAAAAACCCAGAAGAGGATCCCTTTCTCTGTCCTCCTCTACTCCTTTCTTCCCCTCTAAATATAGACTTCTTTCATTCCATCATTTCAACACACGCACCTCGCCCCCCCCCCCCCCCCCCCCAGAGGGGGTGGAGGTGTTATAGCGCCTCTGATGCACGCTTCTGGAGACAAGCCCCTGGTGCAGTCTCACACACACAGACACACAGCTTGGCTTTTTGCATGAGGAGGAACACCCTGCGGCAGTGTTCACAGTGACGCTCTGTGGGGGGCGCTGTAGCAAATAGCAGGCATAGGAGGAGCACAGGACATGGCTGCAGGGTTTCCAGAGGCACTTCAGAGGAAGCTATATTGCTTTTTGGGGGGAATAAATAAATACATAAATAAATAGATATATAATCATCTTCATAAGCAATCACTTTTAGTACAGTATGTAAGAACAAAATGGAGCCAAAAATCTTTCTTGGGAGTTGGTGGATTTACATTCACCAGGAGGACAGAAACACTAGTCTAAATAAATGCTAATGATCATTTAATTTGAGAAGTTAAACGTGTGAACTGTTGGAACTTTACTGCTCTCAGGCAAGTCTTTGTGCACTTACCTCTTAATCAAAATCAACATTAGATATACATCTTAAAATACAGTTTTCTGCCTTCCCCCCTTAATCAGCAAAAAGATTAGAAACATTTTCAGAGTCCTCTCTGAAAGTACATTCTCTATCAGCTCTGTCCAACTCTACATTAAATATATATTATGTGTAAACTGAGTGAAATATGCTTTATCTTAGGAAACTTTGGGATCTCTCCTAGAATTTTTTCATGTGTTTGAGCGATGTTTGGCTGTGACTGCCGCACTGACAGGCCAGCTGCACTCACTTTGGTCCAGACTAAAATATCTCAAGTTTGCTATCAAATTTTCTGCAGACATTCGTGGTCTCGAAAGGATGAATCCATTTGATTATTTTTTCACACTATCATACCTCCTGTGTCCCCTGTAGTTCTCCAGAGAGGTCTATTGAATGCCGCCTAGGGGAATCCGCTGGCACTTGATCAGTTTGGTCCTAGAGACATATTGACTGCTTGGTTGGTGATCTTTAAACCAAAACTTGATGTTTGTAAGCAGATTTCCTGTTCGTTAATGAGATTAACCCTCAGTGGGACTGAACTCTTTTCAAAACGGCATTGGCTAGTCTTTGCCAGGCACAGTTACTTCCTGGAGTCTTATTGTCACTGAAACTACGTGATGACTCTTGGTTTTTGTATTATTAAACAAATAAGATGAGATGTTTTCATCAGTGAGCTTCAGAGTAGCTGATATATTTTATTACCTTTGGACAGAGCCAGACTGTTTTCTTGTTTCCAGTCTTGTGCTAAGCTAAGCTAAGCGCTTATTGGCTGCAGCCTCATACTGAACACAGATATGAGAATGGAAGTGATTGTCTAATCTCAGTCTTGGCAAGATGTTGAATAAACATGGTTCCTGACATGTTGAACTATCGAAACTAGTTTACATATGCAGTGGAGCAATAATGGAAAGACAGATCCAGAGGAAAAGAAGGAACTACTGACTGACTACTGAGTACTGTGCTTTATGGATATGGCTGTATTTTTATTTTATTAGTGTAGAAAGATTAGAATAAATGTAGACTAATAATAATCTCTTCTTCTGTAAACCACAAACTGGCTGTCTGTCGCCCATAAAAAGAGGAAGACATAAAGATATGTAAGGAAATGAGGCCAAAGGGCCTTCATTTTACACTAACAGTCTACCTCTGTCTTTTAACATTACTGTTTAGATCCCTGCGCTCACACACACACACACACACACACACACACACACACACACACACACACACACACACACACACACACACACACACACACACATTCCATAAACCTCTCTGTCAGTCCTCATGCTCTGCATCGATAATACGATGATTCTGTAAAGCCTTCCTGTATGTTTGCTGTGCTCAAGTCTCTCACGCCTGGCTCTTGATTGATTGTTGTGTGTGTGTGTGTGTGTGTGTGTGTGTGTGTGTGTGTGTGTGTGTGTGTGTGTGTGTGTGTGTACATATCTGCATGCTGTGGGACGAGATGTGAGTGAAGAAAAGGAGAATAGGTGTAATGCTGCAGCACATTGGTCAGAAAGTGACAAAGACACAGAGGAGAGGAAGCTGGAGGAAGAGGAGATCATATGAAGAGGAGTATGAGATGAGAGAGGGAGGTAAAGGAGGGATTATATTCTGAGAAGTTAAGATGGAGGGAGAAGCACCAACTGGGAATTTTATTATGGAAAGGAGACGAAGGAAATCTCTCCCTTTCTCTGTTTTTCCCCACATCCATTTTCACAGTTGACATTCTGTTGATGTATTCCTCTCTTACATTTTGCTGTCCCTCATCTGCTCTAATGTTTCAATTTCTGTATTATGCTGAGAAATCTCTGCAGGTGTGTGCTTGTGTGTGTGTGTGTGTGTGTGTGTGTGTGTGTGTGAAATAGGTTGCTGACCACTGCTTTGCAAAAAGCGCATAATCATATTGTGCTCAGCTGCTCTGTGTGTTTTACGTTTTAAGTTTGAATAGCAGTGCCGTGAGCTAATCAATCAGCTTGCTAATTTTCTTGCTCTGACAATGCTAGCATGCTGATCTTTAACAGGTAATGTTCAACGTGGTCTCCATCTCCCTTTTAGCATGTTAGCATGATTTGCTAATTAACATTAAACACAGGTACAGCTGAGGCTGATGAATGTTGTTAGTTTGCATACTGTGTGTAGGTTTCACAGTAGTGGAAGCAGTGTACTCATCCTCAGTAAAAGTACTAAAACAATGATGTAAAAATACTTTCTGAAATTCTTTGTGAAAATCTTTGCTTCAATAAAAGTATGTTAAGTATTGTCATCAAAAATGGATTTAAAGCCTCAAAAGTAAGGGCACTTGTCTTGCAAAACATGTCCCCATATATAAGACATTATTTATATTGTTAATATCAATGTATCAGTCAGTTGTAGCTGCTTGAGCTGGAGCTACTTTTAACTACTAAACCTTTGGGTAGTTTAGTCCAGTGCTTCCAAACTCATTGATTAATAGGAATGGAAAGAAGAAAAAGCAAGTTTTCCTTCACAAATTTGTATTAATTTTGTCGGATTAAAATCTTAGCTTTTTTGTGACTCTTTAGATCTTTTAAGTAGTGCTGTCAATCAATTAAAATACGACTTTTAACCCGATCAATGTTCAAATATGTTCACAAACCCTGAACTCTGTTTGGTTAATCTTTGTTCACCTGAGGTGGTGACTTCAAAAAAGGCGTGAGGTACTTTTATTTAGGAGTAGAGGACAGGACACAGCAAGAGGAGGAATATTTGTACAAGGATGATGTGAATGGCATTGTGGAACGCTGCAGTGATCTGGGAGAACAGGAGAACTAAGCAGAAAAACTGCACTTCCTTCTGTTTGACTGCCTCACCTCAGTCACCTGTGTGGGTGAAGGTGTGTGTATGTTCGCCAGGGAGGCAGGAGATAAGATGGAGCAGTGCTGCTAAGCATGCCTAAGTGACAGAAATGTAAAGGACAACTGTTTATAGTCACAAGAGCATCAGATATAGCATAACTTTCTTTCTTTCTTTGTGTCTGTCTTTCTTTCTTTCCCTCACCCCTCTGCATGATATCATATTCCATTATCCTGCTCTCATTCTTATTGTCCCTAAGGTCTTGTGCTGTTCTTAAATCACTCAAGGGACTTGTAGCTGTGCGCAAAGACACACACACACACACACACACACACACACACACACACACACACACACACACACACACACACACGTATTCTTTCCGTGTTCACAATTTCATCATGTAGCCTGTGTTTGATGAAAAAAGGAAAGAAGAAAGAAAAGAAGGAAGGAAGGAAGGAAGGAAGGAAGAAAGGAAGGAAGGAAGGAAGGAAGGAACAAAAGAAAATTAGTGAGGAAAGAAAGAAAAGGAATGAAGGCAAGAAAAAAAACAAGAAAGAGAGGACAGGAGATAGGAAGGAAGCAAGCAGTCAGACCAAGTCAAAAACAGGAAGCCAGCTAGTTAATGTACCTCCAGGCATTTCTTTACATCAGTGTAGGATGTCGTTGTAATGTGCTGCGTTAGAAAGGCTAAGTGTACCAGAAGAATTGTGAACAAAAAAGTCATGCAATTCATTTCCTGTTCTCTCACTATTGCAAATCACCTGTGTCCTCCAGAAACCTCAGAGAACTTTGCTTTTTTGTGCTGTGGCAGACAAATGACATCTTCCTCCATTTGTCGAGAATCTGTCCTGACCTTGGGGCTAAACCAAACCACTACCCGTCCCTCCATTATTTACTTGTTTATTTCTGGCCCGTGAGTCTATTTTTTTGTGTATCCAGAGAGGGAAGGACATCTTTCATTATGTTTTTTTTTTTTTTTGGAACATCTCTGCAGAGTTTCTATTTGTTTGTTCACATGCGATATGTCAGATGTCACCGGTGTAATTTTAGCAAGATGCATAGCCCGTCTATACTGCAACTTTTTTTTGGATCTTAGGAACTTTAAGTATCTGCACCGGGTGTATTTCCAATGACTGAGGAACTATTGAGGTGGAGTTTGCAGTACAGCTTGTGTAGAGTTTCAGTAACCAAGCAAGACAAGACTATCAGCTTGTTGAAAATCAACATGAGGTCCAGACATGTCTTGTAATGTTTATTGATGCCAAACACAAAGTTGTTTAAGATTTGGTCAAGCAATTACAACTACTTACTTCAGAGAGACCAGATGCAAGCTATGGTCACTGCTGTTAAAGACGCGTTGTATGCACAGCCATCCGACTGACCTCCTCCCCTTGAGGTTTTGTGGCTCTGTCATCTTCATGCTACTTTCTCCTTTGTTTCTCAGTGTCAGTTATTATTCTCATGACCACAAGAGGTCACTTGTCGGGAAAATGTAAATGTCTACAAACCACAAATGCTGTAATTGTTTCTGGTGGGGGCATCTTTGGGCTGTCTTTAGGCTCCTCAGCTTGGTTTGTCATGGTTTTCCACATCTGATGGGCACACAAACCAAAATGCAAAAGAGAGCCAGACACAGTGAACCCTACCGAGACCACGCTGAGAGCAAAGGATGGTTCACACTAACAGGAGCAAGAGAAAAAGAGCGAAAGACAACAGGAGTTAGAGACACACACACACACACACACACACACACACACACACACACACACACACACACACACACACACACACACCCAAGCATATTCCTTGATGTCTCTTGGTGTAGCTGATGAAATACAGAAGTAATCGTCATATTGCAGGTGCTGTGCGGAAGAAAACTTTTCACCTCTGAAAAACTCACCTTGCTAAACTGTCCTGTTGGAGTGGAAGAATCTACAAATGGCAAAATCATACGTGTAGGACAGCATGATGAGAAAATCATGACATTTTAGTCATCTTTAGTTTGTATTACATTGACAATGATTTGATATATAGATGCTCCTAATTTATCACCAAAAAACAAGACACTTGTTGAAATTTGGTTGCAATTTTGCTTCTTGTTGAAGAGGAATTTTATTTAGCCACTTCTGCTTTTCAGTCTGTTTTCAGCCACCTTATAAAATGACTGGGTTTGGTGAGATCTGCAGCTAGAGCCCAACTGATACTGGATTTTGAGGCTGATACTGATAATTTTGACATTGGGCTTGAAAAATCAGATAAAGATGAAAAACTGTATAATAGCAATACTATTTCTAAATTAAGTACATGCAGTTTTGACATTTCAGAACTGCAGTTTCATAATATGCATTAGCTGACATGCATCAATACCACATCTCTGAGTAGCTAAAATCTGTGAATAGGTAAAAATGCGGTGCAGCCAATGTAGTCATCAGTTTCTTATAAATAATTTTCAATAATAAAAGTTCTTCAACATAAATGACCACGCGGGCCATTTCACATTGCTCTCTGAAACTATCCCTGTGAGCTTTTTCCTGATAAGACGGCCTTATTGCCAGGACATCATTGTTTGTTGGTGACTTCCAGAATTGTAACAAGTAACCATGACAAAAACTCTTCAAATGAACTCTGCCACCGCTTTGGTTAAGGTTTAGTTCTTTGTTCCTCTAAACTTAGGCACCTAAAACTACCCATTCCACGTTCAAACAACACAATATCTTTGTCTTTCAAGATGGTTACCGTGTTACATTAGTTTAATTAAAGCATTATAAATAAATTCTTGATATCATATCTTACGTGAAGATTGCAAGGTAAACAGTAGATATATGCTCATGTTATCAGGAATATGCAGACATTTTATTCATGCAGTGATGACCTGATGACGTTGTAAAAGTTGTCCTCTTGAGATTCCCCCATCTGCGAGGTCAGGCCATTATAGTTAGGGTTAGGTAAAGATTGTAGTCATGGAAAAGAATAACTACCATAGGTAAAGACTGTGCGAATGGTGCAAAGAAATCAATGTTTAATATTGGCAGGGAGCAGGATGTGAACAGCAGTCTTGGGTGTCAAAATCAGACACTTTGTGTGGTGCTTTTGCACCTACTCCTTTGCAGTGCTTCTTACTCCATTGTTTCTGAGAACAGCAGTCATTATTTGAAGGAAAACAAGAGGCCCTTGTCAACATACAGCCAGGGCTGTCACATTTAGGGTGAGGACAGCCCCAGTTTGCTGGATAGTTGAGTCCGCTACCCATCCGTCACTCCTTTCGACTTGGTCTGCGGGCCTCTGCAGTATTCTGTGTGTGTGTGTGTGTGTGTGTGTGTGTGTGTGTGCTTGTGTGCTTGTATTGCTCTTTGTGTTGACTAATTTAAAACCAGCAGACATTCAAGGTTAAGTTTAGAGTTCGGTTTAGGTTATGGTTAGTGGTGATGGTTGGGGTTATGCATTTAGTTGCAGTAGATAAGGTTAGAGTTAGAGGCAAGGGAATGCATTATCTGCATACGTGTGTGTGTGTGTGTGTGTGTGTGTGTGTGTGTGTGTGGGTATGGGTGTGTGTGTGGGTCAGTAGGTTGATGGTCGAGCTACATCCCCAGAAGTCAGGCTTCTTCACTTTTAGTCTTCCTCTTGTAATCATTTCACCCTCAGTCACACACACCCACATGTACACATATACAAATACTGTGTATTTGTGCTCAAATCTGCAGGGATCTCACTTATGTCACTGCCCTATTGGTAATTTGACTGCTTCTGTTTTTCACAAGCTAAGAACGCCCACACCAATACACCAGCACGCACAAACACACATGGAAAGATGGGAGATCAATATATAACCTTAGTGGAGTGCTCTTCTCAGTTGATGACCTCATCTCACCGGCCAGTTAACACATCAATATGGGGCAGGCAGGCGGGGCCAAGCTGTCAATCATTACAGTGTACAGTTGGTTTCAGCCAGTGAAGTCCTCTCTCATGTAGCTATCCTTAATCTGTCCAGTATTACCACGGATGATTCACTCTTAAAAGGTAGTACAACTAAATATGAAAGTTGCAACATAGAGTTCTTAAATACATATTTATGTGGAGCAATTCCAAATATTAGCTGACGATGTAGTCAAGCTTGACCTTTATAGACATTTCCACCGCGGTAAGCTCTTCATGTCAAATATATACTTAAAGACTGGTGATATTGTACATTTTTCTTATTATCAAATCTCTTCTGTAGATCCAAAGCAGCAATGACTGTATCCTCCGAACATGTACAGTATAGTGTTTCCAAAGCCTGGTATATCTAATTCCTCTGTGCCATAGAGCTCCATTGTTGTCCAAAAACACATAAATGAGTCACACTGTTGCACTGGGTGACACATTCCTTCATTACCATGAAGACACACACTTCAGTTTATTTTGGCTAAACCCCACATTCAGTACATCGTTCTGCTGCTGGAAATACTCACTGGAGCAGCAAATGTAGATTAATACGACAATAATAAGCCTATTTAGCTACGCTGGCAGTGTGGCTTTAGGGATGGGCAGTGCACCGATTCGGTCAAAACATGTTCTTTTCAGGATGACTTGGAATAACTTTGGTTTCTCCCAGCTTTTAATTTAACTGCATCGTCACATCAAAATTTCTCGTTATCCAACACTTTGGTTTATGACCAATTATATGCAAATTATTGACGTTCCCATCAGCTGCAGCTGTACTTTGTATTCCGGCCTAGTCAGCAAATGTCAGGTATGTCTGCTAAACATCAACATGTTAGCATCGTCAGTGTGAGGATGTTAGCATGCTGATGTTAGCATTTAACTCAAAGCAACTCTGACTGTGCCTAAGTGACTCACAGAGTTGTTATAGCTGTAGACTTGCAGTCTCCATGTGTTCATGACAGTTGTTTTTGATGTCCATCTTCAGTAGGAACCAAGATCAGGGAAGTCAGAAAGTACTGAGTGATGGATGGACACATTGTCCATTTTTGGTCTTTTTGTTGGATTTGGTGAGAATATGAAAAGTACAGAATAATGACAGCCATATTCTTTAAAGCTACACTAAGACATATTTTAATATGAACAATGGGTCAAATGACTATGTGAAATGTGGAAGGTGTCACTCATTGGTAAAACCCTTTGCAGTTCCCCTCAACCATGTGTTTTAGTGTCATTCAGTTCATTGTGTTGCATTTACTGTTTTGGTTCAGGCTCAGCACTCTCATCCACCTTGTTTCCAGCAGCAGCAGACAGCTGTTCAGAGAAAAACACTCTGATGAACACACTGTACACCTGCCCAGCACCAAACATCAGACACACATAGTTAGCTGGTTGTCATGCATTCACCATAACAACACAAGTCTAAGGTGATACTATGACTATGGGCTCTATTTTCGATTCAACCTGACCGAATTAGGGATGCGAATTAATCAATTAACGTCGCTGTGCCAACCAGAAACAGCCGTGGCATCCTACAGAGCATATATACTGCATCTATCTCAGAGCACTGAGAGACAGAGAGAGACACATGGAAAAAACGTAAGTGATGATCGTTGTCCGCTATTACCCACGTCATTTCATTCCAAATACAAATGTAATCATAGTAATGCTTAACGTTATCTACAAAGATGGAGTACATCATTGCTTTGAGGAGGAGGAGGAGGAGGCCGAGGATTTACCATCTAAGGACCTCATACTTAGACATGAGTGACGTCATTCTCCTCCTGGGAGAAGTTTGGGCATCGGACACTTTCCTGTGCGGGCTCAGTCATCCTGGAAACTTGCCATGCGCCTCGCCAGCGGCGTATTTAAAGGTGAGCGAGGAGCTGCTGTGATTGGTGAAGATTTGACTCGGCTGTGTCAAACCCACTCCACACCTTCTCCCCTCCCTCTTTCCGAGTTGCGCCGCTGGGTGGGACTGAGATGAGAAGGGGGAGGAGTTACGCCGGCGGCGCAGTGCTCGAAAATACCAAACTCTTTGCCGCCACACCCCATCGGCGAAGTGGACCTGACTTTGTACTGCACTGGTGGCAGAATCGAAAATAGAGCCCAGTGTGTTAATGGTCAATTTCACTGCTCCCAAGTAAAACATAAATAAATCAATACATAAAAATACAGATTTAAGCTGAAAAAGTGCTTTTGTATCATGAGAGAAAGGGACCTCATGGCTGAAATATTCTATCGTAAATTCCCACATGCTTGTTTAAATTCAAGATGATGAGATGTCGATAGAAAGTCAGCTGTGCTCATTTAATATTTGTCGGGTCTGAAGACCGCTTTAACAAAATGATTCAAATGCCAGGGCACAGAGGACAAAACACAGGTAAGCCGTTTAACTGTTTCATTAAGTAACAACAAAACGAATAACCAAAATCTCTCCCACAGGAGGAAAAAACCATTAATAGTACAAAAACTAAGGAGGCGGGCAAGCAGGAATACTAATATATTATCAGTCACAGAAATAAGCAGCAACTGCCTGGCAGTACAAACCTCATCAGGAACGATGGCACAGAGTATAGAGATCATGAGCTGAATTCAGGATACCAAGACAATCTGACAACCAGAAGCAAGAAACACGGAGCTTAAAAACTGGTGGAGATAATTGCAGGATGCCGATCAGCTGTGCTGCCTGTCGCTAAACACACCTGCCTGCCACACCTCCAAACCTGCACAAAATAAAGAGATAATGAGACACCAGAAACTCAAAAAAACAATACCAAAAACCCTGAACCCCCACAGCTTTTAGGCCTTTAGCTAAAGCTCCAATCCACTGCAGCTTGTTGTGAGCAGTTAGTTGTTTGCTGTCCTGCTCAGGGGCGCTTTAATGGTGAGTTTTAAGCTTGTTTTGAGCTGCTCTGCTCCATCAATATATGGCTTTTGGCTTTGCTACTGATATTTAGTGATGCAGTAAAAAATTAAAAGATATGTCAACTGATCATCAAAATGGTCAGTTTTTTTGTGAAACATCACTGGCTGTCATGGTGGTGAAGCTTTTTATGAACTGTGGTGGTGTTGTTGGGGTGGGGGTCTTAATTGCCACCTCAGTAGCAGGAAGTGTCAGACAGCGTCCCCTACTGGCCTGTTCTATCCCACAGGTATGTGCAGTACTTCTTGGCAGAAGCTACTTTTGGCCCTCACTCTGAGCCTTGGCAGCCTGGGGCACTATTTGGCAGAGCTCCGTCCTTCCTACTTAGTGTATTGGAGCTAGCTCTGCACCGAGTGAAGCACTGCAGCAATCTGCAGCCTGCAGCAGCGCTACAGCAGAACAGGAGAGGAAGGAGGAAGACAGCCATTCACATACTGGTTGCGTTTTACATCTCTCTCTGGAGTTTCCTGCTTTTTTAAACCACTCTATTACTTTGAGCTTTTTGATTAGTACTTCATCTTCTTTTGGTAGCTATTGTCAAAATGTCCCTTTTCTCTGTCATACACTTAAAGTCTTCTCTAACACAGCCTTTTTTTCTTATTAAACCAACCAAGTGGATGAGTCTAGATGCACACACACTTCGACGCAGCAGGTTTTGCAGTGTGGCTCAGGGCTGTTTTAGTACTGTTGCCAGTGTACGGATGGGTGGCTCTCTCGGTGCCAGAGCCCCGTCGCTTTGTGACAGCACCTCTCCTCCTCCTCCTAACTTCCAGTCTCAATGTTCTACCTTGGGTACCCGTTGGTCCGTGTCATTATAGCGCAGTGGGTGGCTCCAGGCATTACATTAGCTTGTAACTTGTCTGCTCTCCCTCCACTGGTCTTGCTCCCTCTCCCTCTGTCCAATCTTTTCAAGCACATACTGCCTTGCATAGCAGATTAAATTAGCCACGAAAATAGCTTTTTCCCCCTAAATGAGCTCTGTTGTTAGCTAGTTATGCTTTTAGCATACACCCCTTGAGAATGCTGCAGCGCAGGGGGAAACAAGATCCAAACTCCACCTGACCGGCTGTATTTATGACTTATAGTGATGCGTTGTGATTGATGGGATTTAATCAATCGATTTATAATGAAGAGACATCAAGGCTCTTTTTATTTTTCATCCAAAAGAGTCCCATCGATCCTCTTCCGTCCACTGCCACCTCCCCCCTCCTTGCTGATTCAGTGCAGTCCAGCTTTGCTTACGCATATGTCTGGTGAAGGCCGGACAGCAATTACTATCAGAGTGCTTTGGGAGGTTTATGCAAGGCTGAGGCTGGTTGGCTATAGTAGGCTGCTTGGTCCATATCTCTGAGGAGGGAGGAAGGGAGTGAGGGAAGAAGGGAAGGAAGAGAGGGCATTAAAGGAGAGAAGAGGTAAGGTGGGTCAAATGCAATGTGGTGCATGTGTGTGCTTGGAAGTTAAATTAGTTCATGTAAAGCCTATCTACTGCACAGAAGTGACTCAATAACCTTAACCAATGAAATGGATGAGTAAGACTGGATTAGAAAATACAAAACACTGCTGCTGCACTACTATTACTATGACTCAATAAAATGCTTTACTTGTGCATCTTCCAGAACAAATTTGCAATAAATCAAATTACCACAAAACAATGGGCAGACAACGAATTTTCAGCCTTCTGGGCCTCTGAGGAACAAGGATCTGGGGAAAGTTAGCAGCTTTGCTTTGTTGTCTGTCTCTGCTTCAGGGAAGGGATGAAATAATTAGCCAGCTAATCGATTTGACACTCAACAGAAAAATGAACACGTTTGATAACTGATCAAACAAACAAACAAATAAATTTTTATTTTGAAAAATTTGAAGTTTTAGCACTTCAGTGTTCATTGACAGTTCATAGACTTCTGTGATAGTCAACTGAATATCATATGCTTTTAGGCTGTTGAATGAAGTGAATATCAAGATGTCAACTTGGCCTTGAGGAAAGTGTGATGCACATTTTTCATTCTTTTGTGACATTTACTGTGAAATGTTTAATTTATTAATCAAGAAAATAATCAACGAATTGTATCAATTAGGAAAAGAGTCGTCAGTCGCAGCCCTTCTCAGTGTGATTCAAATGAGTGAGTGTGCGTGATTTGTTGTTCAACCACTTCTAAAAGTGTTACACAATGTCCCCAGTGGCCACACTGAAAGGGAGGTGAGAAGCCTGCAGTCATAGCCTCTTCCCGGCTGTAGCCACCTGCCTCCCTGATCTCTCTCCAAGAACTCTGTCTCTTTTGCAAGTCTTTGTGCTTTCACACTTGGGGACAGTCTCTTCTTGAAAGCACTAATGGTGTTGCTCTCAGTTTTACACAAGAGTAATGATGGAAGTAGTAGAGTAAAGAATGAAAATCTGAGCTTGAGGGAGTAGTTCATACCCTACCCTGGCTATCGGATGACTGTGAGACCTAAAGAGGCCACCTCTGTTGGTTTAATGCTGTCCATTACAATGTTGCCAGACCTCTTTGCTTGATTGCGTTAAAGTTGATCTTTGACGGCACTTCATGTCATTTGTCAGGAACAGGGAGAGAAGGTGAGACAGAGAAATGAGACCGCAAACAGGTTGAGGGAATCAGAAAACCATGAAGTGCAGTGTGGATGAATGCAGCCAGACAGACGACTAGATAAAGAGCAAGACATAAATGAGTTTAAACAGGGAAAATGAAGTGGAACAAGAAGGGAAGAGAGTGGGAAAACCACAGAGAGAGGTATGCTGAGACATCCCAGCTTCTCTAACACACTGAGAACTAATGCACTGCACCACTTCCTACTGTCTGAAACACACAGCTACAAGACCACATACAGGCTGTCTCTCACCTGAACCTCTGCTGCTATGCCTTGTTTTCATCTCTCACTCCCTCACATACACACACCTATTCACACAGCCGGTCCAGTTAGATTCTTACTGACTTGGCAGAAGTCACACTTCAAGTGTGTGTGTTGAGTGTGTGTGTTGAGTGTGTGTGCGTGCGTGCGTGTGCAGAGGCATCCCAGCCAACATACTGCTGTATTCTCCTCCTGGGGAGCAAACAGTATGCAAATCTTCAGCCAGGCTATTTGTAGTGAAGTCACCTCTACAAGGGTGTGTGTGTGTGTGTGTGTGTGTGTGTGTGTGTGTGTGTGTGTGTGTGTGTGTGTGTCTTTTCTGCAGTGTTAGAGAGGACATCCCAAATGCTGCGTCACTGCTACAAGAGAGAAAATGTGATGTAATTAATGAAGTATCAGTTTGTATAATCATTTGGCTGCAGTTTTTCCATTTCAAACTGAGTGGGTAAATATATACCATGTGTCTACATTTAGGGTTGGAAAAAGAAATTCAGTTTACTTGTATTACCACCCTGTGTTATGTTATGTTGATGTAAGCTTTTTCTTGTTTTCAAGTCCTCCAAATAAAACAACACGATGCATAACTTCGAACTGCTGTCTAGCAGAACACATAGAGGAGTTTTCTGATGGTGGCTTTCAGTGGGATGACATCATTTGTCTGTGCCTTCCAAATCTGCATAGGTTTCTGGTGCAAAAATAAAAATGATCAAGTTGGGTTAGGTTTATGCACAAAAATGATTAGTTAAGGTTTGGGCAAGATCATGGGTTTGTTTAAAATGATTACTTTGTGCAGTTTAGGGGATCTTCATCGTCATGGTTACAATACTAAACACTTGGTTAAGGTCAGGGAACAAGTGTGATTATGATTAAAAGAAACCAAAAACACGATGCCAACAGTGGTCTTTTATTTTACATTTTGGCAACCCATTCATTCACCCTGACCTTCTCCCTGCATATGCACTTTGTTGCTGTATTGTAAAATCACACTATTTCCTCTTTTGTCCCCAAATGGACAAGAGTCTCCTTTTCCTCAGCTGCTAGAGGGCTTTGTGACTTGAATGTAAGCACACATCATCTTTAGGATTTTGCTCAAATCGACTGATGCTGATGTCATTTTTCTGGGAAGGACAGTCCCCTGATTTTAATGATCTTTTCTGAAACAGTGTAAATGTAGCATTCAGTGTCCTGATTTGGGGACTACTTTTATATCTCTTGTAATCATGTCTTCAAGAAAATATCTTTCCAGCAAACTTACATTGCCAAATTAATTCTAACAGACTGGGTAAGGGTTTGAGAAAAATGGGGGCTTTGGTTAAATGTTGCAATATGTCCTACCTTCTGCTGCAAGTCATTGGCTGTACATAGCCATTTCCTGGAGTCTTCACTTTGTTTCTTGTTCACAGGAACTTCATATTTATCATACAGATGTGAGAGTCAAATCGATCTTCTCATGTAACTCTGATCGGCAAAAATGGAGAACGAGCATATTTTCCAAAATATGGGATATATAGTATGCCTGTGTGCCCACAGGTGTTACTTAAAGGTGTAACAAGCTTGCTTAAGATTTCACTGAAACCTAGCCCTTTCCTGAACCCAAACCACAGTCCTTTGTTTACCTAAAGCCGACCACATGAAGGACTCAGGACATGAAAATCATTCTCTGGTGTCAAAGTCAGGCGCTTTGTATGCCCACCTACCACTGAATTCCATGCGGTACATCAAGGGTGCACTTGCTTCACTGGAAATAAGCTTTGCCATCTAACATGGCACAGGCAGTAGTTATGTTTTCTTTGAAAATGTTTCTGGCAAGCTGAATTAGTATATAAATAATAAATAAATAGTAATCAATAGTAGTTCTACATGAGTTTGTGTATCCCATGTGAATGATCCATGTGGACTCGCTGCTTCCACTCGTGGTAGGTTGCCTCACAGTGTATCCTCCAGCTGGAGATCACTTTTTTTTCACAATTAGTGTACCACAGCTCTCTCTTTCTGCAGTTTTGTTAGTAATTTTTCCTTCTCCTTTCTTTCTCTCCCTCTCTCCACTGACATATAGGTCAGTGTGGGATCAGTGTGATGAGTTTGGGCACCAATCTCAAGCCTGGCCAAGCTAAATGACTCTAATTAGAAGCTTTTGATCCTCCGTCCCAAGCTGAGAGCACTTTTTTCTTGCTTCATCCCCTTCTTGCAGTTGTCTTATCTGCTCTCGTTTCCTCCATCATCCCTTTCTTTCTGTACATCTCTTTCCCTTGCTGACTTGCACTCTTGCTTTTTGCAGTTTGTCTTCACCCCCCCCCCCCAGTGCTCCCCTCCTAGGTATTGACATTATTAGCCAAGTACTTAGGTAATGAACATTTTCTGACTCAACGGAAGATGTTTTAGTGTTATTCCTTCCGATATGCTAACACAAGCAAAGCTGTGTAAGACCACTTAAATGCTTTTAACAGGCTTATATTTTTGGTCAGTGTTTGCTCTTATTTGTAGACTCCAGCTAATAGTATCAACATCAGCAGAATGTATGAGTATTAAAGCTGTATTAATTGACATATGCAACTGCTATAGCTATCATGTCAGCAAATGCTTATTTAAACATATAGTAGACACAGAGAAACATTATCTCCACATTCCTTTCTGTCCCCCCTGTCAAATTAAAGTCCAGTATTCATTTTTTAGCTTAGCTTTGGCTTGGTCTCCACCAACCCCTGAAAACATATATTTGGCTCTTGAGCTAAATGTTTCTTTACCAGCTCACTACTAACTGTGTTTGCTGTTTGGCTTTGATGAGTGTGCTTGCAATTAATTGTTTATTTACACATTGAGCTTACAGGCAGAGAAACATTAGCAATAATTTAAAGCCATGATTTTGTTCTGCTGATGAATATAAATGCTTTGGTGTGGTTTCTACATCTTCTGAAAAAAATATCTGTCTCTTTGGCAGTGAGCAGTTCGACCTTATTCACCAGACAGTCCATGACTTTGTGTGTCTACTGTTTTGTGCTTGTCAGGTTTTTTTTTTATAGAACGTTAATATGTACTGTGCTGAAGCTGCAATAGTAATTTTTGCCATGGGGCAGAGAACTCCACAAGCATATTATTACTTGATAAAATTGTTTAGACTAATGTGTTTGCAGCCACCAATGTTAGCATTCATTGTGAATCATGTGTCTGTTCTGTCAAGTTCAAGCAACTTTTTCTGTCTGGTGTTTTGTGCGACACTTTTCTTTTTTGGCTGAAAATAGCTGCCTTGTGAAGGTAGAAATTGTTGTGAGATGCACAACCATATAAACAGCTGAGGGTGGCTAAAAAGATACTTGAGGGAGAACCACTGGGTAATACTTGTCTGGGTTTGTCACAACTAGTGACCACTTTTAATAACTGAAAGAAAGAAAGAAAGAAAGAAAGAAAGAAAGAAAGAAAGAAAGAAAGAAAGAAAGAAAGAAAAAGTATTGAGAAGGGAACGAAAGCAAGGGCTGAATAAGGAGAGATCTAACGATACCAAGAGATGACAGAAAGGGAAGAACACAAATGAAGGAGAAAGGTATAAAAAGAGTGACAGAAATAGAGGAGAAAATAGCAGTGACAGGAGGGAGAAAAGGTAGTCAGTGATGAAGAAGAAAAAGAGAGAAAGCTAAAGAAAGAGAGGAGATTGTCCAAGGGAGGAAGTAAGGAAAGAGATTTAGGTCATTCTGTATGACTGGCACGAGCAAGGGAATGTGGTGAAGAGGAAGAGGCAGGGACGTATGAAGGAAAGTAGAGGAGAAGAAAAAGAACAGGATGACCTTTAGTGTTGCTTGTGTTTTATAGTTTAAATAACAAGTCGAAATGGAATGTTGAGTGTTTTTTTATTGTGGGTTGTGTTAAGTTGTGTAAAGTATGTGTAAGACAGTTGTTGTTGTTTCTTAAATATCAATTACAAGGGAAAGCATTCTGTATTCTACTGTAATATGTTTTTATGTAGCCTAAAATTGGTAATATATATACATTTTAAAATATAGAAAATTAATTAGCATTATAAATAACTAATAATTGGAGGTTGAAAATGTAAAAGCAAGTATGGTTTAATATTACAGGAATCTCGCTGTGAGCAGCTACTTTGTCAGAAATACCACAGAAGAACAGCTGGTGTATCTGTTTACAGTGCAACAAATTATTGTTGTTTAATTAGTAATGTATTGATAATGATCACAACCATTATCGACAAATATAATGCTTTCCCTGTGATTCACAATAAAAGTCATGCTCAGTTTCACCAACTGAATGCTTTTAACATGAAGCAGCAGCAGGAAATATTGGAATCAGTAAACTTAATCCAGGTACTGTACAAAATGCTGCCTGTTATGACCTCAATGCCGGCAGGAATGTTAAACAATGGCAATGGTAAGACACGACAGTAAGTCCGTGTAATGTTTGGCAGTATTACTATAGGGCACCGGGCATCCCCGTGACACTGACCATAACTAGTATCAAAAATGAAAAACCCAGAGTGAACAAATGATTGCGTAAAGTGATTCTGTCGCTCACATAATTATCAACTAAAGCATGACGATTCTCCTGATCTATAAAAACATTCCTGCTGCTCTTTATTTCTTACTTAGGAGTGGTGATGACATTTTTTCCAGTAAGCTGATTGGTCAGTATTTGGGTTGGTGACAGGTTTTGATCTAATCCTCTAAAGTTAACTGTGTAGCTCAGGTTAGGATGGTGATTTAACCTAATTAAAAATGAACCAGCTTCATGAAACTGGAAAACCTCAGTCAATCTAAAAGATAGCTGGCTAAAGTTGTCATATCAACCAGTCTGGCAATCATGTTATTTTACCAGCCAACTATTCTGCCAAATGACTGCTGGTTACTTGCCAAAGTGTCTGGCAGAGCAGACAGACTCACAAGCCAGACACATTTTGGCAGCATTTGGCTCGTAGAAGGTGTTTCCCACTGTAAGATGCAGACTGACAACAGAAATAGAAAACTAGTGTACTGTATGTCAGTGAAAATACTGTGTTTTAATGCTATGTTTCGATAAATTGTTAAGACAAAATAAATGATTGCAGAAAAAAACAGAAGTGTCACAGAAAGTCTGCTTCTCAACATCTCTGGCAATGGTTAGTACATGGAAATATAGCAATTTATAATATGTGTAGGGGCTATTTATGACACAACTACAGTGTTCTGCAGTACACACACACACACACACACACACACACACACACACACACACACACACACACACACACACACACACACACACACACGTATAATTTAAATATCTCTCTGAATACTCAACAAAATTCAAATGTAATCACAAACACCTGAATTTCTCGTGGATATAATAGATAGATGTATTTTCTAGCCACTAGCAGCATGGTTCTAGAAGTGTTAATGCTGGTCAGCTGTGGTGCTGAGTGACGTATCTCTGCAACGATTGAATTGATTACTATACAATTTGATTCATGTTCGCCAGCAGACAAACCGTAATGACTCTGTTGATTTCCTCTGAACTTCCATCCGAGCCACATGTCTCTACAAGGCTAATAAAGTGCTACTTTAGCAAATTTTAACATGCCAACCAAGTTTCTGTTTACAGTCAGTTCTACTCACCAAAACACACATTGTGTGTCCATTGTATCCTAATAAAACATCTGCAAAGCTGATTTTTAAAATTTTGAATCCTTATTGTTTATATCCACTTGCTTCTAGTTTTTTTCTTTCTGTCTTTTGTTGTGATTGCTGTGTTTTCTTGCTGTGTTACTGCCCCCTGTAGATCAGAAGAATAGTGTGAAACCACTGGTAGAAAGTGATTGTCCTCCCACTATATATTTACACTGCAGTTTAAAATGACATATACCATTATATGCCATTATACTGTATATCCAGAATGCCCTCTTAGGCCAGAAGAAGCTATATTATTCACATTTAATGATATGAGAAGGACTGCAGGGCAACTGTGCTGCATCAGTTAACTGCAAATAATAGCAAAATAAAATAACTCTGAAGTTGAATGAAAAATGAATCCAGTTTTGGTACTGATGAAAAATGGATTGAGATTTAAACATTCATTTAAGGAAGGACCTCGCCAAGGCAAGCTGTAAAATTAAATGAGGATATGTTTATGCTGTGTATCCCTCTGTCTTTGCTTTTAAGAACTCTCCAACACCCCAAAAGAATGTGTGTGTGTGTGTGTGTGTGTGTGTGTGTGTGTGTGTGTGTGTGTGTGTGTGTGTGTGTGTGTGTGTGTGTGTGTGTGTGTGTGTGTGTGTGTGTGTGTGTGTATCCAGGGCAGCTCTAGATAGCAGTGTTAAATTAGACCATGATAATAAGCTGTGGGACTTGATGTGGTCCCTGAGGATTAGAGGAAGACTTCATCTGTCTGTCTTCATCACTGACCTGACACACACACACACACACACGCACACGCGCACAAAAATGTACATGTACTTGAGAGCATACTCACACATTTTAGGCATACACATGTACATGAGTGTATACATACATGCACTTGAACATACAAAGGCAAACTGTATGAGCACTTTGCATGTTAGTAGACACACATACACACACATAGCGGAAAGTCAGCCTTCGTCACTGACCTAACACAGTTGCTGTGTTAGATGTGAACATTCACACATGTACACACACACATAGGAAGTGGTTTTGACATGGTTTGACAGGTCTTAAATCTAATGAAGTATGTTGCAGTGTTGGCAGTATAGTGTAACTAAGTTATGCTAACTATTAATGATGAAAAAGACCCATCATTAACTGCCTCATCTTTATATTTTGTGTATATAAATGAAAGAAATACAAGAGAACAATAGATATATGCAATAACATAAAAATGCACCGGTTGGAGCACAAACCCCGACAGCCTGTTAAAGGAACATCAAAATAAACATTGCTTTCCAGAAATGTACAAACTGACATATATTTTTAAAATATCTAAAAAAGAGAAGAGAATACAATTTTCAAAGAAGTGGTCGAAATAAAAAAAAAATCAAGGATTACAGTATAAATAAAGGGCATAAATTTGCCCTGCTTTTATACACTGTTGTCATACCTCGTTTACATAGTGCTGTATTCCTTTAAAAGAAGATTTTTGAGATCTTTTTGAAACTCAAAATGCTGTAAACTCCAAAGTTAGTGGAGTCAGCAATCATTTGGATGAATTAAGTTTTTTTCTTCATCAGTCAGGTCCTTGAAGAATGATTTCTGTTGATGAACCATCTTATGCACCATAGACCATGGCAAATAATCCTTCTCTTGATTGAGGTGTTTTGGGTCCATGCTGACAGATAAGATTAACAGAAAACTTCCAAAGGAAACTGAAAAATAAGTCTATGCCTGCAGTACTTGTTGCTGGGTCAAAGTGTATCAGCAGAAGACAGCCATATACACTATATTGCCAAAAGTATTGGCTCACCTGCCTTGACTCAAATGAACTTAGGTGACATCCCATTCTTAATGCATAGGGTTTAATATGACATCTGGCCACCCTTTGCAGCTATAACAGCTTCAACTTTCTGGGAAGACTTTCCACAAGGTTTAGGGGAATTTTTGACCATTCTTTCAAAAGTGCATTTGTGAGGTCACACACTGATGTTGGATGAGAAAGCCTGGCTCTCAGTCTCTGCTCTAATTCATCCCAAAGGTGTTCTATCGGGTTTAGGTCAGGGCTCTGTGCAGGCCAGTCAAGTTCACACCAAACTCTCTGAGACTCCATGAAATTGTCCAAAATCTCTTGGTATCCTGATGCATTCAGAGTTCCTTTCACTGGAACTAAGGGGCCAAGCCCAGTTCCTGAAATGCAACCATACACCATAAGCTAATCTGAGGGCCACAAGAAGTTTGGAGGTCTGGAGCGATTGACTCTGCAGAAAGCTGGTGACCTCTGTGTACTATGCACCTCAGCATCCGCTGACCCCTCTCCGTCATTTTACATGGCCTACCACTTTGTGGCTGAGTTGCTGTCATTCCGAATCACTTCCACTTTGTTATTATACCACTGACAGTAGACTGTGGAATATTTAGGAGTGAGGAAATTTCACGACTGGACTTGTTACACAGGTGGCGTCCTATCACAGTACCATGCTGCAATTCACTGAGCTCCTGAGAGCGACCCATGCTTTCACAAATGTTTGTAGAAACAGTCTGCATGCCTTGGTGCTTGCTTTTATACACCTGTGGCCATGGAAGAGATTGGAACACCTGGTTTCAATTATTTGGATGGGTGAGTGAATACTTTTGGCAATATAGTGTAGCTCCAGGCTGTGGCAGGGCTTTAAGCTGAAGTAGGCCAAAGCCAGAAAGATCCCCAAACAATCAGTTTGCGGTTACCATCCACAGCTAAATAATATTAATAGTTACAGCTGTGATTCTCCTGCTATGACAAAAGGTCCAGTTTATTTGGTCTATTCTCACTGTACATGCTCCCAATTGCCATATTATTCACCAACATCATGTGACATTTCAGTGCAGTTGGCACACAGTTGTATTTTACTGTGGCACCTGATGACCCAAGAGGTCTACATTGTTTGAGTGCTGATACTCATTTACAACTTAGTAATCAGAGTTGAATTAAAGAATGTTCGAATGACCTTAAAAGTTGCAGTCAGAGCCAAAGGCTTGGGTGTCTTTATAGATCGTGAGTTAAATTTAAGAAAGAACGCTGACTGTGTCAATGTGACTGCATTTACACATCTGAGAAACATGGTAAAGTGTCAAACCAAATCCTGCACCTCAACAACTTCAGCTTGCACATACTGCAGCTGCCAGAGTCTCATTCAAAAGAAGTCAATGGGAGCACAGAGAACATCTTTACACTGGCTTCCTGACTCTTTTTGAATCGATTAGCACCTCCTTAGTTCACTGTCTCTCCTTCTGCAATCTAGCTGCTGCCTTAGGCCATCAAACACAGCAGCATTAAATGTAGAGTTAAGACAAAGAAATCTAGACTGGCAGCCCTTTGTTTTCATGGACATAAACTGTGGAACTGCCTATATTTTAATATTCATTGTCCAACAATTCTTGCTTTAAAATAGTTTCAGTTTGTGTCACATATTTTGTTAAATTTGAATTACATTATAGTTTGAATGCAGTGCACTCTGAGCCACATGTTTAAAATGTGCCATACAACATATCTCAGAAACACTAGAGATTAAACAAGCAAGATATAACATGAGCTCTAGAGGTGTCTGTTCTTTATGCTGAGCTAAGCAACCCGGCAGTTCGCTGTACCTTCATGTTTACGCACAGATATTTGAGTGACACCAATCTTTTTCCCTTTGAGTAAGCCTGCACAGTAGAGCCTGATAGAAGATTTGGTTTGGACTGGAAGCTCCTCATCTGAAGGATCTCAACTTGACACTTCTGTTATTACATCCTAAGTCTAAATGGGACTGATTCAAACCCTGGGAGGGAATCTTGACTTGAAGAGGAACAAAGTCATGCAGTTATTTGTTTATGAAGCAAAGCTTTTTGACCTTGATACCAGTGAACCAGAAACACAGATGCAATGATTTTACAAAGGAGAAAAAAGGGGGCACAGCTGACATGGCCGAGGAGAGGAGGGGTGTAATCTGACATACATAACTTACCTCAGACATCCAGGTTTAACCAGCCTGTGTGTGCTGCACCTGTCACCCTTACACCTTTACTTCCTGCAGACATGAACAGGAAACCAAATCTTGTTAATGTTCATGACCCTGTGATCCTGATCTCAGCATCAAGACCAATGTGTATGTGTTTTTTTGGGTTTTTTGTACAATAAGCATGTCACAAATTCACATATGAATAAAAACGGTACCCCACAGATATTGTCAGCTAACTACAATTCCCGTTAGAGCACTAAGATGCTGTAGAGTATTAAAGTATCTTCTGGCCAAACAGCAGACAAACTCCGTTAGCATCTAGCTGGTGAACATAGTGGAACACAGTTAAAGAGCCAGATTTTCTGTCAGAAGTTGATGAAGACCATAAACAGAGCTAAAAGAGAGTGACTGTTGGATTCACATTCATCAGGTGGCATGTGAGACATGTGGTATTTGGTATCTTTTCTTCCAGTGTTTCAGTTGTTGCTTTAGGACAGAAGATGCCAAATATGCCAATGCACTCAGAGTGAAGAATGTGTGCGGTCTGTGTCCGGGCAGTGCAGCACCTGCATGATTGGGAGGCAGGACATTGCTCAAAATGAACATCAGGGTTAAACGAAAGGAAAGGGGTTTAGAAAAAGAGCTTACATGATGGTAGGAGTCCATGAGATTTGTGTACGTGTGAATGAATGTGACAGGACAAAAGAGAAATGGGAGAACGAGGAATAGTAATAGGAATAGTGGGGGGCAGGGGGATACACAGAAAAGGAAGTCTCATTATGTACACCTGAGCATAGTACAGAAAACAATTGATAATACATTGGATACAATAAATGAATGATTTGCCAGTGGCATGGTTAATGTAGTGTGTATGTGTGTTGCGGTGGTCTGATGTGTAAGACAAACTGATCATCACTGATGCTGTACTAAGAGAAAAAAAAGACTGCTCAACCAGTGTGTAGCACATGTACATATACACTCACATACAGACAGACATTTCTTTAAGTATCTGTGTATGTTTTCATAACGGTGGTCACAGTAATGCGTACATGCCGTTATTCATCCATTATTCCTTTTTTCTCTCTACATACACTGTGTATCTATTTTTCCTCTTTCTCTCTTTCAAACAGACGCAAACAAACACTCTCACACACACACACACACACACACACACACACACACACACACACACACACACACACACACACACACACACACACACACAAAAAAACACACAGATACCCTGTGTACCTCATTATTTTTACACTCTCCATCCATCATCCTTCCCTCCCTCCCTCCCTCCCTCCCTTCTCCATCCTTCCCCTCGCCCTCCCTCTATCAGCCTGCGCTGTTATCAATGGGATTGGAGTAGTCAAGACATTTGCACTGAATTAACAGCATTCCTCCACTCTTCTGAATGTGTTGTTGGCACCCCCTATCTGAAGCTTGTTGGTATAACACTGCTGTCCACATACCGCAATGGCCCAAACCCCTCCTCCTCCTCCTCCACTAGCAATCACATGAACACCAAAATACTAATGACAAAGACTTCAGTTGGGCAGAAACGATGTTGGTGTGCAGGTGTGACAGTTTCCTGTTGTCTTGCTTGAATGAAAAGAGCTGATGTATGCTTGATGTGCAAATTGTAATCCTTCTCTCCCCCTCCTCTCTTTCTCTCTCTCTGCAGTACGTGGCATTTGGCTCACTCTTCTTCATCCTCCTCTCCATCTCCACTTTCTGCCTGGAGACCCATGAAGCCTTCAACACCATTTACAACAAGACGGAGACCGTCACCGTTGGCAACACGACACATGAGGAGGTGCAGAGAAGTTTTAGTGAAGTGTTTTAGATTTGGTAATGAGATTGTTAAAGGGACATTCCAGCAATACAGTATTGCTTTTCTGTTATTTTTGGAGGTTTGGGAGACAGATTTAAAAAAATAATGATCCACAAATAAAGCAGCAGAGGCCAAGGTAGACTGATTTTTAGTGTATGGGTCAACTACCAAAAGTGCTCAATATTACACTTCCCATGATACAACCAATAGCATGCTTTCATAAGATGCTCCCTGCAAATTACAAGGCTATGGCCCTAAAACTGTCGCCTCCAAGCTGAAGCCAAGATAAACCCTTTTTTCAGACTTCACAGAGCTCCTCCAGATCCACAGAGATCATTACACAATTGTTTCCATAACTGTACTGCTTGTAACTAGTAAACTGACACTTCTGTCTAAAATTGGGGGATTGACACAGATTTGAATTAAATTAAGCACTTGTACGTTGTAAGAAGGTCAAGGTGATGGACAAGGTGAGTGTGGTGTTGTAGTATTTACATTAGCTGTGAATTGAATTGTTTAGGTAGCTAAATAGTTAATACAGCAGGGCAGGATGAATAACATGACATTGGATTATGAACCCTGTATTAAAGGCCTCATAAACTGGGTTCAAGAGGTTTTTTTTTTAATGGTGTGACATTGGGGCTTGGATGTTGGGCTGCACTCAACAATTTTAATTGTTGCTGCTGCTAGAGCTAGTTGGCTTGACACAGACGTGCTAAAGGTTGTCTGTGACAGAAGGGGCCTAGAAGGTAGTTATGACTGCCCCCATATGAGTTAGACTTTTTATTGGACAGAATTTCTGTACACTCATGTGTATACTTAGAGCAATTGCTAAAGAAACTGTCTTTTGTCAGGAAGTGAGAAGAAAGTGGCGACAAAGCACAAATTCGTGTGACAGCTAGATGGTAGAACAAAATGTCCTGGGGATTTGTGCCTCTGGACATGTACCTTGTAATGAATGAATAAATGAATGAGTAAAGGCTTGATAAAATTCAACTAACCCTATATTGTTTTCTCCTCAGATTGTGTATGAGGTAGTCACAGATGGCTGGCTGACATATGTGGAGGGGGTCTGCGTCATTTGGTTCACCATTGAGGTGATGCTGCGTGTCATCTTCTGCCCTGACAAGGCAGAGTTCTTCCGCAGCGCCCTTAACATCATAGACTTTGTGGCCATCGTGCCATTTTACCTGGAGGTGGCACTGAGCGGCCTCTCCTCCAAAACAGCCAAAGACGTGCTGAGCTTCCTGCGTGTTGTGCGCTTTGTCCGTATCCTGCGTATATTCAAGCTGACCCGCCACTTTGTGGGTTTACGGGTCTTGGGCCACACTTTGCGGGCAAGCACCAATGAGTTCCTGCTGCTCATCATCTTCCTGGCGCTGGGCGTCCTCATCTTTGCTACAATGATCTACTACGCCGAACGTATCGGTGCCGACCCAGATGATCCGACAGCCGCGGCCCATACCAACTTCAAGAACATCCCCATCGGCTTCTGGTGGGCTGTGGTGACCATGACCACACTGGGCTACGGGGATATGTACCCTGAGACATGGTCAGGAATGTTGGTGGGTGCCCTCTGCGCCTTGGCTGGTGTGCTGACCATTGCCATGCCTGTGCCAGTCATTGTCAACAACTTCGGCATGTACTACTCCCTGGCCATGGCCAAGCAGAAGCTCCCTAAGAAGAGGAACAAGCACATCCCCCGGGCACCCCAGCCAGGCAGCCCCAACTACTGCAAGCCAGACGCCCTGGCCATGGCAACCGCCTCACCACATAGGCTGATGGGCAATGTACTCGGGCCGGGCATGGTGGGATCTGGCAGTATGATGGGTACTGGAGACTGTCCACTGGCACAGGAGGAGATCATTGAGATCAACAGGGCAGGTGAGTGGTTTAAAAGAAACTAGATCATGTATGTGTGTTCAAGCCTATGGCCTAATGGGCCAAGTGTGTGGATGTGAGGGAAAAAAGCTGAATTTGTAAAAATAGTGAAAAATACCCATAACCAGAATCTGGAAAAAGGCTTGGCATTTTTTGCCTTACTTGACATTAACAAATAATCAGTTATCAACATTGTTTCCTCCTTTCAATCAACTAATTGGCCATTTGGTTAATTGTTCTAACACTACCTGAAAAGTATGTTGATAAAACAGAGGAATCATGTATCTAATTTTGATCAATATCACATCTTACCCCAGAACAGCAATGTTTACATTTTTTGAATTTGATAGTGCCAGTCTGCAAAAGGTTTTGACTTGGATGCAAGTGACAGAATGTGCTTGTGGTTGAGTGCTAGAGGTCATGGAACATGTTTTCTAAATTTGTGTGTGTTTGCATGGAGGTTGTTTTTGACATGGTTTGGCCTGGCCTGAGAAAGGATTTGTTTTTGTATCAGGCATGTGTCATCTGTTCTTCTTCACTACTTATAGAGTTCCAAATTCTAAAGTTAATCACTAGAGTGGCCTTAACACAAGTGATTATATAATACTGTCAAAGTCTTTCCCTTTCTCATCTAACTGATGACCAGAGGTCAGATTTCAAGCACTGAACTGATGTGAGAAGTGTGTATTTAAGAGGTTTTGAAGCTGTAAATAACTTGCTGATGTCCTCGTTCTTCCTAGAGTGGAGTACACTAAAATAGATTTTAATTTACGATGGGACAAGAAAGCTGAAAAAAGCTTATTACGTTCTCTCAACAAATCCATCTCTTTCCTCTCAGAGCCAGATGCTGTAACACCAAGGCTGACATGATACGATAATCCTGGATTTTTCGTCTATGTAGATATACAGTATGCTACGCCTGTCCAAACATGGGTCCAGGCCCTCTCATCTCATCTCTGCAATGCTGTTTCAATGGACATGTACATCATCTGCATTGTGGGGAGGGGACACAAATGTGTGTGTGTGTGTGTGTGTGTGTGTGTGTGTGTGTGTGTGTGTGTGTGTGTGTGTGTGTGTGTGTGTGTGTGTGTGTAATTGCAGCATGCACCTGTGCTGGATTTAAGGTTTATAACTACAGTATGAGTAGTCACAGTGTCTGGCAACAAACTTACATGTGAGTTTTTGTGTGGAGTTGTGTGAGTCAGTGTGTGTTAGAACACTTAAATACTTTGCCTTTAACTAAGCACACACACTGCTGCATATCATGCATTCCTCCCTTCTGGTTTTACTTTTTTCATGGGGTCAAGTGCAAAAATGCACTTGACCCCATGAAGTGTCAAGGTTCTTTCCCAGCATAACCTGACCCAAAGACCCTATTTACGCCTTTACGGCATAAAAATGTGATCTGTATCCAGACATGTTATCTGGCTAATAGCCATTTGATCTTGCCTTTGTATTTACACCTGGTATGTTTCATGTGTTCTCCTCATCCTCACTGAGATCAGATCAGTGTCCTCCAGACAAAAACCTGCATGTGAAGTAGAGGCTCAGATGAATATCTAACTAACTAACTAACTAACTGAAAACCACTGTCTGTCTCAGTGTTATGTTGTGTACGGTTGCCTGCATGTTGTACAGATTGCATTTACACCTGCCTAAGATCCGAACATAATGCGAGCCAGACTACCCCTAGATGTGGTCAGGCAGATTCAATCACATTCTGATCACAACTCATTGACACCTTGCATTAACACATGTTTTTCCTTATCTGGATAACATGAGGGTACAGATCACATTTTAATCCCAGATGTAAATGGGGTCAAAGTCTCAATTCAATTCAATATTCCTTTATTTGTCCCACAAGGGGAAATTCCAGATTCACAGGAGCACCAGTAAAGTGGATAGAATGGTAAAAGACAACAAGTGCATGCAAGTTAAACACAACAAGTTAATACAAAAGGGTGGGGTAGAAAGAAAACGTCATCACTACTAGTACTAGCCATTTGTGTCCTCTCTCTCTCTCTCTCTCTCTCTCTCTCTCTCTCTCTCTCTCTCTCTCTCTCACTCTCTCTCTCTCTCTCTCTCTCTCACTCTCTCTCTCTCTCTCTCTCTCTCTCTCTCTCTCTCTCGTGTGTGTGTGTGTGTGTGTGTGTGTGTGTGTGTGTGTGTGTGTGTGTGTCCATCCCTCTGGCCTGTATCTGTAACTGTAGAGCAGTAAATCATATCAGATTAGATTTGACAGCTGTGTTGAAAGCTACAAACACTGCTTCCCCTGTAGTCATCTCCTCTTTTGTGTGTTTATGTTTGTGTGTGTGTGTGCAGCACTATATATGTTCTTTCACCCTCTTCTTCTCCCACTCCTTTGTTTAGTCTCTCAGTGCTGTTAAATTCAGTGTGAGTACAAGAAGTGTGTGTGTGTGTGTGTGTGTGTGTGTGTGTGTGTGTGTCTACAGCCTGCTCTGCTGCAGTGTGTTGGTCATGTGACCAGGATAGCTATCACAAGGCACTAATGTTCCTTTACACCCCCCTCCTCTTCCCCTCTCTCTTCTCTCATTTCTCCATCCTCTCTTTACGCTCTTTGATTTTATTTTTACCGTCTAATTGTTTTTCTCTGGCCACTTCTCTTTCATCTTTTTTTTTTCGGCTTCTGTTTCTCAACTCCATATCCCCTCTCCTTGTCCTCCTCTGAGTCGTTCTTCACCACCTCCGGTCTTATCTCCCTTTTCCATTTTTATTACTTTCGTGCTCTTACTGTTCCTTTTTCTCTCAATGAGTTCTTCTTCCCTTGCTCCTCCTGCTGTCTCACAACCATTAATCTTCTCTCCCTCTACCTCTCCTCCTCCTCACAATCTCTAAACTCCCACCCTCATCTCTTCTCATTGTCTCTTCTCCTCTCCCCATCTCCTTTCCTTTCCATGTCTCTTTTCCTTTTCTCTTTTCTCCTCCCATCTCCTCCTCATGTTTCCTCTCCTCTTTTATCCTCTTTACCTTTACCCTCTCACTTCACCAAATTTTCCTTCCTCTCTCCCTGCCCAACTTCTCCATTTCCCTCCTTATTTTCTGTTGCCTCCTCCATGCTGCTATTTTTCATTTCAACCACTCTTTTTTCTTTACCTCCACTGCTACCCCCCCATCTCTCTGTCCTCCCTCTCAGACTCCAAGCAGAATGGTGATGCGGCAGCCAATGCGGCGGCCCTGGCCAATGAAGACTGTCCCACCATCGATCAGGTCCTTGGGGATGAGCGCAGCCCCGCCACTGGGGGCCTCGGCTCCACCACCAGCCGCGAGCGCTACCCACATGACAGGGCCTGCTTCCTGCTGAGTGCCGGGGAGTTTCAGCGCACGACGGATGGGAACGTTCGGAAAGGTAGGAGGGTGGAGGGCGGAAGGCGGAGGATTGAGGGGAAAGGAGGAGGAAGAGCGGGGGTAGGGCGGTACTTGAGTGACAGCAGTGGACTGTCGCTCGATGCATGGTCCTGATTGATATGTGCTGGCAGTGTGTGTGGTGAGCACAAATATCAACACACGTAACAGTCAGATCTATATATTTCAAGCACACACATATCCAATTACACATATACATACAGCAGGTGGACAAAATAGCAGAACACCTAATAATATAAAACACATTCTGCAGGTGTTCATGGTATTGTGTCCACTCTCATACACCTATTGAATGTGTTAAACACACAGACACACTTACAGACAAAAGTAGATGCAAAGGCACACACACCACATAAGGCATATAATCGTATTTCAAAATAAAAGCAAAGCTAAAACTAAGACTCAGCAAAGGCCATAAACACAAAACATATTACATTTCTGCATCACTCCCCTCTGTCATTTTGAGTGACACCTCTGCATCTGAAGTTAGGTTCTTTCCCCTCAGACTGTTCAGCATGAACAGCTCTGTGGTACAGATAACATATCAATGTCCAATGAATGCCATTGATATTTAATCCAGTGATTCTTCTCATTTACACCGTCAAGCTACAGCTGTAATAGAAGAGGTCCCCTTCATGCATTTATCCTGCATCTGTACTGCAGAGGTACTGCAGAGGCTGCTGCAGCACTGCCATCTGTGCTGATGTTGAAGTGACTTGATTTCATCTACTGTAGCACAGAAGTATTCATGATAGCCTTTTTGTGAATTGTGGTCAAATAATGCAATATTCACATTCTGCAGATGATTCCTTGGGTCAGCAGTCACTCAGCAACACTACATGCAGGACAGCATTGGTCTTCTGTATGTGCTCTATTCTGTGTCCATCCCTGTTGATACAGTTCATTGTGCTAAACTTTGTACGTACAGTTTCATTTCAAAACAGTACTTTGTTGGGATTATAGTGTGACCTGTAAGGTAATATTGCTGTTGTTTTTTTTGTTATCGACAAATCCCACATAAAGACAAGAGACAACTAGCATCTGTTGTTAGTTCAAATGGCTTACATTTTATATGCTTATGGACCTCTACTGGCCTCATGAGTTTTAACTTTGTGTGTTATGAATGTGACATGCTGCGATGATGTTATGTAAGGAAGAGGAAGGGGTGGATGGATGGATGGGTCAACAAACAACAACAAAAAACAAACAAACAATAAAACACAAATGAAAAATACCCTCACACGGCTGCTTCAGATTGTCCTCTGGATTATAAATCAATCCTTTTTCAGCCGATACTCTTACAACATCATCATGAATTTATGGATTGCTACACAGATGGCAATGGCAGTCTGATGGCCATTTGGTCTGTCCACCACTTTGGTCAAGATTGAAATACCTCATCCATGCCCCCCTTGCTTTTCTTCTGGTGCCATCATCAGGTCAAAATATTAATTTGTCCAATACTTTGGTTTATGACCAAACACCCTGAAACCCAGTGACACTCCCAGCCTCACTATGTGGCTCACTGATGTGTCTTTTCATCATTTTTTGTCCTCTATGGCACAGTGGTAGAAGATATATCAGGCTGTTAGTAGGACACATTCAGTGTTGGTTTGTGTCTTTTTATGGGATTTGCTGACAGTTATAAAAATATAAAATATCTCCAACCTTATTCTTTAAAGTACGAGCATCCTGCCCTTACTGGAGCTATCTTACAACATTTAATGTGACAAATATCTAAGTCTGTCTCTGGGTGTCTTGTTTTGAAATGAAACTCTTCATGTGTAAATGTGCAGTATTTTGAATCTGATCTGGCAGAACAGGCAGATCAGATGAGTGCCATTCTGTTCTCAGTCATCATATCAGGCTTCTTCATTGTTCTGCTCTGTCTTTCTCTCCTCTCACTCTGTCACTCTATCTATCTCACTGTGTGATTTATTTTTCTCACTTTTCATGCTGTAAGTCATTAACTCTTCATCCTTTCTTTCTCTCTCTCCTCCCCACACTCTATTCTTCCTCATTTCTGCTCTCACGGTTGTTTTCTCCCTCCTCCACCGGCTTTCCATTTTTCCTTCAT
Organism: Chaetodon trifascialis; assembly: GCF_039877785.1. NCBI lineage: Eukaryota > Metazoa > Chordata > Actinopteri > Chaetodontiformes > Chaetodontidae > Chaetodon > Chaetodon trifascialis. The sequence continues at coordinate 3,619,452 of NC_092070.1, forward strand.
CCTATTCTCATTTCCCTGCCTGCTGTATGTCCTCGCTAACGGTTTCCCTGCATCTTCATTCATTTTCCTCTCCATTTTCCCACTAACTTGCCTCCGCCCACCATGACCTGCTAACACTAAAATAATTAATTTTGTTTTCAAATGTAACCCCCAACCTTTCACCTTTAACACCCTATACACTCCTCTATACCCTCTGTGCATTATTTTTCCTCCACACACACACACACATGCGCACACACACATTCCAAAATACACACGCAGAGAACTCAGAGTCCAACAGTGTGACATCCTCCCTGGGAGATGACTGGTTCAAGCCAGAGGGGCCTCTGCTACAGCAGGAGCTCAGTGTTAACTCCACCTCCTCCTGGATCAAACCATAGAATCACAGAGGTAAAACGTCTGCACGGTGCACAAAGCAGCGAGAAACATTTCTACAGTCAGTAAAACAACCTCGACTCACCCAGAAGCTTTAGTGAGCTGACAAACTGTCTGTCTAAACCAAAGATTATGTTAGGCTGAAAAAAGACTTGATTAGAATATAGTTTCTAGACAGGATCACACTAGACTAGACTACATATGATAAAAATTGATTAAACTAGACAAGACTAGATCATATGAGATCAGACTTCATTAGGTCAGAATATACTCGATTAAATTTAGTTTGTACTAAAATATGTTAAATTGAACTAGACAAGGTTACATTTGATTAGATTCAGATAGACCCGACTAATCTAGATTAGATTATATTTCATTGGATTGGTTCAGATGCACGGTGAAACAGCAGGTAGTGTGCGTGCCTCACAGCAACAAGGTTGCCGGTTCGATTCCCAGGTCGGGCCCTTCTGTGTGAAGTTTGCATGTTCTTCCCGTGCATGCGTGGGTTCTCTCCAGGTACTCCAGCTTCCTCCCACAGACCAAAAACATGCTCATTAGGCTGATTGGTGACTCTAAATTCCCCCTAGGTGTGAGTGTGAGTGTGAATGGTTGTGTGTTTGTGCTCTGCGATCGACTGGCGACCGGTCCAGGGTGTACCCCGCCTCCCGCCTGTTGATAGGCTGGGATAGGCTCCAGCATCCCCCGCAACCCTGAAAGGGATACGCAGCATAGAAAATGGATGGATGGATTGGTTTAGATTATAGTAGTTTAGATTAGATTAGAATACCCTGGAGAAAGATTAGAATAGACTACATCAGACTAGACTGCAGTAAAATAAATATAAAATCATAAGAAACTACATTAGATTAGAATAGATTAGACCAGAACAGATTAGACTCAGTGAGATCAGACCAGAATAGATCAGAACAGAATAGAGTAGATGAAACTAGATTAGATTAGATTACACTGGACTAGACTACATTAGATTGAATTAATTGAAATTAGATTTGACAAGATTACAGTAGAATAGATAAAGATAGATTAGACTGTACTAAACTAGATAACTTTACATTGATGTATTATATCTTTATGTGCTGTGAATATTTTAATGTGCATTTATCAGATTACAGCAAAATATGAAACAAACCCCCCCCCCAAAAAATTGAATTTTACCAGAGGGAATAGAGCAGGTTAGGTCATATATTAGAGCATGTACTCTAATCTGGAGGGAATAGAGAATTAGAGAACATCAGAGAGATAACAAAAACACAATAAAGTGATGAAAAAGGTGAGAAGTAGACAGTTCCACCCCCAGAAACAGCATCAAGGTCAGGTCAGACAATAAGGAGCCCCGCAACACACACACACACACACACACACACACACACACACACACACACACACACACACACACACACACACACACACACACCAAGTGACAGACTATCATTATAACTTTGACACACACAGTTTGAATGTATAGAGGTGCATGCAGGTTGCTTGTTATTGTAAAGCTTTTAAGTATGGTTAAGCATCATATGATTAATAATAGTGGTGTGTAGGGTGGGGGGCATATGCATGGTATGTGTGTATCCATGTGTGTGTTTGTGTGTCTGTGTGTGAATGTGATTTTGTCCATACACTTCAAAAGACTTGACCTGAGCATTCACTTGTTTATTTTAGGATTCATTTCAGTAGTATTTTGTTAATAATAAAGGAATTCGTTCTCTGAAGGGATTGTTATAACAATTTACATAATACACAATGAAATAGTGTCTGTATGTAAGATAAGAAATATTCTCACAGCTTATTATTACCATTATTATGATCAAGCTATTTTTAGCTCATTGCCACAGCTACATCTCATTACTGCTAGTCTTGTTGAATGAATGTAGCATATATAGCTAATTACAAGCAGATAAGATCCCCAGCATCTGCTGTAGTATACCCTACAATCCCTGCCTTCCCTAGGCACAAATAATGCAAATGACATGCCTACAGATATATGCGGAGTTTCTGTCTCAATTTTGCGCATATAATGGGACATTTTGAGAAAAACATGCATACATTTGACATGCTGAGTTCAACTTTGGTGAACACTTGCAATAGCACATCTTGGCTGGTCTCTGAGTTAGCGGTTATCACCTACTAGCCCTGCAAGTATTCATGAAGCTTCTAGAACCAAATATTTTGCATTAAAAATTCAGCTGTACCACTTTCTGATGTGACCAGGCCTCACTTCCCTAATCCGACTAGTTTCACCCTACAATTGGCTCAAATGATGGGACACTTAAACAGCGTCAGGTTTGGTGAGCTTGCAACAAATGTGAGAGCACACACAACAGGGAAACTGAGAGAATAAGGTTGTTGTTGGATGTGGATAATAGAAAAATACATTTATTAGCAAAGAAGGGAGTTTTCTTTTGTGAAATTAATCGTGTGATGATTCTCCCTCTTAATGTAAATTACAATTTTTTTTCTGTGCTCATGTCCCATCTCATGCTCAGAATTGACACAAATGCAATACCATAGCTAAACATCACATTTTATACACGTGATTGCTAGTTTGTTTTTTGTGGTAAAAGTGAGTTTATTTGTATATTTAGAAGACAAAAAACATTGTTTGTTGATGTAATGTGTAATGTAGCCAAATCCCTGTAAGAAGAATCAGCCCTCGCAGTTGTACACACACACACACACACACACACACACACACACACACACACACACACACCATTTATCCAAATGAACACACTGTGTGAGTCTGTGAGCATGACTGTGTGACTAAATGCATGACTCTGTGTACTGTTCATTAGCCCATTTGATTGTGTGAGTGATATGCCTTCCCTCTTTACACCTACGGTATTTTGTAACCACCAGGGAGAACCGGCCGTGGGGTCAGACTGGGTTCAAAGCTTAAAGTTCACAGTGCGGGTCCATGTCTGATGTGTGCTGTTGTTGTTATTTTGTTGTTGTTGTGTTACTGTCTCCTTCCCCAGGTTGTGTCAGGTCATGCATTTGTACGTTGGCTCTTGTTGGTCTGTGTTACACCTATCCATCTGTCTGTCTGTCTGTTTCTCTATTTTTTCTTTGTTTCTGTCTGTATGTTTGTCCTTTTCCGTGTGTGTCTGTATTTCGTGTGTAGCTGTCTTCCCCTCCTCCTGCTCCTCCTCTTCCTCCTCCTTCTCCTCCTCTCACCCGGTCTCTTCTCACTCTGGTACTTACAGATAGGGGGGCATCACAAACCAAATGCTCACCATCACATTTCTCCCCTGAAAGAACTTTAGCTCCAAAGTCACCCTGGTTCCACATGGACCAGGGAAGTCTTATTCCTTACTCTTACTGCTTTTGGGAGAGATGGTGTCTGGTCTCTCCATACTTGGCTTGACATGTGGACAAAGCTTTACGATGCAACTGCTTTGGTTTGCAGATTCTCCAGTGCAGTTAGGATGTGTTGCCCTATTGAGATCAATAAAAAATCATAATATTGGGAATCAAAACCAAAATGTAGTATTTTGCACTAAAACACTGAGTGACTTTTTCCACAAAAATATGACAAAACTATAAAAACAATAAAAATAAAGGAATAAATGGGGATTCAATTAAACATGTTTGTTTTGGGATGGGTGCCAGAGTGAAAGCGACTGCTGTGCACTGGTTGGCTCGTTGCCCCGCCAGGCCAGTGAGAGCTGGTTGCTGACTGGTTGGTTGGTTGGTATCCTCTGTCCTCTCCTCTGGAACTGAGCTCAGGTCAGTTTTTACAGCGCAGTCCACAGAGAGCACTGTTTTCTTTTACAACAGACTTGGCTCCAACCATTGCATTATGGGATTGAACTGATCAGATCCTTCAGGGAACAATTTTGTATTTTACAAAAAGGCTTTAAAGAGTTGTTATTGCACTCTCAAATGAAAACAGTGTCTTGTGTTGCTGAGCTGTGTCTGAGCCTCTGTCAGGCTGGGCTGGAACACTGACTACTGTAGTGCTTCGAAGGTCTAACCAGCAAGACACCGAATATGTTTCTTTTCCAAGTACAAAGACACACATGATCCAGCAGGGCCTTTGACAGACCAGCAGATGGATAAGCAGGGAGAAAGAAAGACAGACAAAACTCTAATCCCCCAAACACACACACACACACACACACACACACACACACACACACACACACACACACACACACACACACACACACACACACACACACACACACACACATCCAGGTAAGTATTTCAACAACTTCGAAGGGCTGTGGTGACTAGCATAGTGGTGGCACTGTTTGCTGTGCTCTGATGGCCTCTTCGCTTGCACTTTCAAAGCTTTAAATCCACTTGAAAAAGTATTAGCTGCCTGCGTCTGGGAAAATGTTTTCTTTATCAACTTTTCTTAACTTATCATCTCACATTTGGAACTGGTCAAGTTTCTTGGCAAGATAAATCAAGCACACCTCAAGAATTCACAGTCACACACATTTCAAATTGGTTGCCAGGCTTTTGCTTTAAAAGTGCCACCAGGGCTCTCTTCCAGTCCCTCTACGACACTCCTCTTTCCTTCCTTCCTCCCTCTCGCTGACATTATAACAGATTGTGCTGTACTTGAATAGGATTAATTACAGATCTTAATGTCACTGTTGTCTCTGTAATCCAACACTATCAGATCTGTGGTTGCGATGGGTGGGAAGAACGAAAGACTTGAGCATTTCTGAGGCATTCTGAAAAGGGCAGCATCGCATTGTAATGCTCCTGTTCCCCTCTGTGCAATGTTTTTGCTCCTCTTCTTCAGCTTTTTTCCCTGGCTCTTGTTCCTTTGTATGAGCAAGCAATAGGGCAGGGGCGCAAGCTACGACTAATGGTTCAGGAAAACTGAAGTAAGATTTAAAAAGGATAGCACTGTAACAAAAGTCCCTAGAGATACAAAACTCTTCAAGATCCAACTGTGCTTCGCCCCTGCCAGAGGGATCCCTGTGATTTGTAGCTTGATCGTGGTTTTATTTCAAGAAATGCAATGCTTTGACCTTTGGTGATCTAGGCTCAAGGGCACAAGTCACAGGAGGTCAAACAATTGAGAGGACCTTTCTCACTCTACAGCATTTTTTAGAATCTGTTTCTCTATCTATCTATCTATCTATCTATCTATCTATCTATCTATCTATCTATCTATCTATCTATCTATCTATCTATCTATCTATCTATCTATCTATCTATCTATCTATCTATCTATCTATCTATGTTTGTGTTGGAAATGTGCTGATGTGTTTCAAATTGTTTTTCACCTCATTGAAATCGTTATTTTTGTATCTTTTATGTTTGTGTGTCATGTTTATTTTATCAGTCCTAATCATTCTGTCTTACTTTCCCATCCTTAGATCATTTCCCACCATCCCTCCACTAACTCTCTTGCACTCTCTCTCTTTCTTCTCACTCTCACTTTCTACTTATCTACCCGCTGTTGCTACGGAAACAGTGGACAGGGGAATTCTGGGACTTGGTGCAGCAAAGCATTTTGGGTCAAGGCTTGGTGTTTGATTGCATTATTGATTCATATCGATACAGTGGGCTGCGTTTCACTAACCATCCAGTAAAGCCAACAGAAGTGAATGGTGAGACAAATGAAACCTTTTGTTGGGGTATGACGCCAATGCACATTGTACAAGGACATAATCTAAACCAAAAAGGAAAGTGCCCAACAACACATGCTGGGTTTAAGTAGATAGAGGTCATTACTGCTAAGCCTAAACTGTAGGTAATAAAGTACCTACTTAAAGAGCCAACCAGTCATCTTGGCTCATACTCATATTCATTTCCTCATTCAGAGGCAAGCTCTCTGCTTTTTAACTGGGCAGAGAGGAGATAAATAAACCATAATGTAACTTTTGTACTAACTTGGGCAGAGAAAATTGTCTGCTGTCTCACCATTAGGACAAAGAGTTTCACAGTTTTATTTCTCAAACTGAAAAGTTTGCAAGAGGACAGCTTTATCTCAGTCATTTCTTTATGGACACCAAGAGGATTTTAGTTGTCCTCCTACACTAACAAGTCCTCCAACAGAAACGACAAAACATTCTGCTCCAAATGACCAGCATTTTCAGATTCAGTGCCCACAATGGTTTGGTTAAGTTTGGGCAACAAAAGCTACTAGTCATATCAACAAATTACCAGTGATATCATTTTTCCAATGAGGCCAGTTTCCCCTACATCCACCCAGGGAACATGCCGTGTTCTGTCCTCGGGATGGATGTCAGAAAAACTACAGTCTGATACGACAAATGAAACCTACAACAAACAAAGACACCTGACTTATTTCCACTGTATGCAAAGATTTTTTTTGTCTCAATAGTCAAAAAGAAGCACATAGCTGTGAAACTGTAAAAATACAGTGAGCAGCACACCAAACCACAAACTGATTACAACTGTGTCTGTAAGATCGCAGTTTCTGCCCATCCAGAAACCTTTTTTTTTACCATCAGTATAGACATGATGCCATAGCGATTGCTGCAGTGACATGGTGACACACATCATCATGTTTCAATAGATGATGGTCAACAAGCCCATTTAACAGACAGAGATCCAGATATGTCATTTGTATTTGTTCTCTTAGGTAAGACAGGACCCTTACTTGTAGAATTTGTTAGGGTTAAATAAATTGAAAGTACATCCAGTGCAAAACAGCTTTTATTGCAAGACAGGAAGTAAGGATGGGCATGTACCTTGTCATGTAAGATGACCATCATAGACCTGCAATAAATATCTGTCTATTTATTAACCATAAGCACAGTCTTTCCCTGACCTTAACCGAAGTGCTAACCATATCTTAACCATATACAGTACATTAACAGATTTCTCCCTTTTTAGAAAGCCAGAAATTTACAAGCATTGCCACTGGTTGTGAAAAACATTCATTGAATGTAATCTGGGTGTTTGCAGAGTCACCCAATATCAACATTCTTCTCTTCTTCCTTTGACTGACCATTCAGAGCAGGTATTGGACTGAGGCCTTTAGTCACATTGCTGTTGTTGCTGCTGTTCCAAAAAGAATCCCCCTACAACTCTGTCTTTCTGTGAGTCTGCAACTTGTTAAGGTTTCTTGCTGTCTCAGTACAAAACAAGATTAATGATCGGGGAGAATGCCCTGCCTGCTAGAATGCAAAGAGGAGAACACCGCCTGCTCTCTTTAGGAAAGAAAAAACCTGCAGAGAGGTAGCTCTGGAGTGATCGTTGGTGCAGTGCCGCTAGTGCCTCCAAAGGCCAAGACTGCACATTACACCCTCCTCCTGACTGCGGGAGTTTCAAAGGCAGCAGACACGCTCTGCATTATGATACAGTACACGTCTATCTCCCCTTTCGCTGGGAAACCTAATCAGTGAGTGGGTGGAGGTCGAATAAAGGAATGAAATGTTGCATTAATCACTGCCTTGCTTTGTATTTCATGCTCTCTCTGACTGCCGTCCTACTTCCCCATGTTTTTTTCCTTCCCATAATTCTCGGTCTTTTTCTCCCTGTCCTCCCCCGTTCTCTGTAGAAATAGTATTGATTCTCTTCATTGACAGACAGATTCCATTGGCCTGAACTGACTCTTGAGTCTTACTTAGAGGCTCATTGATGTAAGGCGATATGCTGCACCATAGCAGAGTGGAGGGCTCTCCCTCTCTCTCTTTCACTTCCTCTCCCTTGAGTTCTGCCACCAACATGCAGCTTCTAACACCTTAAACTCTCTTTTCACCAGATTTCATTCTGTTTATCTCTCACTCACACACAGTCTGTTTTTCTTTCACTTTCCTCTTCTCCAACCAGTAATCGATGGCCTTTAAGCTAGTATTTAATCATTTTGTTGGTCAGAATCCCCAGAGGCCTATTGGATTGCACTCACATTATTTTATTTCCTGAGTGCTACTACAACAGTTGAGCCACAACGGTGTCAGGAGGGGAATTGTGTTGACCAAGAAAAGTGTAAACTTTTCGATTATGTGGATTATGTTTACAGAGTGGAAATTGCCATGTGAGCAAGGTTATCAGGGGTAACCAGAGAATTATTGTGCCTGTAAATCTTTATTTAAAGAGACTACAGTTCAGAACAGGTTATTTACAGTAATTGCTCAGGGTTTACTACTCAAAAGTAAGACTTAGCTCTTTCTTTAGTATACAGTTCCACCCTCACTTCTCATCAGTCTGCAGTAGTATTGTATACATTCTTACCTTGAACCCATCCCACAGAAACATAGCAATATAATAATAAAGGATGTTCCAAACAAATCCTCGGTTCAACATTGGATCCACAAGGGCAGCAGTATATCAGTAAACATGTAAAACCTATTATTTCTAATGTAGTCTTCAATTTCTGAACACACATTCATCACTTCACAGCACATTTACTGCATACAGACAGCAAATAACAAAACATAAGCAAATATAGAAACTCCACAAGTCTTACAAAAAGGCTTCGAGCACTGTTGAACATGCTCTGGCAGTCAAACATGACCACTCATCAGTGATTATTGATTTGCTATAGGTATTGGCTAGAACCCTTATTGTTCAACATTTAGACTTCTGCAGATTTTCGTTTTTCTTGCACAGTTTCTGCGTTTGCTTGTGTTTTCCGTTCATCATTTATTTGTGGTGTGTTTCTGTATGCAGAGAAGGCCTGACACTTAGACGCTTGATTTGCTTGTGTTTTGTTTATTTGCAGAGATCTTTCTACTAATCAGCAGGTAAGAATGTTGATATTGGACAATTCTGCTGATGATGTGCGGTAACAAAACCTTTTAATGTGTAATGCCATAGCTTTTAACTTCTTTCTTTCTACAATATCTGGGCATGCTAACTATAGTGTGGTTAAAGTCACAGAAAGATAGTTCTACTTATGACAAACTGGTTAAGGTATGGTTAATTATGAGCTTGGTACAGGACAAACTCTGGAATCCCGGTCTCAAGCAGTAAAGTCAGGCACTCTTTTCCTTTATCGGACCTCCACACCTTTACTCTCAGGACACACTTCTTCCTGCATTGATACTGTAGGTACAGACTCATCCAGTATGAACATAACTGACAGTTCTCTGAGCCCCCTCCCTCATTAGTTACTGTTGCTATGCCTGTCACACTTTACATTCTTGCACAGTCCATAAATATGCAGTTCCCAGTGGCAGATTTACAATCAAAAGTCAAAGTAATTGTTGAAACAAATGGGCCCTTGATTTCAGACAGTGGTAGACAAACACAGCTTTTTATTTGTAGATGCTGGCAGATTTTAGGTCAACATTAGATCCATGAGCTGGAGCTAAAAGGTTTCCAGCAGACACTTGTGAAGAGTGTCACTAATGTGCACTGGATGGCTGCATACATGATATAAAAGACTGAGGCCAAAGCTACGTCCCAGAAAAATTGTCAGCATCCTCACCAATTAATCATCTGTGTAGACATTGAAGACATTGAAATCAGTGCAGAGTGAGTTACTCCTAGTGTTACAAGTATGATCAGACTCTTCATTCTAACATAACACTGTTTGGATACTAACTTTTATCATATTTTCAAAGGGTATGTTTTTACTTAAATGTCACTAGAGAAAAGGTCTGAAGAATGACAACTAACACATATTTTTGGTGAAGTAATGCTGTAAACTCTGATAGTGCTCAGGACCAGCTTCCACACGGTAGAGAAATGCTTCACAGTACATGTGCTAGTCATGAATGGGCTTTTTTTTTTTTTTTTTAAGTTTACCTTTAACCCCACAAACTCATGTACAGTAGCTAGTTAATGATATACATTACTAACTGGCCTTGGAAGTAACACTTCACGTGGTACTACTGTAGGTCATGAGTGAGTTAGCCAGACATACTGACAGTTGCAACCTGGAGCAGATAAACACACTGTTTATTCCCTTCCATGCAGTTTTCCTACTGTTATTGGTTTTGAACACCACCCCATCTGTCTTGCTACAGCCCTAACATACGGAGAAATCCAAAGCTTGAAAAAACCATTGTGCTCAGTTAAGCTAAGCTATTAGCAGACAATCACTGTGAAAGGCTGTTGTCAGAGTGATGAAGATGCTTTCTTCATGTTCTTGTGAGTTGCGTATTTTCTGGTGCTTTCTAAAAACGGGTATCGGGTATTGAGCTCTCTTGGCCACCGTAGACTTCTGTAGTCATTAACTGTTTCAGTCTCTTAAGCCGCTGGATGTAACTTCAGTATGTAAAATTAAAATAAATGAATAAGTAATGGTGTAGTTTTACTGTATACTCATACTTTTATACTCGTTTTTATTTTCCTTCCCCCTACATTTGACTAATATCATGAGTTTACCATGTTTTCCATTGTGTCAAATGTAGCCCTGCGGCTCAGTTCTGTTTGTTTGGGTAAGCAAGATCTTCAAGATTAGATTAGACGTACATAACCATGGTAATATCTGTCCAGGTTCTACTGCATGCATCATCTTATTAAATGTTCTGCATGTGCATCTCTCTCTCTGCATATCTACAGTGTTTTTCATGGATAACGTATTCATCTATGTTTTCAGAATGTTATCCTGTGTGTCTCTGTGTTCACATGACATAGCAATGAAGCTCTCTCTCTCTCTCTCTCTCTCTCTCTCTCTCTCTCTCTCTCTCTCTCTCTCTCTCTCTCTGTCTATCTATCTTTACACACACATCCACACATTTCTCTCCTATGTTTTATGCCTGTATGTGTTTGTCTTTCCTCTTTCTATGCTTATCTCAGTTTTGAATGAGCTATGTCACGTGTCACATACATGCATATTATATGGATGTATGTACCTTTTAACCAACTGTCCTTGTGTTGGTGATGTAATGTCATATTGCATTTTCACATGTCTGTATTTGACGCAAATATTATTTCTGAACAATCTCAAATCCACATGTGGTTTCAAATGATCTATCTATCTATCTATCTATCTATCTATCTATCTATCTATCTATCTATCTATCTATCTATCTATCTATCTATCTATCTATCTATCTATCTATCTATCTATCTAGACCCAAATAGCTAAAAATAATGAGCATTTTGCTGTTAAGAGAAACACATGTTGATATGTTGTTGGCATGCAGATTGATACTGGAATAGTATTTGCCCTGGTTGTTCACTTCTGTGTACCCCCAAGCCTTCCCATTCCCTTTTCTCCCTCCAGTCTCTCCTTTCTCAACTCCTTCCTACACCTCCTTGCTCTGCTCTGTCTGCTATAACCCTTGTCGCATGTTCCTCTATTCTCCCTCTCCCTGCAGGAATCTCATTAATCCATTACAATGATCCAAGATCATTGATAAAACTTGTAGAGTCTTCATGTGATTTCTATCAGTAGGTCTCCAGATGGTCCAAATAAGTGTTTAATTTAAAATCCAAGTCTGGTGATATTTTATATTTTTCCCATTAAAAGACCAAACCAATAATGTATCTAACTGTAAAGCAAATTCTTATTCTTCTTCCTCTGTGCCATAGAGCTCCATTGCTGTTCAAAAATGATTGAATACGCATCAATGAGACACGCTGTTCCACTGGATGACATGTTCCTTCATTACCATGAACACACATGGTAGTTTATTTTGATTTTTTTTTTCTGAGGACACAGCTGTTTATTACTGTGTACGAGGCTCCACAGTGATACAAACCACCAACAGACCTGCACAAAAACACAGCAACCATGAGACTCAACCACACACACATTCTAAGTTAATAAAGTCTTCAGCAGAGTGTGTGTGGCCAGTTACTTCCTAAAGTTGTTGAATACATAAATGTATTTGACTTTCTCTCACTTTAAGGATATGATTTATTTCAACATTTTATATCTGTGCATTATGATGCCTGTTAAATTATGAGGATGTGAAAAGACTTTCATCTAAAGGGAAACTAAGATAAACAGAACCCATTTCCATTCAAAAGCATGAACAAATACACATAAACATGTAATTTGGCCATGAAAATAAACCTGTCAGCTGCCCCTTTAAGATTTTAAGACTCTCAGAAGAGAAACTTTCTGGGCCTTGACTCAAACACTAATGACATTCATTTTTTTTAAGTTGTTAAGTTAAAATAAAGTTGTCCCCTCGGAGGACAACTTTATTTTTAATAAAGCAATAAGTTTTTACAATACAATATGTTACATTCAAATTTACATTCAGTTCAGATTTACAGCTGTCCTACCGTAACCATATGGCACCCCATATAAAGTGTAACACCTAACACATAAAATGCAACAAGGTGACAGACAGACAACAAGTGAGACGGAGAGACAGACAGTTCATTTGGACTTGATACACATGCACTGCCCTGCTGCCCCAAATACTCACTAGAGCACCAAATGTGGATTTGATGAAGATACTCATGTTACAGCAGCAGTACATGAACTGACCAATAGGTACAAATAATAGTGCAAAAACAAATGTCAGACACAAATACTAACTACTTTACTAAAAGTAAAAGAGTAAAAAAGCATTCCTTTTTAAGCATGTGCCTGTACACAAGTATGCAAATTGGAGTTAAGTGTGAAAAATTTATGTAATTTTAAGTTGAAAAGTTCATGGCAATTCATTGAACAGTTCTCAAGACATTTCACACAGATCCAATAATGTCAACCTCTTGGTGGTGCTAGAGCAAAAATAACCAAGGTCAGCAGGGTTCATTCTCTGAGGAAATATCTGTACAAAATTTCACAGCAATCCACTCAATGTGTGTTGAGATTTTTCACTGTCCTTCCTACAGTCACGCCACACTGAAATTTAAATTATATATATGAACGATATTTTTTTAATCTTCAGCAGGAACAATGGAGCTTGGAGCAGAGAGTCACAGACACAAATTACTGAGAGACAGGCTTCTTGGTTTTGGTCTTTTCATGAGATTTGTTGACAGTAACAATATTCAGTAATACCAAGCCCAATCCTTCAACACAACAAAGTTCAATTTATCATTTAAAGTTATTAGATCTCTGATTATTGATGCAATTATGAATATAGAAAATAAAGGAATGAGATAGTCGTGCTGATAGGTCCTTTACATTTGATAATATTCAGCCTGGGTAGAGCTGGAATATAAGACAGAGCTTTTATAAGAGTATTTGGTTATAGGTTTGACAGAAGGTCACCCTCTATATATACTATACTGAATCAACACAGTATAGTAATATATTTTGTCATTTTACATAAAATGTCCATTAACAAATGAATAACTTTGTTTGGTTATGTTTATTTAGCAATTATTTTTGAGTACTGTACAGTAATTTACTTATGGCGCAGAGACATAGACAAGAAATAACGGTAGATCTCAACTCGCCTGTGGTGTGAAAAACCAGCTCACTCTATCCCATTCACTCTCCCCTGTGCTTCTACTCTCTCGTTCCCTCCTCTGCCCTTGGTCCTCCCTCCTTTCCCTTTACTATCCCTCCTCCTTCATGTCTCCCCATCCCATTCTAACACTGGTGTATCCATCCCATCCTCAGGCTATCCTCCTCAGTCTCTCCCCCTGCGTTGTGTTACTAAAGTCTGACTGAGTGGAGGTATGTACAAGTCTCCATCACAGCATAGCTAACAGCTACATATGCTGCTACACTGTGAGCACTCGCTTAGCTTCTTGCTTTGGCTTTGAAGACATTCGTTCGGAAATCAAAGTTTGACTTTTAAAAACATAGAGCTGTTCTGGGGTCAGAAATAATCTCACTGGTTGACTTACTGTAATCAACAGTTGTATAATGTCCTCTTGGGTTTCAAGATAGCCTTTGTTACCAACCGGGGCTGTCGAGTTTGAACGATGTGTGCATTTACCAGGCAGGGAGTGAATGGTACTATCATTATGAGAATTGTAGGAAATGTAGGATCTTGACCCATAATAGAGACTTAAATCTGGATATCTTAGCTGCTTTTATTTTAAGCTGTTGTGGGTTTTTTTTTTTAATGTTTCTTGTAAGCCCCCAACTTTATTGACTTTTCGGCTTTGCTTGTTCACTGAAATAAGGCCACTTTTAACTCAAGCAGAGATTTGATTTCTGCTTTCAAAATAGTCAGAGCTGTAGTCTACCTTAGGGTAGTATATAAATACCATAATGCAGTGCACATTTAGTACTATTACTATTTTTGTGTTGAGAAGTAACAAACAGCTACCCCTGGTACAACTGACAAATTAGACTCTGTTTACACCTGGCATTAACATGCACTTGGGTGATCCAATCACAAGTGGACAGTGTAAAGTGTAAACAACCATCAAGACACAATGTGATCCGATTACTAAACCACTTGCCAAGCTGTTCTGGCCTTTGTAGTGTAAACACTAGTGCCTTCAGATGCATCCCAGATGAGGATGTAACAGGAAGAATCCTCATCAATACAGGATGTAGTGGTTGTTTTCCTGACAGCACAACACTTGAAAAAATGGAGAGAAGCACCCATTTACATGATTGGTGTACAAGTTCCTTTTGTCCTGCGCTCCTTCACAGGTCATAAATGACTTCCTCCTGTCATGTTCAACAGCTGGAATAGCCCGCACATGTATATTAGTTCTGAAAGCATCTTTGTTTTCTTAGCACGCTGTTAGCTTGTGTGAAACAAATCTGGCTGTCCACTATGGTCACACCACAATCAGTGATGTCACAACAGGATATTTTTATCAGCCATCAAGGGCAGCAGCACTGCAGCACTGATTGGCATGTGACCACAGGGATGTGCAGCTTATTACAAAGTTTCATCCAACAAAGAGGAATAAAGATGCCACACTTTGAAATGTCTCACAGTCTCACTGCAAGAGGACATTTATGTTGAATGCTACACACCAAAATAACTGCTGAGATTTTGGAGTGTGAGGCGATTAAAAATAGGTCCAGTGGAACAAGAAATGTGAGCAGACAGACAGGTTATAAATGTCTTAGCTAAACTTGTTTGAGGGAGGAAATGAAAGCAAATCTGACCTTTTTTTTTCTTTATTTAAATTCTCAGCTGCATTTAGACAAGAGTTGGATCAGTTCCTGCCACATCTATCTATCTATCTATCTATCTATCTATCTATCTATCTATCTATCTATCTATCTATCTATCTATCTATCTATCTATCTATCTATCTATCTATCTATCTATCTATCTATCAAGAAGTTAATGTCGGCCATGACAAAATTGTCTCATCAGTTAGGTTTTTGCAGTGTGTTCTCAACATTAAAAGCTGTTTCCACAGCACACCGAACACAAGGAGAATAGTGGAGTGATAGTCTACATGTCTTAGGCAGATACAGCTACTGTAAATGATGGCATATGAAGTCTGCTCCAGTTTTACACTACCTGTGGTGTTTATTGAACACAACATAAAGTGTTAGGCAGATTACTTAAAAGACTCCAAAGCCTCAACACCCACATGTCTTATCTTCCATGTTGAACAAGTGAAGACATACAAACAAGAGATTGTGGATTAAGGAACAGCCAGCTTGCAATGTGGAGGCCTTTTCTGACCATCAACAGTTAGCTTAGCCCCAGTGACTGCACAAAGCACTTTTGAGGTCCTGTCCCCATAGTGAAGATGCTTAACACACCCATCTCTGAACAAAATCCATGATTGGATGGCACACCTACCTGTCTACCTACATGGACTCTGCCTGTGCACCTGTGCATGATAGGAATGATCCACAAGGCAAGGGAGTGTATTGCTGTGATTGCTGTTGATATATTGCTAAAGCTATAGCAAGCTAGTCTCACAAGAATGGCAGAGAAAGTGTGGACATTTTCTTACATTTTCAGTTGACACAAAGCAGCTTGCTGGAAACCAGTAAAATTCCTGTTTTACCAAAACCCATTTTGCCCTCACACCAGCTTTGTTAGACATCCGTCAGTTCTGGTTAGCTAACGTGATATTATTATGCTCCAGTGAGAAATGGCAGGAAAGCATGAAAGCATGAAATTCCTGCTATTTGACTGTTGCACAGATTAAGAGCACATGCAGACACATTCATTCTGTTATTATGTTTGTAACATTGCCATGCATGAAAATCCTGCTGTTTCCTCAAAAGTTACCAGACACTGGTATGTAGTCATACTAGAGATGAGTACAGTGTATAAAGGCAAAGCTTCTCTCATAAGAATCTGTCTATACAGGATTTAATAAGTATTATTGATCAGCCATACAGGATCATGTAAACACACTCTGTTTGGCATTTTTTTTTCTTTGAAACATTTTAATCATTTTCCATCCAACGCTACGAGTTTACACCTATCAGTTTTTACAAGTGGCACACTGAAGCTCTAAACATATTAAACTGATCACCAAAGTATTGATCGCAGAGACAAAACAGACATTTCTTGCTGCAGTGTCAGTGGATGATGGTGTCATTCGGAAGCACACTATAGACACCCACGTGTCCTTATTCTGATTTGGTTTGTGTTTAGTTGTAGCAAGTCTGGAAGGTACAGAAAGTTACCTCCACTGACCAATAATATTAAAAACAAATATTAAAATAAAATAATAAAATAATATTAAAACAAAATCTAAAGAGTGTGGTGAGCTTGGGAATCTCAGACATTCATTTATTGGCCTGTTTCTTTTTTGTAAGCAGGTTGTGATTCAAAGGAATAAGGCTGTACAGTTAACGGCATTTCTTCCTGCAGTGTCAGTGGATGATGATGTCATTCAGAAGCCCACTATAGAAGTTATTTCAGTCATTTTTGTGAATCATAGCTTAGAATGTTATCAAATTACATTATAATCGACCAGCAGTTTAGTAAAGTGTCAGGTCAGAAATGTCGACAATATTTCTTCTAACCTCTAAACGATCAGAATAAAAGCAGGCTCGTTTAGCCAGTGACATAGAGATACTGGGTGTAAATGTTTAGCGATACATAAGAAGCATGTTGTATGGTTAAAACTGTTAAATTTTGGTGATGTGTTTCGTGATCTCCACTTACTAAACATTAATTTTATAACAAGGCCAACTGACAGAATGTAATCCCTGACAAAGCAGTCACATTGCTGTAATACAGTTCTCCGTAATGCGTTACTGCCTAGCGCAGTAGATGACTAAAGCCATCCATTCAATGGAGTCATTTCACCAGTTGAAGCAGCAGGATAATACAAGATGATGTAGCTTCAAAGGCCGTGAGCATGACACCAGGCACATGAAGTGGCAGATCATAGCTGAAGCTGCCTGATGCTGCATGTGCTGCAGAGCAAACTGCAGAGGCACTCATTATAGATGCTCAGCACCTTTCAGCTTGACTTTGTATACAGCGAGAGCCACACCAGAGGCAGCCACTGCATTTAAATCTTTAAAGCACTGAGACATAGAAATGCTGATCAATGATGTGTTTTGCCTTTGTTTGTCTATTAGTAATACTGCAAATGTTGGTTATGCAGATCTGTAATCAGAATCAGAAGAATCATATTCACAAGATCTCTGATGATAGCAGTCCTGATCAGAGATTACAGGTCAATATAAATTGCTGCTGTATGTTAGAAACTGTAGGTTATTGATCCCAATCAATCTAACACTGTTCTCTGTGTGTGTGTGTGTGTGTGTGTGTGTGTGTGTGTGTGTGTGTGTGTGTGTGTGTGTGTGTGTGTGTGTGTGTGTGTGTCCCAATCAGCTAAGGGCCACAGCACTGCTGATTTATTCCTGTGGTTACAGGAGTTGACGTTGCAAACACAGCTATTTAAACAGGGCAGAATGTGTGCTGTTACGCAGTAAACATGCACAAATATACAAACACACACATGACATGACACTGGTCATTCATTTCAGAATGGTATAAATGTTGACTACTTACACACAGCGCACACTTGTTTGAGAAAATGAGACAGTTTCAGTGTTTACTGTTCTCAGGCTTAATGGAAAAGACTTTGATATTCATGCATTTAATCCATGCATGCACACACACACACATAGTCATATTTCCATCACTTTTGGGGACATTATGTAGACTTGCATTCATCACCTCAAGCCCTACCCTAACCATAGCTTAATCCTAACTCTATGCTTAACCTAAACCTAAAACCCCACATTGTGAGTAATACCCACACACGCACGCACGCTCACTCACACATACGCTGTCGTGTATACGTAGTTTACAGGGACGTTACATAGACTTACATTTCCTGGAGAGTTACCCCAACCTTAACCTACCCTTAACCCAAGGCTTCATCCTAAAATTTAATGATTTACATTTATGTATGTCCCCACAATGTCAAGAATACCTGTAAAATACACACACACACACACACACACACACACACACACACACACACACACACACACACACACACACACACACACACACACACACACACACACATGTATACGGTGCACTGAATCGCCAGATCCTTAGAACATGGTGACCCAGATCTGTCGCTGTGGTATCCAGTACCCAGAATGCCTCCTGAGGTTTAAGCAGAATCTCACAGACCACCACCATGGTTGAGACCATTGTTGGACACTGTGTGGGAACATTGGCTAATAGGCGCCATCAGGTGGATGACTGAAAATCAACAGCATTTTCTGTAATGCCATTTTGCATCCCAAAATAACCTGGACCAGGCACTGAGGAGACCCACAGTATGGTTGAAAGGCCTCTTGACAGTTGTTATGAATTCACAAGCAAGGTATTAAATGTGGTTATATACAGTATAATCTATTGTAGAGTTTGAGCAATCTCGATTCTGCTTGCGATCTCTATATACAAAGTAGACAGGCAAACAAATATGACCTGTCCCAAGTCAAGGAAAGCAATGCTGGATACTTTTAAGGGACTGCTACAACATGCATAGCAAGGGTCATGTGGCAGGAAACCCGAAGGCATCCATAGGCCACTTTTTGGTAGTTGGTGAAACAATCTCACCGACTTTCATTGTTAGCTGTCATGAACATCTGATCATATCTCACATTGTTCCTCAGCGGAGAGAGTTTGCCCAGTTGCCATGGAATTGTTGATGTTCAAGTTTCTACTAGTACTACTATCAGTTGTACTAGTACTAGAGCTCAGTCTGAGGTAACAAGAGCATGTTTCTTAGTTTTAGGTGATTATACACTCACAAAAGCACAATTATTAATATTATATTCCATTTCTGCCAATAAATCCCCCTAAATCCTACACACTGGACCTTTAAAGACTTCCCCAGGCCAACAATATATAAAAAACCCAGCAAATTAATCCCATTCTAGAAAGCCAGAACAGCTCTCTCAGGAGGGAATTTTACAAAGTTGATTTTGCCTTTGCATGCTGGTCTCAGATTAATGCCTCTCTTCCTCTTTATGCAACATTGAACTCAAGTTACAGCAGAGTTGAAACTGATCCCAGACTAACCTCGCAAGGGCAAATCCTTCCTGAGAGGTGTTGATGAGTAATTAAAAACTGTGGTGTATCATGTGTTGGTGGGTTATGTAGGTGTTGATTTGAAGTTGTTTATTGTTGTAGCCATTGTGATGAGGGTGCAAGGTAAAGATGCCCTTTAGTACTTTACTGTCAGCTCTTCCCATGACTTACTGTACCCAAGGAGAACATGAGTTTTATGGGTGCTAAAAGCAGCAGCATTCACAACATGCCAGCTCTGATATCACCACACTTGACACTTGTTAATGTCAGGTGTTTGTTTGAATGACAAAATTGCTAAATCAGCAATTTCAGGCCATATTCTACCACAGACAGGGAAATCCATTATGGTAGAATGTATGGAAATGGATGTTTGGTAACTGAAGAAGACTGTAAAGAAGCCTGGAATTTTCCCATCCAGCAACATTAGTGAAAAACCCACATGTGAAAAAGCCTGAAGAATATTTTAGTTATAAATAGTTATAAAGTTATAAAACAGTATTTTACTCAAAGGCTTTTTAATCAAAATTCAAATCAATGAGGATATTATTTTCTTAATATTATGTTAACAAATATTCTTAGTGTTATGTTGTGTTATAACTGGAGGAAACTACTGAGTTGTATTGAAGGTTCATCTTGACAGCCATTTCAGATTTGACAGCAAAATCAGACATAAAGGTGTGGTTGTTTGCTAACTTTATAAAATGAAGCTGCCTTACGGTAAAGTTGGTGACAGCAACTATAATGTTAGCTGTAAGCTTGTGATGCCAGGGAGGCATTACAGGCACAATGAATGAACAGAACAATGGCAGTTTGGTCCCATGACTTAGGTTCAAATGAATTCAGATGAATAGTGTGTTTGTTCGTAGTCATGTACAATTAACCATTCCCTAAACCTCAACCCCATATATTACCATAAAAATTCAGTTATTTTCAAAACAATGGGTCCTTGATTGAAGACAGAAAAAGACAAAAAAAAAAAGAAAAAAAAAAAGGATTTTGCTGGCTGAAAAGATGACTGTGGCTGGCTGATTTCATTATCTGTAGCTAGCCAGTGCAAGCTAATGCTAATGCTACAACATGAGTTGGTTGCAGCCACCGTGTCCACTTTTAAAAGTTATAGCTGAGTATTATATAGTCAATAAAGGTAGTTAGCAGACATGCTGTTAAACACACATTTTAGCCGTCTCTTCTCCTGTGCATGGTTTTGTAAAGCTAAAAGACTTCACACTCCAAACTTATGACAGACTGAATGTTGCTTTTACCATAGCCCCATTTTAGAACCTAGAGGTTGACAGGCCTACAGGACATAGTCACAGTTGTTAAGCTTTAATTGAGCAATCACTGTTTGGAGGAGGGGTTTACCAAACTGTCAATACGTATACTGTAGCAGTGCATTGACAGATGACATCAGTTTGCATTGTAGCAAAAATTGAAGCCTATTCAACTTTTTAGCGGGATTACCCGGTGTTTTGTTGCAGGAGCTTTGTTAAGGCAGTCCCACTATGGCATATCAGTGGACTCATTGAAATGAGTGAGAAAGCTGCCTGAACACAGTCTTACCACAGCCGTAACTCATATGTGATGATGGTGATATTTGTGAAATGTATGTTGACAACAACCCACCTTTTTTTAATAGTGTTCGCATTAGGTCTTTTTATTAGCATTCCTACTTTTAAGTCATCTATGAATGAACTCCATTGTGTGTGGATGATCTGTGTGTTGCTGGGTTTTGTGGAGGCATTTTAGCACATCAGACATCAGCCTTATTCTATTGAAATCCAAAGCACAATTATTGAGTACAATAAAATTCACCAGGATTGATTTTATTTTACATAATCACTCCATTGTGTATCAGAAAATCGAATTCTCAATGCTGACATTATATTTGGAAATCCCTGCCCTGAGTTCTTCAATGGTGGTAAACACAGAGAATTACAGTGTAAAGACAGAATAAAGTAAAACAATTGGTTGCATTCTCTCCTAAATAAGACTTCCAGACCTCCAGATAAGTAGAACTTATAATGTCCATTATTATTATTATTTTCTTATTTTTCTGTGTAAAGCTTGGTGTTTAACACTTTTTTTTTTTTTTTTTTTGACATGATTAACTTTAAATCAAACAGATTCTTCAAAATAAAATGATTTGTTTCTTCCCTCTGAGCCCATCACAGCACAGTGCCCCCTGTGGGAGCCACCTCTCTCTGCATTTATATTGGGATTTTATTTCTTTGGCTCTTGTAGTTTGTGCTTTAATATAAACATACAGCTCATTATTAAATATAAAAATCTGAGCTACACCAGTCAATTTGCCAAAACATTATGTCAACAAATTGGTGTACCGTGAAGATGTTATACTCAGTTCAGATTGCTTTATTGTCCATTACATTTATATAAAACAGACATTCATCTCTGGCACTGGCATATGAGATAACACCATATACAACACATAACAACACACAATAAACATGTCTTAAAGTAACTAGACACAGAGGGTCAGCACTCACGCATGCATCCTTCCTCCTGGTAATTTAGAAACAGTGTTTTCATGATTTTCCTTGCTGGAGTGCCAAAAACAAAATAAAAGGATATCAGCTAATACACCACGATAGAATTTCTATACTCTCAAATCTCTGTCATACTGGCCGATAAAATCCAGTATCTATCAGGCTCGTTCTAGTTCTTACATAGTGTTTTTTCCTCGAAGTGGCGAAACAATGACATAACGTTTAACCACAATCTTCAAGAATAAATTCCACCTAACATGTTGAAATATCACCTAACTTTGCCACTTCCTGCTATTTCAGCCTGCCCTTCAAAAAGCCGAAAACCCCCTAAAAACCCAACCTCAGCTGTGTTTGTGTTTAGTGCTAATTTGCAAATGGTAGCATGCTAACACGCTAAACCAAGATATGAACATGGTACATTATACATACCTGCTAAACATCAGCATCTTAGCATTGTTAGCATTCTGATGTTAGCATTCAGCTCAAAGCACTGCTGTGGCCCAACACATCCTCACAGAGCTGCTTAGCATGGGTGTGGACTTTGAAACCTGCTAGATTTTACCCTCTAAATGAAGAGAAGCACATACTTGACCCTGACCTTGGAGAGGGTTTGTGTTCAGTCAGTCTGTCTCTCTGTCTCTCTGTCTAACTGACTGTTCGTTGTTAACAGCAGCCTGTTGTTTGTACTGGTAGACTGGCTAAAACACCTGGACTCTGAGATCAAAATGTCCTCAGTGAAGCTTTTTCTATTGATGATTGGAGTGTTAACATGCAGAACTGTGTTTATTTCTAACTGTGCTCAGCTCCAGATGATTTACCCACCTGAGCTGCTCTGAGTTTCCTAAAGCTCACTGAACCACCAGGACTGGCTGTGTCACCACTGATGTGCTTTTGGGAATCTCAGAGCACGTAGTCCAGTGGATGTATAAGTCCAAAAATATTATAGGATGTATTCAGATCAAAGGGGTTTGTGTACATCC
The DNA here is from genome assembly GCF_039877785.1 of Chaetodon trifascialis. Lineage (NCBI taxonomy): Eukaryota > Metazoa > Chordata > Actinopteri > Chaetodontiformes > Chaetodontidae > Chaetodon > Chaetodon trifascialis. Next base: position 3,642,585 of record NC_092070.1, read on the forward strand.
ACTGAACTAGTGCATCCTCCCCTCCTACACAGTTCATGCCAGTGCTGCAGAGCGCCACCCTTAGGTGTCTAAGGGTTATTGTGGCAACTGATAGCTGTTTTTTTCGTAACCAATATTCCTGTTTTGTCCTGTCTCTGTCTGTCTGTCCATCTGTTTGTCCCTCCGTCCATCTGTCTGTCTGTCTTTTTCTAACTTCCTCCTTTGGTCTAAAATATTTTACTTGGTTTGGGCTGGTTTTATTTTGAGTTATCTTTTCTTTTCTTTTTTTAAAATTTTGTTTCATTTACAAATGCTTGTAACTGTAACAAATGGTTTATATTTGCTATTTCTAATGTGCAATGCTGTCATAACATAAATGAATATATCATGACATTACTTTCTGTTATAAAAATTTGCATTTCCATCCAATGACACACATTCCTTACATTTCAACTTTTTACCATATCATGACAACTTTAATGCTGACTGTCATTTGCTGATATGAATGACCCTCATAACCCCACTCTTTCACCTGTGCTCGTCATCTTCACGTAGCCACGGGATATGAGAAGTCACGCAGCCTCAATAATATCTCTGGGATGACGGGGGCCCCACTGCGCCTCACCCCCATCACCAACTCCACCTTCGAGCCCTTTGAGCCACCTGGCCTTAGGCGATGTCACTCCCCCATTCCCTCCATCTTGTAGCATAGCTGACAGGGAAACATAAACAACAAAATGTCAACAACAGCAACAATAACATAGAACTTTCTTTTCCCCTGGGGAACATGCGAAAGAAACAAAAAGCATCAACATGAAAGGAGTGTGTCATGGACATTTGATTCATTCTAGCTGCCCTTTCATTACCATTACTCACGTTTTCTTCTTGATAGAGACAACAATGAATTAGAGTTCTTCTAGGCACTAAGGGGTCCTATTTTAAAACCACAGAATAGCTAAAACTGATTAAGCTGAGGTAGTTGCTTAAGCAAATGTATTTTAAAATACACAAACACACACTAACACACCTGCCTTACTAACAGGGATAGAGTCTAGGTTAGTTTAGACTGATATGATAGTTGAGTTAGCTTGCCTCTAGCTTTCCCTGTGCTACTTCTTGCCTGTATCTCGACTGCACTTGCACTTCAATGCTTTAAGACTGATACTTAAGAGTAGCAATGAATAAGAGACTTTTCTAATATTAAGCCTCAGAATGCACACATTCACTCACATAGACACACACATATTGCTGCAGCATGCATGTTTTTACTCATCAGAATCTCCAGAATAAGAACATACACTATACCTACAGTTAGGCTGAGAAAGTAAAGACATTTTTCTACACTTTAAAGTCCAAACCATATCTCTTAAAAGGGAATACCCCAAACTGTAGCACCTCTGCACCTTTGAAAAAAGCCATGTAGGCTGTAGATGTTCAGTTCTTCGTGTTACATTTAGATGAAACAACCTCTCTTACACACTTGTGCAAACTTACACATGTATCAACAAACACAGATGCATAATTTGTTCTCAGTGTATCCCTTCCCTTTAGTACAGGGAGACAGGAGAGACGGAGTTCTTCATGTCCATAAGCAGCTTATAAATACAGCAGCACCCCCTCCTCCTCTTTCTTCTGCTTCCTCCTCAGACTTCAGACTCTGCTCAGACCCTAAATGCTCTGCTACAACACTAACAGGACGTACTGCAGGAGGACTCGATGACAAATTATTTTTTATACTGTGAACAGCGGGGGAACAGGTGTTAAGAAGCGTGGATATCTCTGTCAGGGTGGGATGCAGTTCATAGGACAGTGGTTCCCAATCTGGAGCCCCAGAGGAGTTGCAACATAATCCTGAAGCAGAGGAGAGCTGATTGAAATGATATGAAATGAGTTCAGTCTATTTATGAAACACTGAAATCGTGATTGATGAATTACTGGATAATTCTATTTTTCTAGGCCCCTATTCAAACAAAGCAATCATTCTTATAATACTTAGACTACTAAGACATACTGTAAATTCTGAAATATTGTGTCTTAAATAATTCTTAATAGTAAATAGTAGTATTTACATCAGCTGCAGATAGAACCAGATCATTATGTGAATCGGGCTAAGATTAAAGACATCCTTTTATTACCCCGTTTATATTGTTAAGTGTATTTCATCATATTTCAATTAGTTAATCAGTAGTTTTTGATCAGTTTGATTTAATTTGATAGTTTCTGCTGCTGATGCAAAGTCTTAGGCAACATTTATATTGAGGAAGCTCCAGATATTGAGGAAGCTTTCAGGATTATGTACAATTTATGTACATGTCAATGGTGGAATCGTACATTATGCTGAATTAATAATGCGAGCCACTATCAAACAGGTAATTACAACCTCACTCAAGTAGAGATTCCAGATGAGATGAAGAGTGCATAGAATTGATTCTCTAGTCGAGGTCCATGTTGGCCACAAGGAGACATCATCTTTCAAAGCTTAAACAGTAAAAAAAAACATGATAGAAATGTGACATTTCTGTTTATTTCATGTATTAATATGTGAAAGGTCTCCTCATCAGTCCACACAGACCTGATGCTTGTCTAGGGCAGTCCTATTTCATTGTGCCACATGCGCTATAGGCTATTACTTGAGACAGGGCTGTGACGTAAGTCATAAAGTCATAAGTGGAACAGCCTCACTTCTCTCCAGGGATTTTGACCAGACACCAAAAATAAATCATCTATAAAACAATCTTTTTTTTTGGTTGTATATTTCAGTTAATATTTATTCAATTATTTGTTCAGTTGTATTGTCTGGAAATGTTTTTTTCCAACATGAAGATAAGAAAGCTTCACAGTCCTCAATAAGATTCTAGAGTGGAAATGCTCAATCTTTTACTTAATTTCCATGGAACTAAAAGTAGTGAACTGACATTCAGCCTATAATTACCACCATTTATACACCAAATATCAAGCTGCAGAAAATAAATATGCACCAAGTTGCAAAAGATTCCCATAATATACACAGAGGACACACAGGGCGTGCTGCTCTGATCTGAGAAGTTACAATATGTTGATGTTAAATGGTCACAAACTGAAAAGGTTGGGAATCACTGTCAAAGAGGATCATGGGATGCAAGGGGTTGGGAATCAGAAATGGGATGAAAAGCAGAGTTGGTATTGGCTGAGCCGTCACTCGACTAAGCTTGACGAGCTGGTGCATGAAGCATTTTCATAAAATAGACAAAAGCAAAAGCAGGTATAGGGAAACAAGCTGTAGGTGAAATGACCTTTAGCCTCAAGGCCTCCAGTGTAGACGTTGTCATAGAAACTGGAGCAAGTGGGTCTAATCTTTATCACGCCATCACCCTTCACCTGCTCTCCACGCACTCTCACCTGGGCTCACAACAAAAGGCTGACCTGCAAAGCTGGAACATTTCTTTGTTGTCTTTTCATTTAGTCATTAGCTAAGGTTTAAAGGAACAGGACAAAGAAAGCTTATTTGCTTTCTTTCCATGAGTGAGATGAGACGATTGATACCACTCTCATGACTATACTCACGTTGAGTGCAGACCTAGAGTCAGGGTGTTGTTAGCCTTGCTTAGCATAAAGCATTGAAAGTATTTTTTGCATCTGGCAGGTCGCTCAATATCCAAAGACGCTGCGGTCATTGAATAGAAAACTAGTTCATGGGACGTAGCCCCAGCATATAACCCGAGGAGTCTTTTTTTACATTTCTATTTGCTTACAGAGTAACCAAGTTGTAACATGTTAATTAGTGAGTTTTTGTTGGTGCAAGTATTTTTGAACAGAGCCGGGGTAGCCATTTCCCCCTGCTTCTAGTCTTTATGCTAAGCTAGGCTAACTGTGTCCTGACTCCAGTGCACCCAGACATGAGACTGATATTGATCTTCTCACAAAGAAAGCAAATTTGTATGTTCTCAAAAACTGTTACTTTTAGATGGTTACTTCAGACATGGCAGCTCAGCCTGGGTGTGAGAAGTGTGGTTTTTCTCAGGTCTGAGTTCATCCAGCCACCATCATCATCACCACCACCGCTGCCAACAGCGTTACTAGGTGCACTGACTCCAGTGTGACTCAGCAGCCAGTGGCAATATTTTTAGTTTTCTCCCTTTTTGGCTTCTCTTTCTTTCCCTGTTTTTGCCCCTCCTGAACCCCCCGAACCCCCCCCCCCCCCCCCCCGCTGTCCGTCCATCTCTTCTTTGTTTTGGCTACGGCTGCTCAGTAGGAGGCACTGTGAACGGCTACTGGAGCGACAGCCCGTGGTAGAAGACGAGCAGATGACAAACGCCACAGGGAAAGAAGAGAGAGAACATGACAAAAGAGACGACATACAAACATAGAAATATGCAATAAGATAAAAGAGTCGGCGATGATGGGATCTGTGTGTTTCTGTTCAGATATGTTGTATCTGCGGCACACATGGCAAGTGTGCACGTAGATGTTTGTGTCTGCATGTGTGTGTGTGTGTACATGTGTGTGTACATGTGTGCGTGTGTGTGCCCAGACCTGCATCTACCTCTGTACTAAGATGCACAAATACAAATTTAGAAAAATACAAGTAAGAAAGAACCCAAGAAATTCTGATTTCATTTTACTTCTTTGTTTATGAACAACCTGTGTGTTCACATGATGATGTCATCATTCTGTCAGTGAGAGTACTTTGTTTTTAGTAATCAAATTTTAAATTTTGTTTTTCTCTTCGATATAGATGTTTTCTTTTTGTTTTGAACTGGATTCTTCTAATGTTGCAGAAATGTGTTTGATTTCAGAACTACTGTCATACTTGTACATTTTTGCAGACAGAAATGATGTGTCTGTTGGCTAGGTTTCATATCTGTCCCTTTCCCTTGTCCTCACTCTCGCCTTCCTTCTCTCCCACCAGAAAATATCGTAGAGCTTTCAGCTGGAAGGAATTCATTCCTTTTGATTTGTATTAGGTTCTCAAAAGGGAAAAGCCACCACTAAATTAACGTGAACTCTGTTTAGTCAAGAATATTCTTGGACAAGACGCACATTTGTCTCTTGGATCTTGGCAAATAATGGTACTTTAAAAAGTGAGCTGAGGATTCCTTTTTCAGAGGAATCTGTGCTCTGAGGTATCTCCTTCCTCTTACTTTTTAATAGCTGGGAGTGTTGGGAGGTGAGGGCACCAAGTGAGGATAATCTGAGGAGCAGGTAGTTATGTTTGTAAAGAATTAGTTCAACATTTTGGGAAACACTCCTTCACGTTCTTGCGCAGAGTTAAATGAAAAAAATCTATATGTGTGTGTACTACATTTATAGCCAGAAAGCCATAGACATCTTAGATTCAAGACTGGAAAGTGAAGGGGAAATAGCTAGCCTGGCTACACCAGCACTTGTACAGATTAAACAAAAGAGACACAGCGTGTTACTTAGGGAGCTTTAGAGGTGTTGGCAAGCAAATTGTTGGACTGTTTGGGCCCAAGTTAGCTGTTTCCCGCTGCTTCTTTATGCTAAGATAATGTAATTGCCTCCTGGCTCTAGCTGTACTGCACAGACATGAGATCGACAATGATTCCTTATCTCTCAGCAAGAAAATGAATAAGCATTTTCTCCAAAATATCAAGCTATTCTTTTAACCCTGTTTCACCCTGATTTGGGGTCATACAGGGTTTGTGTCCTGCTTAGCTTCAGAAGTCCAGTTGAATCCTGATTCATGTATGAATGAATGATTTTGTGGTTTTAATCCACTGGGAATTCAGGATTAAATTCCTAGTTGGAAAATCATTTTTACTCCAAATGCACACCATGTACACACACACACACACACACACACACACACACACACACACACACACACACACACACACACACACGCACACACACACACACACACACACACACACACACACATAGATGTAAACACACTAGTTTCTCTATTGAACCTGTCTATTGTTTCTCACCATCTCATCATCTCTTTATCCTCCTCTCCCTTCCCTAATGTCCACTTGTTTTGGGTGTCTGTCACAGGCCACTGCTGATTGGTGGCTTTTGTCAAGATGATGTACATATGTAAAGTGTGTGTTGTAGATGAATCTGCATGGGTTTCCATTGCAAGCAATAAGGATACTGATATGACTAATAATGTGAGGAGGTTTGATAAGATTTTAGTCTTAAGCTTAATGAATGTGTACAAAACATTTAGAAAAATAAGAGTGTGTATGGATGTGTGTGTTAAGACGCATACATATGCACTAACAAAGCATGCAGGACAAAAAAATCTTCACCTCTTTGAATGCAAGAGGTGGGATGGGCTGATATTATGCATGCCAAAATGCTATGATGCTGTTGGTCAAAAAAGACCAAGTTAGGTACTGTAATGGGGCTGGGTGGGGTGGGAAAGTTTATTTTTGCAGGATGGGAAGGGGTTATGTTTCTAGTAGGTCTTGTATAGCTGCTTTCTTATTGATCTTGAGAGACTTAAGAGAAACATATTAACAATCATAGCTTATGATTTTTTCTTCTTTCTTTTGCTTCTCTTTTCACAGAGAACTGTTCTGAAAGCCCTGCGCTTATCAGATATATGCAAAAAGAAGCAGTAACTGTGAACTAATACTAAGACATAAAAAAAAAATCCAGCTTCTTCCATCATTGTCTCAACTTCTCTTCAGCAAGAGAGAGGAGAGACTCTTTTCCTCCCAAGATACCTCCTTTCCAAAATTTCCCTGTCCGTCTGCTTTTTCATTATCTTCTGTCAGTCTGTCCATGTCACGTTCCATTTCCTTCTGTCCTGTCCTACTCTCTACCCATGCATTTAAACTGCAATGATTTCAGAAGAAGGGTACCTCTGCAATGTGACAATGCAATGATTCAATGCAACCTCCCACAAAGGATGAGGATCGTGGCCAGATTAACCTGCCAGGCGGCCTCGAGCAGAACTGAGCTGCTCAACTCTTTCGAGCAAAGCAACCCTACCTCGGCTCTCCACGTTAGTTTGGACGAACCTTGATTAATGCACATTTATTTAAGCATACTCACCATGTAAGCATAATGCAGCATTGGCCTGCAGACGAACTCCACTCTCTGACACCATATCTGTAAAATAACTTTTTGAAGGTATGAAACACTTGTATGCTTTGTAATCATTTTTAGTGGTAACTAATTCACTAAAACACACAATGGACCTGAAGAACATTGGTAATGTAGTAATGTTAAGGCTACAGACAACCCATAATGCAACACTCTCTCTAAACTAGTTATCTCCTTAATAAGAAAAAAAACAATCTAAAGTTATGAATACATAGATGTCTAGTTGTTGAATATAATATGATTTTATTGGTGAGGAAGGTACACACAACTACAGAGGAGATGGCACATGGGTACAATCCTGAGAGCACAGCCTTTACCATTCCACTTTATAGTGTGCTCAGCCCAGTATCCATAGAAATTACTTGTGTGCTTTTTGTAGCAAGGTGGGAAGTAACGGAGTGGAGGTCAAGGCAGTGGATGGGCATGTAGCATAACAGACTTTCAGAAGACCACAGTTTCCTAACATGCAGTTTTTTCATTAGTAATAGTCACAATCTTTATCTAACCTTAACCAAGTGTTGTAGTTGGCTAACCGAACCTTTGCCATTTTTTTCCCATAACCGTGATCTTTGCCTAACCTTTGCCATATCGTACCAGAGATATTGTAGAAAGCAAAAATCCTAAAAAACATTGGCATTGGATGGAAAAAACAGAACAAAACAAAACAAACAACAACAACAACAACCCCAAAACTGTTGTCCTTGAATGAAATCCAAGGTTTTGGAGAATCTTCAAATATTCTTGTGTAGTTGAGTCTAGCTGAACTGTTCCACATGCTTTTGGTCAGACAGATTTGCCCTTTGAAGAGGTTGCATTGACTACCCTCAAAAGTGAAAGGTTTTAATCCAAATTACTGCTGGTTCTTTAGCTTCTACAAAAGATTTGACAACGTTTTTCTCTTTCTCATCTGTTCACAACTCAGGTATCCCCCCACCCTACCTCCCACCCACCCACCCACACACACACACACACACACACACACACACACACACTCTGTCACACACACCGGCACACCATGTTACTGTTCCTCAAAGATGTATGTATGAAAAAGGGAGAGAGAAGTAAAAAGTCAAGCTTTTCCTCTCTTTTCTGTGCTCTGTTTTGTGGCTCTTGCCCCCTCCTTCAAAAATGCTGTGTTGCTTTTTTTTGTCCAACTGTCCTTCCTGTTTTCTCCTCGTGTTGTCCGTTGTCTTTCCACCCTCTCAGTAACTGCGTCCCTCTTTCTGTGACTTGACCCCTAACAAAGCATCCATCCCCCATTCTGAAGTCTCTCGCAGCAAAAACCAAAAGGAATTGAGTGGAATTAGAGCGCCTTTGCACCTGAAAAAAACAAAAACAAAGAGTGGGCAAACACTGGATTTCACCGAGGAGGAAGACAGGAACGGACATTTAAATGAATGAAAAAAGACTGCAATGATATATTGTACGTGGGGAGGAGGGGAGAAATGTGCTATGAAATGATGTGTTCTGAGAGGATTGTCAGCCGAGCAGCATCAGAGGGAGGAGATGGAGGAGGAAAGGTTTTGGGAAGACAGGAAAGTGTGGTGATGATGAGGAGGAGGAGAAAAGAAAGAAAGAAGCAAAACCGCTTCTTCATGTAAGAATGTGTACCTCACTGTTCTTCCTGTGCACCGTTTTGCTCCTTGTGTTGTGTTTCCTCACCTGTGTGTGGTTCTGTGTTGGTGTGATATTTTGTTTTATGTTCTGTGTGTTTTCGTGTTGTGTGCCGCACTCTATTTCCTTCCCTTTTTCTTAAGTGGAGCCTTTGTGCACACCACACCTGGGTCAAACAGCCTTCACAAACACCACCAATAGCTTGTTTTATCCCACAGGTGCAGAAGAAATGTAGTTTGTCATTTGGGCAAACACAAACTGCACCAGAGCAAAATAAACAATGAGCTGGCCTGATGCAGCTAGCCATGCCTGTCCAATGGATGTGGGATCAAACAAATAGCTAAAAATCATTGTTATTTGGCCAAGGTCTGGTCTGTACATGTGCAGTACATGCAAGCTGAGAAGTTCCACGCGCAGCTCTTGGTCTGGATTTTGGCCCAATCCTGGTTGGCTGCAGTCCTCTGATTTGAACTTTGACCTGTGATCTTTTGATTCCACTTAGATTGTCTCCTCAATGTCTCTTGGTCTCATCAGCTACTTAATTAGCATTCAAAAATTTGTTATACCAGAGGACTGAGCAGCCCCCGAGGACTTCTGCAGATTTTGTCTCTGTGTGTGTGTGTGTGTGTGTGTGTGTGTGTGTGTGTGTGTGTGTGTGTTACAGAGACAGAGAGAAATGATAGTGTGTGTGACATTCAACCTCTGTGTTTTCACTGTACTTGCATGTCAGCTGGGCTGGGCAAGCTTTGTAGTGATGTGTCTTTTCTTTGCTTCAGTGGTGTGTTTGGCCTGTCATTTCCTTGCCTTAGTGCACAGCATTATGTTGCTGCAGTTTCCATTAGTACCGACAACTCTTTCATATTGAGCACCACTGGAAACTACAGGTTAGATGAGGAACACTCAATCTGCCATTGTAGAAGTCTATATTCTTGCTACAACCTCAGAGGATTTTTTTTTTTGGAATGTTGTGCAGCGGTATTAAAGAAAGAAGGGTTTCTACAATGGCTAACACTTTCACTCTCATTTTGAACATGAAATCAACTCCCAAGGCCTCTTTGCCAACAGCATCTTTGGGATTAAGTCTGCTGACATTATAGCAATAGACAAACTAGTTCTCAGCATTTTGTGTATTAATATTGACCTTTTGCAGCTGGCCCATTTTTTTCGTTTGTTCGATTTCCTCACAACTTCTGGTTACTATTGCTGGCTATAATCATTTCCAATAAAAAGACGAAGTCCTGATTGGTTCACAGAGCCTAGTCTATAGAGCTTACACATTTTTCAAACTTGAGCAGGTCATGTGACCCCACATCACCACATCCACCACAGATATCAAATTATAAAGATGGTCTTATGTTTGTTTATGTTGGCTGTCTTACAGCCAGCACAAGTAGCTTACTGTGTGTGGCAGTAGCTGTTAGCTGTTAGAAGCTGATTTTTCAGAATGACTTAAAACACATCTTTTCATCCATGTGATGTAATATATGTTTATTATATAGTATAATTTGGAATAATTAGCTTGCAGTAGAATTACAGTATAAACCCCTGTCATGGAAAACAACAAATGAAACTGTGTTTTGGAGGAAGAAATTTTATTAACACAAGTTTTAACTGGCCACACTCAGACAACTTGTGTTCTGATATCATACTGTTCTAAACACATAATAAAACACAAATACCAACACATTCTGAGCAGTCACCAAGACTGTTACACCAGAAACATGACCAGCTGATCCCAGTTCTGTGTGGGAGAACTGATCTGATTTGCACTGCTATGCAAGCAGAGGTTGTTGTTGTTTGTCAGACTACTGCAGTCCTCCACACTGTACTTTAGGTTATTTAACTGATTCAGATATTTGCTAAATTTGACAAGAGGTGATAACAAGCAGCAGATATCAATCTATGCAATATGAGACATCCCCATTGCCTGTGCAGGCAGGAAGTTAAAAGACAAAATTACATACATTATTTCCATTTTTTCATCTGTGAAAGATGTGGGGAAAAAAGTTTTGGCAGGACAATTTACACTTTAGACAATCACTTAGAAAATGTTGGTGTTTTGATACATAAGAAAATATACGTTAGAAAGATTATCCTGGCAAAACTCTCAACTCAGCATCCAGATATTAGCTTTTCCTGGAGCTCTCAACCCCACCTCACAGTCTTCATCAGCCAGTGAGTCTGCTCAGTCATCATCACCTGTCAGCGATGGTATGTGGAAGCACTTACCCGCTGAAATAAGAGTACCAGTAGAACAATGTTACAAGCTTTGAACAATTATTTGAATACACTATCAGAATAGTTTGAAGAGGAAATCTCTTTTTGGTGGAACTTATAATGACTCACAGACATCTGCAGAATGTCACAACATGCTGCAACTAGACTCTGCTTTTTTGTCATGGGTCATGTGACAAAAAGGTTGGGAATCTCTAATTAAATGCTTGTCATTGCAATTTCTGAACTTATCCTGTATGTTTTATGTAAGAATTTAATCTGCAGAGTAAGAAATGTAATAGGGTGATGAGTAAAATATTTCCCTCTGAAATATAGTGGAGTAGAAGTAAGAGGTAACATGAACTATAGATACTGAAGTGTAGCACAAGTACCTCAAAACCATGCTTAAATACAGTATTTGAGGAAATGTACTGTCCACCATTGACTGTCAGTCCTGTTGACATGGGACCGCTTATGAAGATGGTGACGTGATTGAAAGCTCCAGAAAAAGATACTAAAATGACTTTTTTTTGTCTTGTCAAACTTTACAAAAGGATATTATTGTCTATTGCATAGAAGGTTACCAACAAACAAGTGATCTTACCCAGTCTTGATGCTTTTGGGAAACAGGCCCATATCTAATGTGGTTCCACGCCCGACCTCAGAAAGATATCCATACCTTTTCAGTAGAGGAAATGTAAATAAATACAGATGGATGAAAGCTGAAATGTTCTTTTCCTGTGATGGTGGGTAAAATAATTGTCAGTTGGGCTTATTTTGTCTTTGTCTTTTTGAAGTTTTGTATGTAAAATTGGTCCTACATCAGCTGTAAAATCTGATTCTTGGATAGAACAATCTCATTGGCCAATACTGACAGATCAGTTCTTAGTAAGAAATAGGTTTCAAACTAGTGATTTGCTAAATCAGGTGAAATCAGATTTCATTAAAACTTCAGAAATATCTCAGTTAGTTGAGATCTTAGTAATAATTCATTATAAAAACAGAATTGATAGACTGATTGAAAGATTTTGGTCAGATATGTCCATATTCTATACAACCACTAGTCCTCACTCACTCACTCACTCACTCACTCACTCACTCACTCACTCACTCACTCACTCACTCACTCACTCACTCACTCACTCCTCAGTTACATGACAGCTACACCTGGTGGTTAGTGGGAGTAAATATTTAGGAACAGCTAATCACTACATAAGAGGCAGCTCATGAGATGTAACCTGTTGAAGTTGCACACTGACGTCAGAAACAGGCTAAATTTGAACTTCTGAACAGCTGCTGCGACTAGCTGCAGGATCATATGTCTGATCCCTATGAAATCAAAAATAACATTATTTTACCCACCAGCATCATTCCACTCACTTACAGTATGTACAAAATGGACTTTGACCTTTGTCTGCACCAGACCTGGATGTAACTGATTGGTATATACAGTGGTTAAATCGAAGGCTTCAGCTGAAATATATGAAGACAATTCAGATGTTTTGTGCGTTGTACACTCACATGACAAATTCTTTAATTATTTCACTTTTTGGCTCCATCAGAGCACAATTAAACTATGCCATGGTCTGGTGTCTGAGGGTCAAGAGTCCTTACTTGTTCACTTTAATCCCACACTAAAGTCTCTTTCTTTTTCCCTTTCAGTGCTGAGTTTCTAAACCTTCCTTTCCCTACAAGAAGAGGAAAACAATAAACTTTAAACTGCTGCTCCTCCATCTCCCCAACGGAATTCACTGTAGAAAATGGGAGGGAGATAGAGAGAAAGAGAAAAAGAGAAGATGAGAGGTAGAGATCATCACAGTCACTGATACTGACCTGAACATTTTCATCATCTGTGTGACACATTCATATGCAACCTCGCTAATGATCCCAATGAAGAAAATGCTTATGATCACATGTAAGGCCTTTCGAGAAGGGAGAGAAAACATTTCAGCTATTGTGAAGTGATTTTCAGAGCAAACCACAGCATGGATGCTCCCAGTGTAGCAGCCAGAGGGCCTATGACAGACTTGGATTTGGAAACCATGCGACAAGGATGCCCTCAATGTCCACAAGTATTTGTCATTTATTTGCGTTATTGCTTTCCTGACCACTCTTTATTTCAAGAAGCTGCATTCACAACTGTTGATTCCCGGTGGATGTTCCATTCTTTTGGCACTCAAAGCACTATGCAAGGTGAGGGGTGGTCCATCGTGATGTCTAATGGCTCCGGCAGAGTCTGATCCAGTGTTGCTGCTGGGGTGCACAGGCTGGGCTGCCCTCTTAATCTCTGCTGAGCTACAGGACTTTTGGCTGAAATCTATTCATACATATCAGAAAACATCAGCCATATCACATGTATATTTGACATGATCCTGTCTATTTTATATCATCTGGATCTTCCAGGAGACAGTTGACATCTTGGGACTTAAAGTTCAACTGATCAAAGAGCCGGTTTAATCCACCTTGTGATGGAATTAACCCAAAGACAAACACGTGGATGGACATCCAGCTAGGGTGAACAGAACCCCTCAAAGATATGAAACTGGCTCTAACATTTGCTAACAAAAAAAAGGTGTCACTGAAAAGGAAGACATGATTGACCTTCTTTCTCTCTTTCTCACTCTCTCTTTCCCTGTTGAGTCTTGACTATCTTGACTGCCCCTTTTCCTGCATCTCAGCACCACTGCTGCTCCCCCTCTTTAGCAAAACTGCATGGCATGAATGAAACCAATTAAACCGGAAGAAAGACGGTCAAAGACACAATGAGTGGATTAAAAAAAGTGAGGAGAGAGAAGGGAAGGAGTCCATGAGATAGGGGGAGAGGCCATAGATTTCTTTTTTCCACCCAGCAATGTCAATGCAAAGTCATCATCGTTATTCAAGCTACTTTTCAACCTCCCAAACTGGCTGTGAACATTTGCAAAACAGCACCTTCTGCAGCAAACTGCTCTCTCAGACGGCATGATGGATGAGGAGGAGCTCCCTCCCCCTCTGAGGGAAAGAGGGAGGGGGGAAGGAGAGTCTGCAGACCATACACTCTATACCTCTGGGGATGTGGGGCAAGAAGATAGAAGCTTTTTAAAGAAAGCAGGTATTCGGCAGGAGTGGGAGAACATCTTTGAGAAACTATTCTAGGGTACACAAAAAAAAAAGAAAAAGAAAAAAAAAAGGCAACGATTGCAAATTAGAAATGCGTTTTTATGACATTGTTTACCAGCATGAATATTCTGCATGACTTCTGCAAGCCATTCTGATCTCCCCCATGAATAACAGGGCTAGAAATTGAGAATTTAAAAATGAAAATTGAACTAAAGTGATGTTATATGCAACAAATTAAAAAAAAAGAATCTAGGATTACGTTGAAAACAGATTTTCTCAATTTTGTTGTTAATGATGAAAGATGAAGAATTAAGAAAAAGGGGTTGCAACATCTACCCTGTTTTCTTTCTTTGAGAAACCCACCCACCCACTCACCCCCTCCAAAAAAAAAAGAAAAAAGAAAAAGAAAATCCAGGAAGACTCCTCCCAACTTCTGCAAGTATTTATATTGCTACTATTGCTACTACAAGTTTGTCTACTACTACTACTTCTCACCTGGCTGCTATTCTGCTTCTTCTTCTTCTTCTTCCTCCTCCTCCTCCTCCTCCTCCTCCTCTTCTTCTTCTTCTTCTTCTTCTTCTTCTTCTTCTTCTTCTTCTTCTTTTTCTTCTTCTTCTTCTTCTTCTTGTAGCCTTTTACCAGAACCCTTATATATAACTCTCTCCAATGGCAGCTGTGTGTGTCTGTGTCACAATCTGGACCCAGGACTATCAAACTGATGCTGAAGTGAACTCTGCTGTCCACGCTGAGATGTCAGTGATTCTGCGTATTTAAATTGAAAACATCTGTTGTCCCTTTTCTTGGAACTTTTTCATGATCTTGATATCCAAGGCAACGCCACACCTTCAAGATTAGAATGGTCATCTAAAGTCTGAGGTCAAGGCTGAGTGAAGAGGTACAGCTGAAGTTATTTCTCCACACAGTGAACCAGGAAAATACAAGATGGCTGCCTCATCATCACGGGCTGTTATCGGTATATCTGATATATCTGTGTATCAGGTATCAGGTAGATAATACTAAATCGCTTTTATTATTTCCATTTAATATATTTAAGTTTTTCCCTAAAAACAATCAAAAAGATGAGCAAAGAATCCAGCACACTGTCCATCACTTGGACTCACTTTACACAGTTGTGTGCAAGATTCTTTGGTTTTCTTTTCAAGTCAAGGTTTTTAGTTCCTATGCACACGTCACTAAGATTCAAAGGTGTGCAAGAACTTTTCTTGAATTATGGCCTAAAACAAAATCTAATTTCATTAAAAAAATATCAGCTTTAAAACACCCAACACACAATTGCTGAATGTAAGCTAATCATTTCATGTCGAATATAGACGACGTGACGTTCTCAATAATAGCTACGGCCCTGACAAACACAAGGAAAGACAATATGTGGTTCAGGAAACATCCCACCTCAATACAGATGACAGGAACTGAAGGAAATCATCTGCAAATGCTTTCTTCAGTAGCTTATTCATGGTGTAGTGCTGCCAAATCTACCTTCTGACTCTGTCAGAGAATCAGATAATCCCATAATGAGTGACAGTCCCTGTAAACTTCCCTACTAATGCATTATTTCTTCTTCACCTTGAACCCTGTTTTGCAACTTACATGCTAAATGGGATTGGTGACTTATTAACCTTACTTGATGTAGCTCGAATGTAGCCATAATATCAGTCAGTTAAAGCTCTGCTTTTGTTCAATTTTCATGCTGTTGCTTTCAGAATAGCTCAGGAAAATAATGACTTTCTGCATGGTGTTCCTGGCGTTTCATAGTGTACTTAAGAGTGTTGAGGGCAGCTGCTATTTATTCACTGAGTGAAGCTGGGAAATCACTTATTACAGTGTTAAAAATCAAGATCAGAAGGGTCAATCAGGGTCATAACTCTGTTAAATTGGAACACACAGACATCATGCATGCACTGCTGGAACACAGCTTACTCCTCCCAATGACTGTAGTATCTATGCGTCTAAAAAATGCTTAAAAAAGATGATCCTTTTTGACTCAAGGTTTGGCCAGGTAGTCATCAAAACCTCTATTCAATTTCTGTAAACTTTTTTCTGCATAATAAACTGTCCTAGAACACTTATAGTCCTGCTGGCATACCAAGTGATGACATTTTTAGTGTAACTTGTTCTGAAAACAATATATGACCTGCCCAGCTAAGACATGTGCTAACTATATCACAAGCCTGGAAATACAGGGAGTGAAAACTGAGCAAAGACAGCCAAAGGTTCAGATTATTATCCTTAAAGATGACCCACTTTGAAAAACTTTAGCAATCGTGAGCTAATGTGCAATAATTCCAAACAAAGTCTCTTTCAAACACTGTGGTCAAACTCCTACAACAGGGTGCTTAAACACTGAAATCGTTCGGGTCTGTCACCAGCTAATACAACCTAGTGACACAGCGTAGGAGCAGAGCATCATGTCCCTCTGTGAGATGACAGAAGAGGCACAGGTGCACAGTGTACAGCTCATTAGTCAGACCAGCGTGGATGGATGAACAGCAGTTCCTGTGTGGCGGTGGTGGTGGTGGTTCCCCCAGGGTGAGAGGCAGCCATCTTGGCTCTGTGTGCTTAAACAGGGTTGGCCAAGTACCCCTATCACCAGGAACAGCAGAAGCAAGGATGCTCTGCCAGACGTTATTTCTCACAATCTGTGGACAGAGTTGAACACACTACAGTAGATTCTACAGGAAGATGGAAATATCGTTAAAGGTGGCAGAAGCACTGTGAGTGGACTGAAAGCTAGCAGGCACTGGACAGATGTTGTATTACAAGGAAAGATGTAAACTGTTAGAATCTGGTTTGCCTGGATTTGGATTGTGTGGGTACTTCTGTTGATGTCTTTATTATGCGTCTCATGCATTAATGTTCATTTGATGCTGTTTGATTTATTTTAATTGCTCTGTATTTATTGGCATTTGCTTTGTGAGACCATGTGGCCCCAAACTGAGCAAAATTGTTGTAAATCTGTGTAGACATTGATGGATTACTGGTCAGGCCTGCCAGGCACAGGCCCAGGCGCCAAAGGATTCAGGGGTCATCTGGTCAATCAAATGACAACGAAGAGACACAAAATTACTGCAAAGACACACAACTCCTTCAAAGAGAGAACAAATGCCTGCGTTGTCTGCAGTCATTTTGTGTCTGGGTATCTGGAATGGGGGACCTTTTACATGTCTGTGCCAGGGACCCATCCGTGAGTAGGTTTTTCATTTTGTGGCTGACATACAGCCGAGCTATGACAAACATCAAATTAAACATTCCATTCATAGCTTTTTCTCTATTAAAAACATCTTCTAAAATGCACATAGACGACAGAATATATTTGATGAAAGCTATTGGCAGACAAATCTGCAAGTTCGTCAGCTGTTCGTCAGTTACTGAAAAAACAAGGGCTATTGAGCGAAGAGAATTTACTCTGGCAAACATTCGTATTGTATCGAATTGTAACAGTGCACACATCAGACAATTCAGTCAAGATACAAGACCACACACTTCAGAGTGGTAATTCCAGGGACTTTGTATCTCACAGAAATTTGATTAAGCAAACCTGACTTCAGGAAAACAATGAACATGGAGGCTGTTGTAGTCAGCTGGTTGCACTTGTGTGGCTGACAGGATGGAATTGAGATTGCAGCACAAGCTGGAGGTGAGTAACAACATCATCTAGTTTGTGATGCTTCCCGGTCAGCTTGCTCTCATTGGCTATTGCAGGTTTCTGCTCAATATTCAATCGCTGTTCTTTTCACATTACAGGACATCAAGTCATAAACCCTTCACACTGCAGGATCCCTGCAGGATCCTTTGGGCAGATAATCTGTTCAGACCAGGCTTAAATTGGGAACAATCCCTGCAATAGTAAGGATGAGCGAATCGGACCCAAAATCTGCCTGATTGTCGTCTAGCATAGTTCCTCATTCTCCTCACATAAAAGACTTAAAACTTAAACTTAAGACCTTCAATCTTTGTATTGATATGAATTCTTGACCCTGTCCCCCATCCCAAATTATTTTTCTAAATGGTTCTTAGTGCTGGCATTGGCAAGTAATTTCAAGATGTGTCGGACGTGCTGCTTTACATAGTTTAACTAAGGTTTTGGTTGCTATGCACCGTAAAACTTCCCCTTACCAGAGGCGATTTTCACATTATTATTGTTCACTGTAGAATTCTGCGGAAAAGGCCCTTTACTCTCTTGATGAATTGGGGATATGAAAAATCCTTGGCACTGACAGAGAATGGGTTAGTTAAGTTTATATGTCGGTATGTGGGGAAGTCCAGAAATCTGGATTCACCCAAGGTCCGATAGCTCACTGGAAAGGTATGCAGTCATGCTAACTGAATCCAATACCGTCAAGAGTCATGGCTGAAATGGAGTAAATAGCCGGCCTGCTTACATGTGAAGCTTGATTAGCACTACACTGTGCATTGTGGGGATCAAAAAGATTACTATTTGGTATCCATACCATTTAAAATTACTGTATGTTGTCATAATCCAAAGCAGAAAAATAAGTGTTAAAGTTTTGTTTTGTTTTGTTTTGTTTTGTGTTTCATATGTTTTTCATTTAAGGTTTTCAGATATGCACACTATTCTCTGTATCAATCTGGAGGAGTCTTAACAAATAGCAGGGAGCTGAAAAACAATTAGAGAGCAGGGCCTATCTCAGGAAAACAGTGTATCAAAAATCTGGGAGATGGATTGTTGAGATGTTATTGTTGATACTTGAAGCCTGGAAGTAGATTTCTCTGTCATTTTGGTCCTAACTGTGTCCCACTGTCCTTTCACGCTACACAGGTCTCATTACTTCCAGGGTGTCTTTTTTTCATGCGGTACTGTGTGTGGTGAAATTGGAATTGGTTCTGATATTTTATATCTCTTGTCTTCCTAAAGCTATAAAGTACAGCTTCAAAAATGTCAAAAATAACAGCCTATCATGTAATGTACTGTAGCTATACCAAGGTGAACACGACTTCTGTCAGTGTCATACATTGTCAATTTATATTGCTTTCAGCTTTTTTTTTTTTTATTTGCCAAAACTGTAGTTTTTGGTTTACATATCATATATTTTGTATATTTTAACTCATGCAATTATGATGAATTGCGATCATGAAGATTATAGCAATGCATTGATTAAGGCTTTTGTATTGAAGCATGCAGTGTTCATAAAGAGGAAAATGGGTTACAGGCTTCATGTCATTGTGCTCTTGGAGAGCAATTGGTCATGTGTCACATACAGTATGGGGTTTTGGGGGGGTGGGGGGAGGGGTTGTCAGATTTTTAACCTAGTTCTACACCTGTTACTATAGAATGAATGCATACAAGGGGACTCCTACAATGGCCCTAGCCCTTTACTGTAGATGTAAAAGTTGAAGTCTAGCAATAATGTGATTGAGCCAGTAACATTTCTAAACAATATTGCGAATCAGAATTGCCCAGACAGATTAAAAAAACAAGGGCCAAAATTTAAGCAGCCAAGGCCAAGATATTTTTCCATTTACTCCTAGCATGGGTCAAGCTACAGAAAGGCTGTATCCTACAGTTCCCATAATGCAGTTTGATTGTGTTTGTCATTAGACCCTTGTTGTCTGGTAAGCACCCACATCTTTCCATGCCGACAGTTTGCAACAAAGGATCGGTTGACAGCCATTGTCAAACAGTTTGTGGCTCAGTGTAATGAAGATTCATCCAGTTGAGGACAGGATGACTGGTTCAGACCAGAGGCTCTGATGGTCCAACCAGAAACTCTCCTGGGTCTTTGTCTCACAGCCTTTGTGCTGTCCCTATTCAAAACTCTGTAGTCCTCATGAAATATCCAACAAGTGCACAATTACATAAGTTTGACGAGGAAGTGATGATCATATTGTTGTGTCCAGAGGCCACAAATGCTCATTATTTCCCAACAAAAAAGCACACAAGTACAAAAATCACACAATGGTTTACTGACATTGAAAGGTTGAAAAGTATTTTCCCTCCTCAATTCTGTGGCGTCCTGCAGAAATGACCTTTGTAATATGCTCAGTTTGAGCACTAAGCTTTCAGAGCAAAGATAGTCCATGTCTCCAATGTCTGGTTTGGTGCTCAGATGTATGAAAAAGAATTGCCTCAAGGGTTCATGGGATATGGATACAGGCCTGCATCACACTGGGATCCACAGCACCCACCAGCCCTGTCTCTCTCCTTCCATACATTTCCTAGGGCATGTTGCTTCAGAGACCAACCTAAATAAGATATAATAGAGACTTACAGAGCAGTAGGAGAAGAAGAAGTAGTGATGGCTGCACAGAAAGACAAATAGAAACCTTGATTTTTCCACTGCAGTGTAGTGGAGACAGAGCAATAATGGCATAAGCTTTTTTTTTAGGGACTCTGGTTTTGGTGATGTGTGTGTATGAGTGTGTGCAAGAATGTGTGTGATTGTCTGTATAACTGACATGTGTAAGAGAGGAAGTATGCTGTGCAGACTGAGCTAACACACCCCTGTGAGAAGACTGACAGCTGAGCTAACCAATAGTGCAACTTTACTTGAAACCCAAACAACAACCAAACATATCAGGACAAGACGCAGAGGAGCGGCTCTGCCCACAGTCAGCCCCTCCCCACCATCACCTCCACCAACACCTTTTTTTTTTTTTAATGCTGAATGGAGTTTTAAAGGCCTTTATACAAGTATTTCAAGAAGCCAGGGGCAATCAGATTGGTGGGTGGTGAATCGAACACGACAGAAGCGGTTGCTTCACAGCTTTATGTGAGTTAAAACCTCCATGCATGTTACACATCTAGCCACCAAATCAGTGATGTCACAGCCAGCGTTTCCACCTTAACAGCAGACCAAAAACATCGAGTGACATCACTGATTTGGGTGCAGTCAGAGGTGAAACGTATAAGTTTGAACTCGTTACTGCCCTGTGGAATTACCTTTTAAATTGAATGGACACAGCTTAACTCAAGTTAAGACCCAAAATATAACCCAAAAATATAATGTATATCTTTTTTTCTTTATTAGTTAATTACACTTCATTTTGCAATTTTAGGTGAGCTAACTTGCTTATCCAGACAATGTCGGCTAATGGAGATGGGCCATAACTAGCTAACCTAGACCTTTGACAAGATGCTCTTCACTCACGTTCCACTGACCACTGTCTGGATAAACTTGTTAGCCATCATGGACCCAAAATCCTGATTAAAAACTAGCTAAGTGAACGCTCAGTGAGCCTACATTGTCTGCTTAGAGAAGTTAGCTGACTTAGACCCATAAATTAAAATGTCATTAAAGCCAGTAAGCTCACCTTGAGTTAAGAATATTTTGTAAAACAAAAAAACAAAAAAGAAAGAAAGAAAGAAAGAAAGAAAGAAAGAAAGAAAGAAAGAAAGAAAGAAAGAAAGAAAGAAAGAAAGTCTGCTTCAGCCCATAGAAAGCAAGTTTGGCTGTAAAACTCCAGTCTGCTTTTCTTGCAGCATCCTGTCCTCCTCTTCTTCATCTCATGCTCCTCACTTCTCCTCTTTCTCTCTCTGCCCTCTCCTCCTCTCCTCCTCCTCCTTCAGTTATTTTGAGGAAGAAGCTTCTTTTTGCATCCCTTGTTCTTGTGTTTTTCTATCCTATTTTTGGAGATGAATTCTAAATGCATGCGTGGGAAACTTTAAAATGATGACTTTAACTTAACTGTGATTGGCAATGAGAAGGGAAGCCTCTCCTCTGTCCAAAACAAGCAAAGCTTCTTGTCTTCCCCTCATCCGTTCTCTGCGAGGTTAGAAGATGCAGTGTTGGACAGTGCTGTTTCTATTCTTGTGCTTCTTTTCATACTATAATGCAGCCATGGGCATTTCTCACTGGCAGAGTCACTTTTCACAGAGCAGCAGAGTGCGATGTGATCACATCACTCTCGGGAGGCGAAACAAGCTCAGTTTCATGAGTGTAGTCATGGTTTCCCAGAAGCTTCTCAGCAGCGGTGTTGATGGTTTAGTATTTGTTGGGAAAATCAGTCAGCGTGATTCCTCATTTCTTTGTGTCAGCATTTCAGAACACATCCAAGGAATATTCTCTGGTCATTTCTCTCTTTGCTTTTGACACGGCTTTCACATTTTTTCACTGAATCATATTTGCTGAGGCCATAGAAAACTTTTCTTCTTCACTGACAAGCTGCCTACCCATCACCTGCCCCTCTACCTCTCTGTTCAGGTCAAATGAATCTGTATTTTCACTCATGTCAGTTTCCTTGTTCTCATCTTTGCTTTGCCTTCTCTTATTCACTGTCCCAATGCTGCAGCTTTACGTAAATGGAAAAATACATCATGCCGTAAGTCCAGATGCAGCTATTCACTCTTTTGGATTTGGATTTTGGATTCTTGGTTTCCTGTCACTGTTGGCTGACTGATTGATTAGTCAGTTGATCAATTGGTTGGTTGATGGTCCCACAGCAAAGTTAAATAGTTGGTATATGTCCACTGGAGAGAGGCAGACAGAAAGATGAGAGGCTTCCCTCCATTGATGAACGGGGTTTACTCAATATAGAGACTGATGCTGGATATAATTTTATTGTCACTACACCACAGAGAGAAAAATAAAATACAAAGAATCAAGAACTGTATAAAATATATTTCAATGGAATGTTTATTATTTACCTTTTCTATTTTTGAAACATGTAAAGAACAAAAAAGGTGAAACTGTAATAATTCAACAGCATTTGTGAGAAAAACAGTTCTGTTGTTAAAACATATGAAGGTTTGACTGTGAATGCTGATTTACCTGAGCAACTCTTCTCCTTTACTGATAGGATAAATAAAAAAAACAGATGAGTAATAATAAAAAAAATCACCAAACTACTGGGAAAAGCAAAGAAATTCAGTTTAAAGAGAAAATCTCAAAAACTTAATAAAAACATTCAAAGCTTATGCCAAAATCTCCCATTCGTGTCCTGTGTCTTCTTGTAGCTGCTTGTTTAATTTGCAGGTTTTACCAGTTTCTGAAGCACATTGTTGCAGTTGCCCAAACATTTTACACTGAGCAGATAACACACATTAGTCCTGCAAGAAGCTAACACTCCAAACATTGAACCTGTCTGTCAAAAGTCAATAAACTCATCAAGGCTTCACTGTCATGACATTTCCCTTTATCACTACAGAAGACAGGACAGTCAGCTGTGTCTGTATAACCTGTCATTTCTCAGTGACACTTACATACAGTGACCCAGTAATGCGTACAGTCAAATGTCATCAAACAGCTGACTGTTACTGCTGTTATTACATCCACTGTCACTGTTACTGTGACTGCATGTCTGTCTCTCTGTCTCTGTCTCTCTCTCTCTCTCTCTCTCTGACTGCTTTTCTTTCTGTCTGTCTGTCTGTCTGTCTGTCTGTCTGTCTGTCTGTCTGTCTGTCTGTCTGTCTGTCTGTCTCACTCTCTCTCTCTTGCTCTTCCTCTCTCACCCAACCGGTCGAGGCAGATGGCCGCCCACCCAGAGTCTGGTTCTGCTCGAGGTTTCTGCCTGTTAAAAGGAAGTTTTTCCTCGCCACTGTCGCCAAGTGCTTGCTCATGGGGGAATTGTTGGTTTCTTTGTAGATAAAAGAGCTTGGTCTGTACCAGCTCTATATGGAAAGTGTCCTGAGACAACTTCTGTTGTGATTTGGCACTATACAAATAAAATTGAATTGAATTGAATTGAATTGTATGAACACCAGCTTTACAGCTAGTTCACAGGTTTCAGTGTTCACCTCTCTGTAGGTCTCATTTTACAGCAGTTCCGTTGTAAATGTTACTGTCAGGCATTAAAGTACAGTAAAACGCATGTCTCAATACAACATACTCATGTGCATTAGGAATTATTTAGATAGAAAAAAACCAAATGTAATTATCCCTCAGCATCTCACTGGCTGCTGTCTGTCTAGCCACAGCATTCATCTAAAACCTGACCTTGCAATAAACTACACACTACAATGTCATTAACTGAATCTGACAACTTCTGGCATAATAGCACGCCAGAGGACTGAAAATATGGAACATTTAGGTTTGAAAGGCTGTGTATAGTTGTTTGAAATATGTATCAGGTTTCTAGACAGTGATACTGTTCATCAGAGAAGGAGAAAAGCCCATTTGGACCAAGACTAACTCGCTGCACACTGGATCAACTGAGAATATTTCTATTATACATCCATACATTATCGAGAGAAAATCAGCTGGATGTTTTGAAATGGGTCAGTGGGAAAAGCTGGTGGAACAGGTGGATATAATCAAATGAATGAAGGCTGAGTTCAGTTTCTGTGTCTTGATATTGTGTGTGATGGTTCACTGTCACGGCTGGCATTGATTGACTGTTTGTAAATTAGGCTGTCACTTAAACCAGGTACGATTAGAATAATGACAAGATGCTAGTAGGATTTTAGTAGTTTAAATGCTGCATATCTTACATCATGATCTCTGGGGTGTGAGCTGCCCATTTGCCACAGTTCATCATGGAGCAGGTGAGAGCAGCTCCCCAGGATGACACTGAATCTGATCCTCGTCACGCCACAGAGCTAGCCTGCCTGAGCAGCTTCTTCAGTGAAGAGAGTGAGAGGCTTGCAGAAAAAAATGTATACAAATAATGGACAGAGGCAGGAAGCAAGTCAAACACAAAACTAAAAACAAATGTCCAATTAGTGTTTACTGTCGTGTTTCTGTAAGTGCCTTCAGTTACATTTAACAGGAATAGTTATTGAGGAGGGCAGCACGGTGGCGCAGCGGGTAGTGCGCGTGCCTCACAGCAAGAAGGTTGCCGGTTCGATCCTTTCTGTGTGAAGTTTGCATGTTCTTCCCGTGCATGCGTGGGTTCTCTCCGGGCACTCCGGCTTCCTCCCACAGACCAAAAACATGCTCATTAGGTTAATTGGTGACTAAAATTGCCCCTAGGTGTGAGTGTGAGTGTGAATGGTTGTTTGTCTTGTGTGTTGGCCTGCGATTGACTGGCGACCCATCCAGGGTGTACCCCGCCTCTCGCCCACTGACAGCTGGGATAGGCTCCAGCCCCCGCACAGCCCCGAAAGGGATAGGCGGTATGGAAAATGGATGGATGGATGGTTATTGATGGTTAAAAGGTCATTTGCTTCCTTTTGGTCACTGTAAAAGCATTTAACTATAATATTATATCATTGTTCGCTGATACAGGAGGACTGTAGAAGAAACACACTAAATAAGTTTGGAAACAAAAAAAACATGAAAAAAGATCTGCATTATTGGTCATTCTCAAACTTCACCACATGGTGTCACTGCTCAGCAAATAATCACATGACTGAAGACCATCAACAAAGTGCCTGTTTTTCATGCTTTCATTCTTTCAGGAAAAAACTAAGCATGCCTCTACGGCCTGGAAAAGCCTTTGAAAATCCTTCAGGCTTGAAGCAGAGTGAGGAAGGTTTACTGGAGGCTCACTTTTCCTGGGATGGACTGTAAACCAGCACCATATAAGTGCTGGTTTAGATCAGCCTTTTACAGTAAGTATTGGTTTAGCTTGTCGCTTCTTCTCTGACATCTTCTGACAGCAATGTTTCATTCATTGTGTGGTTGTTTAACTTTCTTCTTTGTTGTTTTTATGTTGTTATCAGTGTTTTTATTTTTTAACATTTTGGTTTTCACTCTAGTAATCCTTCAAATGACAACATGAACAAGCCAAGAGCACATCTCACTGAGCTGTTATGGGGTTTTACTTCTGCTCTGACATCTGCTCTGGAAATGGAATAGTTCAGATTTCATACACTGTGCAACACAATTATGTTTTCATCAGTGTAAAATCAGCTCAAAATAAGAGTTGTTGCCCTAGAGCACTCATTTTAAGACCACTGCAGGTTCTCCTACACACTTGAAAGGGATGATGAGGTGGGGTGGATAAACCTGCTGCCTCACAGCTAGATGCTAAATCTTACAAACTGGAACTTTCAGGTGTTTCAACACATCTTTTTCCTCGCACTTTCCTCCTTTCACCACATTGGATGAAGGTGACAAAACACTGGAATTACTATAAATTGTTTTTATTACATCAAACAAGGAATTATTTCATGTTTTGTATTTTATGTGGGCTATGCATGGACAAATATTTACAGTATTCCTGTCAACGTACAGTTTATTATCCTACAGGTACACAGTGATGTCACTTGTGTTTAAAGTTAGGTAGAGCCCAGAGAGGTCAGAGTCCCTGTTAGAGCTCTTATAAGCAAACTGTTACAAAACTCCAACAGCACAAATACAAACAGACCTATTTCAGATTTGGGAAAAGTACTGATGTACAAAAATCCCTGATTACACCAATCACAGATACAGATTATCAAAAACTCAGGAAAAGTAATCAAATATCAAGGTGATAAAACAATGTTTAGTCTGGTTTGTGAGCTGTTAATGAGGGCCCCTTGTCTCCAGAGCCAGCCCACACACAATATCAGGGTTGAGCAATATCTTAAATGTGAGTTATGTAAGTGGGTTTCTTGTTTGTTATTGGTATAAGATGTCACTGACATATCAGATATCATGAACAGACAGTGCTGATGTACTGTAGAGCAGGGTAACCTGGATCATGTTCTGGTTGAACAGGGACTAGGTTTTGGCCTGTTCATTCATTACACAACTGCTTTAAGTTACCTGCCTTGGGTACCTTTGTGTGTGACCAGGTATTTATCACGTTGTGGGGACAAAAATCTGTTTACACAGTCACATTGTGGGGGCCGACCTCCCTTATGGGGACAAAATGCAGGTCCCCTTAATGTAAATCATAAAATTTTAGGATGCAGACTGAGGATAGCGTTACGGGTTAGGTAAGGTTAGGTTAGGTACAGGGTTAGGAATAGGCAGATAGTGGTTATGGTTAGGGTTAGGGTAAGGCTCCAGGAAATGAATGTAAGTCTATGTAATGTCCCCACAAGTGATATAAACACAACGTGTGTGTGTGTGTGTGTGTGTGTGTGTGTGTGTGTGTGTGTGTGTGTGTGTGTGTGTGTGTGTGTGTGTGTGTGTACAATCAATAGTTACATCAGACTGAGGATATTAGCACTTTTCTGCTGACTCCTACATTTAATGCATTAAGTGCCTTGTTTGTGTTGTTTGGGGTTAGAATCTCCATCATGGTTGATACCCAGCTTAGTCTGACATTTACAGAAGAAATATAAAACTTTAGGTGCAAGAGGTTTGTTAACTAAGTGATTTTTGTTGGGGCAGAGTGCCTCAGTGTCTGTAGCTAGACAGATGCCTGTCTGGTGGACCGATACTGAGTCATTCTGAGAAATTCTTAAATCATCAGACTTCAAGAATTTACCCATCTCTTAATAAATACACATTCAACTCCTTCAGGAGTGATGCTGTTAGGAAGCACTCAAATTCACTTTTTGTTGATCCCACTTACTTTGTTTATCACAGAACTACAGCACCAAAAGTGAATTGATCCCTTGTTTAAAATAGTCCCCAATAAAGGCACTCTTTAGTCCTGTTTTTGAATATTTGTTAAAAACAACAGTTTTAGGATATTATTAAGTCATTTATCAAGACTAAGAGTATACAGCCGTGCCCACAGCTCTGTGAAGCTGTACTAGCATGTTATGCTAGCATACTAGCATTTTCTAATTAGCAATAAACACCAAGTACAACAAGTACCGATGGGAATGCCATTAGTTGTTCAGCTATTTGGTCATAAACCAAGAATTGGACAAATAAAAATTTGACCTGATGATTGTGCTAGATGAAAAGTGATGATGATGATGTTAATGATGATGATCACACACACACTGCGTGATACCTGAAGTCCCAACAGACACACCCTGTATGGTGGCCAAAGTCCCTGCATTGACCTAGTACAGTTGTGAACTATTTCAGGTCATTTACACAAAGAAACACAAAACACACATTATTGTACACCCTTGTGTACACAATGTGTTATATAACTCAGTCTCTGACCCGTCGATATTCAGGCCTGTTGCTTGTCTGCACAGTTCATGACCTGTGAGTCGTGCACAGAGAGTCAGTAAGGCTGTCTGTCACAAATGCTGAATCAGCACAACTGTATTCACCCAACTTCTGAAGAGTAAACACACACATTCATCGCACAATATATAAACCAATAACAGTAATAATGAAAACATAATAAGAACAAAGAGTTTAATTCATTTCAGAATGATTTATTTTCCTAATGCTTCTTTATAAAAAAATAGAAGAAATATGAACAATTCACTTCAAATGTACAACAGAACACAGGCACTTCAACTGTGTGTGCATACACACAGTCAATCACAATATACAGTATAACAAGCACCTCTTATTTTCATACACAGTCAAATACACACACTGCAGTTTGGACTCATAGGTCTTCAACAGCAAGCTTTCAGCAAAGCTAATTACTGTAATGGATGAACATGACTGTCAAAAGTTAGCTTACCTTTGACAGTGTTCCAGCACCTGTTAAACTCCAAACATTCTTCACCTTTGTTCACGATCAGTAACTGAGCAGCTGAAAGTCTGTTTGTTCGGCCTCTTAAAGCAGCACAATGCCACAAACCAGGAATTGACCAGAGAGGATTTACTTACAGTCAATTTGTTCAAGACAAGCAAAAGTAAAACAGCACAAGTTTGCATAGTATTCCTGCTGTCTGATCACTCTAACAGGCACACAAAGAGAAAATCCTCTGGTTCTTGTAGAAAAAGGAAAAACAATGCACTTCTCAGTCACTTAATGTTCCTGAGGAAAAACTCTGCTGGCATCTTGAAAAATGAAGACCCGAAAAGCATCGTAAAAGCTAAAAAAACAAAATGGATAGCATTTGGGTGAAATGTGCTTTTCTGTGTGAGGTTAGGGTTGGAATAATATCAAGCTGCTCCTTTTTGCTCTCGACTTATCAAAATCTTTCTCACTCCGCAACCTCTTTCTGTCATCTGAACACCTTCCTGCTGCGTGGACATACATCAAAACCTTCTGCTGCATATTGAGTCAGCTGTTATCAACAGTAGCAATGATGTCGGCTCAAAGTAAAGTGATGGCACAAACGCACCTCATCATTTTTGTATGCTAGCAAATTAGCTAATACCTACTTTACCTTTCTTTGTGTTCCAAAGACACACCTTCATACCAAATATTGACATGGGCTGGAACGTTCACAAAGGTTTGACTGTTTCCTAAATGAAACAGTCTCTTCCCAAAATTGAAGGCTGAAAGACTAATGTCTTTTAATCCAAAATATAAACCTGAAAGAGTTCAGATTTTTCACCATGAGACCTACAATTTTAACATAGCTTACTACAACTGTCTTGACAAACAGAGAAGTTTTACGACCATCAAATCAATCAGCATAAACACAGATTTCGCCAGGTGTAGCCAATTGA